>NC_134171.1:79740458-80360302 GCF_964188355.1 Buteo buteo | reverse complement strand
ATTTGATGGTTATTAAGGCTTATGTAACTTATGGAGCTGCATTCTGTTCTAGACAAGAGGGACAAATTTTGTCCAGAGCTCCGAGGTCAGCAAAATACCACTGATTGAAATGATACTGGGACTGATCATCATACAATGAATTCTGCCTTGTTAAGCTGAGGGAGAGAGATTTAAATGTATCTTATCACCTTTTAGTATCTTGATAATCCAGTACATTGAGTGTTAAGGTTTTTGTACTTTGATACAGTATTTTAGATCAGTAGTTTAGCTATTTAAGCTCTAACTTTCCTAAACTGTCAATATATTTATTAATTACTTAAATTTAATTCACTGGATCAGTTAATCTACCTCATTTCCTAAAAGAAGGTCCTTGTAGTTCCTCTGTCAAGAAAAGAACGTCTTTCATTATTATTTTCAATGATTTCCAGTCCATAATATTAATCATATTCAGTAATAGAGCTATGATTTATTGAGTGTATGTATCATTTTTCTCATTACTGTTAAGTGTTTTGTTTGTTCTTATATTTTGCAAAACTTGAACATGTTTAAATTTTTTTCCTACTGATGGGCAACTGTTGCTTTACAAGTAAAGCCACTGATAATAGATGACAGTGGAATCCTGCCATCTAGTGAAAGCTTGTAGCTAGAACTTAAAAAATTCTAAGTAACAGTAAAAGGCAAGTGGCCTTGATTACATAAAACCAAAAGTAAAAAAAAAAAAGCACAGTAGTTTGAACACGAGATTCTGATTAAGGTTTAGTTTTTCTGATAAAAATGGGCTATACAATTTTTTTTCATATTCACATCCTAGACTATGGCACTTAAGTCTGAGTTCTGTTTTACCACTAAAATTTGGGACTTGAGAACACATGGTAACAATTGTGCCTTACTTCTAATTGGAAAATCCACCAGTAAAACATATATAAATTTAGGAAAAAAAAATGTATTTTTAGGAAAAAAAAAATCAAAGCAGCATGAGTTTGTTTTCTTGCAATTGAACCCCATCAAAAGGCCACGTAATACAATACTTCAGAACACTTTTGTAAGAGTACATGCGTATCAGCATATATAAGTGTTGCAAGCATGGTGGATTGGGTGCTTTATGAGTTCCAGATCATTCATTTCTCCATGCTTAAGAGTTGGTCAGGATCAGCGAGATTTGAAAACTGACACTACTATCTGGCTGAAAACCTGAAACTTAGAGTTGACAGGCCACAGCTTTCTTTGGGACTCACTCTGTCAGCAGGCTTCGCCGTCCTCCCTGGAGAGGCTGGGCTCTCTGCGAGGCGCACAGACGTGGGTCTCCAGGTCAGGCACCAGCGGCAGGTTGAGGCACAGCGAGGTGGGGGGTCTGCAGCTACACTGTGTGTGACCTTTTCTGGGGAGAGGCAATGTTTTCAGCTTTTATTCTGTTATTTGTGAAAAGTGAATCTAGTAACTCGTGAAAAAATAAAGAATTACCCAACCACTGCATAGTAATTTTCCTACTGGCTCCAAAATCAAAGGCTGTGTTTCTTAAACACAATGAAAAATTGTTTCGGGTTTCTTTGGTTGGTTTTTTTTCAATTCAAGGTTCAGCTTCTCTACTGGTACACACTAATGTAGCTCCATGGAACCAGTGGGTCATTGCCAATTTACACCAACCGAGATTTTGTCAGAACTGTGTATTTCTGGTTTTGATGTCTCAGCTAGCAGGAGCTGGGAAAGCTGCAGAGGGGTTGCTCGCCTGGTTGCCGACACAACCTGAGCACAGTATACCCCTGGACTGCTGCAGAGGGAAGCACACTCAGGTCCCAGTCGTGAGCAGAGCAGTGGTTGTGATACAGATCTAATGGAGAGAGGGATGTGAAGCGGAGGGAAATGAGATAATCCACGAAAATGTGGCAGGATACAAAAAGCCCAAATTCACACTTATCTACCCTTTTGATAAAGGAAACACACTGTTTTTAAAGCTAATGAAATAAGTCGCTGCAGTTTACTGCCAGAAGCAACTTTTACCAGTGTGTTTTACACCTTTTAAAATATTATTACATTTATTTAAAAATATTAACCCTCCCCATTGTTTGTTGCCTAATTCTTAAAGCATATATGTAAGTAGCATTCCCACTAAAATCAATGAGTTTTGCCTGTAGTATTGTCTTCCATTATCGTGCAAAGTGTTAACACAGAGATAGAGACAAATGTTTTGCCTTCCCAAGAAATATCTCAGTATTTTTTCTAACCAGCAGATAAAATAGGAAATTTTCATCAGCAAATAATTTTACAACCATTAAATTAGATTCAAGACATTTCAGTAATTTGTTAGATGTGAGATTGCAACAAATCGATTTTTTTAAGTATCACAAAGTATCAGTTTGTTTGTCCATTTTTGACTCTTATTAAAAATGTAAATTTTGAAAACATTTGACTCATTTTCTGTAGAGGCATACAAACTGTTTAACACCCCTCTTCCTCCCAACCCTGGCTCTGTACATCAACTTACTTTATTATGTCCACTAATGTTGTAATTACTTCATAAAAATTTATTTTCACTTAAAAAGAATTTGCATATTCTATATACTGTCCACATATACCATAATGACTTTAAAAAAGATCTGTTTTAAATATTGTGTCAAAAGACATATTGTGCTAAGAATGATAACTAATAAATGAATGTTATTAAAAAAAAAACATAATTGGGAGTATAAAGCTAAGGAAAACAGTGGTTGTATCAGTTGTGCTGTGTGAGCACCAAGACTAAACCATGTCAGTATTGCACTGTAGGATAGCTTTCCCAAAGTTGGGAAATCTCAGTACAACAGTGACCCTAGATGGCTAAGAATTCAAGATATATAAGAGCAAAGTGTCACGTGATCTCCTTTCTGTTTCCACTATGAGATATATGAAAGAATCCTTTCTTTATGAATATCATAGTTTTTTCTTGTAAATTTCTTTTCAGTTTTTAATTTAAAATATATAAAAACTCTATGTACAAAATAATGGATTATTTTCTGGACTAGCATTTGAAAGAAAGTCCTGGGAGTTTTTCTACTAATAGTTAACAATACCAGCTATGTTATATATAAGGAAGCTACATCCTTTAAGAAGCATCTTTTCTGCAACAGGTAATTTAAGGGAGTTGTCCTATAGATGATTTAGATTTATAATTCAACTATGATGTAACTCCATTAAATTATCTGGTTGCAATAGAAGTACATTATTCTCAGCATACTTGTTACCTACATCAAACAGCAATTTGATGAACTCATTGTTTGTATCTGTCAAAGTCTTGCTAATTTAAGTTTGGGAACTTAACCCAATAGTTCTAGCATTCAAAGGCGTTAAGTTCCATGACTCAGACCTCTGAGCACTTCAAAGGAAATTCAGTCCTCTTTTTCCTATCAATATCCTAAAAGTGAAAATGAACAGATGCTTAAAAACCTATACAATCAATCGTGTTGTAGGTTTGCACATTTGAAACAGTGGGGAAACTAATGTTATTGAGACAAGGTGCCTCACTTGTTACTGAATTCAGATCACGTCAGTTCCAGAAGTAGTCTGGTCTATATGTAGTATATACAGAGATATTTCTACATACATACAACTCAGCAAGAAAGATGTGTTCAAAGGGGATCATGTTGTCCATTTTATATCTGAGAGAGCTTTCATCCTGATCTGTCCCTGATTCACCAGCAGCAGAACAATATATAATTGCATATGGAGAAACACACAGCGATTTTTTTTTAAAGTGCTGACAGATTTTATGTACTTTTTCAGCAACTTTTTTCAACTAAATTTTTAGAAAAATAAAATAGTAACATTTCCCTTCCTTTAATTTCTACCATGCCAGTTTGCCACTGCATAACTACAATTATGATTCCTATCTTCTAAAATGTCAGGTTATTTGAAAGAACTTAATGGATATTTTGAAACTCTTACCAATGTGATTTTGCACCTGGAAAATTTTTGCTCTACTACAGACATTTTTTTATGTCCAAACATGCCAAATATCATGCAATTTTCCACTGTCTTGTAAATGTTAACTATAGTCTTAATTAATCCTATGAAATACTTTGATAATTCAGGGTTCAAATCCAATGGCCTCAACTAGGCTTCACGAAAAAACTTAGACAGTTGGTGACTATTTTGCCAATTTCTGAAATAGACTTCTGCTGCTGCTGCACAAATAGTTTCACCTTTGGCTCAGTAATGACATGTGACCACTGGCTGCCTGGTCATTTTAGACGTGTGCATTTGTCCATCAAAATGCTCAGATTTCAATTCAAGTCTCAGTTTCATCATTTTGGATTCACTGGAACCTGAAACTGAAAGTGGAACTCAAAGACTTGGGAATAACCTGAACCAACAGTGTGAAAAGCTGATGTCTGAATATGATTACTTAATGCTGGATGTATATGGAAGTGGGCTTTGTTGTGGTAGTTTGACTTTCTGCATTTATCCAAAATACTTGACACATGCAGAACAACCCCAAGTGGCTTTCATCAAGTTGACCTTTACACTTAGTCTAGTAGAAAAAAAATAAAGGATAAGACGTGTTAGCACAGTTATGCTTTTGATCCTGAGGTGAGGCAAAGCATGTCACTGTCACATATAGGAGAGGTATGCTAGCACACAGTTGGTCCCTCCACAAAGTACATCAAAGCTGCTGGGTTTAAGGAAACTTTTTCAAGTTCCTGTCACTCTCTTACATTGTCACCATTGGCAAATGCTCATGCTTCCAGGCAGAAAAACTAGGTTAGTAAAAGCCAAGATTCTGGTCGCTACATTCTAGTTGAGACATGATACATATAGTTGTGTTATACCTGTGCTCCTGGCTCATTTCAGTGCTAAGTCACACAGATGAGCATAAGCCATCAGTTGCTGAAGCAGTGGTTTTTTTGCTCCCCTGCTTGCCTCTGCACTGATGGCCTAGGAGCACCGTCCTAGTAAGATGAAGATAAGAGACTGTCCGTGTTTCTGATCATCTCCAGATGACACTAAAAGTCATCTTGGAGTTGGAGTTGGTGCTTTGGTGCAGTCTGCTTCTGAAAATATATTTGTTAATGCATAGTCTACTTGACTTAGGATCTTACTGTACGCTACTGTGTTGAAAGGAAGATGCTCAGCATGCTATGTGAAGGCTCAGTACTGAGCTAACGTGACCCTGCTGATATTTCTTTATTTGTATCAATTGACATTTTAATCAGAATTTGAATACAACTTTATGCATTAGCAGTAGACGGAGCAGGCCATGTTTAAAACATGCTAGTTGAACTTTGGCAGCAAAGGAGGGGAATTTAGAGTTAACCTACGTGATTTTAAACACAACTTGCCTTACTTGGACTGTATTTAAAACTGTTTGTTTAAATTTACTAGCTAATAAATTTCCAAACATAGTTTGTTTTTGCAGTCTGGACAAACTCTTATTCTCAAATTCACTCTTCAGACTATCTGACACAGCCAGTATTTGCTGATATTCAGAAAACCCTGTAAGGCATATTTACATATTCTTTCACATAAGGAGTTATGTGGAAAATTGTGGTTTTATCTATCTTTTCTGGACAGGGTTTTGACTGTGTTATGAGCCTTGACCCAATTTAATAACCAATACATTTTTGCACATGTTTAGATGACATAGTTCGGCTTCTATTTAAGTAAATGACAAAACTTCCATTGACAAACTGGGAAGAAGATGGGCTTTACAGAGGTTAGGTTAATTTCTTTTGCAAAACAAAGGAACAAATTAAAGTTCCCAAAATCTAACGAAAATATACCACTGATAAATAACTCGGTTCCCAAAAATATGCCATTGCTAGTTAGAAAAATAATGAGGAAAAAAAATTCATACACCTTTACCAGAAAAGGTTTATAAGTACCTCCAAAGGTTAGGAGTCTGTGTTTTCTAGTTTCAAACTTTTGCATTCCAGCTATTGTGCCAGTGGAAATGTTTAGTACTAAAGTCCCATCTAGTTGTTTAAAAACTGCAGGCTGAACCAGCACATGATTGTATACCCTGTTTTGGATATACAGGACTACATACCAAGCTGGTTTTGGCATGCTTTCTGCAGTATTTAGGCAAATACAAGCACGCTTTGGATACATGGTAGTATTCACTTGTGCTTGTTTCCAACAGATACTTTTCCAACTCTCATGCTAGGAGAGTTTTCAATGGAATAGAATGAACAATATAATTCACACTGATTTAAACTAAACTAACTGAAAAAAAACCAAACAGTGTATTCCTACTAAATTAGATTAGCTGCTTTGTGTAGAGCTTTGCTTCATTTTTTAGCTTCTTTACTGGAAACATTTAAAATACACTGCATGATATTATTATATTTCATTGTTCTGCATTTTCTGCGATTGCATTCTTATTGTAAATGTAATAGTAAGACTTTTGGCCAAGTTCACATTAAAATATCACAACAGGAAATGTTGTTTACAAAGCCCATTAGGATTGTGTCAAATTGTTTGAGAGGATACAGCTAGCCATTTATGCATATCATGGAAGGGCTTTCTTCCAAATACAGAACTCTGTGTTCTTCATATTTACAGCAGAAATATTTACAGCAGAAATTACTTTAAGAGACCATATCTCATGGGTTAAATGCTTAGCACTCTATAAAATAAGACTGATTTGCAGAGATAGCTTCAACTTTAAGAGGAACGATTCTGTGCATTGAATTAACTGCAGACAAAAATGATAACATTTAGACTGCAACCAGTACTTACGAGCACTGTTCATTGGCTGGAACAAAACTGGCAGTAAAAAAACCCCCTGGATATCAGCTTGAAGGTTTTAAATTTCAGACCTAATGTACACAAGTTACACAGTGGATTTCTTTTTCCTTTTCTGTAACTTTTCCCATCTGTCCCATTTCATTAGACTCTGTAGTCCATAGTCAGCATGGATGTTAGGATGAGACTAATGCACATTTAGACTGAAACACTTCAGCATGCACCAAAATCAAAGTGCTATTTTTTGGTTACCTGCCAATACAACATAATGTTGAGCATGAAAGCCAAAAAAACTTCAAAACACCTCACCACCTTGCTCTCAGTGGGGTGCTAAGAGCAGTGAAGAAGTGGCTGCTTTATTTGTTGCTTATGTGGAAGGTAAATTATAATGAAAATCTAGCTCTAAGCTGGCCAGAGCCAATAGGCTCATACCTTGAGCCCGCTATCATGTGCTGCAGTCCTGGGCACAGCACGGAGTCTTCTTTTCTTGTTTAGCAGGGAAACACTGTCTACAAGTCTTCTTTCTACTTCCACAGAAATGTATTTTGAATCCTTTAAGTTCCCTTCTTTGTTTGACATCTCTTTCCTATATCTGGGATGGGCCATCAAACTCACAGGTAACCTTTTGCTTCAAAAGAGTTATGTCATCCTGGACTGTGTAGCTATAGAATCATTATTTTATAAACTTGCCTTTTTGTAAGTATGTTTTAGAAATATGGTCCCATTTAGGAAGCTGGATGCTTTGTTTTTTGTAAGCATGTTTTATATTACAATTCATTAGCAGAGGAACTGGTGATGGGTCAAAAATATGAAGAAAGTAGATAAGCTATGGTTTTCTATACTGCTGGTTTCATTTTATACATTCTCTATAGCATAAACATGCCACGTATGGTATAAATTGCTACAATATTGAATTTCAAGAAAGTTTCTAAAATAAAGGTAATGCAAGACAATCATGTGTCCACTGTGGCACTTTACAGTAACAGAAAGAAAAACAAACGGAAAAACAGGGGAACATAATTCAATAAGACCAAATTTCCCTTCCTAGTAGTCTCTGCCTAATACAAGGAGTATCAGGTACTGCTTGTTGTCTGCAGGCAAAGGTGGGAAAGCTGAATCTTTATTTTAAAAACCTAACAGTTGAAATTGCTGTAAAGGCAGCCTTAAAGGAGTTACATTTTTTCCCATGAACTCAATGGGAGCTTTGCCATTGACTTCAAAGGGCAAAGGATTGGGCCTTGGTATGTATAATATAGTGCAGTTATTTAATTAGAAGCAGATAGCATGAATAAAAATCCTCATTGGGAAGGGTGTAGCAGTTTTTGCTAGGGATATACTTACTACAATTTTCTGTGTCTAGCAGAAGTCATTCCCTTCAAACGAACAAAAACACCTTAGACTTCGGGGTATTTTGATACCACTGTTAAATAATGTAACTTTTTCCAAGTTACTTGGTAATTGTACATTTCATTTCCAAGCAGTCTTGGAAGTCTTTGTAAGGACAAAGATACTCACTTGAGTTGAAGACATTTCAGTTTGCATATTTATAGGACAGTGAAATGACTGCTAATAATAGGTGCTAGTCTGGCATTACTAGAAACTAGAGGCCATTTATGAAAGGACTGATAATGTATCAGTGTAAGCTAAGGAGAAGATTTAGACTGTGGACAATCTCTCAGGTGCAAACATTTACTGGTTTAAGGGACTACCTGTAACTGCCCTCTTGCTTTCTTCAACTCTGAAGACAGGCTTGTGTTGGTTGAAATGAGCAGGTATTTCTTAAACAATTTAGATACCAGGGCTTTGCTAACTCACCTAATTTTGCCTGAGAGCTCAGGGAACAATCATATGAGCAGCTCATCTGTAAGATTTGAAGTGTAGAAACCTCCAGGTTAGGATAGGGAGGAGGAAAGAGAGAGGAGTGCCAAGCAGCTGTGGGTAGTAACCTTTTCAGCAGGCACAGCTGTGGCTGGACAAGTCAGACAGTAACTCCTTGTGTTGGCACACCCATCTTGTTGTAGATGCATTTTCAACAGTTTAACTGAAATCACTTTGGAAAGGCTCTAAGGGCCCTGCAAAAAACTGCTTTTCTTCCAGAAGAAAAGCATCTACATGGAGAACTGTGCAACAATAACTTTAATGGTTGTCTATACCTGTATAATATCAGGTGTTTCCAAGATGTACTGCAATCAAGGGGAATCATGTAATGAGATTTATTAGCTTTACTCAACCACCACCACCACTGGTGCTCCTGAAGAGATCATCTCTCTGTTTATCTCTCTAGATCCTTGTCTTCTCTTCCAGAAGTTCTTGCTCTGCTTTCTCTTATCATTCTCTCTGTAGTACTTTTATTTAAATACACAAGTACAGCTACTTACTTAAGCATCACTTTCCATGAACACACTGAAAATTGTGGGCAAACAACGCCTCAGACTTCAAACCTTGTTACTTGGTTAGAATAGTGCCCACCACTTCCGGTGAACTTCCTTTGCACTGAAAGAAATAGAGGAAACTTCCTGCTTTGCAAACTCTCTCATCGCAGAAATCTCTGAAATACTAGAGCTTAACAGATGTGGCTGGAAGAGACTGATCAGCATTTTGTTCCACAAATTACATTTTCCTATTTTGCAGAGATCACTTCAAATGCTAGCTGCCAGAAGCCACTGATTTAATTACAGAGGATGCATATGGAAATAATCTGAAAGGGATAAATAGCTTATATATATTATCATATATTCATAATGATCTTCCTGCACACTGCAATAATACTTGCAGAATGGATAGTGTAAGACCTGCTTATAAAATTCTTCAAAATAGAAAAAACTATCATTAAGCATGGATGTTTTAAGCAAATTCTAACATACAATACTATTTAATGCCTAAGATCCTTACAGAGGAGCAGCTGTTTGACATCCTTCACTGAAAAAAGCTCAAAGTTTCAAAACTGTTGGCTTTCCAAAAACCTTGAGACCTAGGAAATCAGAATGGTTTCACCTAAATTCTCAGTCAGTGGAATAAGTATGTTATGAAGATCAATATAAAATGAGCCACTCAAACTTGGAGGGTTTTGTTACAATAATACATTAAAAAATTACATAATTGGTTTATGAAAAAAAATGTTAGTTTTAAAGTGTTTTCTCATGGTATCCATACTGTCAGCCAAAGTTAGTCTTTAGATTATGTTGTGCATGTTTAGGAGTATCTAGGGGAAGATACTAGTCATTAAACTGAAGTGGAAATCACAATTAGAACACTGTTTCCTTTCAATCCCCCAAATCCCTTTGCTAAGTGAATTAGTAGTGTGCCTTTATGTCCAGACTCAGTAATCACCTTTTCATGATACTGACATAGTATTGATTATCACTAGATGGTGCTCTTATTCACAATCCCCAAAATCGTAGGTAAGTGAATGTGAAAACAGTTACACCTTGGAGAAATTTTGGTTGCTAGCTTTAATGTTTTCTTACTGAAGCTGCTAAGTATTGTTCAGTTCAGTACCTCCTGGACCAAATAATTTCAAAGTGTAGAATTAATGACTTCAAGATAAATACATATATAAAACAAACAAAAAATCACATAATATCAAATTAATCATTCCAAATGTTCCTTTCACTTCTACTTATTATTCCCTGCATACAAATAGAATGTAATACCCTTTAGGAGGGCTCAATAAATTCATTCTAGGGTTTGATTTGTGGTTTCATAACACTATAATTAGGACCCATTTTGATCTTTAAAGAACTAACTAAAAAGGAATATTTCGGAAGGCCTTAAGAAAGAGGCAGTCGTAATCCTTTAAAGAGAAAACAGAATAATATTTCTGCACCTATTTTACACCATATTATGAACATTCAGTAGTAATATTACACACAACTATTGAATATGTGTAGTGAAATAATAATAAAAAAAGAGTATAAAAACCCATTATATCAAACCTCAGTTTCTTCCAGCCCAATCTGACAATAGTCAGAGCAGACAGGGCTGAGCCCTGGAGAGGTAAGAAATCTCCCAGGCCTCATATCCAATTTAAACTGAATTTTGAGCTATAGTAAAATGATGTTTTTTCTAAATTCCTCATTATCCTGCTTTTCCTTTCTCTGCCCTCACTTTCAGTCATGACTTCAGTCTGTAATATTAGCTCTTCTAAAATGAGGTTATTTTACTAATCTGATGAAGAATAGATGCCCACTAAGTACACCAAAACCAAATCCAAGAACACATCCTTGAACAGCTAGGGGGTTGGAAATCTAGCTGAGTTTTACAGCTTGAGCCCATTTTTACTCAAATAGTTTTAAATTAACAGATCAGCACAAGTGTGATCCAACTAATTTTTCCATGACTGAATCTTTATTTGAAAGGCCCTGATTCAGCTCCTAAATGTGCTACATTTTTAAGTCATTTTCCAGGTCACCAGGATAATGTTACCAAAAGATTTGTGATTTTGTGGCACAATTTGTGACTACATAAAGGATTTGACTTTAAAACCCCTTGTCATTCTAAAAAAGCAAAAATTTCCCAAACTCTCAGAGTTACAGTTTTCTTCCTCTATATTTACAGGAACAGCAAAAAACAATCCAGTGAATCTAAACGTAGCGAGAGAACCATGAATGCCTCTTTTTCTACACTGGCAAGAGCAGTACAAAGGCTATGATAATTAAGCCTGAGGAGATAGTTATCTTTGTGGCCTGTCATTTTTTTTAGTGTTACCACATGAACAAATGGAGCACTGAAATGCACGGCCTGAGAACAATGGTGCCCAGCCCCGTACCAGCCTTCTGGGTCATTCACTTGTTGTTTGCTTCCAGGCCTGATTTGCATAAGAGGCCTGAAAACATTGCAGAGACTGGGAATTAGCACAAATTGATACTGGGTGCTAATTGACTCAAGCAAAAACTATAGATGCATTGGCCTGTTCAAATCAGTCTTGAATTCAGGCCTTCTGGATTCCTGCATCATCCAGCTCCGAAGAAGAATAAAGCCCTGGCATGGTTCATCAGCTGCTGGGTCCTGGGCTAAAAATAGAGAGGCAGAAATGGGATCATGTTTTAGCACAATCTTAGCTGAAACTGAAAAGGGTGGGAAGGAACCCTTTCTCTTATAAAAAATATTTTCTTTTCAGGTGTTCTAGGCAACAGCATAGCAATTGAGCTTACCTAGAATGAGAGCCAAACCAAATCTTTCCCCCAAACATTTTTTTTAAAGGCAGGAAAATATTCATTGTTCCATGTTTATGTGCAGGTGTGTTCCAACAAGAACAAGGAACACAATTTATTTCAATGACTGGATCAATCATGCTGGATGTACACACAGTGACATTCATAGCTGTAGGAGTTACTGATTGCCTCACTCCTATGCAGTACCTCTTGCCTGTCTGTTATCCAACTAAGAAGCTTCTTCTAATAGGTTTCTATCAGACCATTATGAGTAAGCCTTTAAATGAGACTTGTGCTATCTGGCATCAACAGTTTCCAATAAGCATAATATTTTTAGTAATCCACAGATTGTGGGACTGAGTTTAATATCTGGAGAAGATCTTTGGTCCGCACGTGGTCGAAATACTGTATGAATAGCTTTCTTTGTGATTGCCAGTCCCTTTTATGTTGTAGGACTCTTGTAGAGCTTTCCCCTTACTGGGAGAGGAATGATATGCTACAAAGTCCTCTCTGTTTTTCTAGTTTTGAAGAATTACCAAAAGCAGTATTCTCCCTTAGAGGTTCACATAATCTCATGTTATACCTGTATGTCGCTTAAAGCAAAACTTAGACATTGGCCCAAGTGAGTTTAGTTTCATTTAAAGGCTTCCTTGAACTTTTTTTGATTTCTTTAGTTTTAGATTTGCAAGACACTCTCAGGCCAGACGATATTTACATGTGCTCAGGTTTCATTTTGGCTATTTCACTTGGCTCCCCTTAGGCCTTATGCACCTCTAGTTTCTCCATCATTTTAACACAATTAGTCACAATCTAAACCAGAACTCAAATACAGATCCTGCCACAACTGTACTTCACTGGTCAGAAATAAATCTATATGACTGCTTTGCTTGGACTGAGCACACAGCTAAGGAGTATTTAAGGCAAAATCTTCTCAGCAGCAGGTCCCAACTCCATCCTTCAGTTAACAGTGGTTCTTGTGAAGCAAGTATGTGTCTGTCAGATCTGCTGAGGTTGTCCGTGTTGAAACATCCCTTCTATCTCTGGAGCCCTCTTCTTTTTAATGCAGAAAGCTTTGCTGCACTCCTGTGGTGTCAGTCATGGATGAACACTTTCACAGAGTAAAATACCTATGCAATGCATGTGGAATACAGGGTGGGGGGCATGTGTGGAGAGGTTGGACTTGGTCTTCTCTTTCTTCTCACAAATTACAGCAATCTCTGGGATCAAGGCTTCTTTCTTCAGGCACAGAGGATGAGATAAAGTTTACTTCAATGTGCAGATTTCTGGTTTCTTCCATGCAAAAAGAAAAGAACTGAAAAGCAAACCCCTCTGATATAGTGACATTAAAATGCTCTTGCTATGTGTTTTCTTTAAATTAATTATTAAGCTTAAGTTAACGAGAAAAAGGTAAGTTTCAGGGCAAAATAATAAAGAGAAAAGGAAACTGGACACTGATTCTGACACCGAATTTAATTTATGAAGGTGCTGACCTGTGACATCTGTTTAAGGACTACGCAATCCTTAAAAAGTGTGCTTCACAGAGAAACTTGAGAAGATACTAGCAGTTCATATAACAGGACCTTTCCCTCAAAATTATATTAGTAGGAGAGGCATCAGCGAAGCTAGAAGTCTTCTGAGGCAATCTGAGTCAGATTATCTTCTTTTAGGTGAAAAAGAGCACTGTACATTTCTATATTCCTATTCAGTTGCTTAAAATGCCACTCTTGATCTTCAGTTGATTTTTAAATTACTTCTTACACCACCAATATGCTGAAATTTGTGTCTGACTGTAACGGTTTCTTAAAACAGCTACCTATAAACAGTGCCATGAGATAAGGAGTGACACCACCCATCAATTTCCAATGTAGGTAGTAATGCGAATCATAGGGAAGCACTTGCTCAGGAAACAAACACAAAGTTACAGAACTAATTCACATAAATGTCTTTTCTGTTTCTAGCTGTGCCTTCACAAGTTCTTCCTAGCCTCTACTCCCTTTACTTGGTGTTCGGCATTTGGAAGAGTGACACAGATAGGGGCTGACTTTGCCATTACCACAGGTTTCCAAACAATTGTTCATGAAAACCATGCTGTCATATGGTCAGATGTTCCTTCAGATTATTTTTTCTTCCACGACAAAGCTCTGAAAGCAGCACAATGCATATGAGTGGAGAAGACAAAGTGATTTCCATTTCCTCTTCTGCTTGTGTCTCATGTTTTTACACTAGTATTTGACCTTTGTTGGGAGTTTAAGCACTTTCCATAGATCTAAAGGGAAATACTACATGGTTGATTTTGGTTTTGTAGCTGCCACAGCCTTAATTTCAGAAGTACTTACAAAAAGTGCCTCTTAACTCTGTAGAAGATACAGTTGTTTGTTGTTTTCTTATGTAGTAAAGGCAGCGTTCACTCTAAAAATCAAGTCATGAAGATCTGGCACAGTTTTGGATTTATACATACTAAGGTTTCTTGGAGGTTCCATATGGCCATAACAATGCAACTGAGTTAGATGCATCATTTAAGAGTTGAAAAATATGCAGGATATCTTGTAGCAAAGTTGGAGCAACAGTAGCCACACAAAATGAAAAGGAATGCTGTTGTCCTAAACTAATATAACTAGGGCTGTCAAAAAACTTTCTACGACTACGTTGGGGTGAAATATTCTGATGGCAAGTAGGTATTTTATAGCCACATGTTAATCTTCTTGAATGGGGTGAGTTACTAAATTAAATTCTTACAATGAGTAGCTCTTTTATGTGCATTTATATTTTCCAGATGCTTGACACAGTCAAGATTATCCTGTTCATTTGCATGTGCTTGTTTCTTTTGTTGTTATTTTTAGAAAATTCTTTAAGACTTGCTATTCTTCTAACATCTGAGTAGGATTTGAAAATCTTTTTTATTTTAGTCCCATAGCATTTTTCAATTATCTTTCTTAACCCTTATTTCTATTATTTTTAGTTTTGGAAGAAAAGATGAAAGAACAGAAGCCTATAATGACTTCAGGTTCTAACATTTATTTCCCTAACAATGTATAGAATACGCCATACCTCTGTGGCATAACTGTCTAGAAGCTGATGGAGCCATGCTAGAATTGTTGTACATTTTCAACAAAGCTCAGGGGGAAAAAAAAAGGTTACATGGGAAAATATGACCATTATTTGGGGTAACACAATATTCTTCAGAACTATCATAAGCTTATAGCAGGTTTCAGATCTTTAAGTTTTCAAAATATGAATGTTCGATAGCAGCAAAATCCAGGACTTAATTTAAACTAATCAAGCAAGTTGGATTTTGGCCTAGGTTTTGTCCCCACCAATTGACTTTAACATTTACATGGGAGTTTAGTGAAATTATAATGCACAGGAACTATGATGTCTTTAAAAAACACAAAGTTTTTACATGTGCTCTTCCATTACAAAAATATCTAAGCTACTGACACTTGCATACTTCAGTTCCTTGTCTTCAGGAAATGGTGATGTACCCATACATCTACTATGTGTGACTAGCTCATTGGTAGACCCCAGTTGACCGATATGCTGCATTTGTGAGCTATGCATCACTTAATGGAATTAGCAACAGCAGTGATATTTGTCTGTCGTATTTAGTAGTGTGTGTTCATAAAAATTGTGTCTATGCTAAAACTAAAAACTGTGCATCAAATGTAAATAATACCACTTCAAATTGTGATTTTGTTTGTCAAGGCTCTTCTTTCTTGACAAAACCGGAGTGTTGCAGAAAGTTAATGCTGTGCATCCAGTACATGTCTGTGTCCCTGCTGAGTCAGCCCCTGAGTAATCCTAGCAAGAAATGTGTACCTGGGGGTTCTGACCACCTGCAGTAATTTCACTTTTTAAAAATCCATTTGCAGGAGAGAGACTACTTTTAGTGTCCCAAACAAATTCCAATTTGTGCCTACGATCTGATTACATTAGTTACCCTGTATCCCCTTCCTCTTTGAAAGTTTTGTTAGGAAAATATTACTTTACCTCCTGGAAGACAAACATAGTGGTGCTCTTGCTATAGGATTGCTGCATTTCATGAATGTGTGGGCTGCAGCCTTCTGTGTATATAACTGCATCCTTGACTTAGCCAACATGTCTTAAAGCTGGCACAGATTTTGGCCAAAGGTCATTAAAGTATTTCAAAATCTATCTGGGATGAGAGATGCCATATTATGCTTGGGTTAGTACATAATAATAATACTTTAGAGGAAGACGATTAAATAAAATCATAGGAAATGTATGCCAAAGATCTGCTTGAAACAATACTTCAGTTTCTTATATTAAGAATTGTTGAAAATGGCAGCATTAAAAAACAACTGGCTCTTTCCCAAGCTACATGCCTTTTGGATTTCCTTAAAAATTCAATCTTTACAGTTTCTGAATAATGCAACCATTGTAATTCAAGGACGCTCCCCTGCTGGTTTTGATTAATTTATTTTAACAACACAGAAGAAGTCTGCTGTAGCTCCTCTGGTAATATAAATCTGTGTTACAAAGAATTCTGTTGTCTTCACCTCTCTAATAAACCACAGTGTCAGGGGTTCAGAGCTAAATAGATGGCAATACAACTTAAACAATTCATCTCTGCTTTTGCACCCGAATTTAATATCAGGGTTTTTTCCTCTTCAACCCTTAGATAGTTTATAACTCTATCCTTATTTCCCATCTAAGTAACACATCCAGTGAAATATTTTAATTTGTATGCAGTAACACCCATTTTAGACATTAAAAATGAGCATCTTGAAAAAATTCTACCTATGGTCAGGTGTCTTAAAAAAACCCATAAAATAACCATGGCTATCTGGGCAAGTTTTAAAAATTTATTGCAAGTGTCATGACATACGCTATTTTCCTTACAGTACCTGATATTGAAATCTGGTTCTCACCTGAGCTACAGCTTTCATTAAAACTAGAATGTATTTCTGGATTGCAAAGTGATCCCCTCCAAGAGAAAAAACCCCAAGTAATCCCAAGTTTTTAATGTTTAAAGCTTTTTTTCATATGGTACTAGAGAAATTGTTATTTACTAGTTGCAGGGCTAATGGAAGAAGCTTGGAAGGACCACAGTCTGAGAACAAAATGCACAATGAGGGCACCTAAATACCTATTACAGTTTCTATGGACAGAAATTGAGTCAATGTACAACATAGCTGCTCTTATAATAACAGCGGTTTTCAGAGGTTACAGAAATTGTCACAGTGATGTCTGACATGTAGATATTTTCCCAGATTCTAAGAACATGTGAATACTCCAGCATTCAAGCAGTATGATGAGTCTGGGGAACCACACAGCACTTTAACAGAAATTGCTGTGTTAGCTTACTTATACAACTACATATTCTTCAACTGTTTTCATTCCACACAAATATTAAATACTTCTTTGTTTAAACTCATTTCTTTAAAATATTAAGTAAAAAGAAATTAAACAATTTCCAAGCTGTTTCTTACAGATTTCTGGTAAACTAGCTGCTCGTTTGACATGTCGCATGTCTAATTTCAGCAGTACCCCTATGTGTGAGTGTATATACAGATGCTTTAGGCTAACATTAAACAATGTTCTATAGCTATGGATGTTTTTGTAATCCAAATAAAGTAGGTAGTGTTTTTATAACTATCAATTCTTGGGTTATGGAGAATGTCTTCAAATAGAAATGGAAAGAGGTTTATCATTACAAACAGGTCTCATTCCCTTAAAAGGAAGTTGTTTCTTTTTTCTTCTGCTTCTTTGGAGAACTGGCTATGAACTGGGAATGGTTATTGTATGACTCATTTCAGAAGAATAGCTACAGTGTAAAAAGTTCAGAAAAGATTTTAATAAAACCAAACCCAATTATCTTCTGTTTTGGGCATAATAAGGATAGTCTTAAAGAGAAAAATATCACATTTTTCAGAATGCTGTAAATCAACATAATCCTGTAGTGTTTTAAAGGGAGGGGGGAAAAGGTCAGGAAAGAATAAAGCATTTATCCCTAGTTTCAGTTGTATAGATAAGACAGAAATATCCTTTCATAAGGAAATGTTACATTTACTTTATTCTGGTCTGGCCTGGAAGTAAGCTTCTGCACCCACCAATGCAAATCACTGACTGCCAAAAACACACAAACTTGGGAATCATCATTCGCTTAGCTATGCACAGATAATGTGACCCTTCTACTGCACCCCACGTACTTCAGCTACTTGGAAATTCCTCAAAACCCCAACACTAAGTCAAACTGTTTGCAATAATAAAATTACTTCAAATAAAACAACATTAATGACATAAGCAGCTATGCTGTGGACATTAGAGACTGCAAATGCTACAAGTAAATATTATTGTATTATTTCCTGCGTTGCTTAAGCCCAATGGCTTAAAGGATACAATAGTAAAGTTAGGACAGAAAAAGGCCCTTTCCATATTGTTTATGATTCAGTATTTGAAACTTTTGGCATAACATAAGGACCTGAAAGAGGTAGTCTCATACCTTCTAGCTTTTCCTCACTGTGCCATTCAAAGGGGAGGCTGATCTGAAAGTAGGAGGCAGTATTCAAGTAATGATTGTATCCTTTCATTACAACTCCTGTCTTAGTTTTTACAATTTTATATATGAAATCAGGTCTCCGACATGCCACTTAAAGTTCTGCTTTTCTGTGTGCTGCAACACTAAAGTATGCTATCTTTCATTTACAAAAGGAAGAGAAACTGGTCTTATGTCTCACAAAGCTAATTTTAATAGGGTTTGTGATTGTTAACATTAGGAATATGCATAGAAAAAGTGATGCTAACTGGTGTATGCATTTTCAAGATGCAGCAGCTGGGTGAGGGATGCTGACTGCTTAGCAAGCACTCCATGTAAGACATGGAGAAATGCTAATTTTTTTTAAGTTCAGCACTAGCTGTTTACACATTGTTACTCTAGCAAGAGAAATTTTTAAGTTTTTTATTTACTTTGTCCTTAGTACACATACATTGTAAAGGAATTTGCTGCATTCATCACTTGTAGTAAAGGCACATTCTGTGTTCCCTTAAATATCAAACAAATACTATGTGGCTTCATTTTGATGTGAAAGTGCGTGACCAATGTTGGCCATTTATATAAATTAAAAGTTTCCAAAAGTATTAGTAGTTTGGTTTGGTTTTTTCTTTAATTTCTCATGCTTGTAGCACTATGGAACTTCTCCCTGAGTGTCCCTCTTAAGATTGCTCCAACTGAGGCTGAAGTTAATAGAAAGCAACCAAGTGATTTCAATGGGAGTTTCATATTTGGAAAGCAAAAAAAGCACAGTATTTTGGCAAGACTGTCCATGTATCTGAGTTCCCATTCCTAGGAAGTTTACAGGAGAATTCTAAGCATTTCAAATTGTCATGAGACTAACTACATTTGAATCTTCTTCTGAATATATGTAGAATATTCTGTAGTCTTCAAAGCTAAATTTTAAAAGAAAAAAATGCTTCAAAGCCCGCTCCACCCCTTTCCACCTGTTTGATTAGTTGAGAATGTCCTGCCCAAACAAGGTTCACAGATGTATCACAAGCATTCAGGTTTTTGCAAACCCAAGAATCCTGCATAACTTCAGATGACTCTATGCTTTACAGTATAGCTCAGGCTATACTGTAAAGGAGGACATGCACTGCTGATGCTTTCTGAGGTACCTTTGATGATGAGAGATCAGTTGCAGCCATAATTTACCATTGCAGTAGATTGTGGATAGACAGAATTTTAGAATTTGGATATTTTTAATGGATTTTTTAAAAATATGTTTTGTAGATCTCACATTTAAAAAAAAGTATGGGTGAAACTGTTGTTGCTGCTACTACTGTCCCACAGTGCTGTTCAGTGTGGGGACCTGCAAGGTTAGTATTTGGAAGGAGTTAGCAAGGGGTCCTGCTGCTGGGAATGGGAGGCCAGGTAGGCAAGGAGGAGCCTCCTATCCCACGTAGTGCTCTCCCTGATAGCAAGGGGAGTGATATTGCAAAAGACTGCAAAAGAGAGTCTGTGCTTCTTTTAAAGGCCTATCCTGGACCTGGATGCCAAGGAGCTGCAGGAGGGAGAAGGCTGGCAGCAGACAGGGAAATAATTCAGTTGAATTCAATTAGAGTGCATCAGTAGAATTAAGTGAACTATTAAAATAAACAGGCCCCCTAAGTCAGAAATGGGTATGACCACTGAAATCAGAGTCTTCACAGATTTGCATTATAGTATATTTAGTTACTAGTGCTAACATGAGCTACTGCACTGCACAGTTGCAAACATGCTCAGGACATGATTATATTTAGGGTTGCACACGTGGCATTGGCTCACCTTGGCCCCTCCGACATTGGTCATTTTTCAGGATCCATAGCAGGCAGTGATGCAGCAAGGCACTAATTTCCTACAGAGACTGAGGAGCTGCCACCTTAGTTTGTGGATGAAAGGAAAACAGAAGCAACAGCATGAGAGAATAGGACTGTGAGCAAACTTTCTTTCCCTCTCTCGCTGAGGACTCCTGCTGAACACCTGCAGAGAGGGCAACAGTTGCTCTAGAAGAATGACTCCAGATTTTTAAAATATACTGACCAAAACACTGGCCAGGATACAACTCTAATCAAGTAGAAATAACACAACAGTCTGCTAATACCTTCAGATACCCTGGATCATTTTTCCTCTAAGTGGTAACTAATTGATTTAACAGGAGCGATTTTCTTATTTAAAAGGAAGCATCCTGAGCATTTCCTGAAGACTGTAGATTTAAATTGTTCATCAGTGATATAGGTACTCATCAGCAAGCAATATCTGATTTGAATTTATAAAAGGCATTGCACTTCATACTAAAGCCAGAGATTTGGGAAGAAACTGGGTGTAAGTGATAAAGTACTGCTTGTAATTGAGACAAGTGGGTTTTTTGAACAACGTAGGAATATATTTTCGGACTGCTTAGACTTCTCTTGTCTGACAGTAAATTTTGTAGATAGTTATGTCTGAGTGAAAAATCACAGTGAAAAAATATACTGATACATGAGAATAGTTAAGAGAAGGTCATATATTGCAAGAGATGTTAGGTCATGTTAGGAGAATAATACAGTGTCCTACAGAGACAACACAGATACTTATTAGCGTTGAATAAAAAAGTACCTTGTTTTTTGGGTGGTATTCTGGAATTATGATTTCCTGCTTAAAAAAAAGAATAATGAAGATAGCCCAAATTAATGAAAAGAACTGAAGGAAACAAGCTTCTCAAAAAGGTTTGGGCAGGAAGCAGCATACATTTTGTATCCAGAGAAAAATACTCGAAAGAAAGTGTAGTGATAGTCTATAAAAAATGTTACCTCAAACTGTTCTGGAATTTGCAGTTGAGTTCCCCTTTCCTTCAAAGGTTCAAAATGAGAAGTTTTTGCAAAGTAGAGTTCTCAAAGTTTGCAAAAGGCCAATGGTTTAGTTTATATTTTTCCCAGTGCAAAGCAAATGACTGACAGAGGTCAAACATACAATTTGAAAGTTAGGTTGTATCCCCTAGTCCCTTTCCTGTTGCTGCCTCCTCTTAGTGCTCCATTCTACAGGCTTCTGAATTCTCATATGCATTATTTAGCAGCCTCAGCTCATAGCAACACAAAATTACACACAGCACCAGCAGAATTCCAACTTGGTTGGAATTCCAACTTTGGAGGCCTAAACACTTCAATTTAGAAAAGCAATAAAAACAGTCCTAGGCTTTCATTATGTATTTCAGTATGCATGAAAACAAAATACAGGTGAGAATACTTCTGTTAGCTCAAATAAATACATATAAATGTGCTCTTGAATGGGTTCCATTCTAAAATGTGAATTCCTATACAAAGGTTAACATCCTGAGCAGTGGGGTTTAAACCAATCACTATGGAAGAAAATCTAACAGCTAATTCTGCTGGAGAAAAATTTCCATGCTCACAGTTTAAAATGTTCTTTTGCTTGCTTCTTTTACAATCGTAAGTAGAAACTGAAAATGTTTGAAAGATATTTTTTTTTCTCCAAGTAATACCTTTTTTGGTTATGGACCAGTGGTGCTGACAAATACCTAATTCTTGCCAGGAGCCGAAACACTAAATGGCAATCTAGTCCATTTTTGACAGTACACGTGCAAGATATGGCCACATCTGTAAAACACCATTTTTTAGCAAGCTCCTTAGAATATCTAAAATTAAAACTGCAAGAGAAAGCAAGGCTAGTTTCAAACCTTGCTGTATAACTGCAATAATTACTTCTAAAAAAATACCCTGATGCACAGAACAAGAGTGACAATAGGCACTAATAATCAAAGCATATGACCAGTTGTATACTCACAAAGAGCTAAAGATGGAGTCCAAACCAAAAAGTCAGAAATAATATTCAAGCTTCCTATCTTGACCCATTTCAGAGTTCTGCAATATGGGTGAGAAGGCTGTAAAATTTTGCACTTACAGATTTTGAGGCGTTCGAATGCCAGGACCAAATTCTTAGCTTGGGCCCAGGACCGTTCCAGTAAACTCTTTTTAGAAACATATTTAGCTTTTGTATTGACGTGATCAGCAGAACTGATTAATGGCAATGAAATTATGCTGAAGAGCTCCACTGGAAGAGCTGGTTCCAGTGATTGTTGCAGCAGATAGAAAGAGCTGATGAGGAGTAGGGATGAGTTAAGAGTCCACACAGAATAGTCCCATTTAGCGTGACAAGCCAGGATCTAAACTGATAAGTCAGATACAGCTCTTTCTGGAAATATTTATGACGTTGGGTTTCCAACTACTGCTCTTTATCTGCAAACCTGCCTCCCACACCTGAGATACTAAGTGGATCAGTTCTGAACACATTTTGCAGTCAGAGCTTCATCTAATCTCTCACCTTTCCCTCGTCCCTCCCCAGGCTCTAATACCTGTAGTGTGCTGCTCCAATTGCCTTCTGCATATAGACATAAGCATACAACTTCTGTCCTTGAATAATCCACTTCTAAATAATCTTTGTCTAAAAAAATCTGTCTTCAAACATCTTGCATTGCTTAGGCTAAGGTACCTCCTAAACTGGGTGTTGCCCTACTTTCTTCTACTCTCCCCTTGTCTTTTCGGTCCTTTTCCTCTATCCTTCCACATATATCAAATATCTGTGGTGTTAGGGTCCTCTTTTTGACAGTTTCTACCATGTGAAACAACTCTATTGTGCTTCCCCCCTATTTACTTTACTGGCATACACACATCTTTTCTGACATTTCTCAGTCCTTCGTCTGTCAGGTGTTTTAAGGAAAAGAATTGAACAGGCATATTTGAAAGAAACTGTTCTGGGTAAAGCTACTGGGAAGCCATGTTACACAATGAAGACAACAGTTCTGTCTGGGATTGTGAGGATTATCAAACACGGAAGAACAGTAATTTAAATGTATTAACTGCTTTGCTAGAAATACTGTGTGCACAAGAAGATAAAAATTATAATCACAGTAGATTAAACTTGGTTCACAAGCCTTCAAACATACTCAGTATGACATTCTTTTTCATTTATGCAGCTGAGCAAGTTTACTTCAGCCAGCGGGTGGGGGGTCTAAGAAAACTATTTGGACTGCATAACAAGAACACATCTGTACAGCTGAGATAGCTTTGAAGATATGCCAAATATGTTTGGGGATTTTTGTGGTAGGTTTTGTGTTGTTTGGTTTTTTTTTTAATAAGCTTAAGGCTTTTCTAAAAGAATCCTAATATCACTTCTACCCCTCACACCAAAAATAAACTCCAAATGAAAACAGCATCAGGAATGGTCATGTAAGCATTTCTATGGCACAATACATAAACTGCTTAACCATTCAAGTCACAAAATAGTACAGCATACATATGAAAAATGGAATGGAATTAGTTTATGTATTATGTGTTCAAACAACCATCAGCCAAACACATCTTTGAAAGCGTTGATATGAAATACAGAAGTAAAGTTGCCAATTCCCAGCAAAAAATCACCTGTAGTTGTTTGCAAATAGCAATATCCAATTACGGTATGCTTCAGTACTTAACTAGGCTTGGCAGGGAGAAGTAAAAAAAAAAAAAAAAAAAAAAAACCAAAACCAAAACCCTCATATTCTGGCAGTCTACAGCACGTTGAATTCTACAGCATTAACAAATGTAACCATCTTGTCCTATTTAGGAAATTTTTTTGTCTAGATTTCTTTGTTTGAGTTCGATAATGTAACTGCAAGCTGATCCAAAATGACAATAAGCTTCATTCCAAGTGCAGTATGAGAATGCAGTCACAGATGCTACTTCATTGCTTGTCCATAAGCAGCATTGTAAAGGGTCTGTTAGACTCTCAAAAAAAGCAGTCTATTGGCAGCTACCTTTCAGACAGAATTTGCTAGTATTACTGATTTACTACATTTGTACACAAAACAGTAATGTACATAAATTGCAAGACAGTGTATCAAACTCTCATACAATATAAACGTTCTAAGCATGCAGTTTGGAAGGGCTGGATTGTATTCAATGCTCTGGGAAAAAAAGTTACAATTCCTCCTGTGCGGCTAAATTTGGAAAGCAAGAGACCCCAGATGTGTGCTGCAGTGTTTTATGTGCTTGTATCAAGAACATTACGCTACTCAGTACAAGTCAGGCCTATGCTATCCCATGACATAGGCCACTGGCTTTCATATACCCAGAGCTTCCATGGTCCACACTGAAGTGAAAACAGTTTGGACAAGCTGCCTGACAACAGCACTGGCAGTGTCATTCCTAGCAAAAAGCAAACACCCAGACATGGCTGGGGCTTCCTCAACAGTGTGCATGACAGCTCCCTTAGAGTGGTAAATAAGTGGAAACATTGGAAAGATATTTGCCATTTTCCTTCTATTTTCTCTGTTCCCCACATAATGTAAACATAAATTTAAATGTTCAGTTTTAAATTATTAGAGATTCAGATTCAAATTAACCTAAATGTGTAACTATCTTTTGGCCACATATAGATATTGACTTTCCCTCCTCCCTTTTTCTGATCTTCTTCCTCCATCATGAAATTTCTTGTTTCAAGAGAGCTAACTGGAAACTTCAGGCCTCCAGTTCTCTGTCAAAACTTGCATTTGAATCTCACAAGGGTGCAATGGGTAAAGCACATAGAAATTTCTTTACAAAGACCTACTAGTAGCTGTGCTTTTGGTTCTCCTGTGGTCACTGTGAAGGAGACTGCTCCTGTCTTTGCAGAACAATCCAACAATCCTCTTTCACAAGTAACTGAACACCGTAGAGCTTGGTGGAAGCATTACACGGAGGGCTGTCATATGTTATTGCAGTCTTATCTTTGAGCTTTTTTTCCTTGGATGAGTTTATTTTTTCAATCCTAACACAATTTTGATATAATTTTTGGCCAAAAAAACAAGGCTAGTTTTGTGCCAGAACAGCCTAGTATAATGTGTCAGAACCTATTTTCATCTGCTTATATAAGTCTTCCAGAACAACATTTTAGGCCTTCCCACCATACAGAACTATGCCTACCTTGAATGGTTTGTTTATTTGTACTCAGGATAGCTAGGCAACAAGTGGGCAAAACCTACCCATGAGCTGGTAAAACCACTTTGTATCAAGCTTTATATCCAACTTCTTTTTATTTCAAAAGATGAAATTGAATGCAAAATCTAGACGAAAAACATTAATTTGGAGGTTCTAATGTTATCTTCATCTTTTTTTTCAAAAAATTAATACCACTACCACCCAGCATCACTGACAGAAACAATGGTAGCTTTAAGTTCTGGTCCAAATCCTGCAGACCCTTGGCATACCTAACTCATATATACTTCTTTTACCATCAACTGAAGATTCAGTTTTGATTATTCTTTATCTGCTCCCCATTAGAACACATTGAGAACAATGCACCATGACCTATCAGCCATCTAAAATGAGCCCTTGCCAGAGGAAGTTTGTGGTACCTGATGAGCTGTGCCTCCGCATAGAGGGTCTAGCATATTACAAAGCCAGGCACACTGTGGAGCCCCACGGTGTGAAGTCTGCCAGGCCATGCACTTCAGTGTAAGGCTGGTTCATCTGCCCCTGTATCACAGTCCTGGAACTGGAAGTACTTGGGGAGCACAATGAAGGGATACAGGAGCTGCTCAGACACTTTCAGTCAGGTGAAACCAGATTTATTAGCCCGAGCTCAGTGCTATTGCTGCAGTCAGCAAAGGCAAGGAGGATGCTGCGGCCAGCTTCGGGAGCAGGGTGAAGTGGATGTAATAGAGAACAAATCTTGCCAATTTTTTCAAGTATGGCTTGGCTGCAGAACTGTTGAGAATCATTACTGTATAATATATTAGATATGCTTGAACATGTTAAATTTCTTGTTTTCTTGGACAATGAAACAATCCTTCTTTAATGTACTATAAATTACTGTAGAATACAAATTGAGATATTCTGTTGATATGTGGGTTTTCTTACTGGTTTTGTTTGGTTTGGTTGTTATGCATGGTTTCTAACAAAGCATAACTTTCAGTCCACATTCATGTCAGCAATGGCCTTATTTGAAACAGCAATTCTTCTCAAGGTGCCTCGCAGGGTGATGACCCTTAATTCCAGGCATCCCAGATTTGATTAAAGCCACATGAAACAAGTTCATCTTTGTAACCCTGCACTAGCATATTGCCTGCTTTCCTCAAACACACAAAGAGCCTTTACTAAGACTAAACTAACTCATCTTTATATTGGTCAGATTTTCTTAAACTTTGTTTCTCTACCACAGTTCAAGCCCCAAAACAGGTACAGAATTGTGAACTCCACTAGCAGCTAGATCAAAAACTAGATCAAGAACGAAGCATGGAATGCCACATGTATTCCTTTAAGAAAGAGCCCTTTTGTGAGACACTCATTCTATCTATATATGTATTCTATCTATCTATCTATATTTTTAAGTAAAACAGAAAAATCCTAGCATTTATAACTAAAGTGAGAGTCTCAGTATCTGAGTAGTAATGAATGTCCACTTTGCTCTTTCCTGGCTTTACTTCATACACAACACCATCATCCAGAGGAGACAGCATGGAGCCTGTGTAAAGCTTTGTCTGACTAGTGACTTGTGAGTTAGGCAAGAAGGAACCTTTCAGTGTTGCCTCTGTAAAAGCAGACATCTTCCTCTGTGCTCTCCCACAAGATCAAAAATATGTGCTGTCAACAAGGACAATTATTACAATCAGAAGCATTCCTCCTGAATGAGGACCAGAGCCATTTTCGTTTTAAATCCAAGAACAAAACTATCTTTTCCTATAAGACAAGATCTTCCACTCTCCTCTTCTTCAGAATTAAACTGCCTTTTATCTTCCCTGGGTTTATAAGGAGATGAAATCTTATACTTCTAGTCAGTGGCTATTCCTGTCCCTCCCAAAAGTAGCTGGCTAGAAGGGAGAGGAGGGAAAAAAGGAACAGAGAATGCAAGGGCAAAACCACAAAGCTCTTTGGGGAATTGGACAAGTCAAAAAAAAAAAAAAAAAAAAAAAAAAGGCAACTCACAACTGCCACACCACTAGTAACTGTACAATCATTAAAGAGGAACTGTAAGGAACTACTCTGGATCTATTAACCATTTTAAGACAAGATCAACAAATATGATACAGGGTTGTTCAACATAAGACAAACTATGGTCCTTACCACATTATCATAGTGATACAGAGCACCTAAACCCAAGCAAAGGACCACCCTTTGTGAATTCTCTTTCCCTGTGGGTGATCACTACCTTCATTACTGCTGTTTTCTTTTTGTTTAGAGGTCAAAAGAAATCTTGTTGGTTTGGTCCCTCTCTTGCTCTCTGAGGCTTGCACATATAGTTTATTAAAAGTTGGTAAGATCTTTGATGATCATAGTTTAGCAATTCCCATCTAAATTCCCAATCCCTCTTTTCCTTCCTTCTCAATCAGCTGCTCTGATCAAATACAGGCCTTGTATTGATTCAAGTTTTGAAATCCCACTGGAGATGACTCAATCCAATGGGATACTCATGGAAATTGATTAATAATGATAGTTTTACTTTTCATATCCACTTTAACTTATTTTTATCCATCTTTTCTAATACAAGAAGTCCCACCTCGCATTTAACTTTTTAACAGATAAAGAAATCAAGCACTTCTAAAGTTTAAAGTGTCAACAGATCCCCAACTCCATCATCAAATCATCACTCCTCAGTACTTTCAAGAATCCAGAGTGAGTATAAAACACATGAAATAATGTGCAAGTGATCCTCCAATATGATATCTAATTTATTATAGTTGTTGTTTCTGGCTTTTAGTTAGCAAACTAACGCTGAATCCTATTTTCTTACTTGAGAGCACCACATAATGTTATGTGCTTTTCTAACTTTCACAGTAGATACCCATTGGTGATTACTTGCAATAATAATCCACTTCCAAACAAGTGTAGATTAATTACAGCACATAGAGTAAAATCTCAGGCTCTGAATATATTAAGCCCAGCCACAGAAATGATCTTAAACTCCCAGCCCCCCCCTAAAGTTGTCAGACATGGAGGCCTTTTCTTTAAAGAAGATGCAGACAGAAGATTCAGTTGATAAAACACTAACCAAAACAGAGATTTACTGATTTATCTTCTGTCCATAAGCATGTGTATGTTTTCTCAAGATTATGAAGTGCTAATTATCCCCAAGGCTAAAAGCAAATTCCTCATATAATAAATCCTAAGCATAATGCAGCCACTACAGTTACAATACAGTGTATAAAATCAGTCAATCCTCTAATAGTTCAAATTCTAGCTCCAAAAATACTTCTGTTCATTGAATTATGAGACAGAAACCCATTACGAGCCCTGGAAAGCAATTCAATCTTACTAATTTTCCATCAGTGTAAAGAGCTTGTAACCTTGTCTGAACATTAAATTCTAGATTTAAAAAAATGTAAAAAACACTTTAAAAACAGAAAAGTAATTTAATATTGTTTTTTAAATTGTGGTTTCACTTTCTGTAGGAAGCAAATGTTCCTGTGGGGATCACCTGAAGGAATGCCAAATATCCATAATAGACTTTAGTACTGCATTTCATATATTAGCGCAAACCTTTTCACAAATAAGTAAGCTAGGAGAACCTTAGCTGAGTTTCAAATGAGCCTGAAATTGCTTTGTTGTTTCTTCAGTTTTCATGTGGAACCAAGTAGAACGGAGCAATTTTAATTGAGTTTTGCAAGGAGATTTTAGTTCATTCAAATTCAACGTGAATTTCCAAGCATATAAGCTGTTTACATGGACGTATACACAGAAGGCAAAACTTAAAATTTTCACAGTCATGGTTGTGACTTTGAAATGCGAAGCTATAAAAGCTACATACTTAAAAGTTCATAATTAAATGAAGGACAAGTATCATATCTACCTTTCTCTTCTAAACATCTGTAAAAGATAAAGCTACTAGTATTAATTTATCATATTTGATTTCTTAAACATTAGCATTAGTTACGTTTATAGAACAAGCATCTTTGCACAGGCTATACAACAGCAATTGTAGAATATATGTACAATATACGTGCATGTACTGTGGAAATACAAATAAGCAATCAACAAGACAGGGAGTGGTATGCTATGCACATATATATATATTTGAGACCAGTTTTCTCAAAAATTGTTGCAAGTTTTGTTTTTCAGATCTTTGGAGCTGAATCTACAACTCATAAACACTGATTCCTATCTACCTTCTCAGCTAGAAGTAGCATATGACATACACTAACAATAGCCATAACCCAGCAGAGTGCTCAAGCACATAATTTGTATAAATATACAAGCATTAATTAACACAAAGGCTATCTGGTTAAAATTAGATTCATGCTGATATAGTTGGCTGAACCACAGCACATATAACTGTCTGCCAGTACACAACTACATTCCTGTGAAACATAAAATAGAAACAACAGGAGTCAAAATTCATTTATATGGATTCTATTGCCGCAAAACTGAACAGTTTCATATGACCATATGAGACCCTACAACTTAATGCCAGCAGTATTTGTTACACCAGTTCAAAGAGCACATCCTCTCAGCATAGAATCATAGAATTGTTTAGGTTGGAAAAGACCTTTAAGATCATTGAGTCCAACTATCAACCATGCCCACCAAATCATGTCCTGCCTTGTTTACGTGCTCTTTGAATACCTCCAGGGATGGTGACTCCACCACTTCCCTGGGCAGCCTATTCCAATGCCTGACAACCCTCTCAGTAAAGAAATTTTTCCTACTATCCAATCTATACCTCCCCTGGCACAACTTGAGGCCATTTCCTCTCATTCTGTCACTAGCTACCTGATAGAAGAGACCAGTACCCACCCCACTACAACCACCTTTCAGGCAGTTGTAGAGAGCAATAAGGTCTCCCCTCAGCCTCCTCTTCTCCAGACTAAACAACCCCAGTTCCCTCCAGCCGCTCCTCATAAGACTTGTGCTCCAGGCCCCTCACCAGCTTCATTGCCCTTCTCTGGACATGCTCCAGCACCTCAATGTCTTTCCTGTAGTGAGGGGCCCAAAACTGAACACAGGACTCGAGGTGCAGCCTCACCAGTGCCGAGTGCAGCGAAACAATCACCTCCCTGCTCCTGCTGGCCACACTATTTCTGATACAGGCCAGGATGCTGTTGGCCGCCTTGGCCACCTGGGCACACTCCTGGCTCGTATTCATCTTAAAGATACGGCTCTTTTTTTCCCTTTTGCAATCGAATGATAACTTGAGTTCTAAATTTAATCTGCTAAAGTGATTTCAAGTGTTAAATTCTGTATATAGTAGAGAAAGAACAGGACAGAATAAAAAAAAACCACAACAGCCTCACACAGACCATTGGGGGAAATGCTGAGTCCCAGTGACAACGACAACGGAAAAGGTAGGTTTCTGCAGTTAAAAGCTGGAGCCAGTCAGGTACAGATGCTTTGTAATCACTGTCATAAGTTTAGGCTTCCATTCATAGGATTTAGAAATGGAGATGTGGAAAAAATAAACTGTAAAGAATCACAATGGTTATTTCACATAGACTGTTCATCAGAAAAATAGCAGGAAAGTTGTATCATCTCTCTTTAATGTTCAGAGATGGATTCGTGTACTGAGCTCCGTGCCGCAAAACAATATATTTCTTTAGCAGAGTGTGCAACTTAAAATAACCTCAGCTTCTTTTCTCTCTCACTTTCAATTTACAGTTTCTTTAAGAAATTATAAGCTTAAATTTCCTTTCTCCTGCCCTTCTGGGCCCAGTCCTGAAGTCTAAATCGGTCAGCTTAATGTGGCAGTTTTTCATTTTGCATGTCCCACAGAACTTGCTCTTCTGGCTTGCTATTCACCCAGGCAGGTTCTAACCACCAAGTCCTTGGCAAGTCCCTTGCAGTTTTGCCTGCAGAAGCATCTAGGGAAAAATAAGTGACTTACAAAGGAAGTTCTGAGAAGGCCAGAGCTGAATGAACTTGCAGAACTGCAAAACTGTTCTTGTCTAGGAGATAACTGGGGTCTAAAAAGGAAATTTATAATAGCGGTTGCAGTTAGATCTAAGTGTTGACTCTCTTTTGCACCTGTGCGTGAGCACTGAAGCAGATGATTGCATGGCATTACTACTTTCTGTGTGGAAACCGTATAACATAGGATCAAGATCTGGGTCATCTTACTCCTTCCTATCTTCAGCAAAGGAGCACTGACCTTTCTGGACTAGGAACCTCAGAGAAAATCCTGGTTTTACCAGGACTAGGAGGCAGTAAACAGCCACCAAATTTAGGGTGTCTCTAAAGCAGAAGAGCTCTGCCCCCACAGCTATTTCAGCCTAACTATACCAGTGGATATCTCCAAGTTTCTCTGTAGCATAGTGGCACCTTCTGCGAGGTGTTCAAACTATGTCACTGAAAGAAATTTTAGGACAATATAGCAACATCTATATTGGGGTTTCCTAGTGTGCTTACCTGAAGGAGGAAATATGCTTTTTTGTTTGTTTCAATAATCTTATCCAAAACAGTTATGCCAGCAACATTTTTTGTGTAGACTTAGTCCAAGCTAGAATAAATCAACTACCTACAGACTCTGTGCTCAGAGACCTGGCAGTCATTTTCTCCCATCTTCTAGGCCATAAGTAGACATGATTGTTTTCTTTTTTTGTTTCTAAGAGACATAGCTTAAAATAATTTTAAAAAGATATCATGTTGAATATGGAAATAGATAACAAGATATCTTGGGAATGAATGTACCCACACAAAAGATGAAACATGGAAAAAGAGGAAAAGAGAGCTGAGTGAAAGGCTTTCTAGGACTTTTACCTAATGAGTAGGTAAAAATGATATAATGATGCTAAATGGTAAGAGTTAATAACCTTAGCCTTGCACAGGCAACTGTGGTTCACCATCAAAGAAAAAAAGAGAAAAAAATTGAGTCTTGTTAAACTTTAAAAGTGTGATGTAGATGTAAAGCATTAAAGATTATTGCCTTAATCTTATACAAGTATCACTTTCTACAGAGTTTAGCTAGTGATTTTACATCAAAGAGAAGTAGAATCAGGCCTGCTGTCTGGCAGCCTGGTCTCTGGCTGAGTCTTAGCTCCTTATGGATTTACACGAGTGCTACATCCCAGATCCGGGCCAGCATGGTCTGGTTGCCAATCATAAGTTTACCTTTTACAGTAGTGATGATGGAAACTCAAAGGCCTGGAGCTTGAGCTGAAGCTCAGAAGTCCCTTGCACACACAAACTGTAGAGCACTGTTGAGGATATAAATCTGGACAATCCTTTCAGAGGATCTTACAGTGCTGCTGTTTCTAATGCTGAGTACCAAAAAGGCAGAGTTACATATGAAAATGCAGGCAACAAGTAATGTTAACTACAATTATTTTAGCACTGAAAATTACCAGAATGGAAGCTTATACGAAAGTTTGGAAAGAAGTGCTTATAGTCTCTAAATGGAATGTGAAACTGCTGTATAAGGGGCGGATTCTGTTCTCATTATAGCCATTGCAAGTTTTTCCCCACATTGCATGTCTATTTATATCTGATTTATCTGGAGAGAAAGAAAAAACCAACCAAAAAAAACCAACCACCGAAAAACCAAACCAAAAAACCACTAGTGAGCTAATGAGGACTTTTGGACACAATGACTTTAAAGTTTTCCAACTTGCTTTACTCCTTGACATGATTTATGGATTCATCTCCTGCTGTTTAGCTTTAGTGCACCACGAGGAACAAGGCTTCCAAACAAACTGAATGCCATTTGTTTGCAACATACTTAGACAACAGCTTCCTGGGGATCTTCTTTCTCTCGTTCAGTTTCCCATTTCACTAAACATTGTCCAAGTACTACTGAGATGCATTCAGTACAATTTTCCTACTGAAAGAATATATTTTTTTTTATCAGTTTGCACAACTATTTCCAACTTTTTGTGGAGAATATTATGGATAGTAAACAGTAAGTCCTACTCTCTCACAGCAGAATATGAATAACTCTGATTGGAATTAGTATCTATTTTTATTTTATTCTTTGGAAGAATCAGTACCGAGTCAGGTCCAATTATAAGCAGATTTGTTGAAAGTATTTTCTTTTCAGCAACAATTGTTGTCATGTAAAAATGTGTGTGGGTGTCCATGCACTTATATTTTGCTATATTTACTGCAGAGAGGAACTCTCCCTGCTAGCTTTAAGCAGTCATAAGCAGGCAAAAAAAGTCAACAAATATCATCAGGGTAAGTCGCTTATTTGAGACTAGGGAGATCCCAGTGTATTCCCTGATAACAGAATTACAAAGGACAGGTAGAGCTGCTAAGACCATCCACTGTAATTATAGAATATTTAAGTATGTATTCAATACCTAGTCTGTTTCCCTTAAGAATACATCACAAAAGAAGGCATTTGAGGGCAAAATACAGTCTAAGGAAAAAATAAGTAACTTCACCATTAAATAAAAACAACAATCCAACCTGTTTAAAACAACGAATGTAGGTTTACCTAAAAGGTGGTAACCCCATTCTTTGTGAAAAAAGGAAGAATTGGAAAAATGATCTCTTAAATCTGTTTTATTCAGAGATTCCAGGATACAAAGAAACTCATATTAATAACATCCTGTGTAAAACTGAAAAAATACAGGCCATGAGGCACATGGGAGTGAAGTGACTGTAAGTTTACATTTTAGGATAATGCTCTGCAAAGACTTTTTGAACATTTCCGTGCTTGGCTTTTGTACAGTAAGTACACTGTGAGATTTCAGGCTGACCTTTAGCTTTTGGAAATGCTGAAGTTTGTGCCTGCAGAACAAGCCTGCACATTTCAGCTAAACAGAAGAAGGAAAAACAGTGAGGAATATTTTGTTATGGGGTTGACTTATTTATTTTAAACAAAGGAAATACTGCTGATTCAACAAAATATAGGTAGAGATGCTTTAAGTGGAAAGTAAGGGAAAAGTTTGATCTGGTGAGCAAAATCTAAGTAAAGGGACATTTTTCTATAGATGGTTGACAATGGTTGCCATTACATAGATGGTAAGTGAAAAGGTATTTCTTTTGCCCTGCCTTGTCTTGGGTTTCTGCATTGCATATAGCTTCCACAGCCAATGCCTCTTCCAGTTGCATGTCAAATCCAGCTTATTATCCTTTACGTTCTAACACTCTGACATAAAATGCTGATGAGGGAATGGGGTAGGAGGTCTCATTTACTTATTGGGTGCAATCTGCTGTGGAGGAACACAAAACATGCAAGGAAACTGTCCATAGGATCATCATGATGGTTGCCCAGCTCCCTGCTGGAACTGCACTTACAAATCATCGCTCTCAGGCTGTACTGAGAGATAGAATGGGATAATACTTGCCTTTTGCCCTTCTTTGACCATTTCCTTATCTGCAGAAAGGACTGTGGGATGTGTGCCAATGTCCTAATCAATATTTGTCTAATTCAGGAAAAAACCCCCACAACTAACAGTCATTTCCATATGAGTAAGCAAGCTCAATCCTCTTTTGAGTTCTCGTAAGTCTACATAAAACTCTACTAAAATTAGAATGTTGTCCTTTTTAATTCATCACAACCCCGATAGCTTAGTCTGAGACAATGCCAGTGGTTTTCAGACCCACTTTTCCCAGTAGACTGCTTTAAGGGACTTTCATACTGGGAAATATAGCTAATGCCTTGTTTGTTCTCATATCTGGCTTGGGACAGCAGAGTTCCAAAAGAAATACAGGAGTTATTTGTTTATGTTAAGATATAGCCCAGCTCTAAGATGTCATCTCATTTCTGATTTCTCCCATAAATTTAGTTCACTCAGAACCAGATGCTTCTTATTCAGAGTGATTAATTGTAAGAAAACTTCTTAATATCTGTGTTTAAGGTTTCTCACTTCATCTCATTTGAGTGTGAAAACAGACAAAAATGAGGTGCAGAGAGTAAATGTTGTTCCAGAGGAAAATGGAATAATTTTTCAGTTCACAACCTGAAGAACTCACTCTCAGCTCTTCAAAGCACAATACTGTAGGGTAGTCAAAACTGGCTTGAACTTCTCATATTTCCTTTGAACATTATTGAAATAATTTATAATTAAAAATTCTTAATACTTTGAATCGAAAAGTTTCTGCATACCTGCTTATTCCACATTTGATGATAGGGCGACCGTTTTCATGACATTGTTCTCATAACTTACTCATTTGCTTCTGCAAGGCCAGGATCCATGCATGTTGCATGTACAGGTGGATGGAAAAAAATGAGATGCCATTATCCTCATGCCCTCCCACATTTCCCACAGAAATAAAGAATGAAGCTAGCACCCTTCCCTACACCTTTAAAATTTCCCTCCATGGTGGCAAATCACCTCTAGCAGGAACTCCAGCGACAGCTACGCTAGGAACTGCAGAATTGCAGAGGATCAAGCAACCTCCTTAGTATTTGTTTCTTGTGATACACAGTGTTTGAGACTGGAATGATTTTCTGAGCTCAAGTTGAAAAATTGGGTGTAGAGAAAAGAGCTCACAAATCTCAACTAAATCATTTTGGCTAGAATTTGGGTTAAAAGCAGCCCCCGCCCCCCCCCCCCCCCATGTTGCTGACTAAAAATAGGTACTGAAAAATGACTAATTGCCATTTTGTACATAAGGGAAGGCTTGGCAAGAAACATATATTTGCAGAAAGTCAGGTGGCTGGCATGGGTCATCAGGAATTTTGAGTTATAGAAAAATGAGAATCAGGGGTATAGAAGAAAGAAGTCCAAGGGGCTTGAACCTGATGGAGATCATTAACAGTAACAGTGAGAAAGAGCAGGCTCTTGTGTGCATCCAACTTAGTTGATTATTTCCTCATCTTCCTCAGAATGTGAATTTGAACAGATGAACCTTATGAAGGCTATGTAATCCACACAGCATAGAGTGCTTCCAGGTATTTCCTCTTTTTAAAAAATGTACCATAAGGCAAGGAATAATTCAGAATAATCAGAGAGCAAAAGGATTTTCTGATAAGAATACAGAGGGAAAGAAGAAATTGCCTAGAAAAGGCAAAAAAAAAACCACAAAAAAACAAGCAAAAAACCCCAAACCTGTCAGAATTGGCCAGGAAACTAAGTTTCCATTCCACTACTTTTTTTGGGTGTATCTTCAAGTGTTAGTAGCTTTAGGTTTTATGCATCGTGTTTGAAACTACTGCAGTCTTTGTAATGACAATTGACATAATTAAGCCAACTTTATCTAATTAAGTTAGCCATCTAAGTAAGATTGATTTCTACTTGGTTTATTACAACAGATTTTGAGAAGACATTTTAATAACAAATATACAGCTGGACCACAAGCAAATGTTAAAAGATGGTTCGGTGCCTTATAAGAATGTATCTTGTACATAGCAAATTCTCCCCCTTCCTTTTTATATGCTATGCTGCTTCAAAATACATAGATGCTGTTACCTTTCCCTAATTTAGGGAAATTTAGGGAAAACCTGGAGAACAGAGCTGGATGAAGCATAAAGCTCTACAGAGTCATAACCAATTGTAAGGAAAGAATTTAGCATTTCATGGTCCACATGTATCTGTATATACTTGAGGGGCAGTACATAACATTCCCAAACATATTCCTCGGAGCTGAAGCTATAGTTTATACATATTCAATGACTACCTACAACTTTCATTAGTATTTTAGAAAAATCTCATGCCATTTTGGTACTAGACAGTCTAAATAGGAATCCAGTGATGCTGTTGTGACACAACACTTCTCAGAGCAAATCTAGATGCAGTAATTGATCGAGTGAATAGACAGCAGTGCTAAATGGAATAGTTAGTGATCTTGCTTTACCCATGCCAGGAAGCATTTTGGTTTCTTCTTACAACTCACTGCATAAACAGTGTAACAAGGAGAGACTTCCCAAAAATTTGGGGGGGGGGCTGTGTGTGTTCCTGTTTTCTCCTCAGTATTTCAGTCCAGATCTGCTCTTTTAGTGTGTAGGGCCTCTTCAATAGAGATGACTCATAATGTTTAAGTATTCTCCAAATGCAAGATGAACAAGCATCTGCAGGGGATTAGGCTGACGTCAAAATCACTCCAGATTCTCTATATTAGACATGAACTTGGGTCAGGAAAGAAATGGAGCACTTGTTCTTTGAATCATTCTGCCACTTAACTCATCTTAGCCATACTTTAGAAGGTAATTACATTCCCAATAGCAAAAGTGATCTGAAATAAATTTTGCCAGATAAGTCTAGATGAAATGTACTGATTAAGGCACTGGGAGCTATACGAGTCTTATTTTTCATAACCAGACCTTGTTATAGTCACCAACAGGCTTGCTAATGCAAGTGGAGTAATCTTTTAAAGATGACTGCAGAATCCTCTCTGGCACTGAATATAGCTTCCTGCATTGACCCCAAAAGAACGGGAGAGATTATACAATACACTCCATTCTGTGGCTGCTGCTGTCTTCTGTAAAATGAGTCTGGATCTTATGGAGTCCAAGGAGCTCTGTGCTAAGTTATTCTAGGAAGAGATGCATTTATCTTCTCTTATGCTATTTTCTCAGACACAGAGGTAAAGTTGTCCTGCTTTGGCTATCATTTTCAAGGATTCACGTTATAGGCACTCTTTCTCTCAAAAATATGTCCAAGATGAAACAAGGCTGTGTTTAGAGTACAATTCGAGACATGGTTGTATGGGCCTTTTCAGTTACTGTGGCAACTATAGATTCAGTAAGGTCCTGTAGACTGGCCTCCTGGCTGCTTTTTCCCCTTTCCTGTAAGGTTATTTAGATGGTTGCTAGTACTGACCATAGATGTGTGGGGCTGCTTGCACCTTGAGAGATTACATACTCCACTGATTTGAGCTGAAACCACCCCATATCTACCAACTATGCTTATGACCTCTTGCAACTGGGCTTTGTCAAAACCTCAGTCATCATGAATTAGGACTTAGAGCCAGAGTAAAAATTCACTCGAGAACAACTGAAAACCTGCTTCTAGCCCTAAGGATTAAATAAGCCTAGGCAATGTCCGACAAATTTGCTTAAACTCTAAAATCCTCCAGCGAAGGAATTTCCAGGACCCCTAATTTAGCAAAGTTTTTCATCATCCTCAGAAACATTGAATATGCAAGCTTAAATTTTCTTTGCTGTAGAGTTGATTTCTTGCTGCTTTTAGCCTACAAACAAGAACAAACAACTGTACTGCCTTCTTTATAATAGTTTCCTGCTGTGAAGTGGTTAAGTCCTCCCTCCCATCTCTATAGTTGGTTTTAGTCTTTTCTTTTCCAAAAAAGAAAGACTGAATACACTAAATTCCTCCACAGCTTCCTCATAGGTCATGCTTTCTAACTCTTTTAGCATACTTGCTGATCTACTTTGGACCCTTTCCAATTTGCCCACATCTTTCTGAACTTGACAGAGTACTCGCAGTGCCAAATAAAGATGAATAATTACCTCCCATGTTCTACAGATTGAGCTATCCTATTAATATGGCCCAGGATCACATTTCCCTCTTTCCTTAAGGAAAAAAAATGCAACAAATAACAAAAAACCCTACCACCTACCTCCCGCTCCAGTCTTCCCTTGTTTAGTTTAGAAACACACTAAACGTCCCCCAGAACCTTTGCAGTTGAACTGGTGTCAGCAAGACACTTCTTGTTTTTATAAATTCCATTTCTCTTTCCCAAGTGGAGCAGTTTGCATTACTCTAAAGAATTATCTCATTTTACTTTTTGTCTTCCATTTTCCAGATCATTTTGAACGTGACTCTTCTATAATGCCAACAATCACACCCAGTGGGCTCTCATTAGCCAATTTTATGTGTATACTTTTGCTTCACTGAACAATTAATGAAAAAAGTCATAGAAGGGGATCAATCCATGATATAAGCCTGTAACACTGTTTGAATGTAGAATGTTACTTTAAAAAAAAAACAACAAAAAACCACAAAAAAAACCTGTTTTCTAAAGCATCTAACCTTGCAAAGTGCAGGCAGACAATGATAAACGCCTTGAAAGGCTTGTGAGAAAAATCCTTCCCTGATGTCTATGAGCACAACTTTAATAGTTTTCTAATCAAAGATGGTATCTTGTTGCAATAAAGCATGGTATGCTTTGTGTAATAAAACACAGAAACTCACAGGATATCTATCATTAGTGATAACAGACAATTTTCAAAACCATGGGGATTTTTTCCTGCCTAGAGAGATTTGGTGAAAATCCTTATGTCCCCACATTAAATAACATGTGAGACGAGAGAGAAACACAAAAAAATGCTGTATCGAAATGGACTTAGTGAGGACAAAAAAAGAAAAAAAAAAGATAAAATGTCCCTATCTCAGCTAAATCAAACTTCTGATTCTTACCGTTAGTCTAAAGAGACTGTAAAAATAATATTAAGAAATGTAAAAATGGTACTGACTAAATAAGTAGCAATACTTTTAATGTGCAGTATGAATGTGCTATACGTCCATTAGAAATCATTTTAGGATGACTTTTAATACAACTGCTTGAATACTTCATATCAAAATATTCTCCTTTGGAAAACAGTTTTAAACTTAGTAGTTTTGGAGAAAATGTCTGTGTTCTCACAAGGAAAAGTCCCAAGCTTTCTGGGGTTTTTTAGATTGGTTTCTGGTTGGGGTTTGTTTTTTTTAACCTCCCTTCACCCTAACTGAACAGCTTTTAGTGTTCATATTTTACTTCTGTCAAAAAATATTCTGATACAGAAAATTACAAAAAAGCCACCCAGAACTGTAGCTGCAGATAATATATTTTTTCATGTCCTCAGTACTACTTTCCCAGAGTTTTAATTTCGTCTTTATCTCCCTTTCTTTTTCCCTCTGCTTTGTTTCTCTGTTCCCTTTTACAACATCTCAAGATAACAACCAAAAATTCATAGGATAGTTTTAAACTACATATGCAGGGTAACAAAGAGTACTCTGGTCTGCAAGTAACAGTTCCTTAAAAAATAATCATAGTTTACCTAATTGTGCCTGTATTTAGTCTATTAAGTAAAAAATCATCATGATACCGACCCAGATTTGTAAATTACTTTGTGTGAGCCCTACAGTGGCCATTTCTGACAGGGAAAGAATAATAATTCTCCTATGATCAGACATTTTTCTTTTTCTGTGTAGTGCATTCACTGCCCTCTACTGCTTAAGATGAGAGCAAACCCATTAGGGAACAGCTTCACTTCTCTCAACAAGCCAACTGTAATAACCTAACTTGGAAAACCTACAATAAGAAAATAGTAGTCTCTCCTGCTTCTTACAGAGAATTAAACTTTGTACTAGTAGTAAAGCTTTTCATTAAAATAACATGCAATTAGAGTGAAGGTCTTATTATCTCATTAAAATGTTTGAACTACATTATACTGCTTTGTACAAAGGGCACAGTATGTGTGTGCACCCAGGCAACAGGAGTAAAAATATTCAGTAATTATCAAGAAATTGAGACACAGAGTCTTGGATCTTCAGTAAGGTTTAATGTTTAAAATCCCACCCTGGCTTCAGACCTAATAGTAAATGAAGATCTAGTCAATACATTCATCTGATGAAATGTGTGTTTACTGAAAGTGAGATGTAGTCATATTTGACTATACAGGTACCTAGACAACTAATCAGAGGTCAACATCTGAAACCAAGACTTTGGGTGTGTCCATACAGTACAATGGAAAGGACATACTCCAGCTCTGGACAAGCTCTTCAAAACCTACTGAAATAGTTTAATACCTCACCTTACTATAAGGTAATATAACTTGAGGTTGAATGGCAATATCGAATTCCACCATCCTACTTCTAATATGCAAGCTAGCTTGTTCAAAGAGATATTTGGGCCTTCTGGTGGTAATCAACGTGATATATAGATCCAGATTTTAAAAGTGCAAGCAGCTTTTGAACTGTGTTTAGTATACATGGGGATTTTCAGCACAGCATAGACTGTACTGAAAAAAACCCATGTGACTTGTACATAAATATTTGATGTATTTAAGATGTAATGGCATAATGTAATGGTACTTAGGTCACTGATCTCATGAGAAGCATAACAACAGTAACAAGGGCAGTAACAAGGCGAAAATGGCAAGTATATTTTTATCTCAAGATAGCAGCTGGTGATAACATCATCACGCCTATTCCAATAGCGTAATTTCACATTGCAAATATGTAAATACCAATTCAACAGCTTGTTGAGCACTTCTCACTCTGTTCAAGATATACAAGTAGTGTCACACTTGCTTAAGATCTTCTGGGGATCACGGTAACTTGCCAAGAGAAACTGATTAGGAAGAGATGCAGCTAACACCAGGCAATTAATAATCCTCAGGAAGTACTCCACACTGAGGGTTGGTTTTGTGCATTTTTTTGTAAAAATAGATTTCATTTTAAGCAACTAACATACACTGCATTCTATAAGACTCCTCACTGCTTCTTAAGCAGCCTTGTTCGGACTACATTTGGAAAACTGTCTTTACTCACTCATATTGAACGCTGCCCATTCCCTGCTAGGTAGCTATCAGTCTTTCCTCCCTCTCCAGATACTGTTTTTACTGTCTTGGTAAAATGCACCGCCTTTTCTCTTGGCATCACTCTGTGTCTCTTAGTTGTACATGTACCTGGTGAATGACAGTTTCAGCTATCTTCATCATCACTATTAGCTACTTCAACTACTTTCTATTTTGACACAAGACCTCCTAAAGAGCCCAGTCAAGATCAGTTATTGTCCTCCTGTCAGTTAGAGCATACATGTGGTTTGCATCCAGACATCTAACATGGAAATCTATATACAGACACTTTTTAAAAAAGAATTTACTATCATACTCAGTGACCCTATTGTGGCCAAAGCCACCACGGCCCTGATCACCTACGCAAAACCATTATTACCTTGGTGCCCTCAAAGACATACAGAGGAAAATCACCACTCTGAGGATTGTGCCACATGGACAGTAGCCAGCTATTTCTGCTGACACACTACTGAAATGCTTCTAACATTGTTATCAGAATAAAAAATATCTTCCTCCATATAAGGAAGTTCTGATGCCCTGTCCAAACATTTAGTATTTGTATGGCTGAATATGAAAGTGAACTCTTCAGTAAAACCTCAGAACAATACATCCTGTGTGTGTACAGTTCTGATGTATAGTTTTTCTTTAAAGGAATATGACTACCATATCAAAAAGAAAAGAATGGTTACCATACTTTAAAAATCCACACCAACTTTATAAAGCTAGAGATGGAAGTTTAACTAGTTAAAGTACAATTCTAATAGTGCCAGCTATGGTTTTATATGTACACTTTATGATAACCCCATGTAATTTTTATCATAATTTTTTTCCATATCACAGAAGAGCAGGAATAGTGGGGTGAAAGGCAAACACATTCCCACATTTACCTGGTGTTCATTACATATATATATATATGTAAACATCATATAGTTTTAATGACAAACACATATGATCACATACAAACACACATCACCAAACAGAAGTCATTAAAGATCATATTGAAGTCAAACAATGGAGGGGAGAGGGGTAGTAAAAAAAAAGTCTAGGATACAAAGCCCAAAAGACCCTTCTGCTCCTCTCAAAATAAATTTTCATACTATTCAAGAAGTTATCAGAAAACTTTGTAGTTTTCTAGTCCAAGACAAGAATTTTGAAAGGGTGAATACTTGAGAAGTGAAAGGGAGCTGTTACAGTTTGGTTGTAGCGAGACTACCAAGTATAAGACACTCAAGTAACACACTTGCAAGGCTGGCCTCATAAAAACTGAGTAGCCTTCCTTGGTACTGGGGCTAGCTAATTCAGAGCAACCGAGGGAAGTTTTGAGCTTCACCTTTCTGGGCAACAGGATATACACAACTACTGGGTGGGGACTGCAGATTGACCACCACCCTTGGGTTTTTTGTTTTGTTTTTTTAAAATGCTTGTCTGCCCAAATTACATTGTTCCCACCATTCTAGCATTTTAAATATTATAATATTGAATAAATAATAGAGTTACAAGCATTGCCTTTTTCCAAACTTAGAAGTACTCTAATAGAAAAATAATTATTTAGCATTTTCCCTCAGTCTCATTTCTTTTACCCAGTTTGTTTCACTTCTTGGTTTGGACTCTTGGAACAGTACTATAGCAAGTATGTTTCTAAAACAGCTACACAAAAGGACTCCAGGATTAGTAGTAATATGTTTATATATATTTTGGAAGTTAGTGGCTTTTCAAACAAATCTTTATCCATAACTAAATTCAGGCTTACACAAACATGCACACAATACAGCTGTTTTCCGTAACATTATGCATTTTGTACTGCTGAGTTAAACTTCAGCTATTTAGAGGGGCCCTGATGAAATCATTGTACAATCACAACTTACAGACTGATGGTGTTTATTTACAGCATAATGGTGTTGCTTAATCTTATTTGTCTCCTACAGCAGCATTTGAGTAAGATGATGTGGCTTTTTTCAGAGAGTCTTAAAGAACAGCTTGGGCTTTCCACCTCCCCCACTACATCCTTTAAAGACTTTTTTTCCCTTTTATTTTGCAGTATAGATTATTGTTTGACATGACTGGAGAATACTACGCACTGAAAACAGAAGCATGCTTATCTAGAGGTGCATGAGAGATAGACATTAGAATAAAGTTAAAAAAAATTGCAGAGTCAGTTTCTAATAGTATTCAATCAAATTTTGAAGTCAATATAAAATAAGAGTTTGCAAATAAAAAAGAAAGATAAGCCAATTTGAATGATCAAATATGTATCCTTGCACTCACCATTTTAGATGATCAATCAATGATGACTAAAATTTCAGTTATGAAGTCATGTCTCCTCAGTTTTCAGCTCTTTCAACTTTTTTCTTCAACTTACCCTGCCAATGTAGGGGAAAAAGCTGAAGTGATGCAAGTTTATATTATGCCTTGCTGTAAACAAAAGAAAAAGAGAGATTACCTCAATTAAGACTTCCCTTTCTCTGGTTGAAAAGTTAACCTTGGAGCTTATAGTCCTTTATTATTCCTTTGGACTAGGCATCTGTATATTAATGTATCTGTATTTCCATTTGGAAAATGGAAATACTGTATGCAATAGATTAATGTCATTACAAAACAGTTAGTGTTGATCAAATGGAAGTTTTAATTTTTTTTTAGTAATTAGCAGTTCTAATCTCCCTCTGTACAACAGCTAACAAAATGAAAAGAAATGCAAATACAGAACAGTGTCTTACAAGTAGAGCATGAAACTTTCAGCGGAAATCACACTGAGAAAGTTAATTGAGAATACATTAGGACAACTGACTGACCAGATGTACAACACTTCACCTAATGTCTTTTCAAAATCATAAAATTGCTGGGTTTATTAGTAAAACAACAGGGATAAAGTTCAGCGCCACCTGAATGCATAGCCAACAAAGTCAGAATTAACCTCTAAAACATCAACCAGTTACTTGTTTGGGAAACAGTGTAGAGATTTGTTTAATCCCAGAAGGAAACTGTTCAGGAACTGGGGAAAGGCAGCCTGGAATTCCTGCCCGAGACAGCTGCGAAGTGGATCAAATTAGGAACATGTCTCTGCTGCAGAGTAAGCCAGCAGTACTGGTGACATTTAGGAAGGAAGAGGGGACTACCATGGGAAGATTTCTTGGGTGCTTTCTCAGTGAGGGAAGAGATGGTATAGAGGCACTTCACAGGAGAGAGGGAGAAGAAAGCGTCGGCTCGAGGCAGAGTTCGGCGCTTCAACACAGACTGGGAAGAATGAGGAGCTGGTTTCTGCGGTGCTTCTCCAGGAATGAATACGACCTTGCCAAAGGCCTTCTCACACCCACACTGCAGAGTTACGACCCATTTCCTCAAGTTTACCACGATTAATGCCTTACAATTCCTGCAATTATCTTAAAACGCTTACCGCTCGCGCCCGGCTCCCCCACGTCCCACGGGCAGTAACAGCCCGCAGGCCGTTCCAGGCGTTGGCGCCCATTTGCCGCTGCGGGGCGGTGTCGCTTTGTTGAAAAGCGCGGGAAGCTGGTCCCGCTCACCCCCCCCACACCCCCCGCTTCAGCTAACGGGTCTCTTTCTAGTGTAATCCCTTCAGGTGCAGTCCCTGTACTTACAACGTAATGAATGCCCACAGTTGTCCTGTTCCTGCCCTATATTCAAAAGCAATATAGTTAGTATATGAAGCCGATTTCACCAATAAATCTGCAAAGGTACCTGTGTGCACAACAGTTGGCTAGAGCGGCAGTTCCTCAAAACACTTGAGCTGCTTCTCATACTTTTAATAATAAGCCAGGACGAGTATGTCAGTGTATTCAAAAGCATTCTAAATGCACATTTCAGTGTCAATAATTTTATTTCTTCTGAATAACAAACGTCAAAGTAGAGTGTTATTTCTCCTGCTATTCCTGGTTCAGCGCATTGGGTGGATGAAGGCTTTTCCCCAGTTCAAACTATTCAGCAATTGCTGCCTATGCTGCTGCTTTGCTACCGACTAGCCTGGCCTCTCCTATCTTCTGCATGACACAAGACTGCTATCTTTCCTTATGTTACTGGAATGCCAACATCACTTCAGGTCGCTGTGTTTTTTCACCCTTAATTCAGATAGTCTAACTGTTCATAATTTTACTCACCTGAAGCCATACACATTATGTCACAGCTAGCTAGACAATATAAAAACAGAAGTAGAAACCCAAGACAATTTAAGACCAGCATCAGTTCAGTCCTACCTCCAAATTAGAATTCATTGCAGGAGCTGTGTCAGACTACAGCAGGAATGGACCCAATGTCCTTAATTTAGCTCTGTTATCTCATCTAGTCCTTACTCAAGCAAAACCATATCAGCCCCAACTGCTGTGCTAACATTGGCAACAGCTGCTAAAACCAATGTTACCTGGGCTGCCTCTGAAGGTTGGCCCAGACCAGAAAGTCTCCCACGTTTCATAGACAAATTATTCCCTGGAAGCCAATCAGATCCTCTTAAAACTGCAGTAGAAATGACATTGAGAAAGTTAATTGAGAACATGGGTTTAACCAGTTATGTTCAGACCTTTTTTTTCCTATCTATTCATACAAAAATTGGGATTAAGGGTAACAGAGTTACATGCTTGCTGGATGATTCTATGTGAGGAAAAGACAGGCTTCAGAAGAAGACTCCCTAGGAAGCCAGCATTTCAGATACTGCTCTGTTCTTCTGCCATTAATTGTGACTACAACTCTTAGCCCACCTAACCACTCTATCTGATAGTTTTTCTGCAGCACCCAATCAGTTTAGGTGCACTTTGTACTCGGAATAACTAAGAAAAATGTAGTTGGAAACACTGAATCTGTAACAACAACTTTTACCTAGTTTCCCACGAAGGATATGACAGCAATTTGTTGGGTTTTCCTGGTGTTGTCACCTGTTAGCGTAAGCTGTCTTTTGGCACCAGACTGTGCTTGGAACTAACTCTTCCTTCTTGCATCCTCACTCATGAAAAAGAGCCTTCTCTGACATTTTTAATGGCTAAAGCAATTGTTTCAAGAACTTGAGAGAAATTAGAATATTAAAAACCCAAATACTGGGTCTTTCATTCTCAGCTTGCTCTCCCCCTCAAAAGACAAAGTCAGTATCTTTGTGTTTTCCAGTTTTATACAGAATTTTTCTTGCCCACTGAGTAAAAAGTATTCTCATATATTATAAAAAAGTAATGGTCTTCCCAGCACAGCCTTATATAGCTCTTTGAGTAGAATCTCTCTCTAAAAATAGAAATCTCTTTGACACTGAAGCTCCAGACAGCATGGAAACTGTTGCATTTCAAGCTGAAGCTTTTGGAAAGCGTGCTCTGTATTTCCTTTACAAGCATCCCACAAATGTTCAAAATGCACAACCTGTCCTGTCATGAACTTTGAGTAAATGAGATTTTGTTTGCAGCCAGTACTGTTGCAGCAATAGCTTCTTAGAAACAAGCCATAAAAAAAAAGAATGCAACACTGGCAAAGGTTCTGGATTCACAGCTCTGCAAAAGTAACACCATTTCTTCCCCCCGCCCTCATACACAACTGCCAGCCTTTCCCAGACTGCCTGACTGGGCAAGATACCCTGAGTTAAGCCCAACACTTGCACTGAGGACAGGACAGATGAAAACAAGCAAACAGATCTCACAGGTCAGCGTAGCCAGTTTTTCCGGTTCTCAGGCAGCCATTCCTCTTGGGAACACACAGAAAGGAAAGCGCAGGGGGAACACAAATCCTCTTGGTCCAGCTTCTGAATATGCTGACAACTTGCTCTTACTAAAGTTAAGGACAGAAAAAGCCAACTCTGCCAACATGCCTGATTTGGAGACTGTAAGAATAGGAGGTCTAATTCTTTGCAGCACTAAGTCCAGGAGTATTAAATAGAGCTCAGCACCTCCGTGTTAGACTTGCTCAGACACGACTGTGCAAGGGCAACAGCCACAGGTGGACTATTGACATGGGAGCTAGAAATCTCTCTCGACTTCTACAGTTACAGTCAGTGTTTCCTCAATGTTCTGACAACTATCCATTTGCCATGCCAAAAAAGTTATTCTTCCATCATTGTAATATTCCCCTGGCAGCATATTTATCATGAAATTCAAAGTGCTGTTATTTCCAAATTAACAAACACAAGTGAGTACTGATTTTAAAATCCAAATAAGGGGATGGGTATATGATTCCAGCCTGCGTTGAACAAGGATCTTTCAGCCTTCAGGTCCAGGGTAAGTCTCATGCTCTACTTGCAAGACACTTCATTTTTACTCTGCTTGGCCCCACACTGGAATTATGATACATAGCCTTAAACAGTATTTTATTTAAGAGCTGAAAGGCAGCTCACGAATATTAATCTCCATGTCAATTTTATGAAACACACATGAATTGACAAATGGGTTCAAGGACTATACAAGAAAGGATTGAGGGGGCAACAAAGTAAATCTTTGCAATAGACATGCTTATTCCTATTTATTTTATAATTATTTTAGGTTAAAGCCATTTTAGACTAAGCCACTGAAAAAGAAGGAAGAATTTTATATGACAGTTTGCATCAATTCAACTATGACCATTTTAAAGCTTGATCTAATTAAACTAAGGTAAATTCTGAATATATTCTAAGCCTAAAAAAGAGACACAGGTAGGGAAATCTTCATGGCAGATTATGGGCTTTAATTGTTTGATTAAAAGCACAGTTCTAAATAACTTGTTCCTTGTTGCTATCAGGCAAGTAGCAAAGCTCACAGAGGGAATACTTTTGTCTCCTAGCTTGCTGGAGGCTTCAGAAACATCTCTTGAGAGTCTCTAGCCACTGTTTCCGACCTCATTAGGGCCTCCAGCACAAACACAGAAACCTCATCTCCTCTGCTGGGAGAGCAAACCAGAAGTAGACCACTGACGTCCCCTGGTAGGCATGGATATCCTTGGTGTACATACTTCCTCTGAGCCATCACTGCTGCTTTCCCAGCCAGCCTTATTTAAGCCACCAGGGAGAGATGAGACTGCTGAACATCCAAATTCCCTGATGAGTCACAAAAAAGGAGCTGTCCAGGACAGCAGCCAGGCAACACTGGAAGGCCTCTATGTGAACCAATGTTATGGCATTCACAAAACATTCACCCAGTTTGGCAGAGCTTTCCTTTCTAAGCACCAAGATGGGTTGGCCTGATATAGCCCTTGGTTTAAAAAGGTTGTTTCAAAACACCACACCCTAAACATGAGGGATGCTAAGTAAATTAGAAGACTGATAACCAAGTTTGCACGCCTTTTTTTGTTTATTTGTTTGTTTAAACAGTGAGTCCTGGGAAATTTGTCTGAAACCATTTCATGGCTAAAGCCATTAGCCAATATAAATTAGTCCATAAACTAAGATATGATGACTTGGGCAAGTAGAGAAATGTCAGGGAATAGTGAAATTTGGGTGAAACAGTGAGATAGGCAATTCTGAAATTTGGTCAGTAGAGAACTTTCCAGGGAAGTAGAGAAGCTTGAGTCTAGCTGACTGACTTTGAGAAGTGAAAGAAGTAGAAATGGTTCAAGAGAGAACAACATGGTGGAGTTTAATGTGAAATCCTGGTAAACAAAGCTACCAGCTTTCACAGAGGACCATTTTCTTTAGTCTAACTAAGTTTTATTTAGTTGAACAGTCCAGCTACATAAGCACAAGTAATGGGAGCTAGAACTCAGTCCCTGTATTGAGCTCGCAGCTGAGTTTGGACCACTGTTTGGTTCATAATTCTCCAATGACCTGGAGCTTTGTGCTTTCCTTTGAAGATCAGGCATTGGCCACTTTATTTGTACATAATACAATAACCGTTTAATGCATATTATCTAGATGCTGCGTTTACCAGATACTTGTGTTATTTGGTTTCTTTGAACAATCCGATTCGTTTGTACTAATGCAGTCCCAAAAGCCCCCCTACCCTATAATCTGAGATCTGGCCCAATTGTACTGAGCATGTACCCACAGAAAGCTCTCATAATAAACACAGTGCCACTGCTTTCTCTGTTGGAAGTGAGGTAAAGCTTCTAGTTACCTCTTCATGATCCTTTTGGCATTGACTGAATCGCTGCCTCGGCAGTGAGGCAAGTAGCAAGAAATACATTATCGGGCACAGATTTCAGTATAACCTTGACATCATTGACAGTGATAGCTACAGCCCTCACTGAAACAGAAACCTGCAAGACGGCATTTGTTTCTTCTTGCTGCCTTTGCTATTCCTTTTGGGAGGATGATCATATGCCATGCTTGTATATTTGCAAACTCATGACATAATGTTAAGGGATTGTCATAAACAATACCATTTCAGGGAATGGACTGAGGAGACTGAATAACTATTTCATTTTAACTGTCACTGGAGTAGTTTTGGTCTAAGGATTAAATGTGTCATCTCATATTCAGATCTGTAATGAGAACCCTCCCTCCCTCCTTTCCCTCTCTGCCTGTTCCCTGTCCCCCCACTTCAAAAGAATTTGGGCAGATGACCAATGGAGTGAAAATGAGACAGAGGAGCCTCACAGGACAGAGTAATTGACACAGGATACAAAGCTAGGAATGAGCGGGTTTGACAAAGTACACACTAGTAGCTGAGCAGCTCATTTGCCTGCTGGTAGGATAGATTTATGGCCTGTATGTCACTAATTAAGCCAGTTGTCCCCCCACTCCCCTCGTGCCCACCCCCCAAACATTGCTTAGTCTGAAAGGCGGGTCACAGGCCAAACAATCAAATAACACAAACATGCTTTGGACTAAACTGAGGAAAGTAGAAAGATCTCCAGCAAACTCTTGCCCTCCAAACTCACCATTCTCTCACCAAGTCAGAAAGATTTTCGCATCTCAGCATGGTTCTTATCACAGCTCTGGGTAACTTTCCAGCTGGTAATAGTCTATTTTCTTACTCAAATAGACTCTCTTCTCTTCCTTGCTACCTTTGACCCACAGCAAGGAAGATGCCAGAAGTGGTGTGAAGCTCCCAATGATGTTCCTGGGTTGATGCACCCTCTACTATTGCTCCGGTCTGTGCCAAAGGGCAGCCAAAAGTTGTCCTGGCAGAAAACGGTGAATTATCAGGCTCAGCCTAACAGCTCCACATGCTCAGAGTCTCATGTATGACATGACTGTAGTCAGTCATAGCTGGGACTTGCAAACCTGCCTCAAATCTCATTCATAAACAACTTCTCAGAAGTTAGTTAATCCTAGATTGCATAGTTTATTTTACAGATATGAGGTACAGGAAAACCAGCTGCAGCAGAAACTCACAAGCCCGCCTCAGTTCTCCTGAGACAAACCTCAGGTTAACTCCAAACTTCACAAAAGCCCAGAGCAGTCCAGGCAAAGCAGGAAACCACCTATTAAACTTGGGACCCATTTAGTGATGGCTGAACACAAGCTCGCTCAGCCTGAACACTGCTCTGCTCTCCTGTCCCTTTGCCCAGAATAGGGCTGAGTTAGAAGCAATGAGTAGCACTGAAATTCTCAAACTGTCCTCAAGTTAGATGAGCAAACCAAATGAGTCCTTAACTTGGCAAAAATTCTGCCTTAACCAAAGACAGAAGGTTGGCCTCTCAGCATTGACCACTGTGCTAGTGCCAATTGCAGCCTTGGCTCTGGAGCCTATAACCCCAACTCCAGTCAAGACTGAGGGATGGTACACCCAACCTCCAGCACGGATAAATAAGCCAGAACAAATTTTATCCTAACCGATTTCACAGCTTAAAAATACAAACTATTAGCCAAAATAGCACAGCCTGGATTCACACACATGTCCTCCCATTATCATAGTTTCCACCATTGAAATGCAGCAAATAGTAAGCATGCTTACTAACCCCACATTAGGCCCTAGGGCTCTGCCAGCATAACCCACTCCAAGAATGGTGCTTATTTGCCAGCTGACATCCTTACTCATCACAGCAAAAATGCCCAAGTTCGGGCTGGTCCTCCCCAATCCTGGTCTGAGCCTGGAACCTCAGTTGCACACTGCCACCTGTAACTGAAAACAGTGTCCGCATCAGCACATTTCACACATGATGATGCTGCAAAAGCAGTAAGAGCTTTTGCTCTCTAAATTACATCTGGCAGTTTGGAAAGCAATCTTAACAGGCCTCTGGACAGTTAATGTTGATTTTCATTAAGTCAGAACATGAGGCCTAGAAAAATCAAGTGTTGTGTCAGTGTTTTAAAAGGATAAACACAAGTAATTATATGTTCTGATATCAGCTTTGACTATATTAATGGAAGGGTCAGTATGGTGATGCAAAAAATCAGGAATACACAATCAATGATTATAGAAGATTGCATATTTGAGTTCTCTCCCAACAAGATTAACTCTATCAGGGAAACTTGTAACCACATTAATGTAACATTCTTTTTCTAAAGGACTTGCCATGGCATCACAGATTTTGTCTGAGAAATTTAAAACAGCTTATTCCTAAACCACTTCACAGTATGTATTCAGTTTGTTCTAGTTTACAGTTAAAGCCACATGAATGGAATTTAGAGCTGAAGACAGTCTCCTGACTCCAGCACCCCACCCTCTCTTTCTGCTACTCTCTCTTTCCCTCCACTTGCCTCCAAGGACCTGCAACTCCTTTTCCTAGAGGATGGCAGTTGCTGGCATGGTTCAGGCATACTTGTTCAGTATCTTCCTCATACAGTTATCCCAATTTCTAGTTCTGCAGCTAGCCCATACATCTTTGTTTTACAGCACTGCATTATGTGATACAAACTCAACGGAATGAACTAAAATATATCTCATATCATGTATCTCAGTTAAACACAGAGGAACCATATGGCCACTTTTCCCCCCACTTTCCTCTCATTTATGGGGAAGAACAGAAAAAGAATCAAGTCTTTTTTTTTCTTTTAAGAAACTGAATTGCGGGTCTGAAAGCGCTTATGTTTTTAGTCACTTCTCACATACCTTTGCTGCTCTCTCCCAGCAGCCACAAGTCTAAGCTAGAAATGCTGTTCTCTTTGTAATAGTGTGCATATACCCTACTATTATCTTAGCACCACCAGGAGATAAGTATTTTCAGACAGCAGTTTTTGCATTTTACCTTTCATTTACCTGTCCTTTGATTGCAATTTTGGTATAAGAAATGTGCCACTTTTTCTACTGAAAACACCTAGTGCATGGTCTTAGGACCATACTAATAGTGCAAGTACATAGCAGTTCCACTGCTGTATCCGTGACAAGAGTTCAGCCCAAGATTAGGCAGTGGGTATGATTACCACAAGGACCGTCTATTATAGTACTTCCAATGTTGCCTCAAACTGTTCAGTAGCAGATAATATAGACATTTTTTCTATTTATTTATTCTCCTTTAACCTTGACATCACAGAAATTCTTTTCTCAAGGCTATAAGCTATACTGTAGTTAGACTTTTGATGCTACCTATATACTAAAGCACACAGTAAAGATGCATTATTTTCTCAATCCCCAAAAAGCATTGACAATTCAATTATCTCTCTGCACAGGGGGTGGTGGGAAAGAAGAAATGAAAACGTGGCTACGATGTTCATGGAGAGATCGAAGTTGGTTAGGATAAAAATAAGCCAGGAAGCACATAACCAGTCACTATTCAAGCAGGGCAAGAAGAAAAGGGGAATGGCAATAGAGCAGACAGTGCACAGCCACACTATTGAAAGGCAATGGCATCATTCCTCTCCTTATCAAGTGTTCACCAATTCATCAACAGCACTAGTAAACAAGAAAATTAGCACATTTTAGTTTTGACACATCAACTAAAAGTGTGCAGTAGCACACCCCAAAAAAGGATAATCCATAGCCAGGCTATACACTAGGTGTGTTGTACAAAACCAATAACAGACTTTAAGTGCTGTACCCAAGCTCACTATTGAGAAATCTGCTGTGTCGCCAGCATACCAGATCAACATTTCAGAGGTCATTATCTCATCCCTTCTTCAGCTGCTAACTTTGGATTTCTGCCAGAGAAAGGCAACCACTAGCAAGATGATACACTAGTACATTAGGCAAAGCTTTTGGGAATTTGAGCAGGCTTTTCTTTTCACTGAGATCACTCTGCTCTCTGGTTCCAAATGGCACAAGTGCTCCATCAATATACAAATGGTCAAACATGTTCTTTAACCCTCCCACAACAGTACGTATAAGAAGTTGTACCAAACTGCATTTGTTGAATACAATATGAAGAGAACTGAACCATTATGCAATTCTTATCACATTATGGGAAGGAGGAGACAACAGTTAAACTGAACCAGTGCACTCAAGAAGCGCGATTTCACATGTACAGTGCAGCAGGACTGACTGGAGACAGAGTTAAACAAAAAGTAAATCAATAACTAGATGGTACCATCACCCCTCTGCAAGAATGTCCCATGAACTTTTACATGACTAAACCACGATTAAAGTTCTGCTTTAGCCATGAGTTGGTAAGTAAAGCCAGAACCTTTTGGGCAACTGGATCAATGAGTTTTAAAGTTAAAAAGTACCTTCGCTTTATGTATCTTAGCATCCTATATCATATATTTTGCCATAAACTACCATAATACTATACCACTGTTCAACTTTTCTAATTATGACCTTGGTGATAATCAATGGCAGCAGCCCCATGAACTCAAAGAGTAACATCCTACTTCACCTTCTGGAATGACTTTTTAGATTTAATCCAATAGTTTGAGTATTGTATCAGACATGAAAGAACATTACGTAACAAAAATATAACTGAATATATCATTTCTCCTTTCATCTCTCTTATGTTGTGTTTTCTCATTTTAAAACCCATTTAGTAATATAATTAGCTTTACAGACAGACATGAAAGCCATCTCTACAACAGTAGATGTGTCTAAGAGCCTTTCCTTAAGGCCAGAAGCAGAAAAGAGTGTGCTGAACTGCCAAATTCTCAATATCATTAACCTGCTACTGGGAAGAATTTGGTGATGGGAAATATTTCTGTGCTTATCTTCCAAAGACACTTCATTATTCAAAGCTTCCTCTCAGGAAAAGCATTCAGGAGATAGCTTAGAAGTAGCTTTGTTCAACCCAATTAACAGATATTTGCATGGTCTAACTGTGCAAATTCTACATACACTCCCCCAAAAGTGGGACACAGTGACTTCAAAAGGTAAGATATAGAAAAATGTATTTTACTACACTTTTTTTATACTACAGTCACAGTACTCCAGCTTTAGCATCTAACATGCTCTAAGGGGAAGGGTCCTTATTGCATGTCCATGTGTTCAGAGGAGCTAGGGAGGGGTTGAATCTCTCACTCTCTTGATGAATTTGCCCTGTCTGAAGGCTTTACACTGTGGCTTTTACTGTAACTAAGTCCAAAGGAAACTAGCTTGTCTGGTGGAGAAATTCAGTATAGAGAGGATGGGAACTGGTATCAGCTTGGTGCAAACTCACCTCCAGGCAGCACAGATGCAAATAGCTTGAGCCACATCATGCAGCAGACTCATACTCAAATATAGGCATGGCTAAGGAAAACAGACTAGAATTTGGTATACCAGCTCTAAAGAGGCCCTTTACAGGAGTAAAATGTATACAGCCATCATGGATTTTGAGGGTGTGTATACACAATACTCCTACACAGGTAAGTCATCCCACTCAAACTCCAGTCTACGAAGCTGTAATCTCAATAGTATATAACCCAGCTTGCTTAAAATTTAATCCCTAAGCTTGAGCTCTGGCCTGCCAAAAATGCCATGCCTTCGATTTAGACTAGAACCTGGTATTTCCAATGAATTTATGTGGACACAAAGCCCAGACTGGAGTTCTAGGCAACAACATTTCCTAATCATATGGTTTTGAAAACCTCTCAAGGAACTTCTAAACTATGCTGCTGTTACTCAGTTTAATCAGCGAGTGGCTCAAATTCCCTTTCCAAAGATCTGATGACTCTTTCCTGTCTGCTCATCTCTATCTTTCCATCTACTGACAACTACTTTCTCTTTATATACGTATTCAAAGAGGAAACTAAGAATACAAGGGTCATTTGGTTTTCCTCATATATGGGCAGTCACAGGGCCTGATAGGGCAAGCTGCAGTTGGTTGTTTTGTTACCCTGACATGTGGGCCAGGAAAATGAAATACTTTGACCTTAGATTTTCCCAGCTGTCTATCTGAAGCATGTCATGATCTCCAATATCCACATGTCACCAGTGACCTTCACAAACACAGTATTAAAGGGATGAATTTTAGACAAATTTAGTTGAAGTGTTTGAAACATTGCTCAAAATACATGGAAGAGCTGGCAAGGTAATAGCTGTGAAGAATTTTTCAGCGTTGTTATTCTGGAGTTAGAATAGGAGTTGCATGTTAACCATGTAACAGAAAGCTATCTGTTATATAGACAGATTTAATGCATAATGAACTGTTGTATGGGTACTAATTCCATGTGCTTGAAAACAGAGCGAGCTCAAGAGCAGAATGGCATGTTCATATAGACATTAATAACACACAAGTACATGCTAACTTCAACAAGGCTAGATTTATTAACCAGTAAGATAAGCGGCCTAACTTTATTACAGTTTTGGTAGGTTGGGGCAGGGGGAGTTGCCTTTTTGCTTTCAGATTCCCTCAGTATTTTAAGCATACAGCCTACAAGCTGCAGTCATGACTTAGCTTCCACACCAAGTCAAAGCATCTTAAATAGAGTTATTCCATCAAAGGACTTGATTCCTTGTATGAAACAGGATCTACAGGCTGACTGACAGGCTGTATCTTTATTTCCAGAGGTGCTGATTTAAAGCTGGAAACTGACAGTTTTATTTCAGATAGGGCTGAAAAAACATAGACATTTAAAACTATAAACATAATTTTAAATAGTGGCAGTTTTAGAGATGGACAGCAAAGACCAGATCCTTATGAAATGGAAAGGTCACAGAAAAGCTTGTGTCACTGACTATATTTTTTAAATAGATGGCTACATAGCCAGAGAACTCACATCTGAATTCACATATGGGTACCAATATCTATACGTAATCCATGCAAAGTAGAGAGAGGTCACCTTTTTTCTTAAGACTTGCATTTATACAGCCCATACTATAACTTGTGATGGCGAAGAAAGTGTTAAGATGGAAATACATTTGAGCATTCTCATTGTAAACCTGAGTTTAAAAAAACAAAAAGAAGGCATTCCAGTTTGTCACTGTGTCACCTCTATTGATTATGTGACTATGGATTACCTCACACATGTACCACCACCTGCCTGGGGAGGTTCAGAACACTGTCAGTGGAAGGACTGGTGCTTTGGACTGAGGAGCACTGGCAAATGCTTGTTTGCACTCAGTTGTGAGTGAGACCCAGGATTTTGACTTAGCAAGATCTGTGTTTACTAGCTTGAAGTCTCTGAGCTATTTAAAGGTCTCCAGATAACCCTAAAGAACCCAAACACATTATGGAGTAGCGTTAACTTACTGCACAGAGATTTATATCTAAAAAAAAAGTCTACTAACAGAAGATTACTTTTTTGTCTAAAGGACTCCTGCATGCATAAACATTGTAAAACAAGGCCCTAGACCCCTAATTTATAAACTGTGTCTGAATTCAGTTAATTTGTAACTTCATTTTAATTCCCTGATTTCATACAATTAAAACCACTAATACATTAAAAATTGTGCCACTCAATGCTTCTACTTCCTGCTCATAATAAAGCATTGTACACTGTTAATTTTATTAGAGTGACAGATAACTTTTAAATATATTTAAATACATTTACTAGCCACTACATTTTCTGTAGGGTTTACAATAAAAGAAATGAAGTGTCTTTTTTGTTTGGGTTTTTTTTTTTAATACTGTCTACAGGAAACACTGATCTTTTATCCCTGATCCTGAACTTCATGACTAACACCTAGCTAATCAAGTAACATGAGAAAAGTAACTTCTGGAAAGTATGAGCTAATACCTGATAAAATTAAACTAAGTATTGATTATATTGTTATTTATCCTGGCCTTAAACATAGTTAAGAGAAACATGTTAGCTAGCTAAATTTATTGCAGCAACTAGCAAGCAGGCCTTTAGCTGCAGCAATACTATGCTGTACTTAAGTGGCAAAGCCGAGTTCCACATACACTTTCTGTACTTCCACATGTAGTACTTACTATTTGCCACTTCGTCAGCAAGCAGAATACAACTGTAATTGGTTAGATTTTGGATCACTTCATCACTGCCCCTGTCTTTTGGATCACTTTGAATCACCACCTCTTTTACAGCCAAGACTAGGTCATACTCAAGTCAGTTGAATTCCTTGTTATTTCTGGTACACAGTCCATTTAACTTGGATTAACTTAATTTTACCTTCTGTTAAACTTGAGATATCTGGCTATATCAAAAAGTTTTAGATTCAGAAACATCAGATCTGTATTCAGGGTATCAAATGTTAGAATTGTAAGTTATTTCTTTTAGGGAAAATATTACATATGAAGAGTGCATCAAACACTTGTTGCTTTAATACTGGTATGAACAAAGACAGACAACGTAGTGTCTCCACACTCCTAGCCCCACTCCCCCTTCCCCACATACTGATACCTATTATCTCTGCTTCTTTCCCCTTTTTATTTCTCTGACAATAAAGTAGAATAGTTGTATTTAAGAAACCAGGCATCCTGTTCTATGCTCAGACCTGTATTTTTTCCAACAGTAAAAGAAACAGTATTTCTGGAAAACTAACCCCCCTCACCCCTTATAGCAGTCATTTCATTCACAACATACTTCTGTATCCAGAAACAGTTCTCAACACAAACAGACAAAACTGATACTTGTGCTTATAACTGTGAAACAATGAATTGACACCAAGTGAGAATTTTTAACTGTGCTTACCATCTAGTTGCATCTTCCTGCCCCAAACTAGCATAAGGATCACATGCCATAAGCTGGGGAAAGAAGAAAAAAAAAAAAGCCTTTAGAAACCTCCTTACACAAAAACACAGTAATCATTACTCAGTTACCTGCCAGAAAATCCCTGAAGAGAGATACTAAAATCTTAATGTTACATGCAGAAAGTCATGTAAAGTGCCAGGTAAATAGAACCTGCTTATAGAGTAAAAAAAAAAAGTTACACAATTTCTGCATAATGGGAAGGTCTAGACTGATTATTTTTCTCTAAAGAGAAAGTAGGTCACCACTTTTGTGGGGAAAAATTTAAAAAACCTCAACACAAGACACATTTAAATAAAGCTACTCTATTAGTTAATGGCGAGACTGAAGTGACTATACAGAATAAGGTTTGTAAAACCAAGATTAAGGTTAATTATTATATTATTTTGAAATGACTATTTAATAGATATTTCTTAAACACAGTTCTTCATTATTGATGGCAAGACATTTAAGGGCACAGTTTGCTACTGTAGTAAAAAACACTGCTTTAAAAGCTGGCTAGTTGTTGGGTCTGAGAAGGTAACCTTAAATTAGAAATCATTATTCAATGGGGGCATAACAGTAGTCAAAGGACATATCCTTGTTAAGCACCCTTCACCCTTTCTTATTGATGTTTAATCACCAGTGTAAAAGAAAACACAAAGTCACTGCTGGTAAAGTTTGCAGCTGACATAACTGCAGTAGTAAACAATAACGAAGACCAACAACTGATCTACAGAAGTCCCATTTGCCTTGTAAGCCATGCTATTTTGGGCACCATGTTTCAGCATAAGAATACACAAAGCCATCCACCAAAACCTCAAGATTAACACTGAGGACTTACACGTGTAAATAAAGTTCACTGAAGCCAGCTTCAAGCCTTGAGGGCCATGCCACCATTCAGAAGAGGCTTCAGGAATTAGATAGGATATTCAACTAAATAGGCTCTTCCAGAGGTGACCCCTCAATGAAAGAAACAACTCTCTCTGTATGAGCAAGGGAAGTGTATTCCCACTACATCCAGCAGCAATATTTTCTGTTCTGTTGTCTAAAAGCTGCTGGCAAACTGAAAAAGGATCAGTAAATAGTTCTGAGAATAATTCGTGGTTTGGAAAGCTTGCTTTGCATTAAGAACATTGCTGTGCAATTATACATTTTTTTTTTTAAAGCCACAAAAAAGTCTTACTTTAATAGATAAGGACTTAGGCTAAATGGATTGCACTTGTGCTCAGATTGCTCATTTTCTCAGATTGGTTGCTCAGTCAAGCTGAGCAATCATTGAGTCTGATTGCTCAGTCAGGCTACATCTGAAGCACACCACTTAGACACACGTCCCAGATACAGGTGTGTACTCCTAGCAGCACACCAGAATAAGATATATGTCATCCTTCCTAAAAGTTACTGGTAAAAGGCTATGAAATATCCTAATAATTTCTTAGTTGCACAATTGGAGAACCAGGACTGTAGTGTCCTCAAGTCCATTTGCCTTGCTTTAAACTACAACTCATTGACCCTGTTATCAGGTTCAACATACCTCGACTCTCTGATTTGCTTATTATAGGGCCCAGACACACAACCAAGATCATCAGCTGGTAAGCTGAGCCCCAGTTGCCGTCTGTGCCTCCAGGTGCAGCCACAACAAGTAACAGGTGCATCTACTTTAGCTTTTTAGCATCATCAGGATTACATTTTCTGAGGCAAGATTCCCTATTATCCTGATTTACCATATGTTGTTTCATAGCATGGAACAGTTTTGGGTTGTACAAACTAAACTGCTTTCCGATTAAATCAAAGGAACAGATATAACAGACCTGTTAGAGGGCAAATCAAAGGAACAGACCTGCTACCTGGCAAGGAGTCTCCAGGTGACAGAATGAGACTAGAGCTAGTTTAGAGCAAAAACACTACAGCATACACAGCATGAAGGCTTGGGACTCAGCATTAGCTTTGTCTACAAAACCCCTCCTTTGCCCCAAACTAGCATGAGCACAGCCACCATGTATCCCTCAGTTTATTCACCTTCCACCAGTTAAGAAACTGACTGAAATTGCCACGTGCTGCAGGCACCTATGACTACTCCAACCTCAGGAGCATCCCACAGCTACCACCAACCCACAGCAAGTTACTATCCCATACTTTTCCCCCCACATACCTGTGCCTTTGGGATGTGATCTCTCGCCAGTACATCACAGCACCCAGACCTTACTCCCTCACAGTCTCCAGCCCAAGTCTTTATAGACCCTCCTGAAGAGCCTCTGGACAGCCCCCACTCCCTCGTTACAGCAGCTGATTGTAAATAGGTGCCAGGTGAGGGGCTGAGGAGCCTTCCACCAGCCCCTGTGGCCTTCTGTCTCAGGGATGAGGGCTACTGCTGCTTGTGCAGATTCATGCTGCGCTGCTCACAGAGGGTCCTGGCTCCTCCGTGGTGTTCAGATAATGGCAAGCATCCAGGCTAACTTCTTCACAAAGGAAGTTTCCCCTAAGATTAATGTCTCTGTGGATATGAGGAATTGCTCAGCACTTGGTGTTTTAAGCAGCAAGGGGCACTTCTAATAGTGGGAGATTCTGGATACAGGAGTAATCTGGGAACGAAAAGAAATGACGTACTTCAGGTAAATTGTCCAAATAATCAAGCACTGTGTTTCACACCCTCCAGCCACAACGATCTGAACACCTGAAATTAGAGAATATTATAACAAATGGCTCAGAATAACCTGAAGTCTTTGTGTACAGCTATTTATATATAACACTTTAATACTGTTAAAATTCAGAAATCTAAAATTCCTTATGGGCAGAGCATGCACAGCATTGACTAAGGTCAGTACCGCTGCAATGCCAATACACCTTGTGCGATGATTTCCTTAAAACTTTTGGAATTCAAAGTAAATATTTCCATTGCCATTTCATTTTGTAATTGGAAGAAAACCAAAGCATTCTAATGAGCGCATGATATATAACTTGAATAATAAAAAGGAAAAATCCTGACTGAGGGGGAGCAGAAAAGCAATACAGGCAGCACCAGGGGAAAGTGGGCTAAAGCCCTTCAAAATGCCCCAGGAGCAGCTGGTATCTTGACAGGTTCAGCACTAATGGTATAGACTCAGCTTCGCTGTGTTATACCAGTATTGCAAGCACTGAAAAACTAAGAAAATCTTTACAAACATATTTTTCTAGTAGTGAGATCCCATTCCCAAATTTTATGGGAAAAACCACTTTTCCTTCCTAAAGAAAACTCCAGCCCAAAGCAGATAGGAGAAACAAGTAACTGAGGAAACCTTGGCTGCACTATAAGGCAATGGCAATCACTAGTTTTGGAAGAATCTCTTCCACTTTACAACCAAATATGCCTTGCCTTAAGTTCCCAAGAACTGGATTAAGGTTTCTTACTGTCCCCTGTGTGACCAAGTTGTATTTCTGCTAACAAAGGCAGCTTTTGTTTCCCAGTGGGCTCATTAAAGGCTTTCTGCCAAAACTTCCTTTGAGGGAAAACTGTCCACTAAACACATATTTTACTAGGAAGATCCTGCTTTCCACAAATCTTCTTTGGATTTTTTTTGTTGTCCTTCTTTTTTTTTTTCCTTTTTTCCCCAGAAATCTAAGAAGTTTTGGTTTACATGAGTAATTCATTTTTGTGGGTTTCCAGTGAAAACAAATAAACAAAACCAGAAACAATTACAACTTGCCTGGCAAGGCAGTCTACATATTGCTGAATAACCTGGTGATATCCTGAGGCTAAAATAACACAAATGATGAAGGCGTACTTCTACCCTAGCAGCAACCTGCTAGAATTTACTATACAACCTGCCCTTGCTCATTTTTTGTCAGTGCTCTCTCCTCCCTTTTATTTCCCCAGAAAACAGAAAAACACACAAAAAGAATAAAACTGCAGTGATTTTATATAGACATTGTTCAAATTTGGGAGGCACAGGTGCCTCAGGGAGAGGCTGGGGAAAAGGCTGACATACAGTCAGGAGAACCATTAATATGTACAGCATGTGCAGTGTGATCCTGCAATGGCAAAATCATGTTAAAGGTTTGATTTATGTGGATAAACCTGGAAATACAATACCAACAGGAAATTTGCTCTAATGTGCATATCAACTGAAATGCTACCAGAGAGTGAAATATAGCAACTTATAGTAATTTCTTTCCTGCATGACCAGCCAAAGAAGAGGTTGAGTTTTTGTACGAAGGTTCAAATATCTCACAATTGTGATCTTTCAACAATTCACAAGGCAGTAAAATGAACTGAGAGGCCCTTTCAAGAAGTTTAAAAGAAAATTCAATGCCCTTGTCTATTTTCTTTGAATGCTACCTAGGAGTCTGTTTAAAAAATTATGAAAGTGGTTGAGCTGTCTACCATTTCACATAGACATATTAACATGGTACTTTTGCTTTTTGACATAAATCACTGAAGTTACAGAATGGGTAACAGTTTCTCTCCTGAGACAGCTATAATGGTAATCTACGAAAGAACTGACCCCAAATTCTCAGACACTTAATAAACAGAAACAAGTCTTCTCACAATCTAGGTATCACATTATGCTATTTCAGAGTTCACATGTTGCTATAATTGCTGTTCACGTGTTTTTTGAAAAAGGGTCATTCTGAATTCTTACTAGCATCTACATTAAATATTTACATTCAGGCCTACGATGTCTTGTAAAATTTTAATAGCATACGCTCCTATTTAAAAAAACAATAACAAACCCTCAACCTAAATCCTAGCTCATATATGAAGCAAAACATTCTAAACACTGTCTAAACTGTCATTTCTTCCCAAAGCACAAGGATGTTTATGCTCTTGCCTAAGGGGAGATAAACAGAGCTGCATACCACTCCATATTTGTAAATGTTAACTCTGCAAGGTAGAAACTGGCTTCTGTATGCACCAGGCTTCTGTTTCTTCACTGCTCAAAAAGTCATAATATGACATATGCGTATGTATAAATTGAAACAACAAAGATATATGGCCGTGCCACTGAAAAACATGCAGTCTCACTCTTTATTCCACATATCATCCTGACTCCAAGAAATTTTTCAAAATTGCCTTCAGAAATGCATCTTAGGTACCAGCCCAGTGGCCTAATAGTATAACTGGGGACAATTCCATGAGTCTGTGGGACAGTTGCACCCTCAAATCTGGTGTGAATCAGAAGTAACTTTCCTAGAGTCAGTGGGGACTGACTCTGCTGCTGTGAGCGTGGTAGAACCACACTACTTCTTTAAAAATTTTCAAGAAAATGCTACGAGAAATAGTAACGGTAATGTATCAACCCACCAACTGAATATCGTATAAGGCCAAAGGACTTGCACCACCAGGTAGAAGACTGAGAGCAAAGAACCCAAGGACAGCCCTTTTATGTGTATGTGTCATTCTAAAATAGACTCCTGCAAGCATTCTGGTTAATATAACATACTGTTTGCCAAATATGTACTTTAAAAATAGCAGTCAACTGTATGGCATACCTTGAGTGGTGTTAAAGCTGTCTAGGTTTTGTTATACAAAGACTGTGATAAGTTATAACACGCTGCCAGTGGAAAAAGAAGTGAAACAGCAAAAACTGAGCTGCATAAGATTTTTGAATGAGTACTTAACAGGGAAGGTTAAACCATAACAGGCGTGTCTTAACTTTAATATATCAGGGCACTTACTCAGATGACTAAACATGGATTTAGGATCTCCAGTGATTCAGATGTTTATAGTTTGGCAACTAAACCTACCATTGGGCATCTAAGGAAAAGTGTCCAGTATACCAGCAGTCTGTATACCTACAGCTCTAACAGCACGTAGATATTGACATTCTGCCCAGAGGAGCCTGAAGTTACACACTCTTTTAAAATCTTGGCATAGAATTCAGCTCTAGTACTCTTTCATTTTGGGAGAAACTAATGAGATTCTTTGCATTTCTGCTAAACTCTGATCAATTGATTGTTGTCCCAAACTTCTATGTCTCCCTTTTTGAAAAAAATTTCCAGCCTGTTTGACATCTAGCTCACAAGCTAAGTAAACCAGAAGTTTTTGTATTTGTTATTACTAGCCAGAACAGTATTAACCTCAGCTGGGACAAGTTATTCATTTGTGTTACTAGAAATTTGTTTATGATCAATATTACTGATCCTTTTTCTTTTCAAAAGTAAGTTGAAGACATGGTTGCTGCTGTTTTCAAATGAACACTAATTGTGCAATTTGGAATTTGTTTTTGACTCATTGCAGGTTCGCAGCAAGAGCAAAGCAGCTAAGGCTGGACTGTGTGAGGGAGATGAGGTGGTGTCTATCAATGGCAAGCCTTGTGGAGACTTAACCTATGCTGAAGTTATTGTTCTGATGGAAAGCTTGACTGACGTCCTGCAGATGCTTATCAAGAGGTACAGGAATGCTCAGAATGCTTTGGTGCAATTCTGTTCAGTAAACCACATCGAAAATTCTGGTTTTGAATGCACTTATTTTGCAGACTTATACTGTGAGCTTCTGATAGTCCTCTTATTAATGTCTGTAACTCTGCTTGTCTGTATGGAAAAGGGAGGAAAGACAGACTATTTGATCTGAAGGAATTATTGTATATAATTTGAACAGCACAGTTCAGGCACAGAATTAAGAGTACAGTCTCCAAATGTAACGATTTTATTTCTTATTAGGTATTCTTAATACTTACAAGGTGTCCACTACCATATCTGCATACTGCAGAGTCTTGACTTCAATTATTCTTTCCACCCCTTTGAAGTAGTGAAGTGTTGTTATTCCCCACAGATATGGAAGTGAGGCTTACAAGAAGCAAAAGCTTTGTAAACAGAGAAAGTGTGTTAGACAGATATGCCTTGATGATGACATGGCAAATGGTCTTCTTGGGGGGCAAAATATGTCAGGAGGGGGAGAGGGTCTGGAAATCATGAATTTATTTCTGTAGCTGTTAGCACTTCGCTAGATGAGGTGGGGCAAGTCACAGCTCTCTGGGTCTCAGCTTCTCCATTTATAAAACAGTGACAGTGAATTTCAGCTTTCATTGAAAATGCTTCGAGCTTCTTAGAGTAGAGAACCTTCATGTAAATTTACAAGCAAGCCAGCAAATGGTCTTCTTGGGGGGCAAAATATGTCAGGAGGGGGAGAGGGTCTGGAAATCATGAATTCTATTTCCGTAGCTGTTAGCACTTTGCTAGATGAGGTGGGGCAAGTCACAGCTCTCTGGGTCTCAGCTTCTCCATTTATAAAACAGTGACAGTGATTTTCAGCGTTCACTGAAAATGCTTCGAGCTTCTTAGAGTAGAGAACCTTCATGTAAATTTGCAAGCAAGCCAGCGTTACTGCTCACTGCACATCAGCCTATTATAATGACTGTTACGTAATTTTCACCAGTGTAATGCATGCAATCTTGAGTTCAGAACCACCTACAGTAAGCACATTCTCCCCGGACTTTGTGAATTCAGACAAGATGAACTCTGAATTGCCTTCACTGTGGGTAATAAGAGGAAGAAAAGACCTGAGACTTCCACACTCCTTGTCAGGAATTATGGCTCCTCCCCACAAGCTACTGCTGTTCCCTGGATTTGCTCTCCCCCAGGCAGGACTGGGAGGACAGAAGGGGTCAGGATTCATCACAACAGCTAACAGAGGAGTGTCACTGGAAAGGCTGAAAGGACTCTGGTGCAAAAAAGGCACTTGTCTCTGGTTACCAGGGATGTCTAAACAGCATGTGAAATTCCTCTGTGGTTTCTGCAACCTGCGCAAAGGAACTTTCCTAAAGTGTCTAGTAGTTCAAAGTTACAATCTACCTTCAAAACAAGTTGCTCTCAAGGAGTATTCATTTTATTTATAACAGACATTTTGCGTGACCTGTCTGTGTATGTTGTCTTGGGCTAAGAAATGGATCAATGTGATGAGATCAGGGGAACAGTGATAGGTGAGGATTACAGCTTACCTTCTCCACAGTGCATAGCTCTTGTTTCTGGTTCAGCAGTGTACCATTTGAGTGCTCCTCATGTGATAGCTGCATTCTTATGTTTTTAATTCATAACATGACTACTGGAACTGCACTTGTAAAGATGATATTTGTGGCTGACCAGCTGTCTTCTTTGCAGCCATAGAAATAGCTCCATATGCATTGACTCCTGCCTGTTGCTGCTCTATAACTGATATTTCAGTTGGTCTGAAGGCCACAGTACACTAGCTGAAAGTGACAGCACATCTTCCATTCACTCCATTGCCCCTGCTTGAATGTATGGTGAACGGCAAGACATACCCTGAAAATCAGAACCAAAACAGAGTGCTTAGACCACATAATTCAGTGTTTCATGGAATGAAACTGTGTCTGTTAGAAATTTCAAGAAAATTGCAGTTGCTCAACACTCTGAAAGTGACTAAAATGTTCTAAAGGAATTCACCATGAGAATCTTTGAATTTCTTCTCATCAGCTCATCTTCCCCAATTCCCAGCCCCTACTGTCAGTATCCTCCAGGGTATGGGAGAATAAACTGAAACACTTCTCTTCCCCTGCCACCTCCTTTGTGGATAGTAGCCCTCTCAGCACTACCACCAGAAGGGTTTTTCAGGAAGTGTCTTAGCATCCTCCGAAAGCAATGAGAAGCAAATCCTTCCTTTCCTGAGTAGCCACTTGTTAGCAGCCATCTCAAGAAAATGCTGAAAATCATGAGGAAATAATAATGCCTAATTAAAGTGGTGATCCAATGGTGATCTTTACATCCAAGCATCTTTTGCTAGCAGGGAAGAATATTTCTCCTTGGGAAGCTTCTGACTGTTCCTAAACTATTTGCACAAAGGGTGAGATTTTCATAGGCAACCATTGTTGGCCTAATTCTGCTCTTACTAAGCTTACTGGGAGGAAAATTAGGCTTTTAAAGTAGTTTTTAAAATGCTACTTGGCCTTTGATGTCTACAAAAGGTTCTCCCAGTACCCTGTAAACCACAGTCAGTAACTGACCAGCAGTGCCCACAAAACCTTTGGTTTACAGGATTAGAGGAAAGAAACACCCTGCAGGGCAGGCACTCTCCAGATGCCATGTGGGGGAGCATCTTGCTGACCTTCCCGACAAATGCTGAACAGATGCATCAGGGAAACATCAAGAGTGGGGACAGAAACAGAAACACTAGCCTGCCCTTTTCACATCAGTATTAGCAATTCTTGGGCTACTGCTGAGTCTAGAAAGAAAATTTCTTGGGGGAAGCAGGGAGTGTGCTCAGTGCATACCAAAATTAAATGCACCATGTAGGGAGTAAAACATGACTCTGACACAAACCCTGCCGTGCTGACTCCATGAGTTCTGCTTCCTTCCTGGAATTACACCAGGGGTGTTGCTCCTGCAGTGAGCTGGAAAGACCTGAAACAAAAATAATAATTTGACAAAGCAGAATCTTAAATGACAAAATAGAGATCAGATCCAGTATTATGCCTCCTGACACATGGATACACATTTATGTCTATATAGAGTAGAAGTATATCCATAAGTAGCAAGCACCTTTTTAAGGTGGAAATCTTTCTCTCACACATACACACAATCACTCAGCTACCAATAAAGGCTAACATTTCGCTGGCCCAGCCCTCAGTCTCATATCTTACAAGGAAATGTTTACAGATTTCTGTCATATATCTGTATTTAAGAGCAGTACAATTGATCATCCAAATAGCATAATACGATGGAATCCAGCGGCACTCACAAGGAGCTCCCTAAATTAAAATCTGTCTGACCTTTATGTAGCTCCATATGTGGTTTAATGGATGTTACACATCTTGTGCTATTTGAGGCAGACCCAGACTGCTACAAACAGTATGCTGCATGGCTAGAAAACCAAGTGATATTAATGCTTCTTCAGTGCACTGACAGATTTCTTTCTTCTGTTGCTTCTTCCAGCCTTTCTTTGTATGGGGTTCCAAAGTTTCAGAATACCTGAGACCCACTTTTGATTTCAGAAATCTCCATAATACTTGATATAAATATTTTACTGAGGGTACCTACTGCTTCCCTCATTTGAAAAAAGTGCTTTGATACCTTCTAGTCAACAGAAAGCCTTAATAACATGCTGCAGTCTTGCTGTACAGAAAAGGTTTCTTCTTGAATTAATAATAGTCAGTATGGCCCAGAGTACTGAAAGAAGAAGCTAGAGAGTACACTAGGAGTCCTAACTGGGCCAGGGGAATGAACAGTTTAAAAAAGGGAGCTACACTGAGGTATATAGTAGGCTTCAGGAAGTCAAGGTAACGTTTGCCAGTTAGAAATATATATTTTTTAATAACTAGGAAATATTGTATAGATTCACTACCCTTTTTCACTGCATCACTGGAATAAGCCCAGAATGTTTTAATTATTCCATGATATATTCCTCGCAGGAATTCTCTGAATGTATTTCAAGTATTCATTCCCCTCCATCTGATCCTCATCCAGTACTTACCCCTTTCTTAGAGAGTAAACTTTTGGGGACGGGAACTATATGTGAGGATGGTGCCTAAAACAGTTGTAATAGTAGCCACAGAGCCAAAAATTAACCACTCTTCTGATGTCATGCACAGTTAATTTTCTCATGCACATGTGAAATATGAAGAAGTATTGTTCCAGAAGTCTCAGCAGCATTTGTTTAGAAACACTGTAACAGAAATGTGTCTGTGAAAGCATACTGATGTTAGGAATGATATAATTCAACATTGCAGAAGGATGGTAGTAGGATCATTGTTCTACTGCAGTAGTGTAATTTCCCTGTTATTGAACTGTTAAGTTGAAGAATTCTGAAAGATACAAAAATGCTTCAGTTTAAGACCTTTACATTCTAGGAAAATTTTTCTACTTAAATGGACCTGCTAGCAGGTACCACAATTCATATAGGGGGAAAAATGCTATACAGAAATTGCTTTTGTAACTGTACTTACAATTGCTGTGTTTACAGCAGCTTAATTTCTTGAATTACTTGTTTATGTATGTGCAGATCCTCCAATGGAATAAATGAAACCTTGAGCAGTGAAAGAGAAAATGGAAAACACGATAACATAAAAAATGAGGACTATAGGCAGAGTACTACACTGCAAATTAACACAGCGAAAGAGATACCCCGTGGAGATTTATGCATCACAGAGATATACAGTGAGACTCACCAGGGAGCAGGAGAAAGCAACAAACACTTTTCTGAAATGAAACAAGAGACCACACAAAGCCACAGAATTACTCCTAAAGTGATAGGCACCTCCAAAGTGCTCGTGACAGATGAAGCTGCTTTCAGAGGGAAGACAGAAGAAAGGCGGCCAGGTACTATGGTTGAGCTGCAGTTGTCCCTCTCAAATGATGCACACAAGGGGACCAATCCTCCTGCTGTGACTCTCTTAGGGGCAGAAAAATGCACCCCTTCAGGAAGAGCACCTAGTGTACAAGAAGTTGGGACTAGCCCTGTAATTGCAATTCCCCTGGGAGTGAAAGAGGGTAACATCCAGTGGTCAAGCAAAGTAGTCCAGTTTTCTAGTGGCAAAGAGGTCAAGAGGATCCAAGGTGCAGCTCCATCTCTCCCCAGGGTGGAGGTGATCCTAGACTGTTCAGACAGGGAGAAGGAAGCACCCAGGTCTCTAGCTGACAGGGGGTGTGTTGATTCTCAAGTGGAAGGAGGGCAGTCGGAAGCACCTCCTTCCCTTCTCTCCTTTGCAATCTCATCAGAAGGCACAGAGCAGGGAGAAGACGAGCAGCACTCGGAAAGGGATCACAGACCTCTCAAGCACAGGGCGAGGCACGCAAGTAAGTATGTCCCATCTAATCATTTGCACTGCCTGTGGGTATCTTTTTTAACTTTAAATATAATTTCAGAATTTAGGCTGCATTAGAAAAACAATGTTTAGAGTTTTTTTCTGCAGTTTTCTAAATTTCCCTCTCTCTTTTTCTTTTAAATGATGTTTCTGTTCTTGCTTTATATATTTTTTCAGGGTAATACAATGCTCCTGGTGATGAGCCAGAAGTATACCAATGCCTTAACTGTGTTGAATAACTTTGCTTAGTAGACTTCCACTTTGAATTTAACTCATGACTTTGTCCAACTAAAAATACTTACATTTCCAAAAAGGTCTGAATTCCGCTGGTCTTCTAATGTATATTCAGAGGCAATCTGTAGAATATTAACAAAAAAAGCAAGTTGCTTGCACATGTCTAAGCAAATCCTGTGGATTTCTCCTTTTATAGCAAAAACTTTGTGTTGTCATTTGCATTATCTAAAATCGAAGCCATGCCACTGCTCTTAAAAGTTAATTAAAAAGGCTAATAGAAAAGCTTGATGTTGCCTGCAGAAGAGATTTTGACAGACACTAGCATGTGTATAACTGTTACATGATCCTTTCGGTTTTGTCAGTCTTCTCCAGACTGTAAAGTGAACATGCTATTTCTTCTGACTCCCATACCCAGAGGTCAGCTTCAAAATGTGCCCAAGAAGTTTACATGAAAGTAAACTTGCAACTGGATCCAATATTAATTAACTGAGTGTAGATACATATTATTTATTTATTTATTATTTTATTCATTTGGGACCTTTCTATTGGTTGCTTGCTCTTTCCCAACAATGTTAAGAATCCTGTCTGGGGATTTAGTAGCAGTATGTCAAAGGTGCTTGAATGTGTGCAGTGATATACTGTAGCAACAAGCTATTTCATATGCAGTGTTGGAATTAGTCTGCTAACCCACTGCTAATTCCTCTGTAAGCATATTTTTAGCATGATAACCATTTGTATCTTATTGGCAAGTGGATTAAGCAGTTACTTATGCCTAAGTGTCTGTATGCAATCCACATATTTTTGGCATATTAAATGAAGCATAAAAGAAAAGTGCACATGCTTTACATTTTGGCTGCGAAGTTAGGACCAACTGTGGGACTGTGCCTGTCTTTCTTAGAGAATTACTTGCAGTGCCTGTCTAATAAGGCAAAAGTACAAAGAATGAACTACATTCTACATGATAAACTCTTCTTTCAAGCAGGACATAGATTCTGTCCTTTTCCCATCTCAACTATGACAATCTCAATTCCTTCTAATCTAGTGGCAGGTCATTATCCTTAGGAACCACCGATTTAATCTATGAAAATTTGCTTTTATTATTATTATTATTATTTGTAAAATCCTGTCTACACATTAGAACAAACAAATTGCCAAGCATAGGGGAATAATCTGTGTGCAGCAAATACTATGCATGTTTTTTATAAAATTTAAAGCTATAATGCAGCATTTAAGTCTAAACTAGAGAAGAACGTTTATTATAGGGGTTTGATCTCTTTAGCAGAAATTTTCTCTGTAAATAGTAATCAGATTATATTTACCTGAAGAGTTAACATTTCTTCTGCCATCTTTTGGAACTATTGATTAAGTAACTATCGAGATGAATTATGAAAACATATGCCAGCAAAATGAAAAGTTTCAATTTTTGCTTTCCAAAGAACTGTATGGGTATCTGCTGAATCCCCTTCCCAGAAAAACACTCACTGCTGATGCAAGTAGCTTATTTGAAAGCATAGAACTTACATCTTTCTGTTTGCAGAGGCACTCTACAGCCCATACTTTTGGAAAATGTTTTTAGTGACTATTGTAAGCATTTGGATCGCCAAAGAACTGGGCCAAGGATTTTGTGATTTGGCCCTCTCACAATAAAATATTACAAATTGCTGGTTTGGGTGCCATGTTCTTTTCTCTTTTATAGGTTCTTGTGAGAACCATTGGTCCGGTCATGCCGTCATCTGGCATAATGGCAAAACTCCAATTGTCTTTAATAGGAGAAGTATCAGACGCCATCTACTGACATGGCTGAAAGGATCATTAATAGAAAATACATCACATGGCTTTCTTCAATGAGTTTGCTTTATTTATGCTAGCAAAAGATACTAAATAATTTACTGTTCCATTTTCATATATCAGAGGCACACTTTTTCCTTTTGAAATTAAGTGGAAAGGGACCATTAATTTAGGCAGGAACAGCTTTAAATTCTAGCTATTTAAAAGGGAAAAGCTATTGAGGCTGTCATTCATGAGATATAGTGGTAGAATATAAGGAAGGGAAAGAAACAGGGACACCACCTGACTGGCGTTGCCCCATGAGGCACATGCTCTACGTCACATAACAAGGAAGCAGTCATGCTGATGTACAGTGGATCTATCAGCTTTACAGTTGCATCTATTCCTGTTCCACTACTTGATGAACACCGGTAATTTTTGCTTTAAGAAATATGTATTATTGATAAATGCTAGCAAAAATTCTTGAGAAGTTAGTTGAGCCTCCTTGATTCAGTTCTTAAATGTGTATTCATTCTTGCCACATTTTCAAAATAAACATTCTGGAGCTGTTATATCCTATACAATTTTGGATTATGTTTCAGGCAAGTAATGCTTGTTAAAAGACTGAAACCTGCTTTCATTGAGCACCATGGCCAAACTCTCACGTCTTCCAAGGGGCTGGAAGTTAATGCTAATATTTTCTGTGTATGCCTTTGTGCATGTATACTTGCTTTTAAATAGCTAATACATAGAAGCATACTGACTTTTAGCAATTATATACATTTTGTAATTCATATGAGTAAGATAAACACATAAATGGCAGAAGCTGCTACCGTCGTCAGACAGAATACACTCAGTTTCATTTTGTCTCAGATGTTATGCAGTCATGGGCCTGGCTGGCTGGGAATGTCTGCTGTAAGCCTAGGAACTGTGGTCAAACACTTGGTAAATACCAGATCACAGAAATTGAATAAATGAGAAAATATTGTCTGCCTGTTGCTGCTGAGATTACTTATGGAAATAAAAATCAAGAATGCTAGAAATAGGGACACACATAACGTTTCTGTTGAACTAAGAAAGTCCTAAACAAAGTGATGTAGCCTTTGAACTTGCATGGGTGTATGGAATTTACAACACTGTTGACATTGTGGGAAAAGCTTAAGTATAATCTCTCTATACAAAAGAAAATAAGTGTTTTAATACAGGGGAAGGGGGCAGTGGGTAAATTTCAGTATAGATAAATGCAGAACTATTTGTTATTAGTCGTCTTGTATTTTTGTCAGCTGCGTGCAATTAAACGTGCACTTTGATTCTTTCCATAGGGCTCCGGCGAAGTGAGAGTCTGTCAGAGAAGCAGGTCAAAGAAGCCAAATCTAAATGTAAAAGTATTGCATTGCTGCTGACAGCAGCTCCCAATCCCAATTCCAAGGGGGTGTTGATGTTCAAGAAGCGTCGTCAAAGGGCGAGGAAATATACTCTAGTCAGCTACGGTACCGGGGAGTTAGAACGTGACGAAGACGAGGGAGAAGAAGGTGAAGGTGAAGAGGGGGACAAAGAAAACACTTTTGAAGTGAGTTTGCTTGCAACAAGTGAGTCAGAAATAGATGAAGATTTCTTCTCTGACATTGACAACGACGGTAAGATTGTGACGTTTGACTGGGACAGTGGTCTACTTGAGGTTGAAAAGAAGACAAAAAGTGGAGACGAGATGCAGACGCTTCCAGAGAGTACAGGTAAAGGGGCCCTCATGTTTGCCAAGAGGCGGCAGAGGATGGATCAGATCACAGCTGAGCAAGAGGAGATGAAGGCACGCACAGTGCATACAGAAGAACGAAGGGAAGCCACCATGTCAGAGAGCTTCCATAAAGTAAGCTCTTCAGTCTATCAAGCAAAAGAGGAAGAAATGTCAAGACAGCAGACCTGCATGAGCAAAAGCTACACAGACATGAGCCAGAATCATAGCAAAATGGTACAACAAAATGGCTTTGGCTTAGCACCAGACACAAACCTCCCTTTTCAGTCCTCTGAAGCTCAAAAAGCAGCATCTTTGAATAAAACTGCTAAACCCTTCCCTTCTGGGGTTCAAAACCGAGCAGCTGCACCATTTTCACCCACAAGAAATGTCACTAGTCCTCTTTCAGATATACCAGCACCACCTCCTTACTGCTCTATCAGCCCACCACCTGAGGCTTTATACAGACCTGTTTCAGCTCCTGTAGCCAGCAGAGCCGCCCCAACTGTGTGGTCACCCACCGAGCCAACAGAACACATAGCATCCAGAGACGAAAGGATTGCGGTGCCAGCCAAAAGAACTGGGATACTGCAAGAGGCAAAGAGAAGAGGCACTTCAAAACCTATGTTCACTTTCAAAGAAACACCCAAAGTAAGTCCTAATCCTGCCCTGTTGTCCCTTGTACACAATGCAGAGGGAAAAAAAGGTACTGGAGCTGGTTTTGAGTCAGGACCTGAAGAAGACTACCTCAGTTTGGGAGCAGAAGCTTGCAATTTCATGCAGACTCAAGCATCTAAACAAAAAGCCCCTCCTCCTGTTGCTCCAAAGCCTTCACTCAAGGTCTCTCCTACTGCTGATACTCCAGTTTCACCAGTTTGGTCACCCTCAGCTGTGGCTTCTAACAAGGCTCCTTCTTTCCCAGCACCAGCCTCACCTCAGGCAGCATATCCTGCACCACTCAAATCTCCACAGTATCCTCATTCTCCTGCCCATCCCCCAAGTACTCTCAACCTAGCTGGTCCTTTCAAAGGGCCTCAGGCAACCCTAGCGAGTCCAAACCATACACCCAAGACAACACCAGTCACACCAAGTGCTGGAGGAACAAAGCCGCGCTTTGAGATGCCACCAGCTATGAGTGGAAAAGGAGCACAGTTATTTGCCAGAAGGCACTCTCGAATGGAGAAGTATGTGGTAGATTCAGAGACTGTGCAGGCAAACATGGCACGAGCCTCATCTCCGACTCCATCTTTACCAGCTTCTTGGAAATATTCATCTAATGTCCGAGCACCTCCACCTGTTGCTTATAATCCCATCCACTGCCCATCTTATCCTCCTGCTGCTACCAAGGCTTCCTCTAAGTCCACCACTGCTACCAAAAATACAAAAAGAAAACCTAAGAAAGGTCTCAATGCTTTGGATATTATGAAACATCAACCTTACCAACTCGATGCATCTTTATTTACTTTTCAACCTCCTAGTACTAAGGAAAGCTTTGCTATTAAGCAGACATCGAAGTTGTCCACTTCAAAGCAAGCTCTACCTTTAAGACCGCCAAGTGCTGGCTCTCCTACTAATGTCCGGGCATCTTCAGTGTACTCCGTGCCAGCCTACAGTTCACAACCTTCGTTCCAGTCAAATGCCTCTATCCCAGTAAATGAATCATTTTCACCTACAAGCTACTCTGCATTTTCTAAGCCAGAAACCACCACATCCTCCTTGTTTACTGCTCCGAGGCCAAAATTTTCAGCAAAGAAAGCTGGCGTCACTGCACAGGTGTGGAAGCCATCAATTATTGAAGAGTAAATCTTATGGCTGAAACTTAGTGTCCATTTTGCTTGCAGTCAATTGTTTGCAGTGATAACCTGGCACACAAACAGTGCCTATAGTATTCCTTAGCTTACTTAATAACGTCAGATGTATCACCTCAAATCTGGGTCCAAAATATCTGAACTTTTTTAAAGAATCAAAATAGATACAAATTTTAGCACATTTATGCATATTATCAGATGTTTTATACATGTAACATCCTGAAATGAATAGATACCATTGTATTAAGTAAGCAGGACACTAGGTTTTTGCTTTAGGACTACAACAGAAACAACAGTAAGCAATATTCCCGGTATGTCAAATTATTAGAGAAGAGCTTTCTTTCTGGCCCCCCCTCCTACTATGTTCTAATGACCTAGGGATTTGAGGACTTTTTTTTTTTAAAAGAAGTGCCTTATTAAATTATATTAATAGTAATATGTATTACTAACATAGCATAAAATAGATACAGTATTAGACTCTGACTGATCACTAGCAGAATACAACTGGATAGACCTTTGGCCTGCACAGAGCTCCACTGAATTCAGTCAGAATCTGTCCTGGTCCAAAGGTCCTTCCACAGGAATCTGATTGATCGGCCAGGGGCTTAGTTTGTAAGCTATGTGGATCAGCTGTGATCCAAAATCATGAATTGCCTCTGTGATTTCACAGAGAATGTGCTATAAGAGATGCTGGAGTGTTCTGAAGACTAAAAGAGGTGGAAAGACAGCTGGAAAAATTGTTAAAGATTTCCTATTTGGGGGAAATTTGACATCCCAAGTGCAGACATATTTTTAGCCAAAGTTTGCCTTGAATCCAGCAAGTAAGACAGAAGCCAGTCAATCAAAATTATTGAACAGTCAGAGAAGTGAGCTGGGTTTTGCAGCTGCAATGTAATGCAATAGTTTCTTGTGAAAGCACAGTGATCGGGAACTGAAGGGATACATACATTCAAGAGTACCAGTTCTTGCAAGCAGAGTAGTATATGCCACAGAAATTAGCACTTAACAGTAAATCATAAATATGACCATGTCTTCCTACTGGTCTCTTGTACACATGTTGTTATTTTCACTTGGGGCTTTACAGTGCTTTTTCTCACTTTAAATCTTTTTACTCTGGTCTTATACTTTCACCTTTTACTTGTATTGGGGACTAAGGATTGAAATACTGCTACTGTAGAAAATTCTTAAGAGTCTGCCATCTTGAGACCTACTGTGCAATACTGCAGCGAATACACAGTCTTGCTGAAATCAAGGAGCTATATTTGAATAGTTTAGCATGTTTTTCAGTAAGCAGTCCTGTTAACATCAGTCATGCTAGGTCTGAAACAAAGTGTTGTTTCACACGACTAAGGGTATCAAAATCCATCTCAAGTGTGAAGCTAAAGTATCACTCTGTGAATAAAGGTGGCAGAATCCATTGATATATTTGTTTGAACTACCATTCAGCTAGTTACAGACCAGATTATGGATTTTTATATCATAGGGGTTTTATGTAGAACTATCTATCTTGATGAAGAAAACATTCCCCAGTATGAACAAAATCTCCTTAGTTTTGTTCCATGATGGTAACTCAAACTGCAACTAAAATTGAGAAGAATGCATTTGGTTGTACATGCAAAAAGCCCACTGGAATCAAAGTCTAATCAAGCCAATAAAAATCATTCCTTTGAATTTTGGACCTCCAGAATCCTACTCTCCCCTTTAAATTTTGGATTGGGATACTGACTGCATTAGAAGAAAATGACCAAGTGATCAATCTCCCTCTTAAAATTCAGGAGAATGATGGGAAATTTTGAAAAATAAAAAATAGTTTAGAAAACTCAAGGAAGAATTACATTGTGTTTACTTGGAAATAGAAAGTAGTAATATTTTAATCCTTTGAAGATCTCCCTTTTATCTGTTTTCCACTGTCAATACCTGTATTTTTCTTCTATCATTAAACTTGTCCCTTTCCTCTCTGCCTGTTTGGTTTTTTTTCTTTGGTTTGGTTGCTATTTTTTCGTTTCACTTACATGTACAGACTGACAGTATATTATAGGGGAAATCTATTTTCTATGCTATCCTGTTAATATGAAATCTTCTCCCTCTCCTTCCCTTTCCTCTTCCCCTTCCCTTTCCTCTTCCCTTTCATCCCTCCTTCCTTCCCCTCCAGTAAAAGTTTTATCTGAAGTTACATAGACTATATTAGGTAGAAGTTTAAGATACTAGTACCTACTTGGAATAAAGATAGCCTACCAAAGACAAGCAGTGCTGCTAGAGATACAAAGACATCCAATCAGCCTCATATTGCCTTACACGTTTTTACTTACAGTCTCCTCCTGTAAAATACATCTGTAAATTATAATCACATTTCTGTCCCTGTTCACCCCAAGAATATTTCCTTAATGAGGAGATTTATAGCAGTTTTGTACTTCCACCACAAGTATTGATGTTGATGCATGTGGCTACTAACAAGATACAGCAGCTTACACAGCATGGCCACCAGTTTGTATCAGGCTTAGCTCAGTTACTTTTGGAATTCATCACCAGCTACTGAGTACCCTGTGGGAAATATGAAGATTACTGAAAACTAACTTCTAGCATATGCCTATATGGCATAGCTTTCCCCAAGTAAGAAATAATAAGCATTATTATTCTAATTATCAGCAGAAGAAACAAGAGGTAAAGCTGGGATATATTCTTATGCAAAGGAAATCAGCTCTCCCAGAAAGACAGAAGTCAATAGGAGCTAGAGGAGAGCTGTGGATTGAAACAGAACATTTCAGTTTCCTGAGTCATCTGTCTAGAACTAAATTCACCTGGAAGACAGAAATGCATAATTGTCATCTTTAAAATCATTTTGCTATTTCTTTCATGTTCAGCATAACTCAAATGTTCACTTAGGAAGTCAACTAAATCATGTGCATGTTTACAGCAATAAGGAAAAAATCAGCTTCTGTGCTAGCAATATAAAATATAGCTATTAGCATATCTTTTCTTTACTTTGTCCAAAAGAAAAGGAAGTGCATCTATGCTGAAAATTTGGATTTTGATCACATTTGGATTTTTTGCTGTTATTCAAATACAAGTATTTCATATGGCCTATAGCAATGACAGAAGGATTTTTTTAAAGCACCAGTAAGAGTTAAAACCAAATGCCCAGTGACAATAGTCCTTTTAACTCAGCTAAGATCTTTTGAAAATCCCATTCAAAGTCCAACTCTGAATTCAATTTCATATATACACATCATTGTACACACACACTGCTTGGATCCAACTTGGCTTCTTTTTACTAATCAGGTAAGTCTGTAATTCTTATTAATATTTCAGAAGACTAGCCTACTTAAAGTAACAGTTTTATCCAAAATGTAATCTCTTGTGAAGCAGTTATTTAGAGGAAAGTTGAGCTGTTCATTGTCATGGGTCCAAATCAAAAGCTAACGATGATGTCAAACATCACTGAAATGTCAAGAAAATGAATGGTTTGTGTAGAGAGGAGCCATTTGAAATTTTGCTTTGAAAGGGCAGTGAGCTTTTGTAAATGGTTTTCTGGGAAAGCTATTAGAATTATTTTAATATAATATGACAAGTCTACCAAGATGAAATTGTTATGTTTACTACGTAAGCATATTTAACAGTGAACTTTAGGCCACCCCTAATAACAATACTTCCAGTATGTTCACACTGAAAGAGGAGTTTAAGTGCTTTATGTTGTTTTTAGCACATTTAATTATAGTACACACTGGAGGTATTATACTGCACCAGTTTGGATCTCACATTCTAGACAGCCTTTTCATGACAATAGCTATCGCAATCAAGGGTTTATATACTTTCAATTTCTGATTCAGTTATAAACCTCTTGTTATAAAACCTGAATTGAAAAGTTTTGTTTTGGAGATGAGTAGCTTTTAGACAAAAAGTTAAAATTTCTGTTGCAAAAATAAAAGACAAAATTTAGTTCTTGAACAAAGAACTGCTTAACTTCTCCCCCCTTCTCTAGGCAAACCACTCTTACCATGTTCCTGCTCAGCAAAAGTTAACATATTATGAAACAAACAGAAAGATATTTCAATGAATTTTTCCTGTAGGAACATTTATAGAGTAAACATTACCATCTCTTACAAGTAAGCCTCATTATTTTGTTTCCTGCTTTCTTATGGAAGAAATAATTTTGCCAGTGTCCTAAGATACCTACCAATATCCAGTGACAACAAGCTGCTTGGTTCCAAAAGCACCTGGTGAATGGCATGGGACTTTATAATACACTCATATCAAGACGTGCAGCAGAGAATGCCCGCTTTTCTTCTAGACACACTGACAATTCACTTTGAGATCAAGCCAAGGCCATTTTGAGATCAGCCACCAAAAGGAGGTTTAATTTTTGCCTGAAGTCTTCTTGCACTGACCCTGATTTTATATACCTGGCTTTATTTTATTTATTTTATTTTGTATACCTAATTTTATTTTATATGAGACATTGAAGAGTCAAGACACAAAATCAGCCCTAAAACTGTAGTGACCCATTTTGCTGTCACCACAGCAATCATGTGGTAATGACTTTATTTTCTTTTTTGCAGAGTGCTGTTAATACTCACACTAAAATGAATGTTCATAATTCACATAAATCTGTATTTGAAATAAAGAAATATTAAGAGGCTGAGGTATCAGCAGGCTCCAAAAATAATGAAGTGAGGGGCTGGTGTGTGGTTCAGATAGGAAAATTAGTGCTAAGTGGCACAGCAGCAATTTCGAGAGAAAAAACTACCAGGCTTAGAGGGAGCCAAGCAGTGGGGAGAAAACTCTAGAGAAAAAAAGCAGAGACTGTACAGGATAAAATACCTATCAAAGGATCATGAAATACTGAAGGTACAAGAGAATAAAATAATCAGCAAGAAGGGTTTAATTATTCTGCACAGAGATGGCTATTTCTAGCCTTTTGTTGAAATTTTCTAGATTATTCTTGGATGACAGAGTGCTCACATCACTGGGCATCATTTTTTTTCCTCTACTATTTACAAAAAGATACTGTGAAAGAACGGAAATGCTAATACCCAGCAAAAAGAAAAAAATGAGCTTTAAAAAAAAGCAGACCCGATCAATAGACTGTTGCTCTGAGAGACAACAGATCTACAAACATATTATCCTAGATAGCTCCTATACACGGGAGTTTTCAAAAGTGCTAAGGTGAACTCTAATAAAAGATCATAAGCAATTATAAAGAGAACTTGACACCAGATGATGTGATCGGGGAGGAGAACTGTTTATCAAGTATCCAGGACGACACCTCAACAAAGGACCAGCCTTACCATCACACTCTGCTGCTCCAACATCTCTGTGGGGAATCCTCTGTACACTATGAGGTAGGGAAATACCAATGAAACAACAGCACTCCTCACAACTAACAATCTGCAAAATCTTTCTCCTCTCTTTTTCCAGGATCGTTTTCCAGATTTCGTACCTTTAAGAATAAAAAATGATTGGTTCTAAAAAGATCCGCTATTCCAGGCTTGCCTTTTTAACAAAACATGATACAACTTTCTTTGCCTGAAGTCAAACAGGCAGGATTCCACTGACAGCTTTGGCGGTTTGGCATGGCAAGTGCAAATCTTAATTACACAGCTTGGCATAATGTTATTTTATAATGTCTACTCAGCTTGAAATAGAAATGTTATACAAGGAAGAAACTTGACAAGATCTTCAAAAACCTGTGGATTCAGAATCTCTGAATTACTCACTGCTGGTAGATTTCTTGGGAAAATATGTGAGCCTGATAATTTCATAGCACACTTGGTGCTACTATCACAAGTTTGTAGTACCCATGACAATGACTGGGTTTACTTTATAGTAAACATTACCTTTGCATGTGGTTACATAAGGCAGGAGTTGTAATCACCCAAGAGCTATGTTTGACAAGTGCTTTTCAGGCTGGTTGCTTACTACAGGAAGCACTTTAAGTTTTTTATCAAATTATTTAAAAACGAGGAAAAATCCTAAAGGTCAGTGAAATATTATGTTGGAAGGATCTCTACAGAAGCAGACCTGAACTCTTCCTTTACAAGCTAAGACTAACCATATGATGGTATTTCCATAGTTTTAACATTTGCTTCCTTGAGTAAGGCTGGCAAAGACTTTTTCTTTATAGAGCATGCTAATCAAGTCTCCTGTTATCCTCTGCAGTTTTCAAAGGAAAAAATCTATTCCTATTTGTAATGATCTTGGCAAACTGTTTCTAATTTCAGTGTGTGTGAAACCTGCACAAATTTATGTGGTAGTATGTTATAATAACTGCACGTTTCCTTAGGCTGAGGAAACTCAGCAATGAGAAGAATAACTTACTGAACCATGCTTACAGATTGACTATCTGGATGAAGGCTTCCTGTGTGGGGTAATCAGTGTATCAGTAGTGTTCTCAGACAAGAATCCTTGATGCTTTTTTATGTCTTTGAGACAGACATCTTAAAACAGAGAGTCCCCTCATAATTCCAGGCGATTGAAAGATAAGCTGCTAGGAAAGTAACCAGGTCATTTCTAAACAGATGTAAAGATGAAACTGTTGAACAGATGGAGTGTTTCTTTTGATGTTTCCATCTATGTCTGAAACAATAGATTTTAACTGATTTAAGAAATGCGCAACAAACAGAAGGAGGAACATTACAGAAATAAAATACACTCCCAATCACTGTAACACATGTTACAGGTTGGATTACAAAGGGTGACATGGAGCACAACACTCATTGATTTCAGTATGAACTTTAACTGGTTGCAAAGAATTCAGTACATTTATATTAGAAGCAAAAGTTTCCATACAGTAATGATCTATGGACAAATATTTTCAAAAGAAAGTTTTTGTGAACGCCCCCCCAAATGTCAATAAGTGCTAGTGATTTTTTCTTTGATCTGTGAGAATGCTACTTCTTATAGTCTCACTGTGCAGGCTGTTGTCAGTACACAGCATTATACTGTGAACAAAAGCAAAGTATGGGCATCTGGGTACATTTAGTTTTCTTCCCAGAGTCTTGGTAATTTTCCCACATCGGGCCTATAACTTAAAAGTGGAACCTAAGCAGGTGACAAGAAAACCTCAAAATCTGCCTGCAGTTTAATTTTCTTTGGTTAAGTAAACAGTTTTAGATATGTACAGATATTTCTGCCAGTCCTAGCCATGCTACCTGAATATCTTTCACGAACCAAACTGGGCTGTAAGTTTCTTCAGAAAAGGTTTCCACATACTTCCTTGCTGCTTGTTTGACTGATGTCAGAAGGTGCAGCTGTGTGACAAATGAGAAGAAAATTTCATGATGGCATTCCATCAAAAATTCAAAAGATTACACAAAATGAGAGGCAGCAACATAACTTTTTATGGTGATGTAAATCCGCACCTGCACTGTACTCTGTTGCACAACTGTGAGCATTTCAGAGGTACAAAACGATAAACTTTTCTCATCCTAAGATTACTTTCAGAGAGGTGTTTTGGTAGAGAAACTTGACAGACTTGATACTGCTACAGGAAGGGTACTGAAGCAAGCACCTGACACTACGTATATATAATTATGAAAAAAAACCCTGTTAAATACTACTATTTGGATTGCAAAATGAGGCACTTGGAATTAATGTTGCCTGTATCAGCTTAACCCAACGCCCTTAGGCATTCAATGCTTTGCACTGTTCTGTACTTAATGTACACTCTTTAGAGTGTGCTCTTCATGCAGAATTATTTCCTCATAGATTTTTTTTGTTAGTATACAAGTCATTCAGAAGCCATAGCTCATTTTTACACTATTGCATTCTACAATGCATAAATAATGCATGAAGCATGCAGCACTGATACTAGGACACTCAGTAGCCTTGGGTGTCCAGTTTAAGACACTTAGCCTCTTCAGAGTCCAGTAGCATATGAACTAGTTACTGTATCAAAGTATGTGATCCTTAACATCAGTCTGTGAGCGTTAACAGATCACAGGTTTCCAGGCGGAAGCCCAGAAAGGGAATCCTCAGTGACCAGCTAGGAAATCCAGCCAGTGAAAGCACTTTTTGCACAATATACTTCCTTGCTACATAATCCTAGTATTTTCTAAATGAAGCCCTGAAACAGCACTGGATGGGGCAGAAGTCCTGAAATTTAATCAAAATGCACATGCACTGGGCAACGATGCTTGCATTTCATAGCTTTTGAATACTTGACCTTCCAACTTCACTAGCATTGCTTCAAGGTAGCTTTGTGTGTTTAAGACCCAAGCGTTTCCTAAGAACAACAAACCAAACCCCAAAATACTATCATGTAGCATATGTAACCAACAGGGTGCTCTAGCATGGCTTGAACCACCATAGACAACTGCCATCACGCTGCTATAGTACCTGGCAGCAAACGCATGTTGACATCCTGCCTGTGAATCAGCACTGGGAGGATGACACAGGTTTCCAGTGGGGCTTCACAGTCTTTTGACAGCAGAGAGTCTGTGGAAGGACAAACTCCATCCCTCTGGGGAAGAAATCTCCCTGGAACCCTGGAGGAAGATATACAGTAGTAGGCACTGGTTCTTGTCCCCAGATATACCTTCCTTGCCCCATTTCTTCGTTTTTTTCTTTCCCTGGTCTCCTCGTCATAGCCCCACTGTGAGCTACACAGGTCCATTTTCCATTCCTTAAGCTTCTCATCCAAGCTCAGCAACCTTGGCCATCAGGTCCTAGTCTCATCACTCTCCAACCCAGTGCTGAATACAGATTTTCCTTCTGTATCAAGTATTACCAGCTCTTGGTTTTGCTTTGTCCAGTCTCTTCTCTGTCCTTCCCTTGTCTGTTTCTTCTACCCTGTTGAAAGTCTGCTTCTTGCCCCCCCATCTTCAATTCAGACATTTTCCCCTTTGAGGTTGCTTGGGCCCAGACAGGAGGTCTTGGGCTCTTTCAAGGGGCAGCTGCACTTTGCAGAGCATGTCAGTCCTGATCAGTGAGTGTGCAGCCTCAGGTCTGGACGCGGTGGTGGGAAGAGGCATGGGTATGCACCATACGCCTGCATGCACTACTTTTTTGTGAATGAAAATCCAGCTGTGCAGCTAGCACAGGAGCTGTGGAACACCCCAGTGACTTCTCCAGCCTCTGGGGGTACATGTAGCCTGCTGTTTAGACAGGCAGAGAAAGCACAAGAACAGTCTCCTTGTTCTCCTGTGTGGTGTCCAAAGACATCACAGCCTACAGCAGCTTAGACCTGTAATAATGAATACAATCCTCCTGCCTAACAGAGTATTATCACTGCTAACAGAGTTCTCAGGAACTAGCCGTAAAAAGCAAGGTGCTCCTGTTGAGCCTACATAAGGCTTTCAGCTTGAATATATGTATTCAAGTTCGCATGGAAATATGAGACACTTCAGATACAAACATTAGTCTCAAACCAGTTTGAAAGCATGTAATGGCACCAGTTTTCAAGAAAAAGGATGCTAGAATTTTTTGTCATAGACATGTATTTTCCCCTACTCTCATTCTTTAAAATGGTTTACCTATACAGGTTCATTTGGTTGAAATGCATCGGAAATGGTCGGATCATTTGGGATGAAGTAAATAAGAAAAAACCACACAACTAAGACTGAAAATTTCAGTTTGAAAGATTTGATAAGAAAATCATAAGGAACTGGATAATTTATCTTTTAGTTTGGATATGTTCAGCAACAATTATGCCACCACCTTCAAGTATTACAATATAATTATTTTTTATTTTAGAAAAAATATCATTAGCCTTTACTTTATATCAATGTAAAACCATTTCATTGTTCATACAAAATAGCAAGGTCAGAAAGTAGGACCAACTTTGCACTTGTTTTTCAAATGTTCATTCACAAGGCTTCATCTTCCAAGACCTTCCTCTAAGTTGTGTAATATAAAAGTCCAGAAGGTGGCAGCAAATATTCTTCCTTAAAAGAAGTAAACTCTATTCCAAAGAAGCTAAGGTGTCTGTGGCCAGAAAAGTTTCAGCTATTTGCTTTTTATAGGCATAACTGTATTGTATTTTGATAATCGTATATGGATAAAGATTAAGCGATAATGGAAAGCACTGATTTTCTTTCATTTACACAGATGCAAACTGAGCTAACTGAATAACTTCTTTATAACAAGTCAGCAGCACTCTTATGTTTCTTTTCCACATAGGCATTTTGCAGCAGTGAAGGCCTAATTCTAATGTCTTACTTTTCCCTTCTACCATTACTTGACAACTAAAAGGGACTTTATTGTCAAAAGCAGAATTTGTCACAAAGCTTATGTAAGATGGTTGACAGTAACTGTTTCATTAGTTTGTATACTAATTATGAAAAACAAGATTATTCTCACCTGAAATAATACCACAGTTATAAACAATCTAAACCTTGAATAAATTAGGTTCCAGTACTAAAATTCCCTGTACATTTTTGAAAGCAAGCCCTGACAAGACAGCTTTGAGGAAGTTGGGATCAGACATGAACTATGTGATTCTAGTCTATTACTAGTCTCAGTACAGCCACTGACAAGGCTTTTATTTCTTAGACAGGTAAGATACCCTGCCTCTCCAGCCATTAGTATCCCCATTACCCAAAATGCTATATTCCAATTTTAGCCTGCTAGAAACTATTTCCAGAGTTTCAAATAAACATGAGTTTTCCATTTTATTTCAAAATTTTTGATATTCATATTGTAAAATAGCAGTAGCATTTACTCCAGAGCTGGCAGCATTTCAGAGAGATATTATTTTTTCATTGCATAAAGTTTAAATTGTAAATGGTTTGGGATGAAAAAAGCTATAATAAGATTAAAAATATGTCTCCTTTCTATATGCAGATCAGTTAAAAATCTGAAGTGCTTGTTTTATGGAATGGAAAAATGGAAAGAAGGAAAGAATTAAAAGGCATAAAAATCAAGTATTACTTATTTTGTCCTAACATTTTCTCAGTGGTTTGGTCTCTAACTGCAGTAGCCATTACAAGCCCATAGAAAGCAAAATAAGAAATGCATCACTCTGGGTTTTTTATAAAGACAGTAACTTTGTAAGATTTTTGTTTTATCTACTTCCTCCTCCTTTGTCCCCTTTTTGTGTAAACATTAGCCAAGTGCTAATGTTAACTCAGATTTGAACATGTTTTTGATATGGGATTAAGGACCAGGACTATAATGAAAAGATAAAAATAAAACTGCCTTAATGACTTAGACACCTAGGTCAATTTTTTTCAAGTGACTTAATCAGGTGGGAGGCTATGTTGCAGAGTTCCACTGGACTATTAAGAGTCCAACCTATTTTTGAAAATAGAACTCTTGACTTTTTTTGAAAATGTAACATATGTCTTGCTAATTGGTGAAAAGGCAGTTTCAGCTTGTAAACATACCAAGTTTTCACTTATTACGGAGATGTGCCACCTAAGACAGAAAAACAGTTACTGTGAAATCATTTCACTAAGTAGTATTTTGCATTCCCATTTGGTCTGTAAAATGAAAAATATCTTTCTGACTCTTGCCTTTAAAATTTGCACTATTTTCTGCAACTAAGTATTGCTCTTTTTGTCTTTCAGCTTTTCTTAATTATCAAGAAATTTGAAATAGCAGTAAGTTCCAAATAACCAATTTTTCTGGACTGTTGATTTAGATATTTTTGAATCAAAGGTACACATTCATGGTCCTTCTACTTACATTAAATAGATCTATACATGCATATACCTTTTCTAAGTACAGTGTTTACATTCATTTACATATATCCAGAAATAGTTTCTTTTGGAAGTAATATTACATTTAGTTTTGTTTATATTAATACACAGCTTATAAATATCAAAGATGCTTATGGTACAATTGACAAGCTTATAAATAGTTTTCATTTTTAAAAACAATGTTAACCTAAACATAAAGTTTAATCTGTTTGCACAGACACCAAAGCCAATCAGTAGCTGTTGTTAGGATTCTATGATTGCAATGGACAGCTCTGAAATGCCTTTCCTCTTCCTGACATCTAAGAATCAGTTTCCTTTCAATAACTATTGTAGAAAAGATCTTTCCCTCTGAAATTGTTCACACAAGGCAATGGAAAGTAAGAAATTAATCACTGTATAGGGTTCTGGCTTGTTTTGCAGCGTAACACTTTGAGTGCTGGTAGGGTAATATAATGAATGTTTTACAACAAGATTACAGTAATACGGTATGTGACAATGAAATAATTCTAGTAGCATATCCCTCTTCTTTCCCTTCTCCCTGACTTTCTGGTAAGAATGGAAAATTTCTACTTCTCTTTTTATGATCTTCTTGTAGCCTAAGGGAGACAGAGGGTAGAATAATTATTCTCTATTTGCACTTCGTATTTCCCACTCTCTCACTTATAATCTGGGGTTTGTGTGCTCTTTTTAGTACATGCTTGTCAAAAGACACATCTCCAAGAATTAAAGATGAAGGGAAAATAAGAGAAAGTATCACCATGTCTGGCTGCTGCTGCCCAGTAAATGAATGATGAATTCTAGTGACTAAATGTTGCCTTAATTCCAAAGTTTGTGTTTGTTAGTTTGAAGGGGCTGAACACCAAAGTAGTCACAGAAATCAGTATATGAATATCAAATACAGATGTGCTTTGAATTTAGAAATATGCGGACCTGGACTTTCAGTCTAGGAACAACACTACCAATAATAAAAATTAACTGCAATGAAATCAAGGCAATATTGATCACCTCTCTGTTCCTGCATTTGAGATACGCTTGTATTTTAGCAAAATCATGCTTTTCTACAAGTGCTTAAAAACTATTTGCCACAGAGTGTGAAAAAATGTGTGATATTATATATTCTGAAGCCAAAGATTATTCAATTTCAGAATAAAGTTTGGGTAGATGGAAATATTCTACTTTTAAACTCAATAAATTATTGCAAAAGTATGTCACTATGCAATGTACAAAAACCTGCTGTGCAGGGTGCTGTTGGACTGCTTTTGTTACAACAGACACTACCATAACAATCTTAGCAGTCAGGCTTAGAGACTAAATTCCTCCTCCTATAGGTAAACACTGAGGCATGAGGACATACTGCACGTAACTGATGCATTTGCTATACTTCTTCCATGGGTGATGAAAGAAATTCAATAATTTTCTGTGAAACAGACATGAAAATTAGAAAAATATTTCCCTGAATCTAAAGGGTTATAAAAGCTTCAAGTTGCAGCCACTTTACAAAACTTAGCAGAATTGTTTCAGGCCAAAATGGATAACTAATTTTCCTAGATTTAGTAAAAATAAAATTAATACAAAATTTTGTTTCCTTCTCTCTGAGCTTATGGGAATGTACATGGTGATGAGAACTGATATTTATTTTAGGGAGAATGTAATTCAAAATAACTAAGGCTCACTTTAGCCAAATATATTTTCACCTTCTTGGATCTTCTGAGTCTTCAAACCCTCTTCTGCCCACCTTCAGCATAGTTATGACTTTTTCTCTTTGGGAAATGTAGAGAATTCAACCAGCTGCTTCTATCAGTAGCCTCTTCCTTCAAAAATTATTGGTCCACTCTTCCTCTTCATCAAAAGCCAGCCAGCCAGACACAACATTATAACTGGAAGTTAGCAAGTTAGTGGGGCTCTCTCTTAACTTTTTCCTCAAGTTCCTTCAGACTCTTATGGTATGGACAAAGTTCTTCCCATATACTTCAGCCTTTTTGCAGGTAAATCATCTGGAACACTATTTGCCCTTGCAGATTTTGTCCTCTTACAATCCAGAAAGATAACCATTAGTTAAAAACACACACTGTTCAGCCCTTCCTTCATGGAAGGAAAGATTAATCCTTACTTTACCAAATCTAGAGGAAATAAATATGGAATTTCACATTTTAGAATTTAACGTTAAAACCCAGCCTATTATCAGAACTGTATCTAAATACAAACTACCAAGTAAGAAAGGAGAAGAATCTGACTGATCTGGGAATATCAAAACAGGACCAAGTATGCTAAAGAACTGACTACAGACGAGAATCATCCAGCTGATAGTACCATAGTTTGACAGTTTGATCTTGCAGCAGGAACTTTGTTGCTGTGATTTGGATGTGGGTTGAACAATCATCCAGAAGGAAGTAATCATTTATTATCTTTAGTGATACAGATCTTACTGAATGCATTCACCATACCCAATGTATCTAGTCTCCAAACAAGGTACTTGGCACCTAACAACGCAGCCCACTGGGACATTCTTTGGATAAACTGCTCCGTTTTTCTGTCAGAATGAAGTCTCTCAGATGATGGCTATTAAGATTAAGTCTAGAAATGTTCATAAATATGCAAGATCCAGGAGACCAATGAAAAAAAAAAATGCATAAACCACTCTGGCAAATCGAAGCCAGTGCTTTCAAATAGTACTTTGGCAAAATGGACAAGACTTGAAATAACTATTCTTATCTTGGGGTTCTGAGGTAGAAAAGGAGAATATTTATCTACTTTTAAGGAAATCTTTTTTTCCAGATAAATTGGCGTAATCTCTCACTGGCCAGGTAAATTGTTACAGTTGCTGCAGGTTACCTGTCAGTCTGTAAATAGAATTCCATCAGAAAAATTTATCACAGATGTTTTCATCTAATACAGTGATCACTGGGTAATCCTATTCAGAGCCAAGGAAAACCATCCTTACATAATGAAACATTCTTCACCTCATGAGACAGTATAAACTATTTGGATTATTACCTAGTCATTTTATCCCCGAGAGTCTGACTAAAGTTAAAAAAACAAAACAAAAAGTGAATACTAGGAATTTTAGTATAACCAAGTTCATTCCCAACGTACTACTGATGTTCCAGTTTGCTGACTGCATATCTTCCTGTCAAACAGAGACCCATGCTGCACAAAAACTAATAAACCGTGTAGAATCTCATACCAAAATGGAGAAAAGATTTTTATTTGCCTATGAGACTAAAATCTTCCATATCCAAAGTATTTCACATAATTTGATTTTTTTTTTCATAAGGACCAGTTCAAAAGTTATAATAATATTCTCCAGATTATCAGTATTTCAGATTCTGCTTTTTCTACAACAATCCTTACATGCCAAATTTATGATTTGCATGACATTACAGGTGCTGTGGATAGATATGATTTGAAGTACAAACAGTTCTTCCAAATAAAGGACATAGGTGATTCTCAAGCCAGTAAAACACTCATCCCCAAATCTGGTTGTCAAAACTCTGTGCTCATTCCTGTATACTGTATTGTTTGAGTCATACAGAGGTTTCTTCTATGAGGTCATTTTAGCTCTCTTCTGCCAGTTCCCTTTCTTTGTCTTATATGATAACACAGCTATCTGTAGAATAGTTTCCATCATCATAGAATAGTATCTTACTTTCCATTAACGATCTTGATTTTCTGTCTAATCTGATCTACCACCTGTACTAAAAAAATTTAGAACTCACCATAATAGGAATATTTAATTTTGTCTACACTATTTCTGCTTTTACAAGGTAATCTTCTACCTTCATAACACAGCAGAAGGGCCCATTTTGTTAGACAAATAGTGAAATACACTTGATAACTCATCATTCTTTGTTGAAACTGTCAAAGAAAATTAGGTCCTGCTCCATCACTAATTGTTAGGCCAAAAAATTCTGCAACTTGATGAACTCTGGAGTTTTTCTCTAAACATGGCAGACTAAACAGTATCTTCATCTAACTATCTTGAAAAGTCACATATTTTATGCAACACTTCTTTTAACAGTATCATTTCCATTTGCATCTCTGGAATCCTACAAAGTACTCACAGGGCTTGGAAATGGAATCTCCATAAAATAAAGGGGAAATTTTCTGTCTACTCGGCATAGACAATGTTCTAGAACCCTCCTGAGAGCAGTTAACACAGGTAGACTAACTAGGTGGACCTGTTTGATCAACTTTTTCATCCCTCTGTACAACCTTGTCTTCTTAGTTTCATGGTTCAGGTTATCAGATTAATTTCTAGTAGAAACTGTATCTCATTTTGCATACTTATTTTGATTTTCCACTTTTTAAAAATTTTTCTTGCCAATAATGTAAACAAAATGCACTAACCAGGCTTGCTGAATAAGCTCTCTTGTGTGGATTCAGTGAAGAAAGAAATTGTGATACCTTAGAGGAAAGAGAACTATTCTGACAGGCCTATCTGGGTCTGCCACTCATTGGCCCTCTGCATGGTATCTTCAAGGTAAAAAAAAAGAGATCCCTCCCATCAGGTGAATGTATGGAGAAACTTTAATCCATTCTTGACAGTATATAACTTCATCTATGGGAAAAAAAGGTTCTATATTTTCCTTCATTCACTTAACTTCCAAGTGGATAATCCTTGCTTTTTATATGCTACTATCTTAGAGTACTCAGTTGGGATCTGTCTATATGTGATGGTCTGATCAGCCACATTTTCATGTTTGATCATCTCAAGGTTTAAGTGAGGATTCTTAAAAATTAACAGAGCTAAGTTCCCCAAAATGAAGTATTTTCTTCTGGATAGAAGTAGAACCTCATGAAAATTCGCCATAAATATGTGGGGGTAGGATTAATAATGTTGGGGAGTTTCCTCTCTGGAACAGCAAACTGGAAGTAGGTGGTCATAGCTAAGAGGTGAAAAGATAGTCCTGTTATAAAGCATTAGTTGTGAAACTTGTCAAAACTCTCATTACGTAATCTGTGTGTCAGTCTACACTTTTAAGAGATTCAGACTGAGCACCACCAAACTGAGCGAAAATAATGGAATCAGTAGTCTCTTTCTCAGTTTCCATCTCTCGTATACAAGGCTGATATTAAAATGTAACTTAAAAGCCTGTGTGAAGCAGATGTCTTTTAAGTTTCTTAAATGCATCGAGATCCTGTGACAGAAAAGCCTATAAAACATGACATTTCTATGTGAATCTTTGCTAGATAAGCTATACCTTGTATGTTCAGATACCTGTTGGCTGGTATGTAGATCATGCTCACAGTATTTTAAGTTTTGGAAGCTAATTAGGAAAAGTAACATGGGCCAATGTTGTTTGAATGAAATTCTAGCAAAGCCTCTGGCAAAAGAGCCTAGAATTTCACACCGGATTTCAGAATTAGAGGCATTTAAACCTCAAGATACGAATCAATGGGTGTAAATCAATGAATTTAGGAACCACATGTATAGACACTACTCAGTAAGAACATTGTAATTTGTCTGTGTAACACAAAGAACATGTCTGGCTTGGGGAAAAGGCTGTACCTGTTTCGTACACTGCCAAATGACTGTTGCAGCAGAACCTTCTTGTGAACACAGTTTCTGTAAAGTGCTGCATTACTAAGAAGATTAGGATTTATCAAATATGAATGGATTGCTCATATAAATGGGTCGGAATGTACTGAAATTTTGAGGGCATTGCCTCTTAAAGAAGCCAGGTTTAAGTAGCGTCATGTAGGGGTATTAAGTGAATGATTGCATTAACGTCTTTAATTTTTTGTGGTCATTTTTGTGCCCTGAAAAGTGAAAACTAGGATAAGTCTAATAATTTTAGAGTAAGAAATGCCTTTCTTAAAAGGAGATTGCCAACGATATGTTCTCAGACAGATGTCCTAGACAGAGCCTGTTATCAAATATATTGGGCTGTGCCTGTATGTTAGAAAGAATCTTGTAAACACACATGGAACTGTCACAACATGACTTCCTTTGTCATTATTAAGAATGGTCTTTTCAGAACAAGGCACACTAGCTAAGTAGTGGAAAAGCTGCAAAGTTGCTAACGTAATTGTACCTTTTCAGTAAAAGCCTGGCTTTGGTCTATTTAGTTTCCTCAAAAATTCAATTTGCTCTTTGTTCCTGTTTCTTTCTCTGCCTCCTTTTTTGTACCTCCTCTCTCTCCACTGAATTGAAGTATTAAAAAGTACCCATAGACATAAAAAGGGATTGCCAGGATGTCATGTGCTTTCAGGGTCTGTTGTTCCAGTTTGGAAGTGAAGAGAAGGGGTTTCCTTTTTTGTTGTTTAATAACTGTAACTGTATTTGGTATTTTGTTTTCCTAGGAAAGAAGCAGTGGACGCTCGTTATCACTTCCTGGGAGACCTTCTTCATTCATTTCTAGAGCCATGTCTCCTACTTCTCCTCTTATATTTCAGCCTGCCCCCGATTACTTCAGCAAGGCAGACACAGCAGCTGACAGGCCTGGCAAGAGACTGACTCCCTGGGAAGCAGCGGCAAGATCCCCTCTTGGCCTAGTGGATGAAGCTTTTGGGCCCCAAAATATGCAGGAATCCATTGCTGCTAACGTAGTATCAGCTGCTCGCAGGAAAACACTTCCTGAGCCACCAGATGAATGGAAACAAAAAGTTTCTTACGAGCCTCCAGCCCCAAGCGGTAGTGTAGCTTTATTAGGAGGGAAGCAATCGGGTATTGTATCACCCCCCAAAAGCTCTCTCTCTGCCCCAAGTGCCACCACGCAGGCTGGCTCTCAGCTGCAGTATGCCTACTGCAGTCAACGGTCCAGAACAGATCCTGATATAATGTCCATGGATTCCAGGTCTGACTATTGCTTGTCAACAGCTGATTCAAACTACAATCCACAGCCAAGGGGATGGAGGCGTCCAACATGAGCACTGAAGGGCCTGGCATATTTTCCCTTCTTCCAGCTTTACAAGCCTTAGATTTGAGTTGGAGAAGGAAAGTTTCTTGCTGGCCTGACAATCTCTGAACTAAAGAAATGAGGAGGCAAAATTGAACGGAGCACAGTTTTCACATGACTGCAGGGCTAGCAGCCTCTAGAATAGACTTAGTTTTACACCTAACCTAAGATTGTTCTGTTCATCAAAAGGCAAAAATACACATTTCTTGGGGGGAGGGATGCGATTAAAGTGGGGCAACCAATGTACTCGATACAAAAATCTAGAAAGTATGTAGATGGAGACAGTACAAGTGCTTGCAGTTAAGTTAATGTGAAAAAAAAAAAAAGTATAAACGGGCATTTTAAAGGCAAGAAGTATTTTACAGGATCTTGTAGATTTTCTGGGTATGTTTGACATCTGAGTTCCAAGGTACTAGATATAACCAGACTTGGGAAAGTTCCAATGGAAGTGGAATACTTGGAAGCGCTGGCTTATTTGCCATATGTTTTCTTTACTGCATTTTTAAAATGATCTAAGAAAGTAAATCGATGAATATTTTTACTGTGGCAACAGTTAAAATACATCTGTGGTCATGGTACCTGAATCCCTACAACACATAGATATATGCAATGGATTTCAAGAGTTTCGATGAAGTTTTATGTATTGTAATTAATCAAATCATCTGAACACAACAGGAAGAAATGTGTTATTAATAGAGATCAGTACCATGATACTTGAACAACAAAAAGGATGAGGAAAGTATTTAGAGTGTATTTAAACTGGATTGCAAGTTAATTTTGTAATAAACTATCGAACAAGTCAGAGGCTGAACAGCCTTTGTTTCTCTGTGAAATGCACTACTTGCTGAACATTAACTGCTAGAGTGTCTGGTAATCTGACTGGCTGGGCAGTTATTCTTAGTATCTAGGTAGCTCAATGTTTAGAAAGCTTTTGATTTGCATTCTCAGTTTGGAAGACATAGATAAGTTGTTTATCAAGAACAATACCTGTTCTACATAGAAATTGGTATGTGAAAGAGGGTTTATGACATGTGTTACACGGTATGAGTCTAGTACAAGTAGCATACATTTGGATGGTTGGTTACAATTAAACTATCTTGATGGATCTGAAGAGATGGTAAATAATTTTTGCTGGTGATACATATCTTGCATTTACAGCTTATTTAAACAATAGAAATATGTGGCTAAAAATATATGTATTCCAAGCTTATTGGGTAGTTTAGATGTTGCTAAAGCATTAAATGAATACCCCAAGTACTACAAAGTGCTCTGCATCCTCCTCATTTTGTGGGGCATTCTTCAAGGATCTGTCAAGCACAGTCAACTAAAATTACTGCAGAAGCACTAACTATCCTTAGTTTCAGTAAGGTTGTCAACTGTGAGTAAAGTGATTAGATTAGAAAGATCTAAAACATATATGCAGTAAGAAAGAACATATTACAAAACATTCCCATCTGCAAAGAATTTTCCATTATAGCAATTATATGATATAAATCATACAAAGGAAAGAGGAAAATTAAACCCAAGCTGGAACTTCCAGTAAGAGCAAATGCTTACATGAAAAATATACCTTTAATGAGTTTAAGTTGGCAGTAATTCTCTAGTCAAACAGAAGTCTCCCTGAAATCAACTGATCCTTTTGACCAAGCAGGAAATGAAGACATGGGAGTTGTAAATCTTTAAACTAGGATCATATTGCTATAGCACCTTACAAATTTATTTCACAAAATATGAATTCGCAAAGAAAAGATGATTTAGAGAAATTGCATGAACAAGGCTGCCATGATATGCCTGAAAATGAGCTTTGCACCTCAGAGTCATCCACACACATAATCAGAGTAAATTTTCCTGCCACACAGGCGAAAAATACATTCTTTTCTGCAGAGTCCCATAATCTCCCCTCTTACCATGACTGGGAATATTTCCACTGAAACCAATGGGACTGTGGTGGTCCTCTTAAGGGCTTGTCTTTGGATCCAGGCCTATCTCCCTGGAAGTACATGTCAAGTTTTCACTTAATTTCAGTGAAATTATAATTCAAAGTGAAATTAAGTGAAATTTATAATTCAGAGTCATCAAGGCCTTAACTATTCAATAAATACTAATGCATGTGTATTTCACAGAAGGCCTACATTCTGAACATTACATAATACTTACATATTTTGCTGAACTGTGGTCCATATTACAATGATTCCCCGTATCCAAGTGAAGTTCAGGTTTCTGTTTTGAACTGTATCCTTTACACTGTTAAACAGGAAACCAGATTAATGAGTTTGCAGCAAGGCATATTTTTACCCAATACAATTACTTTAATTCTCAGTGTCAGATACCTAACTTGAATTCTCATTGAAACTAATGTTGTAATTCTAAGGTAATACATCTACCAGAAGGAAATGTGTGCTTAATGTTAAGGTACGTGCAATTAAAAATTGCCAAAAGGATTTTTAAATTTTGATATGACAAAAAAAGTTATGATACAAAGTGATATTAAAAAGGCTTTAATGCTGTGATCACATAGCAATACAGAAAAACATACTCTACGATCAAGCTCTAACACCCCCCCCACCCCCCAAAATGTAACAAACATGTAAGAATGGCAGAAACAGAGAGTTTCAGACAGAATCACTGACTTTCTGTCAATGTCCCAAGAAAAAAAAAGTGTAGCCTTATAATTTTCTTCTCTTCACAAGAAGGAATTCATCATTAAGTACTTCTGTGAACTTGAGAATTACTGACGTTAAGTTTCATGTGGCTTTGTATCTTATCGTAGATAAACTTGGGTGTTTAACATGATCTGCTACAGATTTTTTTTTCCTCCTGCTGAGGATTTACTAGCTCTCTTTCCCATATGGATTCTCTCATATCTAATAAGGAATGAGTTCACACTGCAGCATTTCCCTCTATAGCAACGCTGGTAAGCATATCTGTCCTCCACCCAGCCATCTATTTTTACAAAGTCTGTGGGCAATGGATTGTCTCTGAGATCTATTCTACTGCCACACAGAAATGAAACATATGAACATTTTCGAAGTTATTAATGAGAGGACAGACATACACACAGGCATGCAGAAAGACCACATAGACTTGTTTACAAAGGAAATCAGGCTAAAACCAGATTGAGGCAATGTACTGATTTTGATGGAAGCAGCAGGCCCAGACTACTAAACGAAATATCAATGCATACAGAGCTTTATGAAGAACCACACAGCATTTTTCACTTTCTGTTCTTCACCCTATTCCTCCACTAGCAAAGCATCTTTCTATCAAATAGTTGTGACTGTTGTGCGTGAGTTCTCAATATATTAATGCAAGTATTTCTTATTGTTTTTGAATGCACAGATCTGTTCAGTAAATGTGAGGAAAAAATTCTCTTGAGATTTTAAATACGTTGTTTTTGTGTTCACCCTCAGAGGTGTCTTTGTTAATATGCAGAGTATCTGAATACACAATATAACTGAAAATTTAGTTTCTTTAGTTAAGTTAGATGATGTGTTCACAACTCTTTTTCATAATTTGTTTTCATTTTGGTTTGCTTTAACACAACCAAATATCTATTCACATTGCATTTCTGCCTAGTAGCAAAAGACTGTATTATCTTTATAAAAGGCTTTTCACTTCTAAAGACTTTTTGCTCACTGCAAAGGACACTTTATTTGAGAGTGCATGACAGAGATGTAAATTGTATCATTTAATAAAGTGATTTGACTTGACAGATGAGAAACACAATTTTGTTTTCCCTAAATTCTTGCCTGTTTGTTTAAATAATCTGAACCCAAGCAAAGCCTAATCTCTTTTTTCTGCACCATTTTTAGATTCACTGACTTTGCCTGTCAGTGACCTCGTGCTGATGTGAGCTTCTAGAAGCTTAAATCAACATCAGGTCAAATGGCAACTTGTCAAATTCAGCAGAATTTCATTTTGATGCTGACTAAGCAGAGGAGGGAAACGCAGTGAAGCACAATCTACCCAGGTAAAATAATATAGTCAGAGCAGTTTTTATTGTTTGAACATTTTCATCCCCACCATAAAAACCTGCAACTAACATCTACTTAACTACAATTACTTGTCTACCTTATGTGCATCTAAACCTCTGTTTACTTCCTGTAGGTTTGTTCATAAGGGCTGCATTTCTCTATTCTCTTGTTTTTTATTCTTAATTGAAACATACTATTTAAAGAAGAAATAAATATTGAGAATAAATTGTGAACCCAGTCTTTACGCTATTCAGGCTACTTGGGTAAATAGTTTTTAAGGAAATAAGGACAGCATGTACAATCTATCTGTGAAAAGCCAGATCAAATTTTCACTCTTTATGTGAAATGAATCACAGAGCAGTTTTTGCATTTGTAAAGCAAGCAGGATTTTGCCCCCAATACAAGAAAAATGACTGATGAATGTAGAACTTGGGGAACTGATAAAGCTTGACAATAGCATTTTAATAGCTTTGCTCTACGAAGGGTTTACAAGGTTATAAAAGACTCAGTAATATTCCTTTTCATGGTAACATTTTCATTCTTCTTTGGTAAGTTCTTAAATACATCCTAAAGAAAAAAGCATAAGCCAGATTCACAGTTTAACATAACTCCCTTGACTTCAGTAATTTGCAACAGATTAAAAATCTCACTACACAGGCAAACAGTCATTGGTTTTGTATGATATTTTACCCTCCAGAGAATGTACTTTGGGTTTCTTGAAATGCCCTAGATTTTCTGGTGCATTCATCAACATTTAAGAGCATTTAAAATGACTACAGTGTAGCAGACTGCTCCATTACTGAATGTGAGTCTGGTGGAATGAATATTTGGTGCAATGAGTGATTTTAAATTCCTCAGATTGAACATTATTACTTTTAAATTGTTCACTGGATATATTGTTGGGTTTTAAAAGGAAGTCTTCGGCTGCTGCTGAGACACAAGCAGTGCTCAATATACTGTAAAATGTTCGGTGTTTGTTCACGCATTTTCAATCCTAAAAAAAAAGGACTCAAGTATTTTATATCCAAAACAAGATGACCCCAGGAGTGTTTTTGTGCATGCATACCTAAGCCTTTTTTTTATTTCCTGGAGAAAGAAGGGTAATGGTTAATTAATAGACGTTAACGGAGAAGTAGGAGAACATACTGTGCTGCGAAACAGTCCAAATACACCTGGAATGGTACAATGTAAGTGACACACATATAGAAAAGAAGGTGTTGATAAACCTGTAGCTATTAATAGTACCTAGATCTATTCTCATCTTTAAAGTAAATCAAAACCTGAGGATAATTTTGTCTAAATAGTGCAGAGATTCATGACTTATTTCTTCCCTATAAATAAAGAAACATAAGGAAAGATATGCTAATTGCTGGAAAAATAATTTTGTATATTGTAAACAATAATTTCAAGCAGGCTGTAGACAAGCAGAATTTGCCCAAGGCAAAAATGGAAAATAAGAAGCGTTGCAGCATTCCCAATCAGAATAATAGATGCCTTGGTATCTTTTCCCAGCATGCACAACCTCATAGGATTATGGCAGTTATAAAACAACTGCCACATTTCAATTTTATTAACAATTTGCTAAGCCATCTTAGTTTTAATCCGTCACTTCCTGTTATTAATGGATACACTTGAGTTTAATGTAAGAAAATCAGTAATTTTTGAAAACAAGAATCAACATAAAGTCAGCATATGCTCAACTCTACGGTATTCCTAATCATTTTTTCTAACAGAAAAGCTTATAAGCATAAACAGCATACAGCATTTTTGATCAGGTGCTCATCAGCTACTCTGATTTTCAGGTCTGTTCAAGACAGTATTTACAGTTAAATGCAAATCTCCTGCCTATTAAATAGTTCGTATATTGGAACATGGAGCTTAAACTGAAGCTCTCTGGTGAATTACTTCCATGCACAAAAGAATATTCTCAGATGCCTTTTTTTTTTAAAGATGAGAAACAAATAGACAACTTTTCTAGTTTCCAAGAAATTCCCTGCTATGGATCCACAAAAATTCACATATTATGTGAAAGTTCAAAATTATTTTCTACGCTATTTTTGTGGAGTTCTCCACCATTCTTTACTTCCTCTGGCAGTTTAAAACTCCAAGAGATTTTCTGTGTGGTAGTAAAATAAAATAAAAAGATCAGTGTAGAAATGAATAAATCTACCTACTGAATCAGTATGCCCTGAGAAAAAATGCAGTTCAAAGAAACACCAAGAACAGAACAACAAGGCAAAAATCCTTTGACATGCTCCTTTGACCAGGAGCAAAATCCTGATCCCAGCTAAGTCAATGGGAGCTTTACTAATTTACCACTTATGTCAGCAGGGCAAGGATTTCACCTCACATAGAAATGTGCAGGACCGCAAAATACAACTGGTCATGAATTCACAAGCACTGAACTGGTGTCAGCGGTTCTGTAGTATTTTGAAGCCTGTAGTTTTAAAAAAAGTGACTGGCAAAACAAGAAGGCATTAATCAGATTTTCTAACATCATCTTCTGTTAGGAACTTGCTCTTTTCAATGTGCAGAAGTAGTGATAGTTATCTCAGTTAGGACTTTGTTAAGACACAAGTTACTGTCTTGGCCCCCTGTGTAATCAATGTGGAGAGGCATTCTTAAAAAGAAATTAACTCCATCCCCAAATAAATGCCTAAAACAGGTGGACTGGATACTAAGTCTATAGGATATTTGGACAGAGGAGGATCAAAGAGTTTTTGACAACGTGCAGAGTGCCGGAAGATAGGTGATTATACATTTCCCTCTCTCTCCCTCCTTCTACATATACAGGTATCTCTTCAGTACAAGTATTGCAAAATCTTTGGCATGTAAATTATTTCTAAAAAAGGCTGAAGCTATTATGGGAAGTGAAATTTTAATTTTGGTCCCATTAGGATAACTACATGGTTAAGTTCCAAGCAACTCTTCATTAAGCTAGATACTAAAATAAAAAGACAACTTAGCAGATAAAGAAACAGAATACATGCCTCTGTTTCTAGACCTGAAGTGTTTTTTGTGTTACAGTATATCCTAGTACAATGAATTCTCAGAGGACTTAATAGCTCTGAAACCATGCTGCCTGGGCATGCAATGCCAGCTCAGTCTCAGAAGCTATATAACCATGTTGATGCAGTGCTGCACCTGAATTTGTTCCTCATCTAGGCAGACTTGATCTGTTATGAGAAATGAAGTCCCAGGAATCCAAATATATACTTATGCCACTCCAAACTCATCTTGGTTTGCAGAGGTCAGAGTGGATAGTTTTGTATTTGTGACATGGATCATCAACAAACCAGATAATCCATCCAAGGATAGTGAAGAGATGATTGTTGTTATTTTGGAAGCCATAAAGGTCTTGGACTTTAGATACTTTTTCAATATCAACATTGAGGTTTCTCAAAGGAACAGATCATTAGTCATCTCTTCCTGTGTTTTAATAAGCTGATATTTACCCTGGCAGAATGACATACAGATCACTGTGTTTTGGATGTGGATTACTGGAGTTAGATGTGACTCCTCTGTATTTAATCTCAAATGAATAGCAGTATAAATACAGGTTTGGATGGCAGCTGGTAGATGTCTGGAGGGATAACATTCAGACAGTAGCAACAGTAGCTTTATTTTTCCTTGTGACCTTTATAATAGTTTCTACTCCTTTGAATGCTCTGCCATAAACTGTATACCAGAGGGCAGAGAACATGAAAGTGCTTTAGGACTAAATTCTCAACTACAGTGAGGATTAAGGGCATTTCCAAGGCACATTGTAACTTTTTTTCCCAGTTATTAATTTGACTGTGTCTTACTTTGATATTTCTTTCCCCTGTTTTCAGTTTGCCATTATTCATGATCTCCCCTTCAGACACCCTAGTGTGTAGGAGATGCGTTATATTTTTTGACAAAGCATATATGCCTCCTGAAAAACCACAGTTAAACCAAACAGGCAGTGCATTATAATGAACACTCACCTACATATACACAGAATGCTCACAGACCACAGAAGATGAGATAGGCAGGGAGCAAGAGGGAAAAAAACCCCCAGGAAATCATGTGTTAACAATAAAGAAGAAAAATACTATTATATTAGACTGTTGGATGTGGTAGGTTTCCATGCTTCTATTTCCCCTCTGCATTTTAGGGACTGGTGCAATCTGTGTAACACATGACTCTGGTCCCTGTCACCCAATGTCTAGCACAGACAGAAAGACAGCTAAGGGAGTACAAGAAAACAGGGCTAAAACAATTTAGTAGACAAATAGTGCTAAGCAGTATTCTAAACAGACTTGCTATTCCATGATGTTTTTCTGCCACTGGAGACTTCATGCCCTGACAGAGTCATACTGGCATATCATGCCAGTAAAAAAATAAAATCAAAGAGACTATATTTATTTTTTATCCTCTTTTATGAAAGAGCTAAGCAGATTAGCATGTTATGGACACTCAGCAATGTGAAGACCCTAACACAGTCCTGTACTTAGCTGCAATAACTAAACTGGCTAGTGAATTTAATTTATTTTCTGCTAAAAGATGGTCAATTTGTCACTAACACTTCAAACTTACTTATGGAATATTACCATGTTTTTATCTCTCAAGTTTTTCCAAAACTTGAGCTGTGTTGTTTGGTTGGGCTAGGCTGTAGCTGTCAGATGCTTCTGTTTCCTTAGTTGAAAAAATTCACAAAATTCAGGCTGGCTGAATTGCTAAGTCAGTATCCATGAACAGTGATATCTAAAGTTATTTGCAAATCTTCATTACCAGTAAAATCTAATCTTTGTTAATGGCTGAGGAAGGGGAAGATCCTGAAGTGCACAACTACTGACAAAGCAATTGCCTTTTTCAAAACTCAAATTCCTGAAGAAATATTTAGGGTATTCTTTCAGTGTCCAACTTTCAAGCCCAAAACAAAATAAGCACTTTAACTAAGTCTAGTGCTGCCCAATAGAGGGCAATGGTACACAATCTGTATAATCTAATATACTATATGCTCTCCCTGACAAGGTCTCTATTTCAATAGAGGAGATATGGTGCAGTTAAAGGAGATTGTGTGGACACCAGACACCAAACAATGTAATTACCAGCCAGCCCACATATATGCTGCAGCAGAAGCGGAACTCAAATGCCATAAAACTTTACAGTTTGAGCTCAATAAGATGATATAGGAGGTATTCATACAGCACTATTTAATGACTACCACACAGATACTAGTTATTCCTGACCTCAACACCATGGGGTGGATAGATGTCATTATCTCATCTTACAAATGGAAGAAAATATGACAATGAAAGAACACGTGAATTGCCCAAGGCTGTTGAGACAATGGTAACAATGGACTTCAACACAGGCATTCCTGGCTCTTACCTTCACCTATAATCCACTAACTATTTATAGGAGTAGTGCATACTTAACAACCAGCACAATTACATTCTTACAGTTCAGAAAAGAAATAGCAAGGAAGCACCAAATCCTTTGAAGAAACAATCTAGTAATTCAAGAGACTGATCAAGTTATGGCCAAGTCTGCCACGCAAAACTCACCAAATTCTATGACAGACAATGTAAGGCTTTGGAGTTGTTTACTGATAGTAACCGTAGCAGAGTGAATAGGGATTAACCTCAAGGGCAGTAGAGGGATTAGTCTTAAAAATCAGAAGAAATAAAAGGGGAATCTGCATTTGTCTCATCATAATGGAAGCACCTGTCCTCTCCCATGTCACCACACTAGTCTCACTTAAAGTTTATAATAAAGTAAACAAACCCCATCCAAATTAACAGAATCTTTGAGTTTCCCCATAAGCCACTCCCAAATCATCACTAGCAATGTCTTCAGTCTTAAATAATTAAGACTCAGATGGTCTTGATGATGTCTGTTACTAAGGAGCACATGTTTTTTTGTATCTATCCTAACAGTAAAATGTGCACTCAGCTGCTGCCAAGGTGCTCAACTGTGCCACTAAAGAGAAAAGAATGGCACAGCCATATTCAAAGGCACCAAATGAAGGCATGTTTATGTCAGGAGTCTCTTCCATTAACCTTGGAAGAAGGTGACATACATGAAAAATTATGTCACTGTAGATGGTGTAAGAGTTTCTTCTGTGACTCCTTGAACACTGCTTTAACAAGAAGTTGCATGATTAATTTAAAAATGAGTGAGTAAAACTTGTCAAACTTGCCACTTCTTTCTCAACAAAGCAGAGTTAACAGCCTCTGCTTCTAAACAGGTGGCATAATAATAAGTGTAGATAAAATCAGTTTGCTGGCAGAGTATTTTTATAAACAAAAAGCTTGAAGAAAAAATGTGTTCTAATGAATTAGCAATGCTAGTTCCTGGAAACAGAAATCTGGAAAGAAGAGACAGAAAGTACGTGAATGGAAAACACCACACCCATTGCTAATGAATCTTCCTTAAAAGCAAAGTAGCAAGGAACAGCCTTAGGATAACTAACAAACATATAGTAAGTTTATGGGAATACGTGTCCACAAACTCCAGCCACTGAAGACACAATATAAAATATCAGCCATTTCTGTTCAAGATACTAAGAGTAAGTGGCACAACATAGTCTGGAGAAAGAGAAGGAAGTTGGCATAATTAAAACAGATTATGTGGACTGTCAAAGATTGTGCAGACTTTGGTGTTTGCAGAATCCTTGCCATGCATGCTCAAGTTATTTTCCACTTCCAAATAGGATAATGACAGTATTATATAGCTGTTTATTTTAAATTCATTTCTAACAGTAAATACTATACAGGGAAAAAAGCAAAAACATTGTGTCTGTCCCCCCTATTGCTCATCCATGCCTCTTCTTTCCTATGGCTAGAGATCATGGCTAATTGTTCTAAATCAAATATCTTAGCATCAAGATAAATATTTCCTTAGGAAAAATACTTTCAGCCTTTGTATTTATGTGTGTACTGTCTATATTATACATATGTTCTTTTCTTAGTGAAATGATGTTGAATAGCATCTGTCAGAGTTCAGATGAAAGGGAGTCCACATTTCTGCGGAAAAAAGCTTTACACTCCTAGTTTTCCATTCAGAAATGCCCTAAGTCCTGCACCGATGACTTTGATTCTTGCAGTGTATTTTTTGAGGGGGATGGAACTATAAAGACAACTTCAAGTTCCAGACCTTTGCATTCAATAGTTTCTTGTTCCTTTTAGTTCTGTTCACTATCCTAAGTGAAAGAGGAATTTGAAAAAGTAACTAATCTGCAAATGCTGGCAGTTTCTATTTGATTTGACAGATAAGCTTTATCTGAATTAAGGCGTATAAAAGTGTTGGTACAGCAAGTGTTATTCCACTGGGCACAACGCCCACATTCAGCATAGCTAAAGTAATGGAGAAATCAGTCAGTAAAGTAAAACACAGAAGTATAATTCCATGATGCATTCCCATATAGCGTAAGGAGTTTTCATTCCACATCTGTAGGATATCAAGACTGAGAATGCAAAATATCTATGGTATGGTTGGACTCCTGTAAAGTGGAAAATATGAGATGGTAGGAGTTTTGTTTTCTGATAATCATCTAACAGGTCCATTAGTCGTGGAATGTTTCTAAACTAAGTGAATCTGTGAAGGAAGAAATAAGAGCAACAACATCAAGAGGGAATAAAGCATGTTTCAAGAGTGAAATAGTGCTTCTCCTGTTTTAAAATATTTCTTCTTGCAGCCATCTATGGATCAAAATTTGGTCTTTGGTTCTCCGTGTTTAAGAGTTATGTACTTGAATTCACAATTATTTGGATGCAGTAAATTACTTTTTTAAAAATTTTAAAAGGGCAGACTGATCATGGTGTAATCTGGATATAGTAATCCAGCAAGTATTACTTCCAATGCTGTTGCTCATACTTAGGAAAGAATAGTATCTAAACTATTGTACACCTTCTAAAAATACTGTAAAATACATACTTACTATGGCAGTCTGCTCCCTGGGGGGTCTTTTGTGCATGACTGTAATAACAGCTCAAGGAAAAAATGGAAGAAATGCCAAGACTGAATCAAAAACTGATAAATTATCCCCAAAACAGCTGCACAGTAGTATAGTAGATGTGCTCTACACAATGAAAACTACTGCAATATTTTGCACTTCATAGGAGTCAAATTGAAAGGTATATTTGGGGTGTATCATATAGTAACACTTCTTCAGTTGTGATGTGTTGCAGTTTTAAAGTTTATACTTGCTTAAGCTAATGATACAGCATTCAATTTCACGTAATGAGGTTAGTATTGACAAGCAGAGCCTTTTAAAGTCATTTGGGAACAATGTTAACAGTTTTGAAAGATAAGGTCATGACACATCTTGGTGACACAGCAACAAAGAAATGGTACTTATAATTCAGTACTTTTACGCTAACTTTACAAAAGCAACATCTGCTCAACTACAGGATTTCTACATTTCAGCCATGAAGTATTCCAATTAACTTAGAAGTTAATGGGATCACCAGAAGATACCTCAACACTGGAAACGTCACAAAGTAGAACAGCAACATCATCATTTAGTGAAAATTCACTAAAGATTGTTGCTAATGATTTGCACCACTGAGTGCAGAAATTGGTTCCCTACATGTGAGAGAGGAAAAAAAAAAGCCCAAATACTAAATTTGATTTTTTTTTTTATGTTGACAACAATGGTGTTGAATCTTTTTCAAGTTGGCCTTTAGTTTCTGAAAGAAGAATCTCCATTTTCACATGGAGACCACTTTGGTGGTGGGTGAAGGCATATCTTCTTCCTCAGCAAAATTAACTGTGACAAGACAGAAACTCTTAAGCTTCTTTGATAATGAAAACACCAAATGGAAAACAAGTTCAGCCAGGCTATAACTTCAAAAATGGGGTCTACATCTCATTTCTGATTCTGGAAAAAAAACCACAAAACCAACAGCCCCTACTTCTTCTCTGCTAATACTGAGTCTGCCTATGCAAAAACACCTTGGGAAGAACCTTCACAAATGCCAGAGGCAGACTTAGAGCTTTAGAAGTGTCACCTTACTAGTAAATAATCATTCTGCTACTTTATTAAACAAATAGTCTCTGAAAGCTTTTAAAACACATCCAGGTGTCCCTGCTTCAGAAGCCTGGATGTTAACCAACACTCAATACCTATAACGTCAGCAAATATTGCATGGTTGCAAAAGGAACATGACTTGCTTTGGTCACATGATTGTCAGCTGAAGATGACCAGAAAGTTTATTTAGATGACTCCTTAATTTCTGCTACCTCCACTACGTAAGGCTTTCAATTCTCACCACAAAATTGAAGAGGGCAGCAGAAAAGCTTGATACTTAACTACTTCATTGTCTGAATGAAATTAACCTATTTTGCCCTAAAACTTCTGGTCTTTTTTGTATTGTATATTTATTTTCCAAAATATAACATGTGCTCTTTCCACAACACCAATGTAAATTCATCTCTCTTCAGAGGCCAAATAAGAACTAATTTTTCATGTACAACTAATCTTGAATTCATTTCTTACATATACTTTAAAAGAAAATTCAACCTGTCCTGAGGGTGAATTTTCCTCAGACCTCTTCATTGGAGAAGACTGACCTCTAGATATAGGATCTGTTCCCTGAGGATCATCTGCAATCAGCCTTTAACTTGCTGTCTCAGTCTTCCCAATTAATGTCCTGAATAAAAAGAAATAGCCAGTTACTGGTCCAAGTTTGTGGTTTTGTAACCAGTAATCTCTGTTTCAAAAGCCCTTTTGCCAGTATCACATTGTGAAGTCTAAAAATAACCTAGCCTCTATATTTACAGTGTTGGATAAGTAAAGTCACTAAATCCATGTTCAAAGCATGTAAATAAAAATGACTTACTTTTCAGAAGCGCTGAGACCTGGAAACAGTAAAATGCATAAATGCCCATCATGTCTTAAAACCAGCCCACTGTTTTGTAGCCTGAATATGGTGCTGCATATGTAATATTAGACATCTAGATTTTAAATGCTTTCTAAAAACAGTCTCAATAAAGTTGGTGACAATCTTAAACAGGAATTTAGAAGCCTGCTGGTTTTTCCCAGTTGTATAGGTGCTTTCAAAAAAGTACTGCTTTTCCAGCAGAAGTGTTTTCAGATGTAGATATGACACAATAGGCTATAGGATTCAATATTACATTTAAGACTCAACCGCACGTCTCCCTGCAATGAATGCACACAGTTTCCATTGACATTCAAAGAAGCTATGCATGTTCTAAAGGGGAAATCTTATTTGGCAAGTGACACTACCACACAGCATTGCAATCCACTGAGTACAGAGACAAATCCTGGTTTCATACTTCTGCAGTAGCAAAGCCCCCATTAGCTGACACTCCCTTCCCTGAACCAATCACGTATATATACTTGTTTTGATTTAAGTATGTTCCTGTGCAGGAAGGGCAGCAGAAGGTAATTTATTTTCACAGGAAAAGATGAGCAGCTATAACGATTAATGGGAACATAATTTTCGTAACACTGGGATACTAAAAAGAGAAAGAAATGTGGGACAAGTTATGTAATGTGTACTTACTGAAATACACTGCATGTCTCTGAAAGGAGACATGATCTTGCTCTCTCTGAAGTGAACAGGAGCTTTGCCACTGAGGGAGACCTCAGCTGCTTTAAATCACAAATCGATTTCCTCTAATTTATTCTAATTTACAGTGAGTATAGCATCAGGGATATATTAAGGAAGAAGAATTAAAAACTACTACACCCAATACCAGAATATCCACTGCATGACATGTTCCCACCTCATAAAGAATAGTATCATCCCTGTGACACTTAGGCCCAAAACTCAGTGATACCAATGAGTACAAGAGCTGCCTTGCCCCAGACGACCAAGGATAAAGCAAGGTTAATGCAGTTGCCCTGCGTCCGGACTGAAGGTTCCTCCAGACTTTGAGACATTAGTCTGAATCACTTACAAATAGCAACTGTACTCAGAGGAACAAATGTCTTGGAAAGAAACCACTGTTACCTAGGATGACACTTCTCTTGGAACTGTGCTAAAGTTTCCGGGACAGGCTCACCTCAATTCAAGGGATTATAACATGTTCACAACGTTTTTTCCTCAGGGTAGCAGGAGTATTACATCATTTTTCCATTTTTCTTGTAAAATAGGATTAGGTGCCTGGTCATAGGCACTCATGCACATGTCTGCATCAAGAAACAGGATTTTTAGCTCAGGTCTACTAGTCACTAGGGTCACCTTTCAAACCAGTATTATAGCCTACACAGTGACTTAAGAAAAGGATGCAAAATTATTTGAGTCCTTTCTACTGCAGGCTGCAACTCAGCAGGGAGAACGGCCTGTAGAGGTGTGATTTTCTTCATCCTTCCTCTGTCACGGCAGCGTGGAAAGAGAGGCTTCAAGGCTGTGACTCCAGTGAGGGGCTGTGGGAGCACAGGCAGGCTGATGTGGAGAAAGCTCATCCCTCTCAGTGAAACAGCAGTTGCAGATTGATTGACTGCTGCCTGAAGGAGGGAACTGGGGACAGTGTGCTTGGGGGTAACATAGCTCGTGTTTGTCTCTGAAGCCTGTAGCAAAGTTACAGACTAAATCCCCCTTGAGGGGATGCAGACAGTGTTCTGCGCTTGGAAAGAAGTTGAGTATCTCCAATGAAATTGGACTGCAGAAGATGTATCGGATGCCCCATTTCCTCACTGCACACAAGTTATCTCCCAGGCCAGAGGAAGCAGAACTTGAACCTACAGCTTAAGCTCCTGCATCTCACAAGTTTAACCCCTACTCCACCAGCAATAAGCATCAAGAGTACAAAAATGTTTCTTTTACTAGCCAAGAAGGAAATTCAAGTTACGGGGCACAGCCTGAAATTCTGTGAGTAAATCTGTTAGTATTTTTTATGTCAAATACTTCCATTACAGAAAACATAACAAACAACTCCCACAACTCAAAAAGTCTGTAAACCCTGCACATCTACTGTGCTTACAACATGGTACATCCCCTTGGTAAGATATCTAGCTGACCCTTTACGAGTACGACAGTAGAAGACATTTAAAAATATTCCTAGAAAGTACATTTGGAAAATATGTCAGCTATGAAATTAATTTAATTTAATTTATTTACTAAATTTATGAAATTAATTTTACTCACTTTGTCCTACTATGCTTGGACATGTTTTAAGGGAAAATAAAGAATATCTGATTAAAAAATAACAAGAACTTCCAGTGGCTGCTACATTAGTTACCATCAATTCTTCTGGTAGAATGTTTGCCAATATAAATTACATTTACATTTAAGCTGTGTACTTGTGATAGGGCATATCAGGTGGTTGTGAGGCTGCAAGACTGTATTATAATCTGGTTTCTGTATTTCTAGTGCTGGGAAGAATTTGGTCAAGGGTTAATCATAAAACAGATGGAAGAGAAATTTTTTATTAGCAAAAAAAGAATTTGTTCCTCAAGGGAAAATAGCAAAATGTTTTTCAGTAAATGGTCATAATAAAGTGGATGCTGATACATTCTAGGGCCTTGTAAAAGTAGTAATTGGAAGTTATGTTAGATTATGTTCTTCATGTAGACAAAAGAATCTGCCTGGAACACGAATAAACCAAAAGAAGAAAATTCTACTTCAGAAGATGACGGCCTCTGGATCAGTTTATAATTATAGGTGAGGGCATGTTCTCCTTTCTGGGAGAATTCAGCTGGCTTAAAAAACCTATATGAATAAAAAATATACCTGAATAAGTTTACACCCCAGTAAGTTTATCAGCTAGGGAGAAGAATTAGAGCAAGTGATAAATGAAACCTGAGATTCTAAAGGAATATTGACGTTGGTTGTCAAACCACAAGTCCACTGAAGCACTACACAGAGGTCCCAGGCAAGACGATAAACTGTACAGAGTACCAAACAATGGAGGTACAAATGGAAATAATACTGAACACCTGATTTTAGCAAAATAGTAAATAAAAATGGGGACATCTGGATGTAAGACTACTGACATCACTTTTCTTATAATAGACTACTTTTCCTGCAACAGTTTTACACTGTTTATTGTTCTTTATTGATAGGCTGTACGAGATGGCTTTGCAATATGGCTAAGTTTCTTTTATTTGTATCATCTCTATTCATCTGTTTATTTTGTATCTTATAGAAAATGTGCTTGCTTTATGTATTTGTTTCAGGAAGAAGCGTTTAAAATAATTGAAACACGTCAGCAATAAAAGAGTTACTGTGTTAACCTTTTGTAGAGTGCTTCTTGCCAGATGGTAATGGTTACCATAAAGTATTAGTTAGTATCAGCCACAGAAATGTTTTCACAGCAGGGCTACCTACAGCTGCCAGCCAGACCGCCTGTTTTTGAAGCAAGTCAAAATGTTGATAACTGTTCTCTTTCTCAAGGGTGGAAAAAAAAGGAAGCACTACAGTAAGCTTTTCCACCTTATTTGTACTGGGTTTTTTATACAAGGGCATTTTCCTGCCAACTTTTTCCTAAGAAAACACTTGGCCACCTGATTCCTTTTTTTTTAATTGACTATTTCCTGCCAACACAGTTCCTGTGAGTGCATGCCACCGTGTTCCTACTTAGCCTTTACACTCAGGTGACATTCTCAGGTTGCCAGTTTTTATGTTTAGTTTAAAATTATTTCAGCATGAAAAGCTATATAAGCCATACATAATAAACACAAACTTGATATTGCTCATGCTTGGATATAAGCAAAATATTTCAAATATTCTTCTTTCTGTTCAAATCTGTTTCTAGCTCTAGAAGCTTTTATTTTGTCCTGCAGACCACCCTTCTGCTGGAGCATTCTTGAACTTGTGCTTCAACTAGTCCAGTCCTGCTTTGGAACTGTAACCCCCTAGCAATCAGTAGACCAAGCATGCATAAAATTGAACAGGTGTTTACTGGTAGGACCAGGAGTTTATTTTTCTTTAAACCACAAATTATTTTCCCTACTGATTATTCTCAGCTTTGTTTACCAGTGTTTACCATTTTAAGGCTGATTTTTACGGGTGGAATTTTGCTCTCTTCTTTGTTTATTTTTAAGAGTTCACACTGTCCTGACTTAAAAACAAACATATGAACTATAAACCACATATAAAGACACTTGCCCTGTTCATAACAAAAGTCTTGTTGTCTTCTCTGAGTTAGTTTCAAACCACCAAATTTATAGAAGTTAAAGCAACATTTTAAGCCTAGTGAATGAGTTTAGAGTTGGTTGTTGAGAGAAGATTTTAAAACACTTTTCAGATAAATTTTATCAGATGCAGGTTGAGGAACCGTTAGGAGTTGCAGAACAGCTTAATCAGTGGAGCCACTTCAAAGTTGGACTGTGAAACTGGAGACAACGTTCGGCCTGAACACCTCTGTGGCTGAGTCTGCAGTAGTATTGCTGATCACGATGGCACAGCTATAATGTGTGTGGTAGCCATGCCAGACTTTGGTCTTGTTCCTACTCTCACAAACAGGAGCTGTACTCCAGGAGCTAGCTTTTCTGGAGACTCCTCTGATTCTCAGTAGTTTTAGGGAGAAAGAAGTCACATGCAAGGTTTCTGTCATCTGATGGCATTTCAGTGACTGTCTCCTAACTCCTACTGAAAAGATACTTGCATAATGAGTATCACCAGCATCAGTGGGTGTGATCGCCAAACTTGTAGCTGCCTTAACCGACAGAAAAGAATGAAATGCATATGAAGAAGGCAAGTATTTTTTCTCTGAGTCAGGACTGACAAAGAGCAGCAAAGCAGCGCCAGGAAAGCATTGCTGTTAAAATTTCAGGATTTAATCTCAAGTTTCAAAACATTTTTTTTTCCATTTCCAGCTCCTGCATTCACAAGAATCTCAGCTTTCCATTAGTTTCTTCTCAGAGAACTGAAAAAATGCCTGAAGTGCATGTCAGACAAAAATTAGTATGTACCTTCCCTGCAATGCAGTTAAAACCACACATTATTTATAAGCCATTGTCCAGATTATGGATCTTAATTCTGAATGGTTGGATTTGTCAATACGAAGCTAGGAAAATAAGTATGAAATTAATCAGCTGATCTAATAGTATCAATGGAGCTCATAAAAACCAGATATACATTGAGATTTGTGTTGGATCTGCATTTTCAAATACTTTTAAAACATACTACATACTTTACAATTATGAAACATATTTTGGACTAAAAATTCCCCCTTCACCTTCAAGAACAAGATCCCCAAGATACTCTGCCAATTTGATGTTTGGCATTCTTCAGCAGACAGAAGTAGTTCAACACCTTGGCAGAATGGCAAGTCTTTTTGGTGAACTCATTTTTCTTTTGGAATGCTTCCTTTTAAAAGCACAGTACCAGCATCAAAAGCTAACAAAATAAAATTGTCAGGTATCCGATCTAAGTCCTTTAGTGAAGGCATCTAAATGGATTCACCGGATACGGAGAAATAAGTCAGAATTAAATGCAGTATCAAAAGGATTTATTTCCAAACAAACATTGACCTGCCAACAAGATATACATGCCATGCAACACTTAAGAAGCCAGGCTTCTCTCTTTAAGAGCTCCTTATGCAGGCATAATACATGCTTGTGACACTATGTCAAAATGTAATGTTGTTCTAAGTAGTGAGAAGGCTTGTATCCTTTTGACGAAAGAAAAAAACCAAACAATATGTCAGCCTCACAGTGCAGTCGACCACTCACAGAAATGAATGAGTTTTCAACTACGGATCAGGAAATGCACATACTAAATTAAAGCTTTCTGGCCAGCCGCTGGCTCTGACTAAGTCTTTGAGAGTACAGGCCTGTGCTTGTGGCCTTTGCTGTTGGGATAAAATTGGGCTCTCAGCTTTGTGTTTTCTTAAAATGACAGTCTTTCAACTCTCAAAGACTGGAAATAAAGCATGAAAGTGTGAACCAACTATAAGTGATAAATCTTGAGAAGTCACCCCTAATCTGTTGTTCTTGTAGCCCAAACTACAACTATCCCCGCAGTACTACAGCATGCCAGGGGCTGCTGAGGTAATTGTAGCATTCTCAGTGAGAAGTACGGCCGATACTGTGCCTCCAGGAAAAAATGAAGCTCTGCTCCATCACTACCTCTGCACAGAAAATGTATTTCTAATATGCCTGTCCTAAATGCAGAAGGGTCCCACAGCATGGAAAAAATGCTGTTGAAGAAGTGCTCCTTGCTTCTTGTACCTACTATTTTGGATTATTTAGCTTCAGCCAAATACAGACCACAGTCTCCAAAGAGTTATATCTATCAAACCATGCATTTCAATGAGGGGAAGTATTATTTAACACAGGGCAAACTAGGATGATTAAGCCAGCTTGTGAGCCTGTGAACAAGGACAACATTTACCTGTCATCTTCCTTTAGGTCATTTTATGTTACACTCAAGGCAGTTAAACAGGAGGGATTTTTTTTTTTTTGGGGGGGGGGGTTGTGGGGGGTTTTTTTGCAAGCTTTCTACGTAAATTTTTACTAGGTGTGATGTGGCAAATGTAAATCCTACAAAACAAACCATCCCATTTTCTTTAAAAAAACTTGAGGATGAGAATACTAAATCATAGACTGACTTTCTACGGATCCCAGAAAAACAATGACAGTCTTTGGATCTTGAACAGAAAGACCACAGTAACAATATTTTGAAATGTCTATCAAATACATTATGCACTATTGAATACGTTATATCAATACCTCAAATGTATTAATCTTTTGCCAGCCTATCCAACAGAGCGACAGAGAAGCTACCAATCCAGCATGCAATTGAAACGAAAATAATTCATTTTTCATCTGCAAAAAAATAATGATTTTTTTTCCCCTATGCAAAACTTAAAACTGGACATACTCACAAAAATGGTTTGTTCCACACTTTTCATAGGCAGAGAAGTATATTCCAGATAACTCTACAAATTTTTTTTATTCAAACAAATTTGAATTTAGAAGTGAAAATAGGGAACCCTGTACTGCCTCTGTCAGAATGCAAGATGTATTTCATGCAAATTTATAACAATAATAGGACTTAAGTTTCATTTGCAACACATGGGAGGTTTAGGTTAGCTCAACTTCAGAATTTATGTAAAAGCAGGATTATAGGTCTACCTTCTTCAGGATTTAACTTTTACAAAGACATAACAAACCTCCCTACTATTGTCAAGAAAAACATTCATTCAGTTAAATCATGCTAAATTTGTGAGAAACATGTCTGCAGATTTTTCCGAAGGTGAGAGAACTGACAAAGAAAATTATTCAATGCATTAGAGGCAAAAATACAAGTTGGAAAGACCTGTGACAGAAAATGTGACAGGTCTTTTTAAGATTTTGTTTTAGCAAACATAATAAAATACAGGCTTTCTTTAGCAGCTTGTTGATTGACAAATGGAACAAGCTTTTTCCTAATGCCAGCCTTTACTTACATTCGTTTCTTTGTTACATACACATCATCTGACTTTAGCACAAACCAAACATGTCCTATACATACATGGAAATCTATTGTGAGGTAAATCCTGCTACATTTTCCACTTGTCTGTGTTCAAAAAATTTAACACTTTCATTGTGACTACTGTTGAAATTAAGCACTGCAAAAGAAGAGAGTGGAACTTTTCTTCAGAAGGAAAACTCCAGCATCCCTTATTTTTATTGACTTCCATGTCCATAAGGACCAGTTACATTTAAAAAAGGAACTGCTGGCAGTTTATCTCCACCTAATTTATCTTTGGCTCCAGTCAAGTATTTCACAGTAACAGTTATACCTGTAAATAGCTGTCTGAGGCTAAGATGGATACGGAATACAGAAACATCAGTTAAGTCATTAATTGAGCAGTGACTCTGTTACTGTGTAATAACTACAACCCCATTTTTTACAAATGGGCATATCTAATCCCTGAACCTCTTGATTTCACTCATATTATGAATAAGACACTACACACATATTAACTCTAATACCCTGAATTTTTCATTGATTTAAATTCATGGCATAAAATTAAGCACATATGGCAGTTAGTCTCAGGATGGGATTTAAACACCTGCTAAGAATTACGGCATTATTCAGCACTTAAATTGCCTCTAGTTTAAGTCTTGTTTGAGAAAAAACTACAGTAACTCATTGTCTTCTATGTTGAAGAGAAGAGAAAAGAGAATCAGCAAAGAAAAGAAAAGGACAGAAAAGGAGAGAAAATGAGGGAGAAATGAGTTACAGAAGCGGATAACTGTATGTAGATCAGGCTTTTTCCACTTGCCAGCCTGGGCACCCTTTCTGGTCAATTATGCAATTCAGAGGAAGCAGTGTGGTGGGGAAGATCCCACATGCTGCTGGAAAAGACAATACCAAAAGGAAAAGTCTTACTTGGTTAAACTAATATGACCTAAAGGAAGAAGGCAGGTAAATGTTATCCTTGTTCGCAGGCTGACTTAATCATCCTAGTTTGCCACTTGCTAAATAATATTTCTCATTGAAATGCAAGGTTTGATTTTGTTATGAACTCACATAGTACTGTAATTCTTTCACCTTCCTTAACCTTTACTCATTATTATGGACATTCTATTAGTTACATATATGCATGAATGATGTTTTAGCAACTTGGTATATTTAATGGGGCCCTGAACTTCTTTGAGCGTCATAAAGGAAGGTAGCATTCAACAGGATCAGTTGTAGTTTTGCAGCTATGACAGTTGAATATTCTTTATTCCAACTGCAATGACATATGCTTATTTCTATTTCAGTTAATGGCAAAATCTTGACACACTAGTAAGTAGCAAATTAAATTCTAGGATAATCATTCTACAAAGTTTTTTAAAGTTCAACTTCTAAATGGTAAAATTTACAGATAAAAATATCTGTCAGTAAGTTTCAGATTGTGTCATCTGTAAGTTGCAATCACTGCTTTGTCTTCGAAATAAAATATACTTTTGAAGTTCAACAATGCAGTGACAACAGATGAAATAAAAAATTGTTTCAAAATAAATTAAACTACTGAAAACATTCTTAAAACTCTAATCAGAAGCACTTTGCTGAACCACAGATATTGTCATAAACTTTTGAAACTGTACACAAATATCACAAATAAGCAGACTGAATTCACAAAACTGCCAAACATCTCAGTGTTTGTGTTCACATTTTTTCCTCAGGGCCACCAAATGCAACATCTGATATTCTTATGGTAGTTCCATTATTCAGATATTAAAATATTGCAAACAAAATCAGAATTGGGTCCTGAATGCATAAGTGAAAGCTTGTGAAAATCTTAAACACAAACAAAACGTATGTGTAACTGAAACCTGTGAGTACTGTCCCTTTGTGAAGGCCAAACAGGAGCTCCTGGATTTGCTAAGTGTTGGAAATAAAACTGCAAAAATAGAAGCTAATTCCAGTAGCAATTCCAACAAAAAGTAAAACACTAATCTAATAGGTTAACCGGTGGGATTGTTAAATAATGATTACTCCTATCTAGGGGGTATCTGTTTCCATGTGAATTATGCAAAAATTAAGGTTGAAAAGTGAAATCTAAAGTCATCAATTTCATACCCATGCTCTGAGGCAGGACCAGTATGTCTAAACTACCTGCTTTTAAGAATTGCCAAGGACGTTCTTTCCACAACACAGCTAAATGTTCTGCTCCAATGCCAACTATCCTCCAAGAAAGTTCTTAATATGTTGTCTATACTTCTGATAAAATAAGCTGATTACTTCTTATTCCAAACTTTGTGAATAAGATTGGAGTCTAGATTACAGAATAATTTTCCATGTGAAGAGATTGCTATCATGACTCACCTCCTTCTTGTCTTTGCTAAGCCAAACAAACTAAATTCTTTCACTCTTTCCTCACAGGTAATATTCCTTAGCATGTGTTGCCTGGATTTTATTCAGTTTTTCACATCTTTATATCTTTCTTAAAGATGATCAAAATATTTCAGCTCCTCAGTGTCAGTAAAATGAGATTATCTTCCTTTTGATATTCTGTTCACAAAGCTCAAAATATTTGCCTTTTTTTGTACTGCACTAGTGACTAATATTTATTTTGTCATTTAATATAATTCTTCTGCCATATTGTTTTGGGCAGTTATTCCTGAAGTTTTTTTCCCTGCAATTGATTTTTCCTTCTTATGTGCAACTACTTTGCTTTATATTTCCCAATTTTATTGATTTTTAATTATTTCAACAATTTTTCAGTGTAATTTTGAATGGTAATCCTACCATTCTCAAGAGCTTGTTGTCATTTGGAAGTAACAGTTGGCCAAATTGTACATACTGTTCCGATGATAGTGTAAAAGCATAATTTAGCTTACTAGTGTATTTTTTATTCTATCAAATAATCAGTTAATGGAAACTGGAATAGACTAAACACGTAACTATCCCATTTGGGATGCCTCTTGATATTTCCTCCTGGATTAAAAAGTCAAGTTTAGGGACAAGTTCAATCAGTTGGATGCCTATTTTATAATTTCATTTGGATGTGGTTTTACTGAACTGCATTTGATTTTTTTTTATTTTTTTCCAGTTCATCAAGTTAATTTAACATTTAAATTCTTCCCTACAGATCACTTGTAATTTTCCTAGGTTGGCATTTAATTGACATTCTCTACTTCTTCACTAAAGTTATTAATGAAAATACTGAGTAGCATGAACCCTTGACAGACTCTCCTGCAATCCCACTTGAAAGCTTGGCAGTGAACCACTGAGAACAATCCTGGCCTTTAGCTGAATAGATAAGATTCAACAAAGACTTTGACCATGCTCGCTGGTACTGTTGAAAGTGGCTGATCCAAGCAAAAAAACTAGAAAAGAATTACCAACGAGTAAGAGCAGTAGGCAAATTCTGATAGTGAGGATTCACATTAACACCTCTTTGGGGCAGAGACATCTAGGTCTCAGAAAAATGTTTTGCAAAGCTAAGCCTAGGAATAGAAAGCTTCAGGAAAAAATAATGCAGTTTTTTGGTTGAACAGGCAGATTTTTAGGACATTACATCAGGCACATCCATTTTATCTGTCTCAGAGTGCTTCTTGCTTGAAAAGTTATGCACATTGTGTGGATGTATTTTATTACTCTCCAGATTCCATTTACAGTCAGAATTCCTTTCTCCTGTCATATCAGGATCCAAGCAATTTTCTGATCAATCCTCCAAGCCAAACAAGACTATAATTTTCCATAAGAACAAGAAACTTCATAGAACAACCCCAAAACCGAATCAGAAATACAAAAACTTCATCTTGCTTTTCCTGCCTCATAATTCAGCTAGCTGCATTCAGACAGGAGGGTAAGGGGGGAATGCTTCCTTCTGCCACTGTTTCCTTCTGTCCAAAGTTGGTTGCTGTCATGAAATATTTCTTTGATAAACTGATACAACAGTATCCTGGAATGCTGAATATTACTAAGCTTCAAATTACTGCAGGTTTCTGTTCCTAATGCACAAAGAAAATTAAGAGATTTTGAATAACAGTTTGCGAGGTGTGTGCTTGTTGAGCAATTACTCCCTACCACAAATAATACTGAAAAATTTCTCATTTCTTTTTCAGAACAGACTTTGTACATCAGCCATCTGCCACTGACTTTAGCCATCAGCTACTATTGAAGCATGGTTTCATCTTTCACTAAAGGATTAGTCCATGCCATTCTCATCTGATATAGTCTTGCCCATCCATATATTTAACACCTTATTTTTAAATGTCTCTTTCCTGGTTATAACATGGAGATTATTATTCTCAGAGGTGATGAGGAGATGATCTGTATGAGTATGAGGGGAGCATTCCACTAAATCTTCCAATAAGCTCTGAAAGGGATATAAACTGTCTTTGTTGTGGGTGCAGTTGAATCTTTTCTGTTCTCTTCTTTCGCCAGGAAGATATGAGTGGCTGGAGTGTTTGATTCTATATATAACTGGTTGATGTCAGCTGGATGCCAATCCCTTTGAAGAGGATCAGCCCCCAGTTTGTCTCGGTACTAGGTACCATGCAGATCCAAGCACAAGGGTAGAAACCATCCTGGACCAGGCAGGTCATCCCCATATATAACTAACTCCTGAAGCTTCAACTAAAGGCTTGAGATCGCTTTTTTCTGCACAACAAAACAGTAGGGTAAGTGTATTGTTTCCTGAAATATTTTGACATTGTCTGTCCTACAAACTGTCGTATAAAAGACATTTATGTAACCTCTTGACTCTGCAATTAAAAAGATGTTTATTTTTTTACTTAGTCAGAAATGCACTTTAAAAATGCCAGAGCATCTCATTTAGTTCCTCAAAATCTTTATTAGATTAAGAAATGTCAAAATGTAACATTTATGAAAGCACAAACCAAGATGTAATTAAAATATCAGTTATGAATTTACATCTTTTAATATAATGTGTAGATGTGAGGAGGCCTAGACCACTGACACTGATTTTGCTACAGAATTTATGCAGCCAACTCAAAAGTCCATTCCTTCAAATCTTCTATCCATAAGAACATGTCCTAGCATCTGTCTGCAAGCAAGAACTGCCAGTGCATTTTGGACAATGAAAAGTGCAGTATTCCTAAATCAGAAATAACTAACTTCACTATTCAGCCATTCTAAACAGGCTATTAGAAATTAAAGTTGGCTGAATTGTGCAAGCTGGCTCAACAATGTAAAAATGTGTTGTTTTTTTTCAGCAAGGAAAAATCGTATCAGAAAATCACAATGTTATCACATTCTGCCATGGTCAAAGAGAGGAAACAACAAGCATCAGCCATTATGGATGAAATACACAGAAATGGTATAGCGTTGAACCCAGCTTACTGTATATGCAATGTCCTCTAGCCCTCCCTAATATGTTTTTTTAATCATAGAGTTTAACTCTCTTACAGCTTTGTCTCTGGGTGTTTTGCCATAAATAATCTTGTGGGAGTATCATGCTGCCTATGGTAACTAATCCTTTTGTAGTTGCCTCTTTTCATTTGAAAGCTATTTTCAGATGAACAACTGCTGTGGAGGAATGAAGTAATCTAACAGCTGATGTACATTCTGCTAGGATAGCCTTTCAGAATATTATTTGGGGTTAATAACATTACTTAATTCCATTTTAAAAGGCTATCATCTAAGAAACATGCTGATCTGTATCCTCTTTTTTTCTCTGTTTCACTCTGCTTTTTTATATGAATGATAAAAAATTTTGAACAAATCCTTACATCTCTGTTCCTTCCTCTCAATCTCTAACTAACAAATTTTACTAGCATTTGGCAATTCTCTCTAATGCACAGCCACCAATTAATCTTATATGAAGAAATTTTACTTTTCTGTTGTTGCACTGATGAAAATGCAGACACTTATGAGAAGGTAGTTTGATTTTCTAAAACAAGTTCTTAAAATTACACCTCTAGTGTGACACCGTAAGAAGCAATTAACTCAGCTAGGAATACAAATCTGCTTGGCTTTCATTAGGTATGTGCTGGATGCTTTTGGAGATCCTTCCAATCCTCCCCATGAAGCCTTTTTTACCATCTACATAAAAGAGAAAATTTTTAAAAGTTATAAGCACCCCACAAGCCTCACCGAAAAAAAAGGGAGCACCATTAATATTTACAATTTATGAAAATTATACCACTCACATAGGATAAAACACTGAACATTAAATTCCAGTACTGAAAATCTTTCTTGTGGGCTTTTGCTCTAAAGAATTTGGGGATGGTTTCCGTACTCACTCACTGACCACTGCGACTGCATGAAGAGTAGGACAAGAGACATAAGGTTTTTACAAAAAGAAGCTACGAGTTTCAGTGCCCGGTCCTAGTCCTTCTGAGATTTCCACAGTTTTTTTCTGTAATTTCTATTCTTAACCAAATACTTCTTTCCTATTCCCATTCTCCACTCAACACATACTTAAGTCAGACTGCCCTTACAGATTTCATTACAACTCCATGTTTTTTTGGTGTTGTAAACCCAAGTACTATATATGCCTGAAATAAATAGCCTGTAAGCTCTTCAGGGCAAAACCACAAAAAGTCTTTCATATGTTTGCTTGGAACCAAGGCATTTCACATGGTAAATGTTGCTGCTATTCATAGCAATACTAATAAATCTACCATACAGTCCTTGAAATCATTTGCGTTATTGGATAATCTGTGCTGATGCTTGGCATTTGCCTCACATAAGCTGTCCCTTTTTATTATTTACGTATTATCAGATTTGCTGTCAAGTTTAGATTCATACACATAGACATGACAGCTTATCCTACAAGATATGCTGTGGCATGTGGCCACTGAAGGCAATACTAACTCTTTAAGTGTACGTTCTACATTTGCATCTTCTTTGGATGCCTGGGATATTTAAATGCTGAAAACAATATGAAATTCCATTCAATGGGTGTGATAAAACTCTGAAATTTATAACTGTACAAGCTCAGTGAAACCAGTTAAGAAACAGAAGGATAACCAAAGCTGTAATCACACAAAGTATCTGCTAGTTCTTTGGGACCAAATCTGAACAATTCTTGGAAAAACCAAGGAGAAAGCTGTTTTTTAAATGGCTAAATTCAGCTCTATTAATTTTTGACATTTTTTTTTCCCCCTAACTGTTAATTCAACAAGCTTAGCCTGAGATCTGGAAGGTGAACTGCTATCTTTCTGAGTTTCACACTGCTATTAGTAATGATGGTCCTGCGCCTGGTAATTGTGTAAAAATTAAATATACTGTTTCAGCCAGTCTCACAGACCTACAAAACCCTCCACTGTTAACAGAGGTAAACAGTAACAAAAGATTCTGTTTATTCCAAGCCCCAGTAGCTTGGAATGACACACAGAAAGCATACCTACTGCATTTTTATTTCAGCTCCTTTTTATTATAATGCTTTCAGGTAAACAGTGAATATCAAATTATTTGTTAAAAGATATTCATAGCAGAAACAGTTGTTGATAAAATACAAAATCAGCCAAGTTTTTACCAGTGTCTCAAAGATTACCAATCTCTGGGCAAGACTGGTAATGACTGAAAGTCCACATCTTCTGTTGGTTTGTGGGACATGACTTTGTATTTTAGAGAAGTTTGACATGTCATAAAAAGCTGCAGGAATAGACACTAACTCTAAGCCCCCTTATGTTCTCAGAAGAGAGACTGTAGTAATAAATCAGCGTGTGGGTATAGTGACCTCCCCAAGCCCTTGGTTTTTCACTAGCAGACTTGGACTTATAGCATTTCAAAGGCTACTTGATAGAGTAGTACATGTATGTAAATACATGTGTTTAAGGAAGCCCTTAGAGTTCATCAGGTTGGCCTACCACTAGACTTAAATCTCATGTCCAGTTCTACACTATTTCTTAAATGCATTCTTCAGTAGCTACATGATTAACTATCTTTCATGATATAGTTAAAAAAATCTTATTTCTGATACTACAACAAACATACTATCTGATATTCATTATTAAAATTTATAATCCAGATTAAGGTATTTAGAAGATTGTAAACTGCAGGATTAAAGGGGGATTAGGCAGTGAATGCAGGAGGAACTATATAAATCATATTTAAATACAGTCTGTTACGATTTTAAGTGCAGGACAGGAAGGACTTGGCACGAACAAATTAAGAAATGAAGCTAAAAGGTTAAGATTAGGATTAAACTATGAATTAAACTTCCAGTATTAATTTACAATGTCCATTTATGACATTGATGTTCTCTATCATCCTCTAAATGTCCTCTTTTACTCATTCTTCATCACCTTTTCTGCACTGACACTGAAACAATCCTTAGACACATCATAAAACTAGACAGATGATTAGATTTTAGTTGGCAAGGGATTCAAATGAATTTCACACTTATGTTTTTGGGATGCTGCCTGGATACACAATAGTACACAACTGTGGGTTACAAAGTACCTTGGAGCCTTCAGTTAACATTAACAAGAACAGGGGTATGTAAGGAAACAGCAAGGCCCGAAATAGATAACATCCAGCGTGTCCCAGAAGAATACTGAGCGGTTTGGACAGAGAACTGCAATCACCTTGGCACCCCAGTCTCTGAGGATGTACATACTACCCACTCTGTGTACAAAGAAGAAAAGCTTTTTCTACAGGAAAATGTTGCTGATTTGAAGGGTAAATTTCTTACTCCTTACTAGTAAAAAAACATCCAACAGTCCATACCTGTACAGTAATCTTGATAAATGATAAAATCAAAATATGACTTGTGGGTCAAAATTTCAGGCCACAGGCCAATAACCAGTGCACTTATCTCAACCACAGAGCCAAAACCCCACCACTATCTGTCACTGATATGGCTACATTGGGCAAGCTGAGTCATTTTCTTCCATGTTAAGAACTCTCTGTTTTCTAGTTACCTCCTAAATAACAGAAGGTTGTTAGGATTCTTTGTGCATACTATTTTTAAAGCAGAAATGCATGCTCCAACTCACAATACATTTAGCTTGCTCTCGCTCCAGTTAAATCTGTTGTAAACGTTCAGTTGAAATCAGTATGAACATAAGTGGATCATCAGTGATGCAGTCCAGGGCCCGCAAACTTGTTTGATTTACTACATGGAAAACTCTTGTATATACATCTTCGGCTAAATATTTAATATACCTGTCTCAATTAAGTTTTCCTATATGTCAGCAGATCACATTGGTTTTCCAACATAAAGTTACTAGGAGACATATGCCATGTTAAACATGCCATTTACTCAAAATGACACCCTGCATATGCAATATTAACTTTGATATTAGGTACCTTTTGCAGTTAATTAATTTGTAATGTTAATTTTAAATTGGGCTTCCTGTGTGCTCACCCGGGAAGCAAGATACGGTGTCTTACATATAATTTGCTTTCATTTCATTTTAATGCATTAAAATATATGTCAAAGTTCAGAATTTTAAATCCTGTAGACCATAAGAATAGGTGAAGAATAGAATGTCTTATTATTAAAGAAATGACTGAACGTGACTTTGAATAAGTGGATCAAAGAAACATACTAGACCATTGATATCATCCTCAAAGCACACTGCATCTTCCTATTTTTCTTCCTGAAGTTTATGAACAATTGAGGAGAACAATTTCAATTAATAAAATAAACATTAAAATAAAAGAAAATAAGTTTCTTCAGTGTTGAAGTTACTGTATTCTGAGGTTTAAGCTTTATTTATAGGTAGAGGTCATCTAGTGAGAGAGCTCAGTCATGAAGCCACAGCTTGTTCATTGCTACCAGCATCCCAGTTTCCAGAACATTACCATGAAGATGACCAGCAGAGTTTCTGATATTCAGAGTTCTCCATTTACAGACCCAATTGATCTCCCCTTCCCCTGCTTATGCATGTTCATTTTCAAATCCCCTAGGATTTGGTGACCCAGGAGGTCACTAAAGACAAAGAAGGAATTTTTCCCCAACTAGCAAATAAAGTAATACTGCATCTAGTAATTCAGTTTCCTCTTAGAAAGAATGAAAAAGAAAATGTTCTAAATGTATCAATTCCTAGAAGGATATTGTAATTCCTGGTTAGGGCTCTCATTTTCAATACCCTGAGCTTTATTTTGAAAGCTTCTTTAAAAATAGTTTAAAAATACTATTTAATAGAGACTTTCTAAAGCAAACTTTAAGTACAAAACTTCCCCTGGATTTCAAAAGCAAACAGAATATTAAAGAATAATTGAAAATAAAATGTTTATAAGCAATAAGAAACTGGTAGGTATGTTTAAAAGGGGCTACCTGCTCATCTGTCCAATGCAGGACACAGAAAGTTAACTGAAGGTTTGATGTGGGAACCCTGGGGTCAGATGGAATTTTGTTCCTCTTTCAGGAGAAGCCAGTTTTTACTAGTCTGCTATTAAGATGGTGTGTAGGACATTCTAGACCTGATTTTGATAACAGCTGAATGCCATTCAACTGAAGTAAATTTCGAGCTTAAGGTGCTTAGCATCTTCAAAAAAAGAGGTTTGTGGTGTTCAATACTCTGCTCCAAAATTCTGGAAGAATCATTAATTTCACTAACACTATATGAAGCTATGCTATGTGTTAGATAAGTATGTATTAACATGTTGTTGGATTTCAGGTGTAAGGTATGCAATATCACGCATTTAAGAAACACAGAGGTATGTATTTATCCATTGTATTGCAGTCTCACCCAGCTTAAACCTTGGAAAAAAGGTCAGCACCCCCAGAGATATCATGGTAGAGGAACTATCAACACTCAGCAACAGAGGTGCAAGACTCTTCAAGAGACGTCAGCGGCGATCTGACAAATACACATACGAAAATTATCATTACGTAGCAAACAAGCCAAGAAATGTGAGTATTTTGTAATGACTTATTAATGAAACATGATGAGACTAGCTTGGGTTCCCTTGGTGCTCATGATACACATTGTGCATGATTTATTTGTAGTTTCAGGAAGAATAAAAGCAAAATCCTGTACTAGAATGAGGCTAACATGAAATAAGCCATTTGTATTTTATTGAGCTCCTATACACAAAAAAAAATCTGAACACTGTAATACTTATGGACATCAGATTCAAAACATTCTCATTCAAATCTAATTCAGGTTCCTAGTGATCAGAGTTCTTATCCTGTAATAATTGGTTCATTGACTATTGAAAATTAACTAGTTAATTTAAAAAATGAACTAGTTAATGGTATTCCAAAGGTTGAAAGAAATGAGTCTGCTTCATGCAACCAATAAGTATTTTTATTAAAATTGGTTGGTGGTCTCCACGTGGTTCCCAAGCAGCAAAATGACTCTCACAACTGGTACTAATACACTTCAGGCCTGCCTGTCTCAACAGGGAGAAAAAGGATGGAGCTTGTCACTGAAAGACAATTTTTCTTTGAACTAGTCCTTCAGGAATTGGGTTAAAGCATTAGTGATATCCTGGGAATCCTCATGGCAGGAACTAAATGCACCTGTCATTTGTCACATCTGTGGCCTTTGCAAAATATTTAAACCTTTTGCTTAACCTCTGAAAATAAGGACAACAACATTCATAAATTTTACCTAACTCTCCAATATGCTGCAAGGTTTAATTATTTCAACATGAATACTCCATGCCCACTCTAATACAGCACGAAACCAGCCCCTCTAATTCCAGTATTGTATTAAATTCTGCTTCTCAGTTACATGTATGCATCCCTGCTGATTTCAGATACAAAGGTACATGGCTAAAAAAGCAGAATTTGTCCCAGTACTTTTAAGCTGCTTTGAAGATGAAAAGAAGTATGTGGTACAAAAGTTAATTATTATTAATTAACCTGGGAAATATTTTTTGTAGAACAGCAATTCTCTTTCCCTGAAGCTTTTACAACTAATCATTGCATAGGTGGTCCTGTGATTGTGTTAGGATCCAGCCCCTACAGAATCCATACAAAGACTTTGACTCAATTCTTTAACCTTCACTTGGAATAAGAAAAATAGTAACTATATGTAATGTATTGTTGTGATATAATCTAAAGTTTGCATCGGTACAAATAGAAAACAATTAATTTATTAATCAGAACAGCAAAGCATCAAAGGGCTTACTCCTATTATGTTTAATTTTACTAAAGAAAATACACACACACTTGTAAATTAATCAGAAATCATAAAATGAATGCAACTTACTGACTCTAAGAAAACATTTTGTCTAGTTGCATCTTATAACAAGGCTTTGGGAGCAGACAATAAAAGACGCATTTGCAATTTACCATTGTCCATGCTAACCAAAATGTTGAGGGATCTCACAACAGTCCAAGAGGCGATTATTGGAGCTGAGTTCAATATTTCCAATATCACAGCTGAAATCTCTGAAATATTTTTGTTCCCTTCTTGAAGAATATATTCTCTATGCTTTGTTGACTGTAAAGGTAAATGCATTTGTAATTCTGTGGCCTTTACATTTCCCATACAAAAAATTAACTTTACTCAGGAAGAAAAGTATGTCTTAATATCCCATGTTATAGAAGAAAAATTTTTACATTTCTTTTTTTTATGGTGCAGATATTCCAAACTTCTTTGGTCACTCACTAAACAGAAATTAAATTACACAGGGATCAAATGGGATCATGTTTGAGTTTTCATAAATCTGCCTTTTTAAAATAAATCTGCACAAAACAAATCCCACATAAAAATCTGAATACCTGTAGTGAACACCCAAAACTATTATTAGAACACTATTATTTAGAAGTCCATATATGAAGAGCATCCCCCCAATTTCTCCCTCTATTGTGTGTTAGAAGCTACACAGATAAATTCTGAGCACAAGACCATCAGGCTCCTCAGAGTTTCTGTATCCAGTTCCATGCTTTTACTACAAACTCTAACAGATCAGTTCCCCTCTAGTCTACTTCTTCCCACAAAAACACATAGAGTACACATGCTGTAGTCAGTATGACATTCTGACATGTGAAAAAATGATGATGCTTTGGTTTCTGTTCTGTTCCCTTAAATGCCTATTTAGCCACCACTGGTGTTGTCTTCATCATCTTTATGATTCTGCCTGCTAAAATTAATCTTTCTAACATACTTCAGGATGGCTAGAAAACATTCTGCCTTGATCTTTTTTTTGTTTCAAGTTTAAACAAGTATTATTTGTTTGCTTTCCTACTTTAAGAAACTCTTACTCTGAAACAGTCTATATTTAAATTGCTTTTAGCCTGTGTGTCATAGCTAAAATAAGACACTGACTTCTTATGAGACTCTAATTCTATATTTATGCAACAATGATTAAGCCTTTGGATGTTTCCTTAGAACTGATGACCCGATAGGAGGGTGGAAAATAACAGCATATCATAAATCTCCAGAAAGTGACCTGTACTGAAGTTGGTATTTCTATTACAAATAAAGGAAAAGAAAATCCCAAACAAAAGCAATTCAACAAATGCAGTGAATTTTCAACTGATCTGGGAAGAGACCCTTTGAAGTATCAGTGCTTTGAAACTCAAACGGAGCAAACTTGCCAGATTTCTTGAATCTCTGGGTAGCAAGGGTGCTCTGTCTGGCACATAACAGCTTCTAGTGTCTAGTGATCCAGGGGACACATTTTATGGGACCCCTGCCAAAGTGACCAGATCTACTCTTTGCTGTGAACCACACAGTCCACATGCACAGGTAGATTTTGTGGTGATTGGTGTAAGCAGCAGATGGGGTGAACTCTCTTCATAGACTGCATATCAATATTTAAATATCCCAAACTTAGGAAAAGGTCAGACAACTCAGCTGGATGGTTACAAGGCTTTACGAGTCTTGACGTAGCTCACACCACCTCCAATCTGTTCAATAAAGCATTCACACGCTTGTAATACAGACATTTAAAATTGTGCTGGGATATCATTCTTAACACTGAAAAACTATTCATTTTTGCTTACATAGACAATGTAAGAGAGTTGTGAAACTAGGTCATCTTCCAGCTAACAGCCAGAAAATCCTGGGGAGCGCTATCTAGCAAACAGGGTACCAAACAGCAGGACAGTATGCCTTCAGATAGTATACCCTGGGTCACAGGTCTGGGCTGTAAATTGGAGTATCACTCCAACTCTCAACAGAGAATCACAGAGGCTTTTTTTGCCTGTGCTGTCAATGATATTTATTTCTATCTGAATGCAGCGCGGAGAGCCCATACAGAGCATTAAAATGGATGGCCTCAGTGTGGAAGGAATTCCCCAGCATGCCCCAATGACACCTCCTAATACACCCGATCCCCGGAGCCCACCACATCCTGACAACATTGCCCCAGGTAATATGTGAGTTTGTAAACATTAAATATATTTAGTACTCATTTCACAGCAGAGGAAGGACGACTTTATAAAATAGTATCTTCAACAAGAATTTGTTAGTGGACTTCTTATTAGGCATCGATAAATTTGAGTCAGATAACTAAGCAGAATCTCCCACAGAAATGGAAAGTGATGCTCTTCAGTTGCTTCTGTTCATTTTTAAGGATTTGATATGCCTTTTGTACTATTTCTCCCTAACCTAAAAACATACATTAATATCAAGAGAAACTGCTCCTATATTTACTGGTCTTATAAACACTGAGAAACAGATCCTCAGATTTAAAACCAGATTAATATACTGATTTTTCTTTGCCAAACTTTAGTTTCTAATATGCAATATACTGCTCAACAGTCTGAAAGTTATCAATTGTAGTTTAATTACCCATAAATGTAGATCTGAAGTCACTGTAAGTTTTGCTAGAAACCTTTACAGAGGAGTAACTTAAAAAGGAATTTGCCTCTGGCTGCATAAACTGTTCTTTTTTAAGTCCTTAACTGTGAGGGTACTGTTGTCTTTATTTAAAGCAGTGAGCTACAAGAAAGCCTTATTTTGTATTCTTTAAAGACTAGAGAAGGCTAATTTGTTTTAATCAATTTATTCAGTGATATAGCCCTTCTTCCTGTTTATGAATTATCCATGAGCAGACTCTGTTTTTTACAAATTCATTCTTTGTTCAGAATTACTCAATGCATGTTTTGTGCAGACCTCTTCTAGTCTATGTAAACTAGGTCAATGCTACTCTGTTAGTGACTGCTAAGACTCTGTGCATCCATTGGTCAAATACAATGCGAACAGAGGTAATTTCCATTGCTAAGACATGATAGAAATCATCAAGCCTTTCTTTAGGCAAAAAAGGTCTGGCAAAAGGAGTAGATATTAAACCACAGAGGTTTTTTTTAGGCTTATAGAAGGAAACAGCATTAATTTCAAGAGCTAGAGGTAGTGGGAAGGTAAAAGGGTAGAATAGATTTCCCTTGTTTTTCAAATAAATAGTATAACTCATATAATTGGATAATCCCTTGCTGGTTTCAATTCTTCAAATTGTATATTAAGGTCTGACTCCCCACCCCCATTTATTCCTGCCATATTGTACTTGGCTTTAGAAGAAATCAGACTGAATACGGAATTTATTTATTCAGTAAAATTCTGATCAGAGCCTGATCCTCAGATGATTATGCAGAGAAAACAACTGATTCTTCACTTTTTCAGATAATGAAAGGGACCAGAGAACCAAGTAGGTAGGACATTTTAAAGCATCTAAGGCGGAGGCAAAGACAAAAAACTCCACTATAATGGCTGTGATCCTAACTCCTTTTAACACTTTTGGAAACTTTCACCCAAAGACTACAGAATTATCTTAGTTTTAACCAGAAGGATGTTTTTAAAATCTTTTTGTTAATTCAGCCAAAGTGCTGTGTAGCTATAGTCTGGTTTTAAACAAATGCTTATAATGATAGAAATAAATTTATATAACACTAAAACAAACTTAGCCTCAAAAGAGGGTGGAAGCCATTGGAACAGTTATCTAAAAGGCTACAAATTTCCCCTGCTAGCTTTCCGTTTCTGTGTAGCTTTGGCCAGGTGACTTGATCCAATTGTTCATTTTACCTAACTGTGAAACGATGGTATGTTACTTCTTAGTTACACAGGATGGTGGTAAGGAAGCAGAAAACACAAACTATTATTACAATGGTTTTGCTGTGATTGCCTTGCAGGATATTCTGGACCACTGAAAGAAATTCCTCCTGAAAAGTTCAACACTACTTCTGTGCCGAAGTATTATCAGTCTCCCTGGATAGAAGCCATTAGGGATGATCCAGAGCTGCTGGAAGCTTTATATCCTAAACTTTTTAAACCTGAAGCAAAGCCAGAACTGCCTGACTACAGGAGCTTTAACAGGTAATTCTGAATGGACACTGAATTTTACAGTGCAGAGAAAAATTACTATGAAATTAAACATTTCCACCAGCTGTAAAATAACCCTACCACCTGTGTTTGCAAGTATATGCACGAACACACACACAGATTACAAGTGGCAAACAAAGAGCATTAAGGAGGAAACTAGTCACTCTCTAAAGCATGGACCCCAAATTAAATTGTAGAACCAGGAATGTAAGGTGAATTGCTGAAACGAAAGAAAGAAAGAAAGAAGGAAAAGAAAGAAAGAAAGAAAGAAAGAAAGAAAGAAAGAAAGAAAGAAAGAATCAGAATCCAGTGTCCTCAATAAATGGGAAACATGGTATAGCAATGCTTCAAACTCCTTTCAGTATTTCTGTTACTGACTTCAGCAGGTACAGGATCGTGAGATCTATCAGGGAACCTCTCAGTCAAAACTTTGTTTGTAAGCTGTATAATGCAAACCATTCTTTTTTGTTTTTTCTTAATACAACTCATGTAGCTTGTTTTTTAGGCAATGATAGTACAATGAACTTTATCCCTCAACCAATCCCTCATGGCAAATAGTTAGCAGACTGCAAATTTTATTGCATTTAACATTTTTTATACTTTCAACAACCTTCACTAACAAATTAACAGATAAAATATTACAAGCAGACTTAAAAAACATTTAAAGTAGAATGGGATCTGAGAGTGAAATCATTTACATAGTAACTAGTATACTAAGGCTTTCAGTAGAACTTCTAGATATATGGACAACATTGGGTTTTGAACTATTCTGAAAGTTTTAAAATACATTCTTACTTCTGTCTTTTGCTTTCATTCATACCATTCACACTATCTTTATTTATTGAAGTTATGGACAATTTTTCTCTAAATAACCCCTGCTGAGTTCCAGACAGCTGAGCCAGACCAAAACCCTTCCTCAAAACACCAGACAGCAATCTATTGAAAAACAAAATGGCTCATGGCAATATAAACTTAGAGAAAAATAGCACAAACATCACTTGTGTTCCTGCCATTGAGATGGGCCTCAACTGTGAGTGCAAGGACTAAAAAATTACACAATTCAGCATCAAAACTGGCACTGCAGACACTACACTAATTCTGACTTCCTAACAGCAATATACATCGCGATTTTAATAATTCAGTCTGTGTGGCACACTTCTCAAAAGATAGCAAATACAAGTGAGAGAGATGTGCCACAGCTGCTAACATTAGAACAGTAATAGCACAGTTATGTACTATTGTTATTGTAACTGAAAAAAGAAACAACCCAATGCCAAACCAACACAAAACCGCCAAAGATACATATACATGGATAGACAGAACCGGTTCTCCCTCTCACAAGAGAGATTCTGAGCATGTGAGCCATTACTGTGAAAGACAGGATCAGACAGGGCACAGAAGCCCCATTAATAGGGATATGTGTCTTGAGATGGTATCTGATGGTTTCTTTGTGGGTTTTTAGCTGCTTTGTGGTCCCATATTCTGTTAGTTGTCCTCTTCACAACACTAACTGTTTGGATTTCTTTCTGTGGCAGAACTGTGGTTTACCACAGTCCGAATTTCTTGAACATATGTACTTTCATATAAGGGAAAGGTCAATATTCTGCCTTGTAATTGCCATAAAAACCTAAAACCTGGCACATAAATCCAGATCCAGACTGTGAAATTGGTAAATTCAAAACATAAGGCATACAAATATAATCCATGACAACTCTTCTTTTCATGGAAAAAATCCACATCCAGAAGAAAACAAAAGGATGCCTGGTGGACCTAGAAAAGCTGTTACATACAGTACACTCAGATTTATGTTTTCTAGCAAGAAGGAGTAGATCCAAAAAGAAACTGAGAATTTGCAAAATTGAAATTCAAGATACTAGCCTCTTGGAGAGGATTTTACAGCTATGACTTAGTGTCTACACTCAAAAATGCACAGGAGAGTGGAGTGTCTGATTAGGGGATTTAAAACAGACAGCACACTGCATGTCAAGCTAACCAACAGAAAACATTACAGAGAAGGTTAAATGTGACTTAAATTTATTTGGTAAGGCCACCAGCACCTAATTCTGTCTGCCTATATTCAGGTCAGGGCTAGATTAAGGTCTTCCTTTCCAGAAACAGAGCAGGGATCACATGTATTTTTTTAAAATTTGTATAGACAGTTAGGTTCATTCTTTCAAAAGATCATTTTCCTAGAATGTGGCCAGCCTGGATTTATTACTACAGGAATGTCAAACCCCAAGGAGAGGTGTAACAACCTAGTTTCTGGCTCTTCCATGGAAGAGGGGGGTACGCTCTTCACTTCCCTTATTAAAACCTGTGCCATAGTACAGAAAATAATAAAACTCTTTGGGCTAGAAGGAATAAACATCTTTCTCTAGCTGAACAATTAAGAAACTGACTTGGGGAAAGAGAAACGTGGGCCTACATCTGAGTTCCCAGATCTTTCAATGCACTTTCTTTAATTACTGCTTACCGTAAATTAAACAAACAGATTTAGGAGCAGAAAACAGGACCTACACTTCTCTGCTGTTAGTTGTGTGGCCTGATGTCTAGGCTAAGAGTTCTACTCTGTCTGATCCAAGTAATTTTTTATTTCTGGGTAGTATTTTTTGCTGGAATACTGTATGTGAGCAGTGAGGTCCACTCTTATAAAGATATACCCTCAGACTGAAGAGAATCCAAATCTCTTGCAGAACAGCTCCAGTCACAGACATACTATTATTTGACACAGAGGTTCAACACTAACAGCCATGGATTTTGAGTGAAAGTGCCTTGATGTGCTATTTTGCTCAAAGCTTGCTGCAGCAGCATATTATGTACGTTTTCAAGCATGAAAGTTTAGGCAAAGAATTATTAATTAGAGAAACACAGATGAGCTTTGGTGTAAGATAGGTGCAGCTGCCAGTATAGCTAAGATAAAGGCAGATCTTAGCATTTGTATAAAGAAAACATTAGGCATCTCAGGAATTTAGCAGCCTATGGGCTTTGTGCGTAAAGTATATCTCTTTGGACTTGTGTGTCTTGATTCTACTAAGTCATTCTGTGCATCTAGGTCACAGCATCCTTGACTTCTTTAATTGCAGTCTTGGAGAGAAAGCAAACTATACTGTATTTAACAATTAAAGTGCAATATAATGGCACCGTTTTGTTAGCAGTGAGGATATCAATCAAGACTTTCTTTCATACTCCATCATTCAATAAAGTGCAATTATGTTTGTTCTCCTGCAAAACACTGGTACAGTCATCATTAGTCAGGAAGGGCTGTGTTTAACAGTAAGTGTGATGCATAGGACTCCCAAAGGAAACAGGCGTGAGATTATTCCCAGTTCATTCAGTGGTATCTGTTAAAATGACACTCAGACTTTACAGGACATATTCAGGTACCTTTCAGCTTTCCGTGTTACACAACAAACTGTAAAAGCAACGCAACTTTAGCAGCTAGGGACGTCTGATGTGTTGGAACAGACGTACACATGCATGCCTTAAAAGTATATTCAGCACTAAACAGCATTCAGATTTTTTTTTCCACTGCCAACAATGAAGAGGCGACTCCGGACCCTGTAGCTGTGCAATTTTTATAATAGTAGCAGAATCAGGACTAAAGAATTCATAGAGGTATTAGTTGGGGTCTAGTATGCATTTTATGCTGCAGGGATCTTGCAATGCTGGCAGGTCAACGAAGGAAGAAGCGGTGGCAGCAAATGTCAAGCCCATTTGCCTTCCGAGGCAGGGCTTTCTGTGAGACACCCAGAATTGGGTTCTGAGTATCTCTGAATAGACTGGTCAGACCTGGCTACCCTTCCTCCTCCTGGATGAAAATGAATCTGTGCTAGCAGACAAATACTTCAGAACAGAGCCATACCATCTGATTTCTCTTGGAGATTAATTCCTATTAGGATTGAAGAACTATTTACTGGTGAAAAATCTTCTTGTCTCTTACCAGTGTGGAAGCACCTAGTAATCATCTGTGGGAGTGACAGCATGAATCTACATTTGTTGAGGAGTTTGTAATAGTAGTTAAATTAGTACCTTTATTCCATCTGCTTTCTTGGAGCTGGATAAAATGTCAAAGGTAGGATCATGAGTAACATACAAAGCACTACATCTTACTCACGTAAGTCAAGCAAGTCTGACTAGTTCTGCCTCTCCTACCAGATAAATTCTTGCTCAGCTTTCTCAATTCCCAAAGACTACTGTATCAAAAAGTCTACAGGAATCCAGTCCATCTGGACTGGGCTCTGTTGTTATTGATTAATGGATTCTGAACTCTACTGTAAAAATGCTGAGATCCAGACCCTCAAAGGAATTTTGGGTGCTAACTTGAAATGATGTGAGATTAGTGGAAACTGGGTGTTTAGCCAGATCCTTAGCACCTAAATACCTCTGTGAAATTGGCATTAGCTCTTGCACTAAGCTACCATGAACCTCTAAGCATTTTGTAGGGTCAGGTCCTTTGCTCCCATGTCTCCTTTTTGCACAGAATTAGCAATAAGCAGAATGTTCTAAGAATGAGTCCCATTTTAAAACGTGAAACTCACATTTTTTTTGTAATTATGTAAGAGAAGGTGCTAATCCAATACAGTTAAAACATTTCTTCAGACTTTCCCAAATAATCAGCTACAAGTAGTCTCCTATGTTGAGACAATATAATGTTCAATAAGAAAGACTGCAGAGAAAAAAAAAAGAAGCCCTGCTAAAACAACAGCTAAAAATAAACGTGGTTGTGCCTGCTATTGTTAAATCATGCACCTACTTTTTAGGAATATGCAAAGTGAATATTAAACAATCTCTTATAGTTCCTGGTGCCACTTCCTATGGCTCTGAACCAACATTTCCACCCTTACTGTGAGCAATGACTACTGGAATTTTTTTTACACGAGTTTTAGGTTTCTACACAATGAATCAGACCTCAAGTGATACAGTTGATGTGCATACAACAGGTCATTGCAACAACATGTTGTCAGACAAGTTATTGCTCACAAAAATATACTGCTGCTGTAAAGGAAAATTAACATCTATTAGCCAATTACTGTACTCTCCTTTATGTAGATCATCATATGCTTCTGCCTAGCATGCAGGAATGCATAATTCTCTGAGGCCAGACTGTATAGCAACTACACGGGGTTTTTTCCCCACAAAAGGTATTTGAATTTCCATAGAACACTCTCCTGTTTCTGTTACCTACAGAAACATGCTGTATTTAAAAACCCAAAAATACTACAAAAAGAAAGTTTTACACTATAGAATTGTTTTGCATTTTATACAGTTATTATTGTTCTGTTCATATTGATTATCCTTTTAATTTACATATTGATGAGAATGAAATATTACAACAATGTGAGAATGTGTATCTTAATTAGAGCAGCAATTAAAACAATCTTTATTATCCTGTAAGATGTAGATCACTAGATTCACTCTGTGCCAATTACCAAGCAATTATTTTTAATCAGTATCATACAGTATCCAATTTGACATTGTGACCTAGAAGACAGTTTCACAAGAAAAGCTTGATACCACAGGCAGTTTGTATAAAGAACTTCCTTTGACCTCAAGAGAGTTTAATGCCTGGACTGACTGCTGCTGCAAAATCTTGTTTTATCTTCATTTGAGAAACAGTTTTAGAGCTTAATCCAAAGCAGCGCTTTTCTCTCAATAAGTGTGCACCCCCAGAACTTTCATGATTTTCTATATCTTACAGGACTGACCCTTTGGATTTAACACCATACCCTTCAACAAATGCTGTTTGTACTGAAATTCAGTGAAATATCTGTGTAATGACACAATAGTACCATTTCTTTTAGGTCACAGATTAATTTTCTGAATTAATCTCTTTTTTTTTGTGTATGTGTACTTAATTCTCCCTAGGTTTTGTTTTATCTATAGTTACCTTGCTGAAAATCCTAGTCAGATATTCAAGTGATCTCTTTTAGTTCCTGTTGGTGTTAATTTCTCTGGGCTTCTGCTATAATACCTGGAGCCACCGGAAATATATTCCAGCAGATCTGTTGTTTTGTATCAAACACACAAAACCTACCAAGGCTGGTGAAATTCCATTTAAAAAAAATAATCATTTTTGCATGCCACTATGTATCTAGCTTTGCAGAAGTCAGGTGCTCATGTGTAGCTGAAAAATCTGACACTCTTAACTGGTCAAAATATATCCCAGCAAAGTTATGCAGCTGATCAAAACACAGAACACATATAATAGTCTGTTTGGTCACGTTTCCTTATACAAAAGAGTCTGGAAAAAGTGACAGAAAAACTGGGGGGGGGGAGGTGTCAGCCTAGAAACCTGCAAATATAGAAGAATCATGGGAGGTATTTGGAAATACTGTTGTTTTAAAATATTTGCAAATGTATGTAACAGTCAGCTCCTGCTTAGTATTTCTTATATTTTAGTTTCTCAGGCCTATCGCCTGGGGGAACATTTACATTTAAGTAACATGAGAAATACTGGCTTAAGACTAGGGGCCAATTTCAGCCAGTGTTTCAAGGCTTAGTTACATAAACATTTTCTTCAGAAACAAAGCTGGTGTAAGAAGTCCTCACCCATTCCCCTCCTTTCCAGAGCCTGTTGTCTTTGGCTGTTCTTTTCTGCTTGACATTAGGCTTTACCACGTCCTCACTTGTATTGCTACAATTGTTTGAGCATAATGATACAAACCAGATTGCTGAAATAATTTGGATTTTAACATGCTCCTTTGCTTTGAAGGGTCTTTGTTTAACCCAGAAGTGACCCAAGTTTATAGCACAACCCACATACACTCTAACTGGTACAACAATATGGTTCTGAAATATAGTGTAGTGGGAGGAACAAGCAACTGGGGATAGGAGAAAATGGGGTGAGAACTTCCTAAACTAATTACCTGCTAGAGAGAATGTGTTGAACTATGTTTTCAGATTTATCAACTTATCACCCACAAAATAAATTTAGTAACTGTGACTCACCAATGACAAAGTTTTCTTGCAACATCTTTTTCCCCTGGCTTTTCTGTCCATTTGAATTTTGAAGTCAGCTGAAGCTTTATCTAAGGGAAAATAAGGCAGATCTTAGCGTTTGCCAGAAAAACAATTGGAATACTTTTCCCAAAAGCTTGACATTGTAAGCAAGAAACTGTACCAAAACTGTATTATTAAAATAGCTTCTGTTCTTTTCAGCTCCTGGGAGGAAAATAAAACAGGTATTTTTAAAATCGTATTTTACTTTTATTTCTCTAATATCTACAGAGTTGCCACTCCCTTTGGTGGTTTTGAGAGAGCATCAAAGCTGGTTAAATTCAAGGTACCAGATTTTAATCTACTGATGCTAAATGATCCCAGATTCATGATCCTTGCAAACCCTCTTGCTACCAGAAGATCCTTCAATAGGACTCCTAAAGGATGGACGTCTGAGAATATTCCCGTAGTGTTCATTCAGCCTTCGGATTCCAACACCGTTCCAGAAACAGAGGACCTGTGAGAGAAGCTGCACTTTACATCATACAAAATGCTGAAAGCTGCACATCCATGTTTTTTTGGTCCAAATATTACTAAAGGCTACTGACAAAATTTTTCCTTGGCAGCTGGAGTATAAGTAATAGTGTCTGATGTCTCTTTTCGGGCACCTAGTTTCATCTGTAGACATAACATAAATAAAGTAATTTGGCAAATATGACTAAGATATTTTCTATTTGTGTTTACATGTTCTTTTACTTTCTAAAATCTCTGCTCGTCATTTAAGAACAAGTCTATTAGGAAAAAATAAATGACACTACTATCAAGGGATTTGATAGGTACGCTGAGCAATACCACAACAGTGCACTCAGTGCACTCCAACTACTGCCTGGTCAAGATAAGCTCTGACAAATCAACTTTTTTCCCAACCATGCTTTCAGCCAAAGTTAAGAATTTTGTCATTACTTCAGTGACAGCGAGTTTAGGCCATTTTCTTCCTTTCTGACTCTTACTCAGCTTTAATTATGGACATCAATATCCATGTCACCCAGATTTGTTTACAGAAAATGTAGTAAATTTGGCAATGACAAAGATTACATAGTGGTATGAAAAAGTACAGAGGTATTTCCTGGATTAGTCTACAATGTTTGTGTTAATCACAACTAAAAAACCCACCAATGACTGGTTATGTCAAACATACCAAATTAGTACCACTGAGCTATGTTACCACAAATGCTTTTGTTACTAGAAAGAAATTTCATAGACCTTTTCCCCTATGGCCATAGTATATACTTGGACTTAAAAGCATGCGAGTTTTCTTGCTCTCAATAGGCTGGCAAGCTCTGACGTTTTAGAAATACAAGTATCAGACTCTTATTAAGCATCCATAACTACACAGGGGGCAGGCCAAAATCAGTGTGAGGGTGCTGGTTTTCAGTGTCATTTTTCACATTACAACTACATTCTAGTAAGAGCCAAGCATCTGTTTAATAATTGTTTGTTTCTAAATGCTTTCATGTTTGAGAAGTATCCAACATCTGCAGGTTGCATATTCTAATACACAGTTTAGTTTGTATGTGTTTTGAAACAGGATACTTCACTTCAACCAGTAGGCCATTCTCATATACCCCAGATGCTTCTCCAGGGCATTATGGTCTCCAAGCATGGATGCAACGTCCAAGAGGTTTCTGGGTATCTCAGATACTAATTTTTTCTTTAAATCAGAGTATTCATAAAATTTAGCAAGCTCTATGGTAACATGTTAATCAAATTTTATCTCAAAATTAAACACACAGAAGATGATGATGGTAAGCAAATAAAATAATGCTTTTCCATATATTTTCCTTATTAAGGGTGGCGTTGAGCTACAAAAATGAATATTTCAGAAAGAATCTCAACATCTGAAGAAAAAAAAATGGTAGAATGAGATTTGAAGTGGAAGGATGAACAAAAAGTTTTGCCTATATTTTTGTGGCTGAAATTTGTATCTGTAAAAATGGTTTCCACATTTCAAATCTGCCTTCAAGGTAGGTAGTTGGCAAAGGAAATTCTGTCATCTATTTTCTTTAATTTAGTTTGTCACACATACTGCACAAACAAATGTACAGGTCCTGAACAAATTTATGAAAGAAAAAAAAAAAAAAAAAACCTCATTGACCAAGAACACTTTCCTAGTAAGGGATTAGTTTGGGGACATTAACCGTGCACTTTGTACAACAATTATATGGACAATGACAAAAGTGTGAATTCTTCAAGGCTAAAAATGCAAAGGCTAAAGAAAAAAACTATAGTGAGGAGCAATGCAAACAACTTCTGGTGGAATCTGGTTTTTATGAGCCAGCATAAGCATTCATAAGCCAATGTAACAGAAATATGAGAAAATTGGTGCACAGCATATACACAGTGAGGACTGTGAAGAAAGGATATATAATTTTTATTGTATAGTCTAAAAATAACCTATGCTTGCAGAGCAACCACCTTGCTTCTTACACAAGACACATAATGGTAACTTTACTTTGCTATACATCTATGGATCCACTAGCACAGACTGGGTTCAGGAGGTTTAAGATGTTTGAGAAGTACTGAGCCTCCTATGCACGTGTTCAATTGATGGTCCAAATAACAGCATTAGATGTGGCTGGAAGTTACTGACAGTCCTTAAATCCTCAAATTCTGTCTGGGACTTCAGAAATGAGCTGTGTCACAGCAAAACTGGTAGCTCTAATTCAACACTCAGCTACAGCTACCAACTGTAGCAGCAGAACTCTGTACCTCCTGCTTTCCTAGCTCTACTGTCACAGAGCTACATATACACTAGTAAAACAGATGTGCCCAGATCGCTCTTTTTAAGACTGAGGCCAGCTGTCAGAGAAGAGTCTGCAGCCATACTATTTAATCTTCCCATATTGGGTGGCTTTTGCCAAACTGCCTATTGGGAACAGGTCCTTGACCACACTAAACCCTTGAACCATGCTTGGGAACTGTGTGGGAGAGTGTTAATTGGCAGAAGCTAGGACTGCACAATGCGCTAAGTATTCAACAGCACAGAGGATCGAGTGCCAGCGTCCAGTAATGTTCCCTGGCTGCATTAGCCTAGATGTAGCCTTACTGCGTAAGTCCCACTGCAATAAACAAACCTCTCTGCCAAAAAACAACTCCTTTGCCACAAAGGAAGATCTCTTGTTAAAGTTGGGAATTCAGAGATTCTCTATTAACTTCAATGGGTTTTAACACCTACATTTATTTTGTGAGACACTTAACATGGCACTTGAAACATATCCTACAATCAGAGGAAAGACTAGTTTTGGGTAACTAATGATGAAGAACTTTAAAGATCAAGATTTGCATTGATTTTTGTAGACAAAGAGATGGCTCTGAAGGGAGAGAATAAAGGTTTCTTTAGTTATAGGTCTGGAAAGATCAACAAATATATAGTTTTAAAGTTTTCAGTGGTGCTTCTAAAAGTTCCTTTTAGCTGTAAGGAATACAGCTGAAAGGATAGGTTAAATGAAAAAACACATGAACAACAGCTTTACACAAATATAAACAATCACAGGCATATAAATATTTCAGAAAATGTGCTCGTAACATCATGTACACTTTATGACAAGACACTCATACTTGCTTCCAAAAGAGAAAGGGACTGAAACATATGATGAAAAGACAGAAATGTGGTGGGAGTAAATACGTAGTTTAAAATGTCTAGAAGTCTTTGTTCCCAAAGTTTTTTTGGCCTCATATTCATTTACATTAAGGTACCCATTGCAGCAGTATAAAGGGAACTTAAAAATTCATTTAAATGTTTTCACTAAAAATGTGGTGAAATGAGGAAACAGCTCTGCTATTTCCCAATCTATACAAAATACTCTGTGATTACAGTATGTAAAAAAGAAATGAGATGTATACTTCTGAATAACTCCATGAATGTAAGGGTTTTTTTAAAACGTATGCACCTTAAACCTCTTTTGACATGAAAAGCCAGGGTTCATGGCCTGTACTGTCTGCACGGTTGATGATAAATTGGTATAAGCAATAACAGTCATCAGGAGGAGTTTGTATTTTAACCCTATACAGTTATGGCCTGAAACTATGCTTATTGGTATCACTTATGCCATTCCTATTTCCCATACTTTGGTCAGACTCATAAAAACTATATATTCATATTTCACTTTACTTAGCTAAGCTAAGAAGCCAAATTACCCTAATATCGAAGTCCTTCACCAGCAGCACTGAAATGATTTCAGAAGTACTACATACAGTGGATGATCTGAAATTTGTTCTTGAATCCAGCAGGCCACAGTCTCTCTGACGTTGATTTCTGGTGATGTGCTATTTGCTCTTGTCTGGCATAAGGTATGTTTGCATGAATGGGGTAATAGAAACTCCATATTGTCTCTCTCCCAATTTCAACAAAAACATTGCAGCTGATTTGTTTTCCGCTTGTTGTGTAATAGAGATTATGTATCAGTACCAGGAAATGAGCAATTCATGTTGTTACTTTATTGTTGTCCAGAAGCATTTTGTTTATACCTAATCTTGTACTTTGGATGTACATTTTTTTTTTAACTGCATACTCCCTTCTTAGATGTCTAAATATGTCAGCATGTCTTGGCTGCTTTCCCTTCTGCATAATCCATACAACTGACAATTGTGGAAATAAATTACTATTCTATTATCTCAAAGTATCTCTGTTTTAATTAATTTAATATGTATTGTCTCAATCAGAAGCGGGAAAAACACACTGGAGATGGAATTCTGATCCCAGTGAAATCACACAAGGGCTTTGGCACTGACCTCTGTGCAGACAGAATTTCACCATTTATGGCATTTATTGTATCTCAAATGTGTATTTGTAATTGAAATTTTTGCCACTACCAAAGCAACTATGTGTTCAGCATCAGAATGGATGTTTTGTATTATAGAGCTGGGCCTAACTACATGTGTAGTTCCTTTTGCATTGTACCTATGATGAAGTGCAAACAACCCTAATAATGTCTCAGAAATACTCTAGGAAACTGCATGGAACTGTAGGGAAAAAATCAGCACATATCTACTAAGATATTTTAAAAACTATTTTCAGACCAGGCATGAATAACCTACACTCTGCTTCAGTTCTTAGATGGCCCTACTAACAGCACAGAACATTGTGGGCTGTACCTAAGACAACAGGATAAAATATACTTCCTGAAATACAGTAAGACTGCAGAGCATAAAATCCCATATACGTTAGATTAGGATTTCTCAATGTGGGGTCCATAAATTATTAGCTGTCTAGACAGAAATACCAGAAGATCCCCATAGGGCTGACAAGACATGTAGTGCTGGCTCCTTCCTTATTCCCAGAGGCTTCATACTGTTCAAAAACAAAGTGCTCTAAATTGTTTGCCACAGAGTTGTTATGTAATTGGAGGTAAAAACAAAGATGATAAAAAATAGTTATAAAATGCAGTCAGCATACTGATATAGTTTAAAAAACAAAAATTGCATATAAAATTCTCTGATTAAAAGGAAATTAAAAAGTAACTGAAAGGGTAAAATTCTTTCAAGGAAATAATACATTTTTTTAAACAGCCTGCAGGCTAAGTGTTCAGAGTAAGTAGAAACTACTACAGAGCTCTAATCCTTCCCTCCAAAAAAGTTAGCATGGTTTAAGAGTAGAATAGAGGAGACTCGGAAAACAAAAAGACAAATAAAATTCTCTGCAAGGAAACAGTAGACTACCTAAACACAAATAAAGGAAGTTATGACAGAGGTCTCCACAAATGGTATGGACAACACGAGGAGGGAACAATAACACAGGAACAAACTGACTCTTAATAAAATGATAAGGAACCAACTTTAAAATTAACAGAATAAATACTTTTTCAAGAAATGCCTAGTTGTGGAACCTGGTGCTATAGGATGTTGTGAGTCAAAAACTACTAATAACTTCAAAACAGGATTAAACAAATTCATAGTGGCAACTATGCCTATTATGCATAATGGCTACTATGTGATCTGAATCTAGGGCTTATCACTGGAAAATAGAAAGTTGTGTGAGAAAGATCACCCCACATTTAGCTGATTTCTTTCTATAAATATCTTCCACTGGGCACTGTCAAAGATTGATAAAGGAAGGATCTGGCAGTCCTATGAAATACATTCTGGCTGTCTTCCGAAAACCCTGTGTTAAAGTACCATGACAATTATAGCAAGTGCTGTTAGTACAGATGCTTATTAATTTACATCAAAATACCCATTATGGGAGCAGTTAGAGGAAAGCCAATTTCCACACGTGAATGAGAACCCTTACAATAGTTAGAACCAGACAGAGCCAGGGTTAACTTTAACACTGAGTATGGGCGCTGCAGGGAACACAAAAGCCCGACCTCAGCTACACCTTTGGCAAGACTCCTGATCCTACGCAGTGAGACCTCACCCTTCCACACCAACACTCACCATGGTCCACATGTTAAGTACGCACCAGCTCACAATATATCAAAGGAATTTTTCAGTAAGTTATGATTATTATACAAAGTTTAAGGAAAATGGATAAAAGAGAAAGGAAAGTTTCACAGCTAATTAGAACACAAGAAGAGTCTTGGGGGAAAAAAAGTCTGAAAAATCCAGGATTTGTACCCCAGTCCATCACAGACTGGTTTTGTACACAACATATAAAATTTGTTCCTCATCGGTTTTCCCATTAATAAAACAGAAATCCTTATGCAGGCTGTGTAAGTTTGGGTTTTTTTCTGTTGTTGGTTTTTTTTTTTTTAATTTAAACCAAGAAATTTCTTGGTTAAAAGAAAGAAAGAAAGTAAGTAAAAAATAGTTTTATATGAGTACATACATAATATCCCAGGCTATGGTGCATAATGAATACAAGAACCATTACTAGTAAAATAACATTCTACTTTCATTTCACTTGAAGTAACAGATTTCATTCCACAGCAGGCAGATTTTAACTGATAAAAGTATCAACAAATTAGTATTTGATGTTTTTAAATAGAAAGATGTAACTTTAGTTGTTAAAAGAGTCCAAATAACTTCAGTTGTTAAAAAGTCTAAATAACTTCTTCCTTACAGTTATTTTTGGCCAAAACTATGAACTAAATTCAAGATGAATTCACAAATATTTTGTTTTCAGATGGAAATTGCATTTCCTGTGAACAAACTATTCGTTCAAAACACCTGGCCCAGCACTTGCAATACTTCCCTGCTTCACAGAGACATTGTGAGACAAAGTTAAATAACACTTCCAAGAGGCAGAGAATTTATAAATCACTGAAAGAGTAAAAAATAAGCCTGAATATTGTGAGCCAACTGTTCTTTCAAAAGCAAATGGAGATTAAAATATTCGATGGAGTTTGTACAAAGAACAGCCTGAACTTTGCCAGTTCAGAGCTGGCTGTACTCATTAACGCAGGAATGCCCTCAGGCTGCTTTGCGTGTAAAGTATAAGTTAGAACTGGATCTCTCTGGAGTTCTGAAGGGCATCTGGACACTTGTCGTCAAAAAAAAAAAAAAAAAAGGCTTAAAATCTTCTCATAACATGACAGGACCTCTCTGCGAGAAAATACATCCAGTTCCTCTGACGTAGGAGTGGGAAAAGGATGGAGAAGGACTTAAAAGGACAGTGTAGGGAATGAGGAGATCTTGGGTGGCATACAGAGCAGCAAGCTAAGAATCCCCATGCCCAACATGGGAAGGCTAGCAGCCATGCAGCAGTCTGGAAAGTATCGCTCTACTTCCTTTTCTGTTGTAAAGTTTCTCTGTAGAGCCAAGTTACTCAAGCTAGGCAAAATATTAACTTTAAACAGTAGTTACTGTAGTCATTACACTCAAGATTACTGAAAGATGACTATGCAAGATAACTACAAATTATTATAAACAAACATTTGAGGCATGACAGGCTCTTCCTAGGCTGGCCTACTGTACGTCAAGAAGCCAAGTAAGGCTTAATTCTGGCAGCTGAATTCTAGCAATATGTCATTCCTCAAATTCTTAATGAGAACATTTTGACTATTTGCTGGCAAGGAAAAAAATAAGAACATGCTGTTCAAATAGGAAGAAGAGGAAGCTGACCAGTTACAGCAAACATTACTGAACTAAAATGGAACGTGCTTATTTTCTAGCTCACTTTTGCAGTGATTCAAATACATTTCATTAATGTATCGTCACTGAAAGTGATCCTACACACAGTTCAAAATAAAAACAAAAAAATCTCCATATATTTAATGACACTACTTTATCATTCATTCAGATATGGCTTATAAAATAGGCACAGAGAATGGAAAATGTGGAAATCAGAAGCATCAGTGGGAAGGAAGCTGTAAAGCAGACCTGAAACATTACAGTTCCATGAGATGGAGACAGAAGGCATTTGCCCCAGCCTTGATGTCCTTCTCTTCTAAGAGGCAAGAGAAACCACTAACAGTATACTCTGTTCGGAGTGAGACAGTTCAGACCTGAGTGTGCTCTAACTACAGCTTAATGAAACACAGGACAAAACAACTATAATGTGTCCCTTGCACATTTTATTTTCTCTTAGCAATGTTTAGAGGCTTGGACAGTTAAAAAGCTTCCTCTAATTTCCAATCTAAATTTATTCATACCCAGCTTAGAGTAATCTCTTAACAAAACCTTTTCTTTTTTTTTATTAAAACAAGCTTTCTTTCCTATCACACTTGCTTCAACTAGTATATTCAAAGACTGTAAGGTCTTTTATGCTTAACTTGTCTAAACTAAACCATCCAAGTTCTTTTAGTCTCTTGTCCATTCCTCTCTTTTAGTAGGTATTTTTTACAACTTTTCTAAGTCCGATTTCTTGCATGTGGATTTCCAGATCTGTTCTCATTTCTAAAGTTTCACCAGCCACATGTACCACATGTGGCATTAGTACTTCCTTAGCTGTACAAGAAATATAGGGCTGAATTTACTTAGGACTGAAATTACATTTTCCACAGTAACATCAAATCAGTGGCTTACAGCCACCCTTTCTCTCATCTTCCATCCAACAAGCTCTGAGCTTCTATCAGACAGCCTTTCCTATTAGTCCCTAAGCATGTGACCTTGTACTTTATATTATTCTATTTTATCCCATTTTATTTCTCTACTTCTCAAGGTCATCCAATTATTCCAGTACGACACGACCCTACAGGGACTGTTTCCCAACTTTGTGATGTCAACAAATTTCATTAGCAAGTTCTAGTTTTTGTGCCAAGACCACTAATGAAAAAATTAAACAATACCAGTTTCAGTATCAGTTTTTGGACAGAGCTCTAACAACTTCCCCCTGCTGTTCAGCTTAACACATTGCCATGTTTTCCTCTGAGGTATTTCTTTGCCCATCTGACAATTCATTTACTAATTCCCCTCTTTTTCAGTTTAACAATTTCGTCTGTCTAGAAAAGCAGTTACTGTATCACAGAAAGAAAGCAGGCAAGTCTGGCATTATCTGCCTATGGAAAAAAGATGGTTTATCCTATTTACTTTGATGTAATTTTTTTTACCTCCTCCAGAATTTTTTTTTTTTTTAAATCTGTATGAGGAGAAGCTCAAAAGTGTGTGTCCTCTACAAAAAAGCCAATCTGCCTTACTGTCCATGTTCTGTCCATGTTACAGAAAACCAGTCAGTTAAGATGTTCATTTCAGCTTTGAGCCTCACCCAGAAAACTTTCACTCTTTACTCGAGGAGCAAGTGCTTCCTACTCCCGCTTTCCTTGTCCAGAAAAATAGTAGTAACATGCTTTTACAACAGAATCAATACTGGGGACTAAAAGAAAAGTTTTTACCAAAGGTTAGAATTGATCTGGCTTTAAATTTATCTGACAACTTCAAAAAAACCATTCCAAAAGATTTTGCTACAATTTAAGTAGAGCATAGTACAGAGGTATTTGAACTAGCTAGCTCTGGAAATAGAAAAAACTACGGATGTCTCAGCATGGTAATATCTACAAAGTCATCGTGTTCTCTGATTACTGGGATTTAAGTTTTGTACACACTAAAGTCATGTATATTAAATTTACACCTGCAAAGTAACTTACTAGATTGCAAATGGAAACCAGCTGCTTCTGTGCATAGAAGTGGGGCTAAACATTTTTGTATTACACTATAGACTATATTCTGGGAGCTCTGAAAACTTCAGAAAGGATTAAAAAAAAAAAAAAAAAAGCTAAATCCTGAAATGCAATGAGCACTGAGAACACTTAACAAATCAACTGCCTTTTTTTTTTTTTTTAATCAGCCTATTCTATAACACAATCCTGTTAAATTTTGCTTAGGTATAGACTGAGGTGTGGACTCAACTCAGAGATTTTACATCAAATAATGTTCAGTTTCTCACACAGGACAATATAAGTTTTTTAAATACTTGCTAGCATTTTTGCATTTATTATCATTTATTATATTTGCTGTGTTTTCAACTTTTAATGAGACAGAGTATATATTATGTAATGTTAACTACTGTATTACTCCTAATTTTATATTCACTGAATACTGCTCTTTTGTCTTTGTTTTACTTCATGTTGGGTTTCACCCAAAAAAGCTCAATTTAACCACAGAAATTGTCTATGTGAATCCAAGGAATGAGCTTTTTAAGGGAACATCTCTCATTCTTTTCTTTTTCTGTTGCAGACATCCATTCTTACTGGTTTATATCCTAAGAGAAAGCAATAAACCAGACCTGCAAATTTGAAAGGATTGTGCAAGACTGATGCAATGCAAACAAAGATCATCATCAAAACTTTATGTTTTCAAAAGCACCCAGATGAGGACACAGTTTCAAAAAAGTGCCTGATATATCCAGCATGCATAGAATTTTCTCATACTTCTGTTCCAGGAGCTAACTTTAAAAACAGAGCAGCCTAAAACAGGAAGGGATTTCAGTTGCATTGTTGTTCCACAGAAGTAGATTATTGGACTGGAAACTGGATTATCCAAGAGGAAAAATATTCATTTGCAAGATTTACGCAACCCCCACCCTTTCCCTCGTTCCTAAAGAATGAACACAATGATGCACACAGAGATCTTGTTCCAGGCCCATTATCATCAAAAAGTCTGGAGAAGAATGAAAACCAATGTTTCTTTTTCTCAGGGTGAAATTCTAGATGACTTCAGTGAAATTGCTTTTGCCACCTCATTGAACATTTTTGCACTTGAAAAACTACTGGGAAAAAATTTATAGTCAGGTTAACGTACAATGAATAAGTAAGAGCAAAATATATTGTGTTTATTCCTGCACCTAAAGGAAGAAAACTTAAAAAATGGTGGTTATACTCTGTGAAAGTGTGTCTACAGCTAACTGAGAGGAGGAGGAAGATGAAACTTGAACATAAATGACAGGAAGTTTAGAATCTCAGCCCATGACACAGCATGCAGCAGGGTCCTCCCTGTAAGTCTGTAATGCCCCTTTATTTAAACTCTCTTGTGGTCTCCTGTTTTCTGTACTACTTTTTTTTTTTCCTTAACCTAGCTAAAATAAACCAACACTTCTTAACACTCCCATTGCTTCTGAAGCTTTAAGGTGAAAAAAAGTGATGCTTTTTCAGACAGGATCAATTCTCTCCTTCTTTCACTCATGTCTTCTTATGTCCACAATTTCTTTTTCCTTCCTTCTCCTTTTCTACTGCTCATACTAACCCTTGTTTCATTACTTCATTCTTATTTTTCACCTTTACTTTTGTCATTGCTATTCCATATACTCCTCCTAAATTGTATGTCTCTTCATTCTGTTCTCAACTCTCTATGTTTTGCTCTTGCTTAGCCCTTTCTTGTAGGCCCAGTACGCCTGGACCAGGCCTGCAGTATGTCTATAAGCACAAGCACAGCCAGAAAGGCTACGAAGAGCAAAATACGTTTTAAACTTAGTGCTCCAGGTAAGATAAAAAAAGGAGTGGGAATCTAGCTGACTGAACATGTATGCCTGAGTGAGTCTAAAGAAATGCTCCACTAGCCTATTTTGAAAAAGAAAATGGATGTGGATGTGCGTGTAAATTTTACACTCTATACAGGATGTGGGAATGAGAGCAATCAGATGACTAAGCTTCATGTGACTGCTTGCTACAGGCTACATAAGGAAAACTTTGCTAGAGTATGTTTAAAAGGAAAGGTTGTGCATATAGGTACTCAGGGCAGGGGAGACTTGAGGACTGGAATATAGTTAGGTAAAGTTACCCATTGAATAAAGTGTCCTCACTTAGCTTACTGCAAGCTGAAGAGATATTTTTTACTTTTCTGCTCTTGTTTGGGATCTTTTTGTGATAATACAGCTGAACATACAGCCTAGAAAACTTGGACTAAAATTTTGTCAGGGCTTCCTTTCAGCCCCTCTAGGAAATACATACAATTATTATTTTATATTGCAAATAATAAAAATACTATTTACTTTTTCTCTCATTCTTTTACTCCTTCATGGCTTTCCTTCCTATCGATCTGTTTTCCTTACGATGGGTAACTTGCAGCATTATGAAGAGCACTGAGGTACCTGCTCAGTGAAAAACCACTGCTCCAGAAGACAAATAACTACCAGAGTGTCTTGGAATTTGAAAGATTTTCTTCTCCTCTCTGGGCAGAAAAGTTTAAACATATGATTTGACAATATCCCAGAGGCTTAGAGAACATGGAAAATCACATATTCTTAAGTAGTTTAGCAATACAGCATCTTAAGTAACATTTATCTTAATCAAACTTTATCCTGCTACTGTCTATGTGGAATAGTGCCCAGTTTCCCTACTATCTTTCAAACTGTAGATTCTTCTAGAAGAATGATTGTCTTCATTCTTTTTCTTTTGAGCAGAGTAGCACAGCCTCAGACACTCTCTTAAGAGCTCAGTAATTACTTCACAAAAAACACAATGGCAGTTCCCAGCACTGGAATTAAACATACTTTTCAATTATAATGGGAATATCCTGTAAGTGTCTTAAAGTCAGCGATAAATGGTACTTGATCACACAACATTCCTTATGAGAGGTCAGTAAAACAGACTGGACCATAATAGGCAGTATAATGTGTAGTGCTGAATTACATTCAGTGAAATACATTAAAAAAAAAATTTAACTAATGAATCACACCTTAAATTCTTCATTAGCTTGTGGAATTTTCTGCTTCAGACACTACATATAATTTGATAATTTATTTTTTGCAAAATTCCCCAGTAAGTACAGACACAGTTCCTGTTAAGCATGCAAAGTTGATCTCACATGATTATCAGAGGAGGAAGAAAGATCAGTGCAGAAGAACAACAGTAACAATGACAAAATCAATTAGCTACTCAATAGAACAATACTTAACGATTTTTTTTAAGAAATACAAAATTTAGTCTTCTACCCCTCCAGTCTGAGAAGATTTAAGCAGACGTAATTTCTTTATGAATCATCTGAACATGAAGAGGATAGTAACTGTTTGAAAAGGTTGTAAACTGTTCCAAGTGTTAAGAAGAAAATGAAAGAAAATAGAGAACAGATGTTCCAGCACAGCTACAGGTATGAAAATGTTCACAGAAAAACTGTGTATACAAAACACATGATACAAAAAAAAAATATTTTAGAGGAAGGAATCACAGTTTATTTAGAGATCAGCCAGTGGCAACAACTGTATAGATGACACTGGAATGGAAAAATTCTAACACAAAATTAAATCCTTTTCTGTGCAGCTGTGAAATACAGGTTTGCAGCTCCATCATCTATGAAAATGATGTATGATGCCTGCAGCTTTGAGAAAAAATATTTAATGCAATTACTTTTAAACCTTTAGATGTCTCTTAACTATGTTACGATTTTTCTTTTGGTATGTAACTTTCGATAACTATGTTTTAACCTGGATTGGACATATGCAAAAACCCAACGCCCTGGATATACTTAAGGATCTGGATCTGCCCCCCTTCCATTCTCTTCCAGCTCTGTGTTCCGTGTCACACCCTTAACCCCGACCCCCCATCAACCACTCTGCCACATTGTTCTTTCTTCCTTTTGAAAATCTTAATATTGGCCTGTTAACCTGGAGCCAATCTGAATGGTTGGATTAGTGACTAGAACTGTAAAAGCCTATTTTACTTTACTCTGGATCCCTCTCCTCCAAGTTTAACACCTTTTCAACTCTCCAGTCAACTCTCCAGTTTAACAGTCTATGTTACTAATACTACCAAGCTTTACATAAGCGTCAGTACTAAAGCAATGTAAACATTCTTCTGCATCCCTGCATCATGCGTAGCACATATCCTGTACCAACAATAACTGCAACAGGAAATCATTTGCCCTTGTAGCATTGTTTTGTACTTGCACCATTTATTCTAATTTTAAAATTCTTCTTTCAGTTCATTTAGGGCTTCCTGTGCCGCACCTGTGTCATTCTCTGTCTGAACTGTGTGGAAGACTCTATTAAGATTCACTGGTAGAGAATCTTAAAATATACCATAATTAAAGCTCACAGACTACACTTACTCTGAGAAAAAAGGAATAGAAGAAACCGATCTAAGTCCTAAGGGACTTCTAAAAGATTAACAGTGAAAAAAAAATCTGTGCTGAAGAAAGGGCAGAGGCAAACAAGAAAGCAGAGTCCACAGAGAAGCAAAAATATCAAAATGAGGACATAATCAGAATGAGGTCATAATCCTACTTTGGGATTCACGGATGCCTTTGCTTGACTGGCTTTGCAAAGAAGTAATGCAGGGATCAAGCCCTAAACTGATACTAACCAAAATGACAAGATGAATGTTTTTTATAAGTATACAATAACAAGATGCACTAACACAAAACCAGATTTTTAACGGTTTTGTTAACACACCAACTTTTAACATGTTTTTATCTTAAAATTTCTACTGAGAACTAGAAATTCAAATACCTATCAATAAACAGCTAAGAAAGAACTACACAAAAAAAACCTAAGAATGCTCATTGTGCCAATATATTGTATGAATCTTAGGACGATGACAGAATCAGATACTCAATTCCCTTCAAAAATCACAAAATGTAGGAAACTTTTCAGAAAATAAGAGGCAAACAAATATGGTATCTGTTTAAAAATTTAAAAGTATACACATGTCAATTACTGGCCATAACATCTGAAAATCTCAAGGAAAAACAGTTTATACAAATCCTGTATTAAGTATCTCCAACTTCTGAATATAAGATGACTATCCAAATCACTGAAAATTGTGGCCAGATATATAACAAGAGCCTGGAAAATTTAATGAAAATCTCCCCAAGGAATTTCGGGGTTTTTTTGAAGTGGAAAGTTGGCCACTTGATGAAAAATGTTGTAGAGTAAAACTGAGAAAATTGTGTTAGCCGGTGGGCTTCTTACACTAGCAACAACATGGAAGAAACACTACCAAAAATAATCTGATCAAGAATGGATTAAAATTGATTTTTTAAATGCAAATGGACCCAAGAACAACAAAAGTGTAGTATTTAAACATGGCAGCAGACTAATTTGATGCAGCACCTTGTGTTCCACGGTTCTGGAGTGAAACATTACTGCAATCTGGATGACCTGAAGAAGATGCAGGAAGGGAACCTTACAGGGACATTATTTAATTTACTATTGCAGCAGATGCTACTGGAAAAGGGAACATGCTTGTATACACATAAGCACTTTTCCAATCCTGAAAGACCATAGAAAAAGCAATTGGAAGAGAGAGAGTACAAAAAGTTGTATTCAGCAGCATGCGCTAAGGACCGATGTTGGGCGTGGTAATACTTAAAATATCATTACTAAACTAGAAATGAAATGTGTTAATGAAATCTACATGTTTATCCAGGAACATGATAATAATAGTGAAAATAGAAGGTACTTGAGCAACTAGAAATACCAGTATTCATCAACATCTAAGTCCTTTTGCAAATAACAAAAGGAAACACCCCTTCCTCCCCAAAATAATAGAGCAGATAAAAATCGCAGGGAACAGGGCTTTGGGGCAATGACCCTCAGGCAGGTGATATACAAGATTGGATCTTTCTGGGCAACACGGAACCCAAACACAACGCAACTTTGAGACCTACGTACACTCGTTTGGGGTTGGGCTTAAAAGCTGCCCTCACTCCACCAGTGCTACTTCATGGGCATCTTAAGTAAAGCCAATGGGCGTAGACAGATATCCTGAAGTGAACATTGGAACACAATTGCTGGAAAAGCAACTGCTGCCTTGTTCCTTTTAACGGGTTATTAACTCGAAAACCCAGTGGTTTGGAACGGCCCCAACAGAGGCTTCCTGGGCTGCAACCGGACGACTTCGAGAGCTGCTCCCAGTTACCTCAGGCGCAGCCACAGCGGCTTTTACACTTGGGACAACTGCTCTCTCAACCAGTGATAAAACGGGTAGGGAGGAGGTGGGGGGGGGGGGGGGTGTTGCGGCAGCCCCTTACCTTACCACAGCTCCCCCAGCCCTTTGCCTTCGGCAGGCCGCGGGGAGCCCCAGCCCTCCCCGTCCCGTCCCGTCCCGTCCCGCCGGCTGAGGCGCTGAGGCGCAGTAACGCCCTCGGGCCCTCGAGCACGGACCGTTGAGGGGGGAGCAACCCTCCCGCCCAACTCAGCGCGCATGCGCAGCCCTAGCCTCACGCCGGCTGCGGCGACCACGCCCACCTACCGGGCTTTCTCCGGCCAGAGCGGGAGGCGACGGCACGGCGCTGTCATTGGCTCGATCCCTCCAATCGCCTTCGAGCGCTTCTTCCCCCGCCCCGACACCCCCCCGGCTGTCTTCCCACAGCGCCCCCTCCCTCTTCCTGGCGCCGGGCACGCTCGGGAAGATCCGGGCTGTCGTCGGGAAGACGCGCGCACTCCCCCGCCGCCGCCTCGTCTCCGCTCCCCGGTCGCCTCATTGCGCAGGCGCGGCGCCGGGCGGGAGAGGGCGGGAGGAGAGGGAAAGGGAGGAGCGCGCGCGCGAGAGGCCGCCCCCGCCTCCCACCCCGGGCTGGCCGGCGCGCGAGACTCGGGAGGAGGAGGAGGAGGAGGAGGGAGGAAGGAAGGAAGGAAGGAAGGAGGGAGGGAGGGAGGAAAAGTTGTTGTGAGGGCGGGGCCGCGTCGGGAGTCGCCGCCGGGAGGGGGCGAGAGAGGAGCCGCCCGCGGGAGCCGCTGGGGACGGGAGGTGAGTCCGGGGGTGCCGGCGGGGGTCGGGCAGGGTCGTGTCCCCGGCGGGGCGGGAGGAGAGAAGGCGGCCCCAAGCCCCGGCGGGGGCCAGGCGGCCGTGGTCCCGAGCTAGGGAAGGGGGGAGCGGGGTCCGCCTTTTCTCCCCCGCGGGACGGGGCGAGGTGCGCCGGGCGGGACGAGATTCCCCCCCCTCCACCACCACCGGCGGCGTCGGGACCGGCGCGGGCCGTTCACCTGCTGCCGGCCCGTCAGGCGGCGGCCGGTGTGGCGGGGGGGGTCCCGTCCGGCGAGGGGCGGCCGCCGCGCGCTCGGCCGTTGGGGCGGTAACCGCCGTCTCCCCTCACGGCGTCGCGCCGAGCTGGTGGGTGAGCGGCCGGCCCCTGGCCGGGGCCCGCCGGGGTGTGCTGCCGGGGTTAAATCCCTCCTGAGGACGGCGTGGGTGTGAGGGTCACCACCAGCTCGGGGTGGGGGGACACGGACGGACGAGAGCTGCCAGCGCTGCCCCTGCGAGTTGTGTAAGCGGAGAAGGGTGGGCTGCCGGGCACGGGTTTCGTGGCGAGACGCTGCGAGCTCGCGTGTTGGTTCTGCGAGAGGCAGAATGTGAAGTTAATGTTTAACGTGGTAGTCACATGCCCATCAGCGAGTTTTTCTGGAGTGTTTTCAAAGAGTGTTTAGAACAGGAAATGCCAGTACAGGTAGTATGGAGCTGTTTGAAATTTAATCGGTTTACAGTGTTCGGAGGCTGTGTTATTTGCTGTATTCATACAAGCAGAGTTTCAGAGGCACGTAGGTAGATGCATGCAAATGGGCTGCTTAGCATCTGATCTAAGTTTTAAGTTTATCCCTTACTTTGATTTTCAATGCAAATATTTTAAAAACAGCTTTTCAGAGGAAATACTTCTTGTTCTCTTGACATGTGTTTTTCCCTTCCCAAAATAAGCATGAGTTTTACATATTTCTACTTAATGCTTTATTTTGCACAGGCATGACAAAATCCCCTCTTGCTTAACTTTGAAGCTACTAGGATTATTTTAAGAGCAAAAAATTGTGTGAATAGTTTTGTGCCTGATTGATGATGCAGTATCCCCTTTTCTTCTCAAGGCAATGAAAATTGCCTTGACTGACCTTATTATTAACTGTTCTGTTCTTGCAGAATGAAAGGGTGATTTTAGCTATCAAATTAGTGAGAGCTCATGTTATAATCTGAATATAAATTACCTTCATCAAATGGCATGTAATCATTTTTTCCCCTAACAAATTGTTGCAAAGTAAGATGTGTTTACTGGTTGGTTGGGGTTTTTTTTAATATCAAATTACTTGTGTAAAAGGTTATTATCCTGGACCAGTGGGATGTTGACAATAAAAACACCTAAAATATGCACTTGACTTTCATATCAAAACTTGATAGTGCAGAATCTTTTTCAGTCGTACAGTGTGCACGATGTACTACTGACAGAATTGTTTGGGTATGAGACCCCTAGGACTTCAGGGTCAAAGTATTAGCACTATCATGTGTTTCAGTTACATTGCTTTCCAAGATCTTGGTAGCAGCACTTTGTCATTTTTCCTTGGTTAATGCCTCTTGATAGAATAAAACTGTTTAATCACTTGAGGGACACAGTAATGGGAATGAAACCCATTCAAAGAGTTCCTCAAAAACATGCTTGTGGTTTAAGCGGAAACAAGTTGGAGTTTGTTGGGGCCAAGTGAAATGGTGATGGGTTGAGGCTGTAACAGGGAGATGGACTGAATCAGAATTTTAGATGTGTGGACTGAGTGAAGTGTTTGTAGATAGGTTTGTACAGATTTGTTTGCGAAGAAATACATGAAGTGTAAAGATTCAGGACATTCTTTTTTCTGTCAAGCCTATAAAATATGGGTGGGCTTAAAGATGATGCTCATATTCCTATTCTTTGCAACTCAGTTATGTAGTTTTTCCTGGTGACTTTAGGAATCAGAAAGCTTTTTGGGAAGGAACAGTATTTGCACTTCTGTTAACGATAAAACATCTACACAGAAAACTGAAAGGCAGGGTTACGGTTTGGACAGGCAGTTAATCCGGGATAAAAAGGCAATTGTGGGAATTATTGTTGTAACGATAATTCTTTTGAGGCTCAAGAAAGAGTACATGGTAAACTTTGAACAAAGCACTTTGTAAAGGAGGAGGAAGATGGAGAAACAAAAATCTTCTCTGTAGTTACTGTGTGATGACTCACTGTAAGTGCTGGCCCATGTCATGGGTTCGGAATTTGTATTCTTTAAGATCTTTACTCAGAGTTCCCATTGTAATTATTTCTAAAGTTGGTTTCTAGTTGTAACAGCCCAGAGATGCTGAGCTGTGAACCTGTTGTTTTGGTTTTGATGTGAACAGGAAAGTTTTTATTGGAACAGCTTAAAGAAAAAATTGTATACTCATACAAAAGCCATCTGGGACAGCATCTACGCTTCTGGTTCTCCTATCTTGAAAGGATACAGAGAAGTATGACATGCAGGAGCAGTGGTTTGGCATATGAGGCACAGCTAAGTGGATAAGGGCTGGAGAAGAGGCAATAGAAGTCTTTAAAATAGAAAAAAGGCTGGCTTTAAAATCATCAGAGATTGGTTGGAAGAATTTCTAGAAGAGATAACTGTCAAATATCCCTTTTGTCTCTTGAGGACTTCTTGAGTCAGTGACTGAAGGCAGAAGGAATGTGTCAGACCAGTACCACTGGCTGGTACACGTGTAGATGGCCCACAAAATCAAGGCTAATGGTCACTGCTGGGAATGTGATAGTTTTGGGGGATTTTTTTGGTCTTACAGTGTTGTTCTTGTTTCATGTTATGTGTGTTGCAAGTAAGTGTTATTAAAGAAGTATTTTGTCTCTCTATCTGATGGTTCATATAGTGAGAATTTGCATCCTTGTAAACGTATTTCTTTGACAGCTTTTGAAGTGAATAGTATAATTTTCAAAGACAGAGTGGTGACTATGAAAAGCATGAGATGTATCTTACACCAAATGAGATCTGTTGACATATACAGTTCAACACAACAGTAAATGTGGAAGGGGACAGGATTTGTGCAGAGACCAAAAAAATTGAGCCAGCCCCACTGAAGTGGATGTAAGAGTTTATTAATTTCAAATTTCAGTCTCTTTCTACATTTTTAAAGCAACTTCACTGTTTTGTTTCAGGTTTGGGTTTTTTATTTTTCAATTGTGGGGAAAAAACATTGCAACCACCAGTATTGTCACAGTACAAATCAGATTTTTGTTCTGTTGACAAAAACGGGCAATTTTAAATGACAAGCTTTTGAGCTGTGGAAAACACTCAAATTCTTGCAATTGCAAGTTGTTCAATTTTTGATGGATTTTATCCTGTTGAGGAGGAGAAAGTAACCACAGTCCTAATAATGTTGGCTCACTGCAGAAAACTCTAGTGGTTTCCCGTCACAAGTTTATTCCCTTGCAATACGTTTAATCACTCTTCCAGATTTTTGTTGTCTTGTATCTAAATTCCTAAGTTATAACTTGTTTCAGTTTAGAAATTGATTGACCAGAGTTGTCAGACCATTGGGTGGGTTGCCAGGCTCAGCACATGGGTGTGAACTGCCTGCAGAAGCAAAAAGCTGTGTTGCTTAAAAGTAACCTTAGCATTGGGAATGAGAAAGATTTGCCGTTAGTCATTTACGCAACACACTGAGTAGTTGCAAAATGAAGCTGAGAAGATGTAAATAGTGACTCTTCAGCCAAATTTCAGAGACACATAGTCTACAACTTTTGAACCCATTGGCAGGTTTCCACCCAATTTGACAGAAGGGATAGAAGTCTTAAAGATGATTATGTACTTACAGAGTGCATGAAAACAGGCAGCTGGCTGGAAGAGAGAGACCTTGTAAGAAGATGTAAGGAGCAGAGTTGGCATATACCCCAACTAGGGAGAAAACTGTGTGGTAACTCACCTGTGAGACGTAAAACTATCAGGAGCCAGGCATTGATAGTTTCAGTATTCACAAGACCAACTGTTTATCTCATCAGTTTTATCTAATTGGTTATCAAAGATGCCTAAACCCACATGTGCTTGTAGAAAGTGATTTGCTTGGGTAAAATAGTAACTGCACTGATTTCTAAGCTAATTTAGTGATGTTACTTCTTACGTTGAAAAGACTGCGCCAGCTGCAGTTACTTATGTGCTAGGGTATACCGACAAAATGGGTGATAACACACGTTTTTGCTGACTAGTGTATTTGTTGTTCTGAAAGATATAAAGGCAAGTGCCAGAAATTTGTGACAGGCATTTATTTTGTCCTGTAAGGCTGCACAACTGAGGGTAGCCAGGTGCTTGATGAGGTCGTTGATGACTGAAGAACAGTGACTGAAATTAGGCAAGGTAGATCAACTGAGGATGATAAATAGTTGGTTTGAGAGTTCATAACCGTTGTATAGTGTATTTGGTTGAAAACAGTCATCCAAAATTGCCCTTCAGTCTGAAGGGTAAGAATATTTCTTTAACTCTCAGCTGCTAAAAATCTTATGTAGTAGGTCAAGAACACTATGTGAAATAACTGTTTTGCTGAAAGATTGCACCTGTTGAAAACTCTATATGATTTAATGACTTATGATCTATCCTCAGTCACCCACACCTTTGTCAAGCTAAGAACTTACAAAGAACTGGTAAACCCCAGTGGCTAATAAATGGTACAGTACTCTTAGCAACACTGGCTTACCACAGACTGTAAGAACAGTCTTCAATTCCTAATTATAGTCCTATACAGTATTGAATTTAAGTTAAGGGAGTCAGTGGTCTGAGTCCCAGTCATCTAAAAGCTTAACCAAATGTTACAGGAGGAGAAAGGAACCAAGGCTGATCAGCAGCATCACTTCTCTGGTTTATGGAACAATCTACAATGAGGGTAGGCTTGTCAGCAGAGGAATAATACTTTTGGGGGATGGTCCAAATCCAGAAAAACTTGCTGTGACTAAAGAGCATACATCCTTGCAGTGTCTTCCACAATAGTTTTTGTTGATCTTGGCTTTTTTTCCCTCCTCTTTTTTTTTTTTTTTATTTTTTAAACAAAACCAAACTTTAAGGTATTTGTACAATGTAAATTTCAAAACAAGATACTACTACAGACTTCCTCTCCTTAGGGAGAGGCTGTCATGACAAATGGATGACAGAAGTTAATCCCATTGCTTATGGCACCATTGGAAGGCTTGCCTACAGTGCCCCTCTCACTAGTGAGTAAGAAGCTATGCACCATAGTATTTGATACAGGGTATTAGTGGAGTAAGAAAGGGTAGTGGAACTTCCTACTCCAGACTAGGACTTACGAGTCATGTTGGCCAGAGAACTGTGTGTCAAGATAGTATTATTTCACAGCTACTGTCTGTTCTGTGGGTTGACTGTGACCGTTTTGGGAGAGAAGGAGTAGTAGATAAAACAAAGGGACTAGAGTGCCCATTTGGTGTGAAGTTCTAGTTGAGTAGTAGAAGTACAGAGAGATCTTTTAAAAGGAATACCTTTGTGATATGCCCTTCTTGTTTTTTCTTAAATACCTGACACGTTTGAACTGCTGTGGGGGGTGTGTTTAGTGTGACATATGCAGTTTAAAGAATGCATTTATAGAAAGAGTAATGTGACAAGGTTGCATGAAATAATTTTTAAGTAGTTGCTTCTGATCTGTCTACTGTTGTATTTATATTTTCAGGAAAAGGTGTACTAATGTTGCGGGTAGTTAATAGAGGCCATATGAATATAATATCACAGTGCTTTGGAAAATGAATATCTGGCCCACATATGAAAACTGTGCAATGAATATATTCTGCAGGTCATTAGAATAAGATTGTATTCGCTTACCTGGTGTGATAGTTGAAATTGTTTGTATTCAGAACTTTGTGGATGTGAAATTAAACAGCAAGCATCTTCATGTAATGTGGCAGTAATACAGAGCTAATCCTGAACCATTTTTTATTAAATTCTTGCAGTGCATCATTATAACTCTCCTGAACCCCAGCCCAACAGCTAAATGCTTAGTTCATGTTTGTTCTAGGGCATCCCTGAAATGCAAGACAAAATGACTTTCTAGAAGTTCTTGGTGAATGAATGCTCTTTGTCTTAGATTGTTCTGGAAGACCTCTTGTTTCCAAAACAGCATGTGTATTTCTTAGCAGTTAAAATACAGACTAGGTAAACGCAGATGGTGTTCCTCCCCTCACCCTGCCTGTATCCATGCATAAGTCTGTTGTTCAGAAACGGGGAAATTGTGCTTGAAAGTGTGATAAGAAAGAAACATACCACTTGATAGAATCTCTTCTACCCTTGTGACTTAATTTAAGTAAGTCCAAAGGCTGAACTACAGACGTAAAATTTTTGTGGATGTTTTATAATTTTTGTCTGTTGGCCTTAGGGGTCAGTTTCACACATGTATTTGCAGTAGCTATCTTCTTTTTGCATTTGAAGAAAAAAAGAACACAAATGTTTCCCAAATTTAGCATGACTTTGGGTCTATTGTTACACTTTTTTTCAGATGAGAAAATAACTTGATTATGAAGCAAGGATTCAACTTTTCTCTTTTTTTTGGCTGGAAAGGAATCCTGCCATTCTTGTCTACCCTTGGATTTCTTTAAATAACAAACTGTAGTCCAACCTCACAGTTGAATATGTGAGATCTGTTTCCAAATGAAATTTAGATACTAGAAACATGTCTCTCTTTTCCCCAGTAACTTCTGTATTTTATCATTGGCATACAGTCTACCTTACTTTGCATCTATTTCCTTCCCTAATTTTGGCTGCTATATGCTGAGTATGAGCAGTTTTGGAGATGAGAGGTCTAGTGTATTCAGTAGGGAATTTATTTTAGGGTGGGAGGCCCTGACAGCAAGCCTGGTGTTTCTGGGTCAGAACTGTATTGATCCTGTTGCTCCCGTCTACTCAAAGGTAGGAACACAATGAGGGACTTCTCAAGCATGCGTTGGAGTGCAAATACACTTTGCACCTTTATGACTACCACAGGCCATCTGTACTGTTGCCTATCCAGTCTCTTTCCTGTTTTATTTTTCCCCTTCAGTGTATCTAGTTTGATATTGCGGATTACCAAAAATTGTTCATCTTAACTTCAGTCTTGTCTTCTAGGACAGCAGTAGGAGGGTGGAGAAAACTGTATGTAATTCTCCATATGGGAAATTATATAAAGTAGAATTAAGAACTCTGTATTGCCAGGAAAATGCGGGCTCAAGAAGCTTCTCTGGTATGTCAAGGAGCAAGCTGTTTTTGTGACAGAAATGTATTGGGTCAGTTTTTCAGTACAGATATAGAAATATTAAATCAGAAATCAGTAGAAGCTATTTGATGGTTGAAAGAGCTGAATGTAAGATTCTTCTGTTTTTTTTAATTTAATTTTTAAAATCATAGTCATAACAATTATTTTTAGGAATTAATAGTTATGGTTTCCTGTGATAGAAGACTTTGGGCCAAATGACGCTTCCTATTACTAAGTGCTTTTGATGTGTCATACTGGCTTCTTGAATATATATGTATAAGTATTTTTTGTATATGTGTGCATATATAGGTATCTGATTATAAACAGCTATATACCTTGGATTTTTTCCTTGACTCCTCTTGATTCATCTTTACTGCAGTGATTCATTATTTTCTATTTATGTACTATACTGAAACTTTCTAATGAAAATGCTTGTTAAATATTTTCTTTCCTTTAATTGCTCTGTATAGATCATGTTATCACTTCTGCAGACCCAATGTAAGAGAATCTTTAATCTTTTTCTGTGTTTATCTTTGTTTTACCTTCACTTCTGTCCCTGTTTTCTTAAAGTTTGGCCCTTTGTAGAAGAATAGCTGTTATACTGTGGACCACTGACTTTTATGTAGGAAAAAAAAATTGAAGTTGATAGTCCTTTTAATTAAAGGTTCTAATAAGATCTTAAACTGATATGCATTTCCAGGTACTCCCCCCCCCCCCCCTTCTGGATTTATTGATGTGAACATAAAGAAAACGAGATTATCACATGATATTCTGTCAAGGTCAGTTTCCAGTTAGATTTCAGACTCCTTGCTCAGTGCTGTCACAAATGACACCTAAAATTTCCAGTATTATTAAATCAAATTACTTATGGGTGAGATACAGTAACATCAGTAAACAAACAAACAAAATCTGATTATGCATGGGGCGAAAGAGACTTTTGGTTAGGTTCCAGTTATTGATTTTTTTTTTTCTTTTTTGATAATACAAGCAAGTACCAATGTTTATTTTAAATGAAGGGGAATGGATTTAGGGGTGCAAGACTTCCAGCAGGTATTTTTGGAAGTCATGTGTTTTTTTCCTGTGGTGTCCCAGCTGTACAATATTTGAGAGCTGTAGAACTGTTTGACGTGAATGGGGTGTTGGTTGTTCTGAGCTGGGGAAGGTTATCTTCCAATTTATAGAGCGTTCCAATTACAAAATCTATTTTTGTTTTTTAATGCTGCTCACCAATCTGAAAAGGCTTGCACAGTGGAAAAAATTGTAGTGAGAAGGCTGCAAATTTTGAAGTATACTGCTAAGTTTTAGTATCTCATGTGCTTGTAAAATCTAAGGTGAATATCTTGGTTGTAATGTGAGGCCCAAATTGCACTTTTTTTTTTTCTTTCCCAAGTATGCAGCCTTAATCGCTTTGGTTTATTTAAGTTTATTCTGTTCTGTGCTGTTACTGCAAATGTTTACGTGGATGATGTAGTAATGCCAAACTGATTGAATAATCCATTGTTGTGAGATGATCACGGTATGGGCTTTACATGTGCCTGTGGTGATGTTCTGGATGATGAGTCATTTAACCTTAAATATGTACCTTCAACAACGAGAGAACCAACTCACTGTTGGAATTTGAAAATTTTGGAATCAGTTATTGGGACAGCTACCAGAATGTTCTTGCTCTGCTATTAGCTATGTTTTTCTGGATGTTTTAAGAATGCAACTAGGTTAATGACGTATTTATGTAATGTTTACTAGGTAGTACAAAATTTTGAAAGCTGAGTACTAGCTGAGAATCCATCTGTAACATCTTAGTAATCTTAAGACAGAGAAATATGTATCAGTTCATGTGATTTGCTGGGATATTGAAATCAAAACCACCTTGAGCTTCCAAGTGTTGAATAAAAATACTTACTTCTTGGTAATCTTTTTGTTAGACTTGGAGATTCAAAGCTAGAATAACTCTTGTTATATGGGTTTTTTTTATAAGCTGTTGCATATTGTTACCAGAATCTTTACAGTAATTTTATCATGGTCTTTAGAGGTATATAATAAGTTTGAAGATAATTGATTATGACAGATAAAATAATTTAATTTTTCTGCCTTAAAACAACTTTTAGGTGGCAGTTGTTTCTCCTCCTCTTCCCTGGTTATTGCATCTGCCTTTAGATTAAGAGGTTGTTTTGGCTATGGTCTCTTTTCTGATTTAGAAGGTCCTTACCATTTTGGAAAATTCTGTTTTTATATTTTCTGTTTTTTTCCTATTTCAGATTCACTGGAAAGAGAATGAAATAAACATGGAGTCTTCTAAACTGAAATATATTTCATGGGTCACAGTTAAAAGTGAAAAGAAGATGGAACGAAATGAGAGAACAGGAGTATAACGCCTGTCAAGAACTTTCCATTTTTGTGATACATACAAACTTGCATTATAATACAACTAATGATTTATAGTAATACTTTACTGATATCCCTGGAAGGAGAAATCAGTTACTGTGCAACTTGCTTAATACGAACTTTTATTCTAATAACTTTTAACATGTTTTAACCTTAACTGGACACTTTTTTTAAGTCTGAGAGTTAAAAACTTTGTATAGCTGTATTTTAACGGAAAGACTGATCCTCATAGATGGCTGACAGCTGCTCATGGAAGATGGTCTTAAACCCATGAATGGTTACTATTGCACAGAGTTGAATGGAATGCCGTGACTTTAGAGCAATTCTCTTAGGATCTTTTTCTTTGCCTTGCACCCGTCATATCCTTAAATATTTAAGCGTAAATATTGCAATTATAAAGTCTAAAAAATAATGGCATGGGTGAAATTCTTAAGAAAACCTGGGGGTAACCTTGGAAAAGTTTATCAGCCTGGAAGTATACTGTCCCTGGCTCCTACAAAAGGCTTGTTAAATGAACCAGGACAAAACAGCTGCTTTCTTAATAGTGCTGTTCAGGTAAGAAAAAACTTGATTTATTAAACAGTTCTGGTTTTATAGCAGCTTAGACGGTCATAGTAGAGAAAATGTTCTCTTGGCAATGCTGGTTTTACTATTTGTATTGCAGTATGTGTATTCTGCAGAAAAATACAGTGCGTTTTTCAGTGGTGTTCAATTCAATTCAGTTCTCAGTTAAACTTCTTAATGATTCCAAGTAAGAGAGAATAGCATGTCTTTTTGGAATGGACTTTCCGAAAAAAACCCCAAAACAAAAACTAAACAAACAAAAAAGAAAATGTGGTAATTGTAGGAAAAAAGACGACTGTGTGGAAGTACTTTTATTTAGCATTGCATTTTACAGAATTGAGAGTATTAAATATTTGATTTTGCAAAAAATGACAGCATGTTATTTTGTTTGCATGCATTAAGAACATCAGAAAAACTTTCCTTTTGTATTTGGAAACTTACAACTCAAAATTTAAGCAGCAAGTTCTAAAGTTCTAAAACTAATGTTTCTGTCAAACATAGCAGTTTTGTTACTTGACAAAATTTACAAGACACTTTTTGATGTGGGGCAACCAGTACTGCTACTTGTATTGAATAGGACACTATTTTTATTAAAATACCATTTTCTCAGAACTAGCACGCGAGTTTGTGGTACTGGGACATATCAGAATATGCACATCTATTTGAAAGTTTTGATTCTAATCTTAGGAAAGATTTGTGGAATTAGAGTAGGAGATACACTTGATATCAAAGAAATATGCCTTCCGTTTCTTTTTACTGTTTATATGCATACCTATCACTAACTACTTGCATGTTTACATACTGTTCTGTTTTTACACGAGCTGTAGTTGAAAAAATGTTGTCTTTTTTTTGTTCTGTCAGGTGTAGTTTAATAGTACAGTGACATTAGCATGTCAAAAAGTTGAGCTTTTACAAGCCTACTTATGACAGGGAATATGGGGATCTACTTAATTCTGTGACAGAGCAGTGCTAGCCTTTCCACACTGTCTGCAGGTCAAAATACCAAGCCCAGTTTGGTTTATACTGTAGTCTTTTTAAATCTAGAAATTAACAACAACAACAACAAGTTTCTAGGCTGTGCAAATAGAGCGGAAGAATATGTATTTTTTTTGTAATGCTTTAGATTTTGGACCTGATCATTTTCAAATTGTACAGAATTACTTTCCAAACTGGCAGAGGGCTTAATAGATATGTAGACTTCCTAAAAAACTGTAAGTCTTAAAAATGGTATGGATTTAAACATAGGAGATATGAGAGATATATGTGTGTGTGTGTGTATGGTATCTAGAGATGTTTGAAATAAAAATGTACAATAGATTTAGTAGAATGAGTTTACTGGTTTACATTCAATGGGAACAGCATGACCTATATTCTCCTGCAGTTTTGCTATTTTCCCTTAGGGTGCCCTAAAATTAAACCCTAAGTCATTTTTAGTTATAGTTTCAGATAATCCTACTACTTCACAACCTACTGCTGTTTATCATACAGTAGCTGATGATTGGTGACTGCCCCTTTACAAGGAGGAATATGTTCCTTTCTTTTTTGCTCTTTTAACCTCTGTTCCACCTTCAGAAATGAGGTTTGGACATTTGTTTTTAAAATGCATCCTAATTCATTTTAGCTTTTATATTTATAGATAGGATTTTTTTTTTCTGGTTTTGCAGCTACTGTGTTACTGTGCCTCCTGACAACTCATTTTGGGGGTTTTTATTTATTTATTTTTAATGGGCAACTTTCTGAACTACTGCACTGATGGTGTACCTAAGACATTAGATGATGAAAGCAGTGTAGTGTAACCAAGCTGACATGACATTTATATAGAGTAGTAACACAAATAAAAGGTAGAAACATACCTGATTAAGCACCAGGATTATTTTGATCTGTGGAAAACCGAATGTATTTCAGCAATCATTTTAGTAAGAGACCATAAGAATGTAGTATAGACATAACCCAAAATGATGCTTGCATTTTACCTAGCAATTCAGTTTCTATGTTTCTTTTTGATTTGAAAGACAGCATGGAGAGGGGGAGGGGAAAAGAGAAAGGAGAAATGAAGTAAATGCCGTAGCTGCCTTCCTCTTACATAAAGCCATAAGACTATTACAATCTCTGTACACAGTTTAGCTTGCTGCTTGTTTCCTTAAGAGCACTTCAGCTCTTTTTCTACACAAACTACATTGTTTGCCATTGTTTCAAAAAGTTTAAAAAGGAGATCTAAATTTTGAGCAGTGAATGCGAATGTTCTACTTCCACCTCCACAATTTACCAAAATAATGGAAAATGACCATAATTCTTCTAGCAATGTTGGTGCTCAAGTTGTACATGTTATGTGAAATTAAAAAAAATGGAATTCTACTATATGTTGCTGTGTTAAATGTAGAACCTTCAGAACTCATTGTTTGTTTTCTGTGAAACTTTATTCTTATAGGTATTATGGCAACTTGACATATTTCGACGAAGTTTAAGAGGTTTAACTGGACATGTGTGTCAGGGAGATGCGTGCATATTTTGTGCTTTAAAGGTAAATAATTTTTGGAAGAATCATCTTTCAAAATGAGGGAATGATAATTTAACTGATTTTTACTAAATTTATATCCCTATCATACATATGTCTGGGTGACTCTAAGTCATTCTTGTGTAAAGAAACAATTTAGATGTAAGAACATCGTAACAGATGTTTGTAACAGAAATATTTTCTTGTGTTTAAAGAAGAAATTCTACAGTACACAAATTTTACAGTCTGCTCAAGCATAAAACTTTTGTCTATTTAAAGATAGTATAACTTATTTGAAAATCTCTAGCTAGTCTCTCAGATTTTGTTTCTTCTATTTGCATGCATATGCTTTTGTTCTTTCCTGTAGCAGTAGAATACAGTTCTTACTATATTACTGTCTGATAAGATACTGTCTTAAGATTCTTTTTTATTCAGTAGTTGATGGTAATGGCGCAGAACCTTATTGTTCAGTTTGTAAGTAATGAAGGGCAGGTAGTGGTACTGCAAAACTAATGAAAGCTGGTAACTTTTTAGTGTTTGAAAGTAAGTCAGATCAGCATATCTTAACTAGTGCATAAAACTTGCACTTCAAACAGTTTTGTAACTCATCTGAAGTCTGTAAATAAATGTCGAATTCTGTTAGATTCTTATTGCTTTTACTGGACTGGTATTTGGCTGCCTGCAGTTACTAGGGAAGTAGCTGTAAGCATGATAACTATTTAATTGGGATAAAAATCCCAGTGAAAAAATGTATAGGGTTTGGTTTTGTGGTTGTTTTTTTTTAGTAGGATGCACTTTCTACTCTTTCTGCAATTTGACAGCCAAGACACTTTGGGGATTCTAATACAGGACTGTAGAATGTATAGTCAAATACAGTAGTAAATGTAGTGATATACAGAACTGGGAAGCACTTATCTGGAGGGAGCTAAAAGGAACAACACTATGTGAAAATGTAGTTCATTGAGGAAGTGTTTTTTGACAGTGCTAAATTGGAGGCACGGATAAGCCAAGTATTTTAGAGTTTATTCTCGTGGAGTTTCACAGACCAAACCTTGTTACTGAATGAACATTTTAGGCAAGAACTGTTGGCAGTGACATTTATTTAATCTTTTAGGAGGTGTATAATCTATGTACCGTGTAGTTTTTTCCAGCTATTTTTAGTGTTTATCATGATTGCAGTATGGTACAGCTGGTTTCAAATGTGTCTCTGTCTTCTTCCAAACATATTTTTTTCTAAATGGTGCCATTGTATTTCTTTGGTTAAAATGGTTAATTTTAAAAAGCCAACAGATTGAAGTTGGTTAAGACTACACATATTCAGACTAACTTCCTGAGGCTTTTATTCCAACCTTTTACAAGCTCTTGACTCTACAGAACTTGTTGGGGCTTTTTGTTTTGCCAGTGTTTTGAGGCACATCATGTTCTTCTGTGTGCTGGACACTTGATCTTGTTAGTACATAAAGTCCAGGCCATAACTCAGGCATACCTGTGTTTTCAGGTAAAATCTTGTGTCTGTCTTGGGATGATAGCTTTAGTTTCCTGGAGTTTCGTGTGTATAGGGATTCATGTTCATATCAGATGTCGTAACACAGAGTAAACTTTATGGCCTTTTCCTTTTGATTTGACCTATATTACATGAGAAGTTTGGTCATATACAGTCTTGTTCAATGCTGCACTGGAACCACCTTTAAGAAATGAAGAGGGGTTGAAGGGTGACAATTGCTGGAATGTATGTGTTACACTACATACTCTTAATAACTAATCATATTGCTGAAATCATAGTAAAAATAATGTAGCAGCTTCAGTGTGCTCAGAAACATGAAGCAGGTAGGGCTCATGGTGTTGCAATCAAACCTGTAACTAATGAATTGTTCCATTCTAGCGGTGCACTTGGGAAGACCAGGTGCTTCTTTTTTTCAAGCTAAACATACCACTTGCTGTACCTTAATACCCTCTCTTTTCCTGTAGTTTTTGGGGCTCCAGTACAAAGTAAGATAGGTTTTGCATCACTTTAAGTCACCTTCCAAAGCAATACACTAGCTTCAGCTGCTTCATAAGGCTGCTGTAATTTAGGACTTGAAATTTTCTTTATTCTTTCAAGTATCTGTTCTTGAGGGATTGATTACCCCCATGATGCATCTTGTGCGATTTATCTGAGTGGCTTACCGTACCTGAGTATTTTGCACTGCCTGGACTGTCATGTCTTCCTGTTTTGATGTTCCCAAGAATACTGATAAGAAGTGGTATTGCTGCCTGTTCTAAAATTGGTTAGAATGGGATTAGTTACTGTTTTAACAGTATAGTTGTGACCTTTGTAACTCCATGGCCAGTAGCCTGGGTACTGAACTCAAAACATTGTGGTAGTTAACTCATTTGGAAGTATCTGTCCTCAGTCATTATGTACGTTACTAGTTTTGCTTTCTTGGCTTTTTAGAGATACTACGTGAGTGATTCTGTTTGTTCCGTGTTCAGAATCTGGAGCATTTTGATTTTTCATGCAGTGTGTATGCTGGAGGAGGATGCATTTCAGTAACTTGTTTGTGACTTGGGTTGTTTTTTGGAGGCAGGGTTTTTTTGGTGGTCTTGGGCTATTTTAACCCCTCTTACTTGTTTACCAATAAAGAAGGCTCTTTTATCTATATCAGCCTCTCCTATAAACTAAAAGCATAGCCAATAAATTCTGTTTTGCTTCAGTTCAATCCATTAACTTTTTCTTTTGGTGGTGTTCTGAGAGTTAAATATGCTCTTTTCTCTTCTGGATAATACTGGGTGGGACTTCGACTATGCAGGCCACTAAAATGAACATACATATCTGCATAACTGCTTATCTGTACTTTTTTTTTAGCTGGACATGGAAGGCTCTGTTGCATGCCAAAAATGACCTAGCAGCCAAAATGAGAAGTGATAATTCAAAGCAGAGTTAACTTGTATTACCAGATCTGTTAAAAACTTAATTTTGAATGTTTACATGGAGATATTGACTGTAATTTTTATCAGTAGTCCATGCTTTTTGTTATGAAAAGGAAGTTTAAATATTTGACAGACACTGACCCTGGAATGTATCATGGTTAAAACCCTGCTTTCTGTTAGCACTGAAACTTTGCTTATCTGTTGTATCTTTGCCTACTGTCCAGATTTTTTTAACTGTAGGAGGCCTGTGTGAAGAATGCATATCCTTATTTATATTTTACACGACTTTTCCTGATTTGCTTTGATTTATTATCTTCATTTTTTTCTAAAGTTTGACTTAGAATTCTTGACAGTGGAATATACCCTTTAATATCTGCAAATGTTTTCTCATTCCATTAATAGATTTTAATTTTCAGTTCTTTCAAAATCAACCTCCCTTACTTGCTAAATGATGCGGTCACCTGCATATGTATCTCTGCCAAAAAGAAAAGTAGTAGCCAACTATCTCTTCTGGAAAATGAAGAAAAAATCAAGTGCAATTTATTCTCATGTTCTGCAACTGCAGATACTGACCTGTTTTCTTGTGTTGTGTGCACTGGTTTAGCAGAGAGTTGATTTAATGGCAAGGGTTATCAGCATTTTATCTAATTTACGGGAGTTTTTTTGCATATCCATAATTTTAATAGAGACATTCTCATGTCTGAAGTAGTAATATAAATGTTACATTATTTAATGAATGATGGGTGTTTAACCTGAGTGGTATTACATTATGCCTTAAGAAATACACACCATCTGTAAAGATGAGATACATATGTATGAACCGCTATTCCAGTGGCCAAATTAAAAAAGCTGCATAATTACAGACCAGGGCTTGTGATGCTTCTGGGAGCTGAAGTCAATCGCTTGCATTTTTATATACTTCTATGTTGTTTTTCTACTGGATCACAGTTCAGTTTGGTAGCTTAACTTCTTACAATGGAATGAGTACCAGAACACGGAACCTACATAACTGTAAGACAAAACAGTAATTTCTGAAGTTGCATAGATTTATAAACGTTCTGTATATTTGCTGTTTAGGCATGGTGCATAAGAGCTGATGTTGTTTGTGTAGAACCACAGTGTTCAGTCAAGTGGCTAATGAAGCTAAGTAATCATATTTCTTCCTAGGCAATATTTTCACAATTTCAACACAGTCGAGAAAAAGCACTCCCATCAGATAATATGAGACATGCCCTGGCAGAAAGTTTTAAGGATGAACAGCGTTTCCAGCTTGGATTCATGGATGATGCAGCAGAATGCTTTGTAAGTGTTCATTGTAATAGTTGAGTAGAATTACATGAGTTTTGTGCATGCCAAGCTGGCCTGTTGTTTTGATAGCTCCAGGCTCACAGGTGGGATACAACTGACATAATATTACTGACCTTCTTTATGCCAGTTTAGGGGAATGGACACATGGAGTAAGTGTCTGGTAATGTGGCAGGGAGTAATCTTGCATTTGCTCTGGACTTTTTCCCTAACTGTGTAGCTCAGGCAGGGGGGATATGTGAAACATCGTTACTACAGGAGGTCAGTGAGCATGATGAACTCTAAATCACTCCTAAAAGTTTTTGGATGGAGAGAAGGGTTATTGTCTCGGGAGAAGAGGCACCTATGGATTGGAATATGTAGTCTGTTCCTCCAAGTATTCTCTCGTCAGCTATTGAATTATGTTCCGTTACAACTAGCCAGCTCATTACTGAAGATTTCTGCAGAAGAGATTTCCATTTTCTTATCCAAGAGTGAACGAATACATGAAGATCTTGACTCTTGCTGCAATTACTTTCTGCCTTTATGAAGAGTCTCATTGAAAACGTGAGCCATTACTGTGACCATAAAAGATGATTCAGATCACATAGAACACTAGCAAAGAAGCCTTTCTAAGAAGTCCGGTATTAGACAATGAAAATTGTTCACCATAAAAAAAAAAAAAAAAAAAAATCAATGTTAACCTTCAGGCACAGATTTGAGGGACAGAAAATATGGTTGCTGCTTTGATTACTTTCAGCTTTGGGACATCCTTTGGAAGTATGCACAAATCAATACCTACCTGCCAGATGCATTTTCACATACCTGGGAAAAGCCAGTGGAGAAATACTGAAAGTGGCTGTTTAAGATCTTGCAGTCAGGTTAATGGATTGCAGTCATTAAAAAGAATCTCTCATTACTACTCCATATAATCAGAATGCATTTGGACCTGTGAAGTAATCAGCTGTCTGAATGATCTCTCTGAATAGATTCACTTCTTCCCATTACCTCTGATGTTTTTGTCAAAAGAAGTAAAAATGGCCAGGCTGATTCAGGGGCCAAACTGATGGCAATCGTAGTACTTTTTTGTTTCTTTTCCTTTCCTTTAAGGTTAAAAAGTGAGATTTGGAATGGGATGAGGCATGTGCTATTTATGAGCTTTTTCCATGCTTCTGTCAGTGATACTTGTTGTGTTGGCACATGTGCTAAATGTGATCAGATAGGCAGAGAAAAAGCGTGAAGAAGAACTGAGAGGCCTGATCCAAAAAATATTTCAGTCATTGCATGCAATGACATTAATATCATGTCTTACTCTAAGAACAGCTTTTTAAATTTTTCTTGAAGATTCACTTCCTTCAAAGGAGAATGTACTCTGGAAAAACAGTTGTGTAACTGTTGTCTAATGCTGTTCTGTTAATGTTTGGAAATCTTGAGATGAAGAGAATTCCCATCTGCTGGGTTGTGAATAGGGACGGAATTAAATACGTGTTAAAGGTGTAGGTGGACTATTTGGAGCCAAGGGGAGTAGTTGGAGTATTAAACTATCAAGTTGCTCATATATTCTGACTTCGTCAGTTCAGTTTATATTTACATTATTATTTCTATTTAGGAAAATATCCTTGAGAGGATTCATTTTCACCTAGTGCCAAACAGCGAGACAGATATGTGCACTTCAAAATCCTGTATTTCTCATCAGAAGTTTGCTATGACACTGTATGAACAGGTCAGACCTTTATTTGATAGCTTTAACAAATAATTTGTTTCCACTGTCTCGAGTAAATAAAAACAAAAGTATATTTATTTTTGTAGTGTGTATGTCGCAGTTGTGGAGCATCATCAGACCCATTGCCTTTTACGGAATTTGTGCGTTACATTTCTACCACAGCCCTGTGGTAAGAGCTTTTATTCTTGTACCTGATTTTTCTATATACACCCTTCCAATAATAAGCAAAGCATGCCAGAGAAATGCTGTGTTAAAAATGAATGTGTATGCCTTTGTTAAAATGTGTTTTTGAGACACTGTCCAAAAGTAACATTTGGATTTCAAAAGCAAGGTGTAGAGAGAGCTTGACAAAAAGTATGTATTGTTGCTGTTTTACCTCTCTATCTTTTCTTTTTAGTCATAAGATATAGTTAATTGAGAGTTGACTGAAATCTGTTATCTCTTAAGAAGGGAGATCCACAGTTATTTCCATTTATTTTTTTACAGTAACGAAGTAGAAAGAATGATGGAGAGGCATGAACGTCTCAAGCCGGAAATGTTTGCAGAATTGCTGCAGGCAGCAAATACTACTGATGACTACAGAAAGTGTCCTGTAAGTAAACAAACATGTTGCATTACTTTAAGATACAAGGGAGACTTTTTAGCATATTAAATCAGGATAAATTATTCCCCTAAAAGCAGGATTACCTGTGGCCACTTCAGCACAGTCCAGCTTAGAGTAAAAAAGCCCTTAAATTTATATTTTATTGTTACATTTATGGATAAACATGGTATTGTAGGTACAAGTGGCCTGTTTAGAAAGTCTGTGTTTTATTCTTCATATTCAACATAGAGCTAAGTGGCTTTGATGAGTTGGAAGAGGTATATTTTCTGATTGAAGCTGCTTTAGTTCATTTGTGCTTCTGTTGACAAAACCAGTCTCTTTTAGCTCGTTCTACTTAATTTCTCTCTTCCTTAAATGGTTCTCTGTAAATACCGTTAATTGAAGAACTATAGAACAGTACACAAGAACATACAGACCTAAGCTTAAATGATGAAATGGAGGGCGAACAACAGACAAATTGTTATGGGTGACTTGGATGTTTTCAGAGATTTCTGTTTTAAGGTGGTGATTGGATGTAGTAGTTTAGCTGTAAGTCTTCATCAGGGTGTTTTTATGATGAAGAATTTTATTCTTAAATTAGAATTGTTAGAAACAAACACCATAATTAAATCTGATAATTAGAAGAAGTTGCAGAGTTGTTTTGTTGCACTATTTCTTGTCTACTAACTTAACTTTGGACTGCCATTTTTTAAACATCTTTGTTTTCCCCTCCCATCACATTTTTTTTCCTTTTTCTAGAGTAACTGTGGTCAAAAAATAAAAATTCGTCGTGTTCTTATGAATTGTCCTGAGATTGTCACAATCGGTTTAGTCTGGGATTCAGAACACTCTGACCTGACAGAAGAGGTTATGCGGAATCTGGCAACACAACTTTATCTTCCTGGGGTATCTGACCTAAAACTTACTATTTGCTTATTCTAAATTTCATTTAACATGTATTTTATGTATGTGTAAATAGATACAAAATATAAAAAAATATATATATACACACATACATATTTTTAAAACACAATTTAACTTCAAAGTTTATGTCTACTTTTACCATTCTTTATAATGTGCTGCTTGATGCAGTTTCTGTGAGAGGAAAAAGTCCTGTCAGAATTGTTGGTCTTGTGCCTAAGTACAAAGATGAATGTAGGTGAATTCCTAGTTGAAAATCGAGAGATATCATGTTCAGTTTGAAATTTGTGGAATTATTCCAGAGCATTATTGTTTTACCCATTCACCTATGCAAAAATAAATGATAAAGTAGACCTAATAAGTGCAAAAATCATTACTTATACTCATGAAAAATTGTATAATGTAACAGGATGTTTAATACCAATTGCCTTGGTGAAATGCCAGTAGTACGTCTGGAAGTTGATGCTGAATGTTTTACACATATTTTAAAATACATGACCATTTTTACAGCTGTTTTATAGAGTCACAGATGAAAATGCCAAAAATAGTGAACTTTTTCTTGTGGGAATGATTTGCTACACAAGCCGACATTACTGTGCCTTTGCCTTTCATACCAAGAGTTGCAAATGGGTGCTGTTTGATGATGCTAATGTAAAAGAGGTAAATACTTTTTTTACTGCTACCAAATTTAGTGATCTTTACTTTTCTAGAATGCGTTCTTCTGACACCAAACTTGAAACAAGTCAAACAAATGTCTCTCTTTTAATAAACCTTTAGTTTTGTAAATCAGTTTTCAGAAATTAATTTTAGAAATTAATTTTAAATTTGCCTTCATTACTTTACAGTTCTGCCTTCCAAATGCCCAGTGTTTCAGAATGTTAATGCACTTGTCTACTGTTAAATTTGTACTACTTGTACTGAAAAAGAAGACCTGTTTACTGGCAGCTGTATTCATAGTGTTGATGTTCTGACTGTTAGCCCATGTAATACTGGTTCTAGCTTTTTGCTGTAATTTACATAAATTCATGTGCCAAAATTTGAATCTTGATGTACCTTTGAAATTGGGCATTTGGTACCTGTTGCTTAATAAATTATTCTTTCCATTCTTTCGGGTTCAATGCTGTTGATAAAGTTTTGGGGTTTTGTTTGGTTTTTTTTTGTTTTTTCTTAGATTGGAACAAAATGGAAAGATGTGGTCTCCAGGTGCATTCGATGTCACTTTCAGCCATTGTTGCTATTTTATGCTAACCCAGATGGCACAGCTGTATCTCCAGAAGATGCTCCAAAGCAGATTATTCACTGGTCTCAATGCAAAGCAGCAGGAGGAAATGGGGAAGACTTGGGTAATTAAGATTTTTTTTTTTTAACAACAGTATCAACTGTATTTCTGAAATGGAGATTATAAAGGAGAAGGTAATAGATTAGCTGCTTTCTTCTTAAATACTTTTATCAATAATTATCTATTGAAGGGTCTCAAAAGAAAATAGATTAGTGTATGTATTCAATATTAGAACTGTTTGTATTATGTCTGATAAGGGAATACAAATTGAGACTCATGGATAATGGGGAAAAAAGATTTTTCTATTGTAGATTATTCATAACTACACATAATTTCAGTAATTTCAGAAGAAAATCTTGGTATATTTGTATATGTGGGTCTTCTGTGTGTATTGATATATTTAAAATACCTATTAAAATGCTATAAAAAAGTTTAATTACAGCTTCATACAAATACAGAGATACATTTGGAGCGTGTGTGTATATATATACACACACACACAGAGCGCAATTCAGAACTTAAGGGAAAAATCAGAAGGAGCTGCAGGAAACTTTTCTCCAAGATTCATATAGCATAGGCCTCAATATGTAAGAATCCAGTCTTTTGGTTCTGTAGTTTGTACTGCTGTCTTTGTTAAACATAACATACAAGTAAATTAAATAAAAGGCTGATTGAATTTGACATGTTCGTCTTCACATAATGAATAGCAATAGGACATAGACTGCTTCAGGGAAGAAAAAATTGAGGACTGTGTTCCACTACAGTCTACCACTGTAAATATGGCAGTATATAAAATATTACAGAACCTTACTACCTAACATACTGAAATGTGGTGTGGGTTTTCTGTGAGGTTTTTCTTTTGTTTGTTTTTTTTAATCTGCAATTAAAAAGTTTTCTTATTCTTAATTTGGATATTAGAAACTTTAAATTAGGAAGCCTTGCATTTCTAAAGATAGATGTGTTATTTGATAGGATTTGAAAAGCATTCTGCTCCTAAATCAGACCACATGAAAGAGAATGGAGTTGGAGACCCCACTAATCAAAAGAGTAATAAAAAACTTCAGCCAGATAATTCAGTATTCAGTAGAAGCCATCTTCAAGCTAGTAGTGGTAGAGGTCCAGGTATGTATTCACCACCCCACATTCCCACCCCCAAAACCACCCCAAACCTGTCTTACTATGAAATACTTCAGGTGATAGAGTTTCAGGTATGTGCTAACCTCTGGACTAGAACCATTTCTAAAGGAAGAATTCCATCATTGAATTGAATCAATCTTTGAATAACAACTAATGTTTAAGTAATATCTGCCATGGAATGTTAACTTTTCTGGAGAACTGTAAAGGCAAAATTTTTTTTCTTACCCCTCATTATTCCTGCACTAAAGTGGCTCTTGAGGCCTTGATCCGTTTCTCAAATATCATCATGCCTTCCAATCATGTTGTTGGTTAAAAAGCACATTAGAAACTTGAAGCTGAGTGATCTTTTCAAGCATGTGGTATGGCTCTGGATCACTGGCTATTTGAGGAACACTGCTCCCCAACAGTATTGTGACATGCAGCATTATTTGTAGTTCCGTATATTAATGGACTTTATCTTATGTTTGGAAAGAATAGTGAAAAAAGTTGTCTTATCTGTTTAAAAGTCCATTCTATTTGTATACTAGGCTTCCAAGCAAATCAAGCTATGAGAAGTCATATGAGGCAGTGACTTCTGCGTTACTTGTCAGTGCCTTTGCTCTGAACTCCCCTACTTCTCAGGTGGAGAGATGCTGCTTTCTCTTGAGATGTTCCTCCTCTTTGTTGTTGAATTCCTAGATTTTTTTAAAACTGAGATTGCTCAGCTTGGTAACTCTTTTTTTGATGGAGTGATAACTCAAAAATGGTCAGTATTTACCTTTTCAGAAATAGAAGGATTTGTTTTCATGAACAGTGATTATGCTGTTTTATTAAAAGTAAATCTTCACATTTAGACAAGATGAAACTTAGATTCATGTTTTCAGTATAATTCATAAAATTTGATGTAAATAGTATATGCTTTGAAAATGGCTTGAGCATTCAATTTTGATAGGAGGTGTTTGTAAGACATACTTGACATAATGCTGCTTTGGTTACTTTCATTAGCTCCATTTAGTGGACTCCTTGGAGATACCTATACATTTAAATCTATACTATACACCGGTCTTTTTTAATCCATGTTATGTAATTCATTAGTCTTTTTAAGTAGTACTAATATTATAAACTAAATGTTATGGTACGTAAATGTATTGGTGTATTTTGATGATGAATGACTTTTTAGTAATGATCTTTGACAAAAAGTATTTTTTGCAGCTAAGTTAGGTTACAGTGATCAAAAGGACAGGCTAAAGGACATATCCAGAGAGTGTGCTCAGAAAGCTGTTGATATGAAAAACTTCTCATCTTTACGAAAAGATGCAGACAGAGGACCAAGAAAAGAGTCTGGGAGACAAAGAGGTACATTTAAAAAATATGATCAGAGAATCAATGGGTTAAGTAGTTTTTAGCATCCATACTAGCTGTGCAGTATTGTTTTCTCCTTTTAAGAGAACACACTGTAAGATTAGAGTTTCCCAGTTTTCAATATTCTGAAATAATGTAGTGCATTTGTTGAGATAGTGTAAGAAACACAAGTACTGTAACAATATCAGTTAAATATTAATAATAACTTTAATGGACCTTTTTTGTTTTTCTTCTTGTAAGACTTGATTGGGGAAGATCGTTCCAATCTTAAGTCGGGGTCTCCTCCAGTTGGAAATGGATTTAGACACTGTGCTGATCAGCGCATATACAGCAGCCAGGGAAGAGGCTCCTATAAGCATGACGGTGCGCCTCACCAAGCAAAGCTTTCTGTACAGGTGCTTGGATCAAATAAAACAGAAGCGCTTCCTGCTGGGGAGAAACCAGTGATCAGGACCCGGACTGATGGTGTCACCGGCTATGATACAGACACCAGTCAAGACTCTAGGGACAAAGGAAGTAGCAGCAGCAGCAGAAGCAGAAGTAAAGGTTGGAAGCCTATGCGAGAGACACTAAACGTAGACAGCATTTTCAGTGAGACTGAGAAAAAACAGCATAGCCCAAAGCACAAGGTAAATCCGAACAGTAAATCTAAGCACGAAAAGGAGCGAAGCTTTAACCATTGGCCAAAAGAGAACCAAATCCAGAAAGGTTTAATGACTATATATGAAGATGAAACAAAACAGGATACAGGAAGTAGAAGTTCACTGGATTCAGAGGGAAAAGGGAATGCTGAAAAAAGCAAAGGATTTACAGAGAGAAAAATCCACAGTGATAACTGGCAAATTCAGAGGACAGAATCTGGATATGAAAGCAGTGATCATATCAGCAATGGATCTGCAAATCCGGACTCGCCCATTATTGAAGGAATCAATCCGGCAGATGTCAAGAATGTTAAAGAAAATGCTTCCTGCAGGTAATGCAAATGCTCTTAAAACTTGCATAGATTGTATTTGCAGAAAAATAAGTTGTTCTAATGTTTATGTATTTTTTCACCGCCCCCCCCCCCCCAAAAAAAAAAAAAACCCAAAACAAAAACTAACAACCCAACCCAAAAAAACAAGAAAACATGCTCTGGACTTTATACACTTGAGGTCAGGTATGTAGAAAGCTGGCAACTTACCTAGAAATAAGGGTATGGACAATTAAGCATTAAGTTCACTTTCACTCTGAGGCTGCAACACTAGTTCTGTTTGGAAGGCACTGAACCACATTATTATGGCACTGAGCCAGAACTGGTCAGCCCTGCTGAGGGGCAGGGTGTGTTAATTTGAAATAATTGCTATACTACTTTAGTTACAAGTTTTTTTAGACTGTGGGTAACTTGCCATCTGTAATGGAATACAAGTGTCTATATAAATCATATCTGTTAACAGTTGTACAGACAGTCCCCTGACAAGGAGATGGGTATGGCAGTAGGTGAATCTTGTATACTGTTCCTAGTCATTGTTCTGAAATTCAGTTTTCTAGAACACCTCAGGTATTTATTGAGCACTTGATAATTGTTTGACCTATTTGAAAGAAATCTTTGCTGAAAAGTGTAGAATTTAAAAAAAAGTGGTGAAAAATGTGGTTAGTAGCCAAATTTTGTTAAACTTAGTAAGAATTGATGTATGCTTAGTAACTAGTATGTTGCCCAGAGATGATGTGGAGTCTCTGACTGTGGAGATACTCGTAACTCAACTGGACAGTCCTGGGGTCCTGGGCAGCCCACTGTAGTTGACTCTGCTTGAGCAAGGCAGGGTTGGACTAGATGATCTGAAGAGATCCCTTCCAACTTAAATGATTGTGTGATGCTGTGAAATATAAAGTTATCAACCTCCCACATGTGGTTTTCTGTATTGTGTGTCTTAAACTGTATGTGGAACATAGTTCCTACTAGAACCCATACATTCTTCTTTCAAATCTTGTTTATATCCATAAAATGGAATGTGAGACCAAGCCTCATAGATGATGGCTAAATTTGAGCAAATTTTTGGACATATGTTTTCATGAAAAGTTGTTTTTATGGAGGAAGAGAATAGCAAATACCAGGAAATGAAAAGGCTCCGACTTCTCTAAGCACAGATGCAAAATTTTAAAACTTATTTCATAAAGTATTATAGCAAGTTATCAAAACAATTTTTTTTGTATTTAAAACATAAAAAATACAACTTCTCTGTGAATTGAAATGTCTTTGGTTATTTTGGAACTGCAAGAAAGCAAAATCAGTCATTTGCTTAGTTCATAGTTTCCTAGGGAATTATTTTCTTTCGCATATAGAAGCATAAACAAGGACCTAAAAATGGCCATGCCAGGATAGGGCCAAAGGTTCATCTAACACGCATTCAGTCTAAACCAGTAGCCAGTACCAGATGCTTATGAAGGACAACAGCAGACAGAGTGGTATTTTGTAAGTGAATTCTTTTGGCCTGTTGTATTTGGGTGCTTTATGGACTTTCTGAACTGGAATTTATGACTGTGGTGTCCACTTCCCATTAAAAAACACTTTTTACCTCATGCCTTTATCTACTCCCCTCTTTTCCTCCCCCCCTCCCGCCTTTCCCCTCCCAACAAACTGTACAAAACCCCACTATACAAAAACCTTATGGGATTTTTATTGGATAATGATATAAATATGTATAAAGCTGCTCCCAGCCATGTTTATATTTTCAGTGTTTATGGTTGCCTCAAACCATGATTTCTATGGTTAGAACCATTTTATGCCTCATGTTTCAATATGCCCAAGAGGTAATGGGATGCTCAAATACTGCATGTGTCTTTTCATGAGAGACAATATAATAAACTTAAAACAACTTAGTTCATTAAGAATCTGCTTACACTGTTATTTAAATATTTGTCAAAGAAAAAAGAAACAAACCAAATGTACTTCATCGAAATACAAAAGACTTCTTGGGACTTCCAGAAGGATTTTATATGACCGGTAATTAGAATTGACCGGCAATACTCGCTAGTTCCCTCCTAACCATTCAGACTTTGTCTCATAAAAACAAACAAACCACAAATTAATTACTTGGAAGTTTTTAGAAGGTGGAAAAAAATTACTTAGCATTTTGTTTGCTGTTAGGTTCTTTCTCCATTCTTGCTGTTTCTTTCAGTATTTTTCTTGTTTTCCTGTCCTTTCAATAACAAGAGTTTGGGTTTGTTTTTTTTTTAATTGCCACTCTATCTTCTTCCCTGCCTTACTCTTGGAGAAGGAAGGAATTGGCAGGGTCTTTGTCAGCTCCCTATCTGGACTGGTAAGGCATGCTTTTTGCTTAATTAAACCAGCAAGATTTACTAAATCTGGTGATTTTTTTTTTTTTAAATTTTTTTCTTCTCTTGGGTTTGTTGCTGTTATCTTCTGGTGTTCTTCCAGTTTAAGAAAAAGTTTAAAAATGAAAATCCCTGTGAATGAAAGACCAAGTGGCAATCAGAACTTAGAAGAATGATGTTTGTTGTCACAACAAAGTATTAAAGAATAGCAAAATGTCAAACTAGGAAAATGGACAAGAGAGAATGTTAGCTAACAGGTTACATGTACTTAAGATATTGATACTGATGAGATTTTTGCATTTTTAGAGAACTTAAGCTTGGCATAGTCAGATGCTGCTATATGTTTAACTTTGAAATATTCAGGGTGTAAACTATTAACACTGAAAAATATATTTGTTTCAGACATAGGTGATACGGATCATAAATTCGTTGTTCTTTCTCATAGGTGACATGATTTTTTTTATTGTTGATAACTTTGGGAAGCAGCTGTCTTTATTAAGCAGGCTGATGTAATATTAAGATCAAGAAAATTTGCTTTTTTATGCGCTGCTTATTAGGCATCCTGCTGTTGTACTCTAGAGTAAGGCTGGGATGAATGGGCATCCAATCTCCAGACCAAACTGGGAACACCAGCCTCACAAACTATATATTTTTTTATCTGTCCATATTAAAGGATTCAGGTCATCCTGAATTCATCTGCATCTGCACAGCCTGTCATGTGTGGGAGCAGTGTTAAAAGTATTAAAGGGCCACCCCTACTATCTTATGTATCTTCTGTGAAGTGTGTGTGCTAGTAAAAAAAAAAGTGACAGTGATGATAACAAGAGTCAGTTTCGCACAGGCAAAGTTTTTATGGTTGTATGCACTCTGGGCAATAAAGTTTGTGATCATACATAAATAGTTTAAGCCTTCACATTACGTGTATGCTTCTTTTACAGTGAACAGAACTTGTCAACCAAAAAAGCTGACAATGTGTTACATTCAGTATCCCAGCAGAACAGAAACTTTTATGGTAAGAACTTTAACTTGTATAAAGAATAAGAAGTTTTCTAAAAATAGTTTAGATGTACCAAAATTTTAATGCTAACTTATTAATATCATACAGGAGATGGACAGATTTCTGATTAGCCTTTTGTATTTTACAATTTTGCTGCATTAAGTTATCATGATACTTCATAAAATTGTTAAATGTATATACAATTTATCATTGCTTTCTTTTTTTTTTTTTAACAAGCCATAATCAAGTATTGCAAAATTAGATAATTTGTGTATCAGATTGGCTGTATTTAGATGGATTAGAAGAAAATTGGCATGGAATTTGTGGCTGTTTTAGCCGGGATGTTAGGGTTTTTTCATATACTTTTTTCAGTAGAGAGCTCTCTTGCTGACTCATCATAGCCTGTGTACTCTGTGTGTTTTTAAAATGGCAAAAGAAATCTGTTTTGTGGGGTTTTTTCCTCCACAGTGAATTCCAAATTTTGTTCTTGTTCACGTTTTTAACCTTTTCAGTGAGTTAGACTGATGGATAAAGATGGAAAGTGTTCATATCCCTTCTTGGTACATTTTATGGAGGTGTGATGGAGCAGCAGTTCAATAACATCACTTTTTTCAGGGGCATTTAAAACATTCTTTTCCACAAAGCACCTTCATTTATTCAGTTTCTTGGCTTTCTCATAGAGCAAATGTACAGTGTAAATGGATTCCTAGCTATCTGCCATGATACATGGGTTCCCAAATAGAGGGGCTGGCTTTTATCAGTGCTCCACCATCACGTGAAGAAAACTGTTTGTGTTATGATGGTAGCAGCAGCAGTGGTTCCTTCTTTCTGTGCTAGGTCATGAATATGCATGGTGCGAGTTCACCCGTTCTTAGCATCTCCTTTCAGACAGCAGTGGCAGTGCTCAATTGTGTGCTGAGTCATGTAAAAGCATGACATGTCTCCCAAACAGTTGTTTCACATGACCTCTAGCACCAAAGTAACAGGCTAGGTGATTTTTTTTTTTTTGTAGTGCTTAGATCTATTTTAAATACGGTATTCTGGTGTGGAAAATGTAAGTATCACTTTGGGAGGCTACAGCTGCTTTATAAATTGTTAGATAATCAGGATACAATGATTTTTCTTGCCACAGTCCTCCTCTCCTGTGTTTTGTTAAAAAGCATTTTCTTTATAGGTTGATAGAACAGTTTGTCCTTCCTTGTGCATGTCATCTACCACTGCCTCCTCAGGAAGATGGCCAATGCGTAACTGCTTCTGGCTGGTGTAGGTTCTCTGTATGAGAACTGAAAACGCTATTGTTCACTAGTATTAGTGATTTTACCAAGGCCTGCAGTGACATGACAAGGGGCAATGGTTCTAAACTGAAAGAGGGTAGGCTTAGATTGGACATAAGGAAGGAATTTTTTATTATGAGGGTGGCGAGAAACTGGCACAGGTTACCCAGAGAAGTTGGGGATGCCCCATCCCTGGAAGTGTTCAAGGTCAGGTTGGAGGGGGCTTTGAGCAACCTGATCTAGTGAAAGATGTCCCTGCCCATGGCAGGGGGGTTGGACCTTTAAAAAGCCCTTCCAACACAAACCATTCTATCATTTGATGATTCTGTGATATTTGGATGACTCTATACTGGCATAAAACATCCAGTATAATTCATTTCACTGGCCTTAATTGGTGCTTTCTTTTTAATCCAATGAAAATGATTAAATGTAAATCTCGATTTCCGTTGCTTATATTCTGCTTTGAGAACTTATTTCTCGGTTTAATGTTTGGTGGTGTGGTTTTGGTTTTTTTGGTGGTTTTTTGGTTGGTTGGTTGTTTTTTTTTAGCAAGTGTGCATGTTTCTGCCTGCTCCTGTGTCCGGCCGCCCCCCCCCCCCCCCCCCAAAAAAAAAAAAGGGGGGTGGGGAAGAAAAACCATGGTAATTTTGTTCACTCCCTGTGTTTTCCCCAAAAGCATTTCTATGAGTTTTCTTGGTGGATACTAAGGAAGATTTTTTTTTTTTTAAATGTCTGGGTGAACTGTGGTATCATTTGTTTTCCTTCAAGATATGAAGCAATACCAGGAAGAAACACTTGTAATAAGGAAATCTACTTCCTTTTACATACTAATATGTCTGTGGGGTTTTTATAAAGTTGATAAATGCCTTGGCATATAAATATTATAGGTCAGCATGAGGCCAGCCAAAATCATTATCTACTGTTGCTGGAACAATGGAATGGTGCTCATACAAAGAGGTGCAATAAATACTAGGCCACTTCCCCAGGAAATGTTTGATTTTTATAGATATCGTACTTCTTTTCAAATAATGTATAGTATAGTTTCTTCCAAGACTTAAACTGGGGGGATGGGTTTGCCATACCACTTTTTTCTGTCATTATTCCAATTTATTTTTTGGTTGTAGAAAGAGAACTGATTTGGTGTTTGTTTATTTTGACAACAAAAAAACCCCAAACCCAAAATTGATGTTGCATGGAATGAAAAGATCTGTTTTTGTATGACATTTATTCTGATTTAGTTCTGCACTATACTATACTTACCATACCAGTGGGAAAAAACTCCACACTTGGATAGCAAGAAGAAAAAAAACCACCAGTGAAAAATACATAAAGGACTGTCAGAATGAAAAATAGGTGGGTTCAAACAATGTTTGAGCTTAGTAATAAATATTCTCTGGAGAGAACCATGTACTGTACTTCAGTATACTTAAAGCTTTCAACATGCATTTTACGTTTTCTTCTTAAAAAAGTGTTGTGATTGCAGGTGATCCTTAGAGTTAATCATAAAACATTGATGATAAGATCCCATCTATTCATTTATTCTAATTCAGTAACTAACTTTTTGAATAGTTCTGTAACAAAAATATAAGTATTCTAAATCCGATGTGAAATTCTTGCATGTGTGTGTGTTTTGGAAAATACTTTTAGTGGAAGTGATTAATGGACTGAAAAGACATCTGAAGAACTTGATCATTTCACATGCGTGTGGGGTTATGTAGACTCAGCTTTTTGGTTGTCTAAAAAGTGTGTCAGGACACCTTTAGCAAGGACAATAGTAGTCATTTACAGGTATCAGTTGTATTACCTTATGTTACATCTCTGAATATTATGACAAGACATGAATTGGTAGGTAAATACCAAATGAACTCCTGGAAAGTAGTACTTAAAGAAATGCTCAGTCCTTTCTGAGAAAGGAATGGAAGGTAAGAAATCTTTGTTAGCCTTTCATGGCAACTTGAAAAAATATCTCTGGGTGGTTTTTTTGTATGGAAAACTTAGGGAAATAATGTTGCACTTCTGATTATGACCACTGTATGTATAACTGTGCTTTACCAGTTCCTCATTTTTAACTGGAGCTGAGTAAGTCTACTGTTCAGCAGTTGAGGAATTCTGTCCCTGACTTACAAAAATAAACTTATTGTTAGAGCATTATAAAGATAGTAACATTGGATTGCACAGTGGTTATGCAGATCAAATGGCTGCTTCTTTCACTGGTAGTAAGCAGTAGATAACTGTAGTGCTGAAGCAAATGTCCCACAAGGCCAGTCCCTAATTTGTGTGATCAAACTTTGTCAGGAAAATGTGGATATTAAGAAAGCAGATACAGTATCCTTAATTTATATTAATGAATTAGTGCTTATGAAGTTTGAACTTGATGAACTGTGGAGGCTAATTTTTTTTTGTATATAAAGAACATGTGACATGAAGAGTGTGACGGCAAAATTTTCACCCCCACATTCTTAAAGTTGAAGAAAGATTACTATAATTCTTGGAAGTTGGAATGGGCTATAGAATTTTTTTAATGGCTTTTCAGAGCAGTCTGTGTGCTAGCTACTGATAATCATTTTCAGTCATAAAGGGGTTTTAGTGGCTTTCATGACCACCCTCCCTGATTCCTAAGGCATAGATGTCTTCATAAAAATGCCACTCCTGACAATTTCAATAAAAGGCATTAATGTTGGGAGGGTTTAAATAAAAAAATAAATCATAGAAGCCTTGTTTTCTAGATTCCTCCCTTCCTGCACGCCAAAGCTCAGAGCACTTCATCCTTGAGCTAACCCTATCAGTAGAATAAGCACTGTGATTAAAATTGGCCAAGTGCTCAATGGCCTTGTACTTAAGATGCAGTATTAAAAGCTCCCTGTTCAGTGATCTCAAAAAAGGATCTACTTGGAATCAATGCCTTAAATTAATAATTGATTCCCTTTGAAAATAAATGCAAAACAGTGTTTTTAATGTTACAAATTCAGAGGTTTTCCTATTAATAATTATTCAGCTCAATAGCACGAGACAACTCCAACTGAAATCTAGAATCATTCTGAAGCTCTGGTGAGTGTATGAAGAAGAATCCAAATTGTCTTTGTTTATTTGTCACTTCAGAAAACCCCACAAACAAACCATAATTCTGAAAAAGAAAACTCATCTTCTTAGGAAATCCATACATTTATGGTAATAATTTAAAAAATGCAACTATACTTAAGAAAATCCAGTTGTTGCCCTTATGGTGCAGTCAATGTATGTAACTATAATGTTTGAAGAAATAAGTAGTGAATTAAAGCATGCAGCCACTTACTTTACTTATTACGAAACAGAAATAAATAAATGTTGGAGCGTCTTTAAATGATAGATTAAAGATTTTGGTTTAAAAAAAAAACCAAAACAAACAAAAAACCAAAACCAAACCCTAAACTTTTGAGATTTCCAAATGTAGTCAAGCAGCCCATGAAGATTGAAATGTAAAGCATTGTCACATCTGTAATTCACTTTATTAATGTGAGAAGTTTGCAAATTTAAAATACATGATGCAAAGGTCCAGGATTGAGTTATAACAAAGACCTGATAAACTTGAGGCAGATCAGAATGAAGGGAGGGTAATAGTTGGTGTTCTTTGACCGTTGCTTCACTTCAGGACTTATTTAAACTCTCACACATGCAAGTATGCACACACCCCCCCCCCCCCCACCCCCCCCACCCCCCCCCCCAACAAAAAAACAACAGTGGAACTTTATTTTCATTTTTTCCAGATGTTTAAAGCCATGGAAAAAAATCCACTAATGAATATATAATAAATGTTTTGCACTGAATTTTGCTCCAGAAGGACAGTTTCTTGAATATAAGGACTTTGTTTCTGAAGATGGTCACTGTTTTTTAAAAATAATACTCTATTTTGGACAAGTTATAATGTGTTTACCTTCTTGACTGGGATTATGTTGTTGTTCCACATTTCCAAAGCTTCCAGTAAGTTTGTCTGTCACTTCAGCTGAATACACAAAAATGTCTGGGCTCAGAGAGAGGAATTTGCCGCACTACTTGTTACAAAAAATACTACACCTTGTTTATTTTATTGGCAACTTAAAAAAAAATAAAATTAAAAATCGGGTAGTAAAAAGTACAGGAAACCTGCAGCTAAAACACATTAAAAGGAAGTTGAATTTAATGTGGTTTGGTCTCCCCACCCCTCCAAAACTGGGCTTTGCAGATTTCTGCAAATGCTCTGTATGTGTAAATGGAGGTATTAGAGGAGAACTTGACTGTCCTACCTGTTGGCTATAGAATAGCTGTTAATCTTTTGAAAATCTGGATTGACTATTCAGCTGTGAAAATAGATGTTCATAAATCTTAAAAGCAGACTGGTTTGTACGTCAAAAACCAGTTACGTTTTATTTATTGGTAAGCTTCTTATGCCCCATTGATAAGGATGTCTGTCTGCAGCTGAGCACGGCGCTTGTGTGTCCCATATTTAGGTTTGCAAAGAACGTAGAGCCAAACTTCCCAGTCGAGTCTGCGTCTGGTTTTAACCATGCATGGATATCCTGTCAGCAGAAGAGAAAATAACACATCTATTTTTAAGTTAGCTGGAATTCTGAAGACACAAACCACCCGGTATCGCTGGGCAGCTTTGGCTGAGTGGGTGCTATGGGCACGCCAAGGAAACAGCTTCTTAGCCTTTGCTGCCATCTCCTGACCGATTTGTGGTATTGCCTCTCGGAAGGGCCGAACGTCCTAAATTCCTTGGGGGTTTGGCTTGGAGTAAAAATTAAAAAATTAAAACCTGTAATCTTCACATCAGGCGGTTTGGGGAATTAAAGAACAGTTGTATCGGCGATTTATTTGCTATTTTTAAGTAGACGTGCTCTTGTATAAAAGTAGATACATTCAAAGTCTGAAAGTTAAAAACGCTAGCTTCGGACACTGTTAATCTAGCAATTTTGCTAATTCATTCCTAGGACTGTATCCTGACGTTGGGACTGAGATGAAATACTGATTTGGAAACATGCACAGGAAATAATGTGTCAGAGCCTGTGCTTTTTTTTTTCCAGTGAAGCTATTTACAGTTCATTAAAATTTGTCGCAGAATGAGGTGTTTTCTGTTCAAAATATTACCTCAGTGCTAGTTAGCTCTGATGTCATGGCCCACTGGAGCAGTTTTGAACTTACTTTCAGGTTAATTAGTTGTCCCTTGCCAGTGTCACAAGGGCTCATTCAGTAACAATATTTTCCCATAAGTATTCTTTGTAAGGTTGTGGTATTGCTTATCATCTGGAATAGCAAGATTTTTTTTATATTAATTTTTTTTCATTTTGGGGATCGAAGGAAAGACATATGAGGGCTTTGTCTCTTGTGCTATATGCCATTTTAGCCTCTACAACCTGTGTTCTTTGTCAAAGATTTAGTGCCTTTAGTCTTCATCAGTTAAAGATAGGGCAGATATTGACCCTCAAAACAGGTATCACCCAACAGCCTCATCCATAGTTTTTAGTTTGGTTCTTTTCTGTTATTGGGTTTTTGACTTGTATGTTCATGATTCAAACGTTCCAAGACTTTATTTAAACTTGGGGAAATAACAAGGGAATAAAAAAAATATCTTAGCTTGGTAAGATTACATCGTTTAAGAATAGATACAAAGTTTTTGTAGTTTTTGTTGATGAAAGTGTGGAACAGCCTACATTATCCCATTGGAACTTGTCTAAGTTAGTACTGTCTACTGAACAAGAGATTATTTTACTAGAGATCAGACAATGTATGCTGCCTTTTTTTTAATTTAATTCCCGTTTTTCTGGAATAGGCTAGTAGTTATATGAATCTAGTCTATACATACACAAAATAAGACTTCTTTTGAATGGCTTCAGAGCAGGTGACCAATTATAATGGGGCCAATCATTGCATTAGGAAGACTTCTCATATCTATCTCTAAACAAATAGACTGTTGCTTGTTACTTGCCAAGAAAGTGTTGTATTCTCTGTGGTGGTGATGTGGATACTTCAATGCTTCCTTTATTTACTGTTAACTAGGAGTTGCATTGTTCAGAAATTGTGTATTTTTAGAGAATGATTCTTTGCTTTTGCCCGTGAATAAAAGGAGCTTCTAGAGTGTGAGTGTAGTAGTGCTGGCCCAGGCACTCTCATGTTGTGTGTTCAGGGCATGTGACTGAGAGTGCTCCCTGTCTGCTCAGCATCTCTACGAACTGTACAGTTTGCTGTAAGTTTTTAAATCTGTTTCAAAGAATGCATAATGCATTTCTTTTAAAAACAACCAACAAAAAAACCCACCAAACACAAAAAACCCAAGCCACCCCCCCAATCCCTACAGTATTCATTTAATTTAATTATTATTACATGATGTGAAATTTCTGAAATCATAAGTAGTTTTAATTTTGTAATTTAAATGACTTTGTATGTTTGAATAAACATGCTTTTATAAAAAGCTGCTTTTAAAATGTGCTTTTAGTTAGATGAAGTGTTAAAATGATCTTGAAAACATGTCTGTAGGACTTCAAAATTGTGGTAATTACCTGTTTTCTGGTAACAATAAAAAAAAAAGGAACATTTCCTCCAGATTATTTTGGAGGAATATAAGATCTGACCTTCTATGATGAGTTGTCTTCAAAATGGTTATTTTGATCAATGGCAAATCTTGAAAAGAATTAAATGTTGTGTTGTTTTTTGTTTGTTTTTGTAACCTCTGAGGAATTACAAAGAAGGAATTGGACTGTATTTCTGCTTATTTTGAAATAATTTTTTTCTACCACCAGACTTGAGGAAAGACCCAATCAATTCAGAAATTAACTACAGACCTCATGTTAATTTCCCGACAGAACTACATTTGCAGGTGCCCAGTCCTCCAGTAAAGAGGTAACTAATGCTGGCATTAATTTACTATGTAGTAGTTCAAGAAATACTAAGTTCCGTTATGTGATAGTAGTCAATATTAACCATGCAAATTTAAGGTATTGAATGTTTTTGATAGAAAATGCCTTTTGTATTTTACATAACCGATAGGGCCAAATGCTCTCTGTCTTTATTTTAATTTTAATGCTGCCAGTGGAACCAAATAGCTTACATTGTTTTAAACCATCTTATCAGAGCAAAAGGGTTATGAAGTTTTCTATTTTGACTTGATTTACTACAACAAGCAGTGATTAACCAATTTGTGGTTAGTGCAATAACCACATAAAGTTTTGAAAAGTTTGGCTGGAAGGAGAGGAAAAGGTAACTTCTGCTTAGAAGCTGCTGCTATATACCTGTTGTTGCTAATTTGAACTGTAAGTGCTCAGTACTTCCTAAAAAATCAAGAATCTAAATACAAATTTAGCACCCAAAAGTAACATCTAATATTTGTGAAATGGCTGTATCAGACTGAGTCACAGGGATGCTTAGAAGAGAGCAGAGGTCATATTTGAAGTAGGCCTGAAAGTTGAAGGAATTTATCTTACCTTACAGATACTCAATCTTTTGCAGATTTTTTGGGGCACGTTACATTTCAAATGAAACCTTGGAGTGATTTAATACAACTTTTAATCAAATGGCTCTATGTTGAGCAGATCCCAATTCTCCAGTTGGTTTGAACATTTAAGCAGTGTTACCATGGCTGTCTTTGAAAATAATCCTTGGGTTATTTGAGCTTTTTTTTTTATGGTTTTATGGATACTTACATCCTGTGTGTTTTGTATTTTAGAGCTGAAATGCCTGAGACCAACAGGAAACTTTTCCAATCATCAGCTCTACAGCCAGTTCTTAAAGACATTGTTAAGTCGGAAAGTAGGAACAAGGCAAACGAACAGAATTCTTCAGAGTGGCTTAATCCAGACAAGATTGAGAAGATGAATGTGTCAGTATATTGTGCTGATGGCGTATCCCACCCCTATACAGAAAATGTCTGCGGAAGGAAGCTGATCAATAATGACTTTCACTCCTCTTCCCAGCCGCAGTCTCATTATGCAAGAACGTTTGGTCCCAAGGTGGGGTTGTCACCTTGTGTGCCACAGAACCTGTCAGAAAGGCCCATGGTGCTTCCCCCTCCCAGTGAGCATGCCGGGCACCCACTCCGAAGGGCGGATGCTCTTTGGGTGCCTGAAGCAGTGTACCAGAATCTTCCTCCCCCTTTACCGCCCAAGAAATACGCTCTGAATGCTTCACCAGGATCAGAAGGTAACTCAGCAGCTGATGTAAAATCAACAGAAGTGTTGCAAAATAATCCGGTAAGGCAAACAGGTACACCTTTAAAATCTGCATCAGAAGCAAGTATATTTACAAATGAACAAAGGCTTAAAGAGCCGTTTCAAGGGAATGAACAGTTTGTTCATAAACCGGATTCTCCACCTCGCTTATCAGTTAATGACTATTGGACTGTGTCTGAAAACTTCTTAAAGAAAGGATCTCGTCATACGGGACCAGGTGCTGCCTATGTGGATGGAAATGATAGTGTATCCCTAACGACATATTTTTCAGTAGATAGTTGTATGACTGACACATACAGGATGAAATATCATCAGAGACCCAAGCTGTATTTTACAGATAGTGGAAGTTTTCACAAAGAAAAACATCCTCCATCAGCTGGAATAGAACTGAGTGCTACATACCATGCTACTCTTGAGCACAGGCACCCCACATCTGAGCAAAGGTACAAGGCGAATGTAGAAGGCATACACTGCAGTAGATAGATTCTTAAAAAAAAAAAATAAATCTGGATCTGACTTTTGCATTTCATGTAGTCTGTAAATGGGCACAAACCTTGAAGCTGTGTGTGTGTGATAACTAGGTACCCAGTTGACTGTACTTTGCTTAGGAGTTACAACTGTTTAAATGAATATGCAAATAGAGGTGGACAGAGGAGAAGAGGTGCTAAACTTCTGGTTCTTTGATTTGTTACTCTAGTTGCCTTAATGTTTACCTCTGTTACTCAGCTTGTCTTCTACAGTTTATATTAAAAATGGTCCCTTTGCGTGTATGCATCTTACAGCAGTGGGATCAACTAGATGTTATTAACTTTGTAAGGAGATTTAATTAATTGCAGTTTAAAAAGTGTTCCTTCAGAATGTGGTCACTACATACTTAGACTAACAGAAAGGATAAACATATTACCATGTATAATGCAGTAAATGTAGTTAAAATAGAGCAGTATTTGTCCTGATAGGTAGCAGGAGGTGACATAGGGTTTTTCTGACTGACTTCGCTGAGAGTCTGTGCTTTCACAAACCTTCAAGTGTCTTTAATACAAGTTTACCTAGAGAATTTCTAACTTTTTATTTGAAAAGCCTTAATAATAATAATTCTTTAAAAACGGTTCTGGTTTGCGAGTGTTAAATAAGATTTTCAAAGGGAATTCAAGTAAACTGCAGTAATAGACTGTCCTATTAATATACCTGCTGTATGTTAGTGTACATTTTTAAACACATTTACCGGAGTTGTTCACCCTATATATACTTTAACTTATTAAAATTAAATTTAACCACATAAGCTACAAACTGATATAGCGGAACAGGATGCTAATTTTAAAATACAGAGTTATCATGCAACTATGAAACATTAATTTTGTAAGGTTTTAGATGCATTTACTACTTATGTTCAGTTCTGATTTATTCTACAATTGCATGCAAAGTCAATGCTGCTATTTATTGAACTTCCTATCTTTTTTCAGATTGACATTTTGAGCAATGTTTAATGGGAATCAGACATTTGATTTTACTGGCATTTTTCCTATTCGGAGCAGTCCTACGCATGGATGTGTTCTGTATTAGCAAATCAGGCTGACTGAACCTGCAGCTGTTCAGACTGCGGTGGCTGAGGGGGCATGAAAAGAGGTTCCTCACTCTTTCTCTGCTCTAGCACCCTGCCCTGCAGTTTTGGCAGCTCTGGCATTTACCATGTCTTTTGGTAAACTGACTTATTTCAGTAACAAAGAGGAGTATTTATTTAGCTTTTATTTGGTTAGTTAAATCAGTGCACAGAACTACTTAGTGAGTGCTGAGGCCCAGCACATGGCCCAGTGAGGGCTGGGGAGGAAAGCAGGGCCAACAGGTTTTTGCCCCCGTGGCAGCCCTAAGCATCAGTGAAATGACCCACTGTGTCTTGTGTCAGAGGCAGGGTCTTGGAGTTCTCTTTCAGTCTTAATGTAACATTGAACTATGTATAACTTACAATTAATGTCAGCAAAGTCTGACACAATCCGAAAAGGCTATATTTTGCCATTATTCGTATTAGAGTGTTAACTTGGGGTGCTGCTGATTACATCTAAACATCAATGCCTTTTAGTTATGAAAATAATGGAAGAAGGTTAAATATGCATAATAAACACTCTTGCTTATACTAGAACTGTTAGTCAGGCTTTTTTATGTTTATAAACCTTATATGAGTTTTAGTGCTTCAACCAAATGTTGGCAGTTGTTTAGCATGATTATCCAAGGTATATATTTAAACAGTAGTTTTGGTTATTATGTGTCAAGGTCAGGGTTTTTTTGTTTTGTTTTTTTTTAAAACTACATGTAACTTACAGTAGAACTGGAACATATATGCAACAAACCAGGTATCTCAGATTAATCTTATTTCTACCTTCTTGATCAAAATTTATTGTAGCACTTGGAAAAAAAATTCTAGAATTTGTAGTGCAAATAATTATGCATGTTTAGGTATGGCTGCTGGTAAACAGCAACTTAAAAAGATTATCCTTTTGTAAGAAAATCAGTTGAATGCAGAAAAAGAACCCTGAAAATGTAAGAACTTGGAAGATTCCTAATTGTTGTATTTTTTGAGAGATTTCAGAACCTGTAAATTAAACTTTTCTAGTTCATTAGCAATGTTACATAATATATATAGCCAGTTATATAAAACTGTGTTCTAATACTTGTGTAAAAACAAAGATTATTGGAATTTGTAAATAATGTATAATTTGTAAAATGTTTTGCAAAAATCTTGTATTTGAAATGACAGTATTTTTATGTATGAATAGCACAGCAACAACTGTGAATGATGTTAGAACACTTATTTTTAAACATGCATAGCAATGTTCATATTTCTGTACAATGAGCAATATGAATGCCTATTACTGATACCAATGAATTTGGCTTCCAGTAAGCACAACTGGTAAACTTACTTTTAAAGTAGCTGCAGTAGTTTAGATGTACTTCAGGCTCCTTGCTTTGCTTGAAACAATCTTACCAGACAACTTTGTGACCCATGTTTACAAAGTATTTAATTATAGGAAATAGCTAATCGAGGCACCTTTGTTTTTATATTTGACTCTGCACTCCATGTATGTATGTACGTAATATTTGCTAACTAATATGTGATAACTTGTTTTAACTTACCTAGGGTGCCTATTTATTTTTTTATAAATGTCCCCTTCTGGCTATAGATTTGTATAAGAGCCTAGACAATTTTTGTAACAGTAAAGACATTAACAAGTCTTGTAATTAATATATTTTTCAGTCTTTAGAATTATTTTCTTGCAAAGTTCTGCTTGTTCAAACTATCAGATAAAAATTTAAACATCTTTGCCTTCTGTTCTTTTTGTACTCCACACTTTTCTAAAAGAAAAAAAGTTGGCCTTCCAGAACTACATTTTTCCAACAGTGACAGATAATACTGCTACTAATGGTTAAGTTTTGCAGAGATGGTGGTTCAGTTACCTTTTTTTGAACAGTAAAATTCATCTTCTGAAGTATTTGTTTATAAAGCTGTTAATGTCTCTTTAGCTTTCTAAATACCTATGAAATGCATAAAGCAATTTTAATACCATGATCCCACAGCCTTGGTGACAACAGATTGATTAGTTACATGAGTTTCTACCTTACTACCTTTGCTCCATTAGGGATAGGTGAAATTTGCCTTGATACATGTATTCACGTGCTCCAGGAGCGTATAAAATCGCTTGAGCCTAACGCATCACAAACCTGCACTTTGTTAGCTTTTAACTTTCTAAAGGCTCTTAAGACTTAATGTCACCTGTCCTCCTTACCAAAAGAGAAGTGGAGCAACATTACAGTGCTTCCCTAGTAGGTTGTTCCCTTGAGATTTGGGGGGGTGGGGTGGGGTGAGAATAGTGAACTTTTCTCTTTAATAGCTACATTTGAAAAACTGGAAAATCCATTTTTCTATTTGTGAGAATGCAATCACCGTTTAGCACTGTGATTCAAGAACTCTGAAACTGCTGACTTATTTCACAGGTACCAGCAGCCAAGATCAAAAATACTAGCAGGTAAAGGCATCTCTGTTCTTAAAGCATAGGTCTGATACATGAAGAAAGCCACTGTCAGAGGAAGAATTATCTTTAACAATGAAAGAAAAATAAAGGGAAAGAGAGCATATGCCCACTTTTGCATCCTGAATCCTATTTAACCTGACAGTAGCCTGTTTTCATTTAACATTAGAAGACACTGAAACACTCTACACTTCAAAGTCTCTGAAATCTAGTTAGTTTTATTTGTTCCTGAAAAAAACCAACCATGAACTGTACTTCTCTGGATTAGCAAATAGTAGTCACATGGGCAAAGCACTCAAGAAAACTGAACCCCCTTCATCTGTAGTTGAAGACTGTTCCCCAAACCAGATCAGGTAAAAAGCCTACTCTGTGTACTTGGCTCCCTTTTCTTTTTCCTGAGAATGCAAGAGACTCCTTCATTTAACACTGTTTTGAAAGTCCCCCTACAGTGAGACAGAGGAAGTTTTGATGGGGCATATGGAAGTTGAGACCTATTACTGTCTACTTTCACTCATCCATGGAAGAGGGTACTTTACACACAACCTGCCAGCTACTCAAGAAGGCTGTTCTTGTAAGCTTGCTCCTTCACTGTTTATAGCAAGGAAACTGGAATGCATTTTATCTAAATCAGTAAGCAAGGGCTGTTAAACACTGGCATGTTTCAGAAGGCACAGTTAACTGCTGAAGCTAGAATCTCATGCACACTGTGGTATAAAGAGAGAAAAGCAGAATAGAAAACCAAACTGCATCAAACCCTCATGATTAACTTTTTGAAAGAAACAGCTGGGTAAGCTTCATCCACTGAGGGAAAAAGGTCTGAGTTAGCACTTCAGTCTATGTAAGAGCTGGATTTTATTCTCAGCCACTCTACAGTCTGTCCTTTCACTTGATTTTATTCAAACAGTACATATTTTCATTTCTACTTAACAAACCTTTAGGCACTAATTACAAAAGCACAGTCAAGCTGTCTTATGTGACCTTTAAGGCACAGTTTAGAACACAGAAACAGGATACTGGTAAAAACCTGAACAGTAATACTTGTGACGCAGCCGGAGTTATGTTATGATATAGTGTGTATATATGCCTCTTGCATTCAGATGCAAGTGGAGGCATGTTCCCAGTTGTTTGTGCTGCACAAATGGTCCTCCTCTTCCACTGCTTGTTTTCATAAGGTGCAGCCTGTGATTAGATAGTGGCTCTATAGAGAACAGAAGACGTCCAGTTACTTTTGTAGTCCTTGGAAGATAACAGCAAACACAACAGAAGCATCAAGCATGCTTTCCAATCCAAGAACCGATACTATATTATTTTTTTTTGTTGTTCAAGGGGAAAAAATAAATCTCGCTGCCGGTTGTTTGGAATTAGCTTTACGTTTCTTCGGCGGTGTTTGTGCTTTCCAGGCCTTCCTTTTGAGGCTGGGACGCTCCAGGCAAGGAAAGCCAGAGCTGCTCCCCGGTGCCCGCCCGCTCCCCTGCCAGGAGCGGTACCTTCCCCCACGCCTGTCCGCACGGCTCACCCGCGGGCACCCCAGCGAGGCAGGAGCTGCCCTCCCTCCTTCCCTCACCCCCGGGCCGCCCGCCGCCCCTTTTCTCCCTCCCGGAGCCGGTGCCTCAGCGCAGCGCCGCGCCTCCTCGCCCAACGGGCGGGTGGAAGCCCGCCCCGCCGAGAGCCGGCTGACCTGGGCCCGGCGCCCTCAGGGCAGCAGGTAGATGACCACGAAGAGCGCCAGGTCGAAGAGGACGAAGAGCCACAGGTCCAGCCAGTAGGACTGCCCCGACAGCGACCGGCCGCCATCCGCCACCGCGTCCCGCTGCTGCTGCTGCGGCTCCCGCCGCCCCGCCGCCGCCATGTTCTCGGGCGTCGCAGCGCCGCACGGCGGCACCCACCGCGCAGGCACCGGCTGCTCTTCCGGGTCGGGAGCCAATGGGAGCGGAGTGCACGTACAGCCGCCCCGCCCCGCGGCCCGCGCGGGCCGGCACCGCCCTCGCCGCCTCAGGTAGCGCCCCGCCCTGCTGGAGGCGGCGGTTAATGGCGGTTGGCGGCCGTTGGCGACCGTTGAGGCGGGAGTGGCGCCGCTGCGGCCTCCGTTGCCACCCGGTGACGGCGCTGGTGTTTTGCCGCCTAGCTCTCCAAGCACGGCTGCCCTCCTTCGCTGCTCTCCTCTCCTGGCAGGCTGCCGCCGCGGTGGCCCCTTCCCCCCTCACTGCTGAGGGGCTAACGGCCGTGCCAGGGCGGGCTCGTGTGGTAAAGATGCTGGGCGTGGAGGGAGCTCCTGCTTCTCCTGCTGGTGTGGGGAGAAGTGATGCTTGCGGAGGCTCCCTCCGAGCTGGTGACTGACATTTCTGCAGTAGTACCTGGGCACTACTGGTGGCTGCTCCCTGCCAGTCCTCAGGGCGCTTGGCCAGGTGAGACAAGGGTGTGGGGAAAAGCAGGTGGTCAGTCCTGTCAGACCGCCTTGGCCTTGCTCTGTTAAGCTGGATTGGGACTTGTGGGGAAATAAATTTTCACAAGTTCTTCCTGATACGGTTTCTTGGAAAGCAGATGATGCCCTGGAAGAAACTAAAAGACCTTTTGGGAAACCCTGCTGTGCAGGAGTTTAGGAAAATTGAAATTGTTTTAAGATACACTCCTATCCTGGAAGGTTAGTTGGAGCTTGTACACCCTAAACAAAGGTGGAGAAGGTCACCCAGATAGTGTATACTGTGTGCTTTATTTACACAACACACAGCTGCATAAGAAATCAAATTAAGCCGCACAACCTGATGCTGTACTTCTAGTTGGGATGTGCTACCCTCAGTCCAGCCAGTTCAGTAAGTACTGAAAGGAGTGCAATTATTTTCTTTGTGTCTAGAAGAGTGACCAGAAACTTAGGAGTATACTAAACAAAAACTTCCTCATTGTAGCTATTAACCCTTTTTAGACTCATACTAACAGAAAAGGCCATACTTGCTGCAGAACACAGAGCAGGTATATCTGAGTTTAACTTCTCATGAGCATGCGCTTAGGGGTAGCTATTTTCTCTAATAAGTTCTACCATTAGAAATAAGATTGAACTTGAATTTGTCTTTATATAGCAAGTATCAGTTAAGCATATGGTGTTAGATGAAGTATATTAGAGATTTTGGGGGGAAACAATGCCAATACTTCCCCTCTAAGTCTTGGACCCATCTGTATTACCTCATTTGAGCAAAAGGAATTGTGGATTTTAGGTTTCCCCACAGCAAATGATTTCCTATTAGATTGCAAAGTAATGTAATTCTGAAATTCCTGCCTAGGAAACAAAAGTCTCCTAGTCTAATTTACTAGGCTATCTCATTAAAATTCTAATATAATAATCTTATTTATTAGTTTACCAAAGCTGTACCACTCTCCTCCATCCCTTTAATTGATGATCTTATCTCAAGTATTGGAGACTGAGTCTTTAAAGATATTTCCTTGCTTTTTAAGCATAGGTGCTGACAACATCTGTGTGCAGTATTTGGAGTTGTTAAATACTTTTCAGCGCTTTTTTTTTTAATTAATAATTATCAGATTACTTTTTAGTTTGTGGCCTTGTATGTAATCCGGAATTAACTAAAATAATTTCTCAAATACATGATGAAAAAAATACCCTACTGATTATTTTAGCCAATCAATCAAACAAATCTGGTAACCTAGATCAAAATAGCCATGAATCAGGGCGTTACTGGGCTGTGGCAGAGGTAAGTGCATTGGTGCTAGAGTTCCACTTTCTGAACCAGAAGGATGCAAAACCTAAATAGTCAGCATATTCAGGGAAGAAAGAGAAAACATATTCAGAAACTTAATACAGCTTTCATTCTAGCCAGTAAAGTCTCTAAAAGAAATATAATGGCATTCTCCAATTTCCTGAAACCTTTGACATGTAATTGTTAATATATGCAATTTAGAAGCAATATTGACATGCAGCTGATAATGAAGGTCACACTCTTTAACAGCACTTTGATGGTTAGGGCTGCTGTCTTACAGTTTAGTCTGCTTTTTCAGTGCGCATAGCTTAACTGAAAGAGGCTGTCACATGGCTTATTGCAAGCCATTATTTATCCCTCTCTCTTTTAAAGGCTTTAGCATCTAAACAAAATAGCCTAGAGATAGACAGAATTTTGTAATAGAGTTGTTTCCAGATTTTAGGGTGTTGTTTTTGTTTGGTGGGGTTTTTTTTTAGTTTTTCATACCTTTGCTTTTCAGTTTTACATCTCTTTGTAATTGAAAATTGAAGGACTGTTTAAAATGGTTTTCTCTTCATTGCGATGTATGTGGTATATCTATCCACTGAAAGATGACTATGTAAAAAATAAGTACACTGGAAGTTGCATACAATCCATATCCGGGGGAGGAAACCAAATTCATAAAGAAGGGTCATCTGTCTTACTCTGGACTCGAATACTGTTTGCGTCGTGAGAGCATTTTGGCAGTAGAGGGAGCTATGAGATGCTGAAGACCACAAAAATACAGGCTAAGAGAGGATTCAGTTATAAAAATAACTGAAGGAAAAACGGTTTTTCTTTTTTATTCAGTTATGGCCAGCAAAAAGACAGTCAAGGAGAGCCAAGAAAACCGAGGAGTAGATTTTGTGAGGTATTTTGAAAACCCATTAAAATCATAATGTAAATGTACCTGTTCAGAAATGGTACTTGAAATTGGACCTGTAACAAGCAGCATGTGAATAAGCACACAGCAGAAGATTGTCTAGCTGTTTACCGTCATCAGGGAGTTCTGTGATGAAGTACTGTGGGACTTTACAGATATGGCTGCATTTATATTTTGGGTTAGACCTCAGGGCTGTCCTCAGGCCCACGTGGTATTGTGACCTTTTAGCAAAGTCTTACACGAATCAGTCTTTTTTCCTAACTGTGGCAGTAGAAGCATGGGTGCAAAAAGCTCAGAAGCCAAAAAAAAGAGCTCGGACCATATTTGCTGAAGGACAAGAGTGCTGGCAGCACACAGGTTTGTTTTGCTGATGTGTCAGAAAGGGTCCGGGACTGGGAAGCAGGCTACCCTGTAGACGGGGGGACAGGACTAGATGACCACCAAGAGGCATAGTTAGAGGGACACAGCAGATCTTAACTAGTGCTGACCCTCAAGAGGCAGTTCTACTGCAGCCCTTAGGAAACAGCACAACTCAAGGGAGGTGAGGCTGCGTTGAAAATAGCACTTACAGAGTGGACAACGTGAGCAGATTGTGGTGCATATTTGTCACCCATCAGAAACACCAGTGTTTGAAATCAACGTAGTCTGAAATCACTCTTTATCTTGTTAAGATACCTTCAATATTTTTATTCATGTCCTGAAAGAAACTCACTCAGAGCCTGCTAATACTCTTCCTGACACAGAATGATTCGAACCCCTAATAAATTGGAACAACTCAAAATCTGCATGTTTAAAAGCATAGTCATACTTTCAGAAACAAATACAATGAAATTACTTTATGTGAGATACCTGTATATCATCAGTATGTGTTTTATATTATTCCTATTGATATGAGCAAGGTATCAATGGGATATCATTTAAGTCCTCCAAGTGAGCAGTATTATCACACCATATTTTGTTTATTTCATATTTATATTTACATAAAAGAGTCTTAGAGACTTCAGTGTTGTTAGGTTTCTTCTAGGTGTTGCCATCCTTATTACACAATATTCAATACACAGAGAAACTCTTTATCAATATAAATATTACGGTAAGGAAACTAAGTTGCCATTTGAGAAGCAGTGCAAAAAAATATTGACGTTCTGCTTATACAAAATAGGTTTTGCAGCCTTTTACAGTATGGCACTCAGGTAGGACTTGGTACAAATAACATTTTAGCATTTGTATCAAATTGTAATTGGATTTTATTTATTCAAGGCAAAACAGTAAACATAAGGAACTAGCCCCTGTTTTCAACAGGGCTAAGTAATTGCAGCTTAGGAGGTGCTGGGAGGGGATAGAAGGAAAAAAAAGTAGAGGATATGTAGAAAAATGATCTTTTTTTCATTGTTTTTTGGTTCTAGTGCTGTTCTGGGTGAAGTACTTAGTCCCTTTTGAAGATTCTCTTGGCTTCAACTCCTTCATATCTGTAGGTCTGTTAAGAAATTAAGAAGAAAAATCAGTGGCTGCTATTACAAAGTTTCATTTCACACATGCTATTGAGAGATGGTCAATAGTGATTTAATTAATTGTGACTGGTGGCCCTGTGGGGCCTCCCAGCCCTTGTGCAGGCTCTGAGGAAAGGAACATAAGGAAAGCAGCCTGTTGTCAATAGGCATAAATTCTCTATGCAAACATTTGAACCACCACAGGACAGCTTTTGGGGGCTTCAGAGAAAACCCGAAGTGTTGGAAGTCCCGTATTCCTAATACCACTAGTTAACAAGTTTTATCTATGTGATTGCTTTTAGTAGAAGTGTGAAGAAACACTGAAGGGTTGGACTGCATGTTTTTGATATCTCAAACCTCATACCTGTCCATAAGGTTGTGGTTTTTTAATTTATTCTTTTAAGAAGCTTGTGACCTGCTAGCGGAGAGGATCTTAAAGCGTTACAGTTCAGTTTCTGGCTTTACTGCAGACCTATGAAGCATTTCCCTTTTGTCTCAAACCTACCCCTCTGTGCCATGATACCCTGCCCCAACCCCAAACTTTGTTTTAAAAGGGCATTTATCAGCCACTGACAGCATTACGCTGTAGTAAGCTCCTGTGGTAAAGCTTTTACAAGGCAGACACTTGCAAAAGGGCCTTCAGTCAGAACACATCTATATAGTGTGTATATATGTATATATCTTCTGTATACAGCTTGTGTTTACAGGCTTCAGAATGCATTGATAAGATACAGTTCATGGGTAGAAAAACATAAAAATCACAGATTGTGAGTTTTATTTTGAAGTTTTAAGTTTTGATAGATCCTTTGAGAATTTTAACTAAAGATAAAAGAGGTTATTTGGCTTGAAGAAAATATTTCCTACTTTCTGAACAGCTTTTAGATTTTTTTCCGTTCATTGTATTGTAAAGTTGTATGTAAGTGACTACTTAACTCACCTGAACAAGTTCATCACCTATGACTTCTCTGTATGCTGTGAGTACTTTTCCATTATCTTTTCTAGTAAACGTTCCTACAAGTTTATTTCCTTCCATGTTCCAAGAACCCTACAATGGGAAAAAAAACCCCACCCAAACATTTTGCAACAGATATGACACTGATTTGATTTAAAGACTGCAGGAAAGCTTAAAAGTGAGAAGAGATTAAAACAGTAATAATACTGTTTTGGACATTGATGGAAAGGCCGTAAAAATGAAATTTTAATAAAACCACTAGTTTATTTAATTGCATAATAGTCAAGCTAGTTTTTTTAGTACTCAGCACACCTCATTTTAATTAATTGTATCAACATTTTTTTATAAATACCCACTCTGCACTCTAGGTGGCGCACTTAAGCATTATAAGAAGTAAAATTGCAATCACCGGGATTTCATCGTGTGAAAATTGCTACATACTGTGCTTTTTGTGCACTCTATGGAACTCTGAGTTTCATGGTACAGTATTGAACTATTAACAGTTAAGACTACCTTGTGGTTTTGTATATAACCTGCAAACATTCCTGAACAGTCATACTTCAAAAGTAAAATTTAAATTAAAAACTAGGAAAACAAATAATTAATCCTGAAACTGTACTTCATGAAGTTACTAACATATAATAAATACATAATTATATAAAAAGTCTCTTACAGTAAGTTCAGTCCCATCAGCCAGACTGTACTCAAAATTGACTCCCAGAGTGAATTCAATATCTATGGTACGGAAGTTGCTTGATTCTTTGATAGTAAATTTGTTTCCATCTTGCTGAATAGTGATCTTCAGATTATCATGGGCTCCTAGCTTTCTTTTCATCATGTTAACACCTAGAAAAGTCAATTACCATCAATCAGAAGAAAAGGCCCTAGAGCATCATATTTGTTTCTTTTTAGTGACATTTATGTGGTCAAGTAAGTTTATTCCAGCATTCTGACCTGAATTTTTATTCTTCTTCACTTTTTATTGAGGCCACATTCACCAGCACAGATATAATGCAAACCACTATCCAACTGGAGTGGTTGTATTTATATCCATATAATGCACAGTTTATACAAACGTATCAGGATGTTAAAATGACTTGAATCATGTGTTGCTCTAAAATTGAAGAATGATAATTTCCTCCTTGGGTAATTTTTGAACTAGTTTCATGTTATCAAAATAATATTCCTGCTATAGAATTCTGCTTAAAGTTTATAATTCAAATTCTCTGAGCTTTTTCCTCAAATGTAGACTTAGGGATTCTTTCCCCTGCTGAAATGAGTTAACTTGCTTAAGATTAACGTAACGTAATTAAAATCAGAACATTTCTCAATATCTTTTCCCCCCTCAGTAGAATCTTTTGAAAATAAATGCAGTACACTATGCAAGGGCAGAGCAGCAAACAGCAAAAGGACAGGCTAGCCAGAAGGTAGTTCACAGACAGCTCGAGTTTGTATTCAGCCATAGTGGTGTCATTCTTGTAGAAGGCATTGGAAAAGTAAGACTTACCCATCGCCTCCATGAACTTCTCATAGTTTTCATTTCTGTCTATCTTCCAAGTACCATTGTATGCCATGTTTCTGTCTGTAGGAGGACTGTTCTGAAGTAACGTATCTGTTCAAAGAGAATTTATGTACTGGCTTATCTTGAAAGCAATTTACAGGATGATGTGGCTGACTAAAGCTCAACTAATGCACTGATCTTTTCAAGGAGAAGTTTACTGTAGTTTAATCAAATTTCCCATCGTGACCACACTGCTTGCTGAATCTCTCCCTTATTGCCCCATATCATGAGAGTATCTTTATTGTTCATCTTAATAAGGAATTGCTAATCCATTCATTTTATTCACCATATTTGAGTTGTAGTAAAAATCAGCTATCTAGTGAAAGCAATAATTAGACTAAGAAAATTTCTTGACATTTTCTATCTCTGTTGTATCTTCATGCTTGTGGGAGAGTCTTTATGCAACTGGAGTCATTATACTTACCCAACAAACCAAACACAAATCTCTACTTTGTCTATTACAATTTGTTAGAAATCTGTTCTGCTCAACATAATAAGCATGGGGCAGAGGATTTACTGAATGTCTGCAGGTTGTTTCAGAAAAATATCCACTTGCTTGTTGTCTAGTGCTGAGCTAAGAAAATTGGGATGATATTCTGTATTCATGTGCTCACTTTTTAATATATAGTATAAATTCTGAGCAGTTTCTACACACTTCTTCATTATAACACATTCAGTGAATGCTATGTGCATCTAACCCATTCCTACAACAGAAAAAGATGTGCAGCTAAGTGAATTTATCTGATGTGGTTGATTTCCATAGGTCCCAGATTGTGTCTGTTCAAGGATCATGCAGAACATGAGTCTTCCCTGACTTAGATTCTTCTTCCTCACTCCCCGTCCCCTCTAATTGGTGCTACTGGAAACCAAGCAAAACTATTGACCCAGCTGTTGTCTTCACCGAGTTTAGGGTTATAATTATTCCGTTCACATGGATGGCACCAGCTTTGCTATCTGTTAGCTTCAAAATGTAAATCCTGAATGCTGAACTGGATTTTGCTTAGGTGATGGGTTGTGCTCTGCTTACCAAGTTTTAACAGTGTCTCATGTTATCATAATCTTGTACATCTATGGATTGCGGCCTGAAACAAGAGGTTTTACTGAAGCATCACTGTAAATTTAGAACTTTGCTAGTGATACCAGAATAGTGTGGCTTTTCACTCCAGTCAGCTTCATTTTGAAATTAATAGTAATCTGGCTAACAGACTGGAGAGGAAAAATGGCTCAACAAGTATTTCTCACTTGATGAAAATAAAAGAAAAAAAGAACATAGGTTCATATTGTTGCAAGTGATGTAAGGAAAGGTGCCATACTTGCAGCCAAACACGGTGCTAGAAGCTGACCGTGCTTTAGAGTTGAAATTAACTTTTCCAGACCCTTTGGTCTTCTGAAAGATGGGATTTGGTGCAAGCTGGTCTGTTGTAGTTGTGAACTACAGCTATTCCAGTGCAAGAAGACTCTCCCAGCAGTAATTTGCAGAGGTTATCTCAGATCTGCCAACAGAGCTCCTTTTGTGAGTGTTTCCTAATTCATGTCATCTGAAGTGAGCCACCTCCTTGTACACAGGAGATGTTTCAAACCTGGGTGTTTTGCCTAAACTGTGTGGGGAAGAGAGGGGAATATGAAGAATCTCGTTTGCCCAATGAATGATTGCTGAGTACCCCCAGCATGGGGTCACACTGAACATGTTGGAGCACTAACCTACCTGGTGAGCTGCAGCTGGGAGAGAGCAGGAACCCACAGCCATGTCCGTGTTCTGTGTGGGAAGGTTCACCTGCAAGTGACAAGGACTGAGGTTGTGGACAGGTCCTCTTCAGGCTGCAGCTTGTCCTCTTGCCTTCCACTGTTCCAGCTGCTGTTGTTTGCCTGCCACTCTTCCTGTACTAGCTACCTGTTCTTTCCTCTTCCCACCTCTTATATTCCTGTCTTGCAGGGTAAAGAAGCCTGCCAGATGGAAGGCTGTTTACTCCTAATGGCCTCACAATATCCACTTAACAACACCATTTAGGTCTCATTATGTAGTTTTTACATGCAGTTTCTTCCCACATTTTCATGCAGTTTTTTATCACCAGAATTAGTATCTTTTGTGAAGGACAAAATTGAAGTACTGCATGTCGCTGTGAACTGGAGCATTGTCAGGTACAGGCAAGACATTTGACTTAGGGAAATATATACATGCTAGTCCCTGTAATTGGAACTGGGTAAAAATCAGCCAACTATAAAATGGAAGATGAGTAGTTGTGTTAGCATGATGCTGAATCCAAACTCAGTGTCTCAAAAAGTGTCATAGTCCATGCCCAGTGCTGTGCTAATCATAGATGCCCATCTTACCCTTCAGCCAGCTCAGAAAATGGGCAAAATGAGTTTCTATCAGAGTCAGATTATCTCTTTTTATTGCATTGGAGTATATCTTGACCTTTGTAGTTACCACTGTCAAGCTGTATTACTTATTTAGTGTATATATACATAAAAATACCTGGTGTCTGGTTATAGTTCATCCAGTTTATTGTTGCTTAACAAAATTATTAACTCTCTTAGCAGTCTTTGCAGAAGGTTTCTTTCTAACAGTGGTGTAGTGCAACTTTTGAACCACTTCTGTTGTATCCAGTAGAAAATTGAGGCCTGAAATAGCATGAATTATTCAAATTATTTCAGGCATACATGAAAACTAACAAATAGGAAATGACCTTTTATTTTGAGCATTTCAGGAAAGCTTATCTACTTTTTAGGTGGGTTCTGTACTCTCTCCAAGAACCTGCTGATTTCATTTCATTTAAGAAATGCTAAGGTATCTGAAGTAGTGTTTATATATTTAAACAAAACTAATGTTAATGATTATTGTCCTCATTTGAATCCAGCCTATCTTCTTAACCTCTGAAAAAAATAACTCAGAGTAGTGACATGCTGCAGGTTAAATATGAATTTCTACATCAAACTTACTGCAACAGTTTTTCTGAACCTTAGAAAAGAGGCAGGGTCTTACAGAGCAAGTCCTCAACTAATGGGAAGATCTCTCAGATGTGCTTTTCCAGTCAGTTATCTCACAACTTGCCTTTCCGCCCTTGTGATTCTTTGGTCTACCTCAGAAGTCAGGCTAATCAGCCAACTCGAAACCTTTTCACCATGGGAGCTGCGAGTAGCTGGGTCCTGAATTTCACATCAAAGCTTGGTGCTCCATTTCTGTCCCATTTTTCCCTTCCTTAACATTTCTTTTCACTGGGGATGAATCCTTAGGATCCTGTTCAGATCAGCCCCACAGATCTGTCAGTTAAGTATCTCCACAGGTGGTCAATATTTATGAATTTCATGGTGTCTCTACATTGGTGTAGCTCTGACAGCATAAAGAACTGTTCTTCTCTGAGGTCTGATGGAATGTCAGTGCTAGAACAAGCAGCCGTCTTTTTAATCTCTCACAATTTACATGAGTTATTTAGGACTACTAATGCACAAAAATCTGACTTCAGTTTTCTTACATGTACTAGAATCATACAATATACATTTTATTCAGAGTTGAATTCCTATAAAAGCTGGGTTTCCTTCTAAAATTATAATTAAAATTGTTTTTATAGTTTTTTTTTAAATGTTGGAATATTCCACAACCTTTTTCCTTTTTCTGTCTACCTCTTCCTTGTGTGGTTTTCAAAGCTACAATTTTTGCTTAGATGGTGCATTGAAAAACTCATTTTTTAGTATTGCTGGTTGCATGAAAGTTGTGAAAGTTAAGGGTGTGTATTCTTGGCTTTGTGGCTTTCTTCAATGTGCCAGCTTCAGAACACTGAAGGTGGACAAACTTACTACCTTTGAAGTTTGATCTTTAAATGAGGTGGATGGAAATAAATTATTAACTTATATGGTCATGCCAATCTCATCATGCCAGTCTGTGATAATCGTACCAAGCTGTATTATGATGGTAATTGACAACGAAGTTCCAAAGATCAGGGTGACAAAAATGCTTTTGCAGTGGGTTATATTCGTCTATCCTATTTATTGTTTTGTGGCTTGTCTTCAAGTTGTTCTGCCTAAAATTAGTTAGGACAGTAGAACTCAGCTTCACCATGGAGTGATAGTGGCTTGGTGCCAGCATAAACATAACACACGTATGTAAATATTAGTATATATAATATTATATATTGAGAGAGATGAATCCCTGTTAAAACCATGCAGACTAACTGGTTTCTGTCAGGTAGTTGTGAACTGATTTGGCAGTGTTTAATGCATGTTTTCTACTGCATGATTCTTCTATATGTTTTCAGATGGATTGCAAAGATGGTTGGGCGCTTAAATCATTCAGGTGCCCCTGGATCTCTTATTGTGAAGTTTTGCTAAGCATTTAAACCACAAACACTCAAATTTATGTCAATATGGTAAATAGATAATTCTATGCCAGTAAAGCCAACTTTAGCATAACTATGGGTGGCCTAGCAAGAAGGAGCTCAATGGAGCCTAACTAATGCCATCTCTTGGATAAATAATTTCAAAGTACATTTTGCAGTTGGATGTTGTATTGCAATTGGGTGTTGTATTGCAGCAGGATTAGACCATACTTGAGCTAGATTTTGTCCTACTCCAGCTGCCTGTTTGCTAAGTTTCTGGTTTTATTTTGGTTCAAGGAGAATCTCCTGGATGCTGCTAGTATGCAATCTGTTCAACATGAAGACTCAGCATTTGAAGATTACTTAGAAATTTCCAGTAAGTATAGATCCATTTTTCTGATTAGTTAGTAGTGGGCTGTGGATCTTAAAACTTACTCTTAAGTGACTGTATACACTCCTTTTTAACTTCTGTGTAATGGCTGTGATCCATAAAGTGCTGCATGTTTTGGAGAGTTGATGACTGGAGAGAACTGAAGTGCATGAGCTAATAACATCCAGGTTAAAAGAATCTAGAAGCAAAAGGCAGGATTTTCTTAAAGCAGTAACAACTCTGGTATTTACTTTATCCATTACTGCATGCTAAAATGAATCCTAGGATGACCTAGAATAGTAGAATCTAGCCTAGTTTCAATGAAAAGAGGGTGACAGTGAACAATTGCCAATAAAAATAGGTGTGCTTTTCCAGTAAAGATAATGTGAATCTCTGAGTACTAGTGCCATTTGTCACTTGTCACATAGAGACTGATATGTCTGTTGACCCATAGGGCTTTGTGTCAGGCTTATCGAAGGTATTTAAATGTATATCTTAATACTCTTTTCCTGTATTTTCCAGGCAAATACTTAGTAGTAGACGAATTTAGGGAAGCAGTTTCTTTTTGTTCAGAATATGAAATGTGATCAAAGGGTGGGGCTGAGTTATAGTCCAGTAAGCTAACAATGTACAGTATTGAAAGTCTGCATCAGTGTTTTCAGTTTCTCCAAAATCTGAACTGGCTTTTAGTTCATTTCAACATAGCTCTTTGCTGATCATATGCTTTTGCTCTTGGTTATAATGTAGCTCCAAACTCCACCAAAGATTATTGTGATTATCTGGATTAGTGACTTGAATCTAATCTCATCTGTAAAACAGGGAGCTTCAGAGTTCTTTTGAGCTCAGCACAATAGTAAGAGAGCACTCTATATGGCTCAGATATTTAAATATTTGTATATCCAAAAGGAAAAGATGGCTTCAAGACAAACCATTCTTTTCTTCATATCTCATGTAAAGCAGAATGGATAGCTAGATCCTGGTTTTATTTCCAGCTCAGGAATGGACTTTCTTTATGACCTTGATCAAATTAACCCCTCTACTTATCTGTAAAATGAACTTCCCTTCCGTTAAAAAGCCACATATATAATAAAATAACGTGCCAGTGACTTGATTAACTACTGCAAAAAAGGATTCTGAAGAAAAGCCTATATATGAATGTATCATGTGTAAACTAATGCTATGATTTAACCATGGATTTTACTCCTAGTTTTTGTTAAATGTCTTTGATGATGTTAAACAAAAGAAACCTGTAAAGTATAGATCTGCATATCAGCCACTATGAACCAGTGGGTGGGCAGTAGCAGGCTATGGCTGAATTGATTATCCTCATATTTCAGCAGTAAAGAGGATTTTATCTTTAGTTGATAGTACAGATTCAGAATAGAAAATAATGCAGCTGTTTGGAGAACAGTTCGATCTCTCAGGAAGTGTAAAAATAAATTTCTGTGTTAAATAAAATAAGAGCTTTGGAATAATGCAGCCAGGTATTTCAAGAAATTCTGAATTGTAAATACTGAAGTGAAAATTTACTGTGTTTATAACTTGTGGTATTTTTCAACTGCACGTGCTAAAAAATGCTACTCTCCTCAGGAGGGCTGAAAAACTCAATGGCTGTCAGATTCCATAAATTTAGATCCTAAAGCTTACTATTGTAACAAACTCACCCATTTGAATTATTTCAAAAACATCTTAAAAGGGTGAGATTTCACGGGACTGTGAAATGCATGGCAGCAACAGCTGTCACCACTGTTACTAAAAATACGGCTGGAGGAAGGTGCTATTGTCTTTTCCATTTGTTGAAAAGGTATTGTAGTTGTGCAAGATGTGAAAGACCGAGCGTAACACTCTTTTTCACCTCTTCAACAAAAATACCCTCATTCAAGGTTATATTCTTTTCTGGGCTGGGTATGTATTCCAGTATTCCTGTTGAAAACTGTGCCACTTCTCAGAAATGAATTCAAACATTCAGTAGGCCAGTGAAGACTAAGCAGGAGCATGACTAGGTTGGTGAGTGGGCTGGAAAGCTTGTAGTCCCAACAGCAAATGGTTACCTGATATATGTAGATATACATAGACAGTTGTTCAGTTGCGCTCATAAGTTGCAGTTGGTTCAAGCAAACAGTGCTTGTGTTTTGTGCTGAACTAAATCTGGCCCTTCATAACTTTTTGAATGAGACTGTTGTTTGTCAGGGATGTACATACTTTTTGGTTTTGCCTAGAGCTAAAAAAAGTCAAGCCAGAAGTGTTGCTGCAGAGAACCTAATAGGCAAAGAACAGAAATTGCCAAGAAGCCCATTGGTCTGGAATTACTTCTAGGATCAGCAGTTAGCACATGATGAGGCTTTTGTCAAAAATAATTTTGTCATAGTTTTGTTTGATGTCACTGGGTTCACTATTTCCATCTCTCTTACATGGTACCCCGGGAACTGATATTTGGGGGCAGAGGATGAGGATGGATCTGCGTAATGGTTGTACTGGCCGGTTCCACTTATCCAATAAATAAACGGATGTCTGACAGCTCCTAGTAAGTGTAGCTGCAGTGCTCTCTAGTGGTTAGTAGCAGTGAATTATTTTTTGCTGGTTTTAAACGAGGGGTACTTTACCACTGGCTCATCTCAGTAGTACTTATAAGTATCTTGACATTAATAGTGAGGTTTTTCTCTTCAGGATTTCTAGGACCTACAGAAGTTATTATAAAATACAAATTTACGGAAGCAATGATTTGAATCAGGGAACAATGAGGTGTTGAAAATTCAACCTCAATAATATTAATTAACAAACAGTAAAATTTGACATCAACCTTTTTATTTTAAAAAGCATGAAAACAGTACAAAGAGAAGAATGAGGAAATAAGTAATAAGCAGCAGTTTGACCACAAAAAATAACTGGACTCTATATTCTCTTTTAGCTGTACAGTAAGTAGGACTAATGATTCTTTTAAGTAATGTAACTAGTTTTACTAAACAGTCATAGTACAGAAGCAAGCGAGAACACGTAAGATTCAGAAGACTTTAATACTGCTCAAAGGCAAAACATAATATACAGAGTAACCCCCTTAACCTAGTACAAAAATACTGTGCCCAGAAAGTATGTATTTGTTCAAATATTTTTAAAAGATAAAAGAATACAAATGCACAAACTCAGTGGCTAGTGACTGTGATTAAGATTTTTATTAAACTATAATAGAAATGTATATTAAAACTATATACAGTGCATTTCACACTACATTCTTTAAGAGACACATGCAGGTGTCTGCCGTGTGAATACATAAGAGGGCTCAAATTCTAACTTCAGTTACATCTGTAAGGTACCTTGGGCATCAGCAGGAATAGCTGAATACAGCAAAGAGCAGGTGAGGCAGGTGTTACCAAGGGTAAGAGTTTGGTCCCTCTTTATAGGTAAAAAATGTGGATTTGACCCATACTTTCACTTTCTATACAGCTCAATCCAACTCCCACTGAGGTAAATGGGAATCATATAATTGACTTCCAGTGGGCATTTGAGCATGCCTTAGGCCCTGGCATGACAAGCTCATGCTGTGAAAGTTAGTGGAGACTAGCTCTTATATAGCATTGTCACATAAATACACATTTACAAACAGTGGTACTTAGATATGAGTTTCTCTATGGAAACAAACTTCTTTATGTGGAAAATAAATTTTCCCATGCAATTTCCATTCATCTAGCAATGACAAAGATAAACTATCTTGCTTTCACAATTTGCTGTATTTAGCGTGTCACTAATTACCCAGCCAGATTCTGTGATGTTTCTTGTTCCTCTGAAAGTCCAAACCCAAAAATCTAGCCCTCATTATTTATCATACTCTGGCCAAACTAATTTTTTTATTCAAGCTCCAATGTTCAAGCTTATCTTTCAAATTAGTGCAAGTCCCTGAAGAAGTACAGCAGGGAACTGTGAAATAAAGCTGAAACCTTGTGGAATGTAAACTGCATGTGATTTGACATGAAGAAGAAACTACAGCATCACTCCTAACTAAAGCTAATGTATAAATTTGCCTGAAATACTAGGTCTCTATAAAACCTCTAAAAATGTATGAATTTATTATGAGGCATTTTTGCCATCAAAATGTCTCATGCATAACTGTAGGGGGCACTAACCAGATCACTCAGGCAACATCCCCTAATTTTAAGGCGCTAGATCTGTTTCTTCATAATCTTTCTGTATAATGGGTTGGAAAATCAATTACCTAGTAATTTTGAAAAATCTCATATATGAATTAGACAGTATTCTGATTTTGTCAGTTTGTGCCACTGCCAGATAAAATGCATTGGATTGGAGTTCAAAAGTTTATCTTTACATGCACGCAATTGTCAGAGGGGGATGCATAAAATCAGGCTTCAGTCCTCTCTTCTGAAGAGAGATCAGCTGTTCATCAATGGAATAGATTATTCACTTTTATCACTAGCCCACATGTACTTATATTCTGTGAAAATATGAGAATAATCTGCTCTTAACTTTAAACTGCTACTAATTAAAAATCAACACCATCTCCAAAATCAACATTACATTATTTTCCCCTCCTTTCTTCTATTGTGTGAGATAATAGAAAACCTAGACATTCTACAGCTAATATTGGACGTGTGGCTAACTTGTTGGAAAAGAATTACTACTTACAGCTTAAGACCCTCACTGTTATTTTTAATTAGAAGAGGTAGAGTTAATCAGTAATTTTGTGTATGTTAATACATATGACAAGTAATTTTTTTCAGAAGGGGAACAAAACCAGAAAGAAGAGTACACTTTAAGCATTAAACTGTGCTGTGGAGTGACTTTAAAAGAAAGTATGTTGATGTCTGAGAACAAGTAGGATACTAACTTAGATGTCTTCATTGAGACAAGTATTAAAAATTAGTGGGACAAATTTTGTACCCGAAGACTTAAATATCAAATTTTACAGTGGCTTTAATGGAGTTAAGACTGAACTGACAAAGTGATAAACTCCATTTCATCTTGTTTCTTGTAAAATCCACACTGATTGCTTTAGCTAGACCATGTAAGTTGGGGAAAACAGGTTTGAGACCCGACTAAAGCAATTAGATACACAACTCATGATGAAATTAATGGCAGCTGCATGGCTGTAATCCACTAGCTGGGTTTGAAAATGCTGAATTCTGAAGGCAGAGAATTTCAGGCAGAAAACAGCCTGGCTTATTTTCATATTGTCACTTATCTACATTATGAAAGGAATCAGCAATTTCTGCAAATAGTTCATACAAAGCTATGACACAGAACCAGCACGCTCTGACTTTGCCTTCAGGCAGAGTAAAACACTATATAAACAATTTGATCACTCTTTGAAATTTCATGAATTACGGCAACCTATGCTTTTAAGGTTCTTAAACCAGTTGTTTAAAGGGTTTGGTTTTGTAGAAATACATACAGATACAGGTGTATTATGATATTTAAATGGTTTATTTAGTAGGAACTGCATTTCTATGTATGTTCCAATCTTTATAGTGGAAGAGATTCTGTGGGATAGATGTGTACAGATACGTAATTAAATATATGCACATACTGTATAACTGTGTTCATTTTAAGTGAACCTTTGAAAAAATGCAACGTCACATCCATTTTTTTCAAGTCAAAGGTATGAATCCAGCACTCCTTTGTAGTAGTTATAAATTTATGTCATAATAAAGCTTTGCTGAACAGAGAACATAGCAAAGAAATACTGAGATCCTAATGTAAATGATACATCACTGCACTGTAATATCACCATAGTTGATTTGCTGTGTTGTCACCATGAATTACTACTCTCAACCAAACTAGCAAGAATACACCTTTATATACATATACTTTATTAATATTTATATTAAATATGTATCTCATCAGTTAGCATAATAATTATATTTCAGTATCTCAAGCATTCATGGAATAGAATATACAAGGACTATGCAAATCCTGAAGCAAAGTTTCCTGTTTATCAAAAAGTACCTAAAAAGTTTTTCTGGGGGGTGTGTGTTGGGGGGGCAGGCTGCTGTCACTTTTCTGCTTAGCTATGACATACTACATACATATATTGTACTGTATATGCATATAAATACACATATGGAGCACTGCATAACAGTAGCCCTGGAATGCTTAATTATTGTTGAATTCCATACTTTTTTTGAAAATCTGGAAAAAAAATCTGGAAATATTTTTGTAGGAAAATGTTTTCCAATTCAGCTGCAATAATATATTATTGGTAGTCATTAGAGAAGTCTGAGATAGGATTTAATCAGTGACAAATAATTTAGGTTGGCAGAAATGCTGCAGACTATCAAAATACCTTATTGTACACTTAAAAAAATTTACTATGAAACTCAGTATTGTCAAACACTTTGAAACATTTGCTTCATCTTTTGTTAGCTTCTGGTATAGTTTATCTAAATGCAGAGACTGATAAAAGGTTGTTTTCACTGTCTTTCTGATCAGCTCTTACAAGGGGGAATTGATAATCTCCTGGGAAGAAGAATTTATTGCAGTTTCCAACTAGAATTTTCTGGATTACTGTGATAGAAGTAAACTCCCACACTTCAAAGTACAATCCCAAATGTATTACTTTTGCCTCATACTATTGCTGATTTTAACTGAAAAATCATTACTACAGATTAAAAAACCCACACCTGTCTCTGTGCAGCCAGTTACACCTACTGCTAACCAATCTTAGATGGCTGACATTAATCTCCTAATCCTATCTACCCAAAGAATAGTACTCTCTTTGTTTTACTCTTCTGGGGTTTGTCTAATGGGTATATTTTCTTGAATTGATTCTCAATTCAAAACTATTTTTATTAGTCATCTTCATTTACACAAAATATCAATGTTGCTTTTTTTACTAGTGCAAATTAATTGATTTCTTACTTTTCTGAATGTTAATGCCTCATATACAAATGGCAAATCCCTGTAGCATTCTCGGCTATTTTTGCTTTCAGTAATCTTTTCTCCTGTTCCTTTAAGACATTGTGATTAATCAGTGTTAAGATTAACTAATGCTAAAAATGATTTTTAGAAGATGTTAATAGAAAACTTTCTTCAAAGTGGTCATAGCCATTTCATAATAGCACTGGTCTAAAGAATCAGTCATTGATAGTCACCAGAAGTGTGCCATTCCTGCATCATTCTGATTCAGATTTTCATCTCTTGCAGCCACATTCTCTTTCCTGCCTGTGATTCGGTCTGTTGGTTATGATGATGTTAAATTCAACTTCCAAATGAAGTTAAAACCAGCATATAAAAATGATCCTGTTTAGTTTCCATTTCTCTGTGTGCTTCTTGCAGCCTTCTATGGGAGCCATTCTTCCACAGCAGCCTGCCAGTTATGTTGTGACATTTCATCAATCTTCAAGCAGTTTCCATTATCATGGACAATTATGACACTTCTACCACAAAACTCTTAAGACCCCCATTGCCTAGTAATTCACAGGGTTTTTAAAAATTTCTCCAAATGTAAGATATTTGCTAAGACATTCCTCTAATATGAAAAAAAACTACTGGGTGCACAGATTCTGGGGCTTTTTCACTTTAAAGCCCAGTTCCATCTCCTCAAAGAGGTTAGCATAGTATATGCTGGGCTAGGCTCACCAGAGTTAGTCCCAATCTTTCCTCTGAATCCCTGGAAAGAGAACAGGCAAGACTGCTCATTACTTTTATAGTATAACTCGGCAAGATTGGAAGAGAAAAAAAGGTGCGAAATGCAGTAGTCTTTTAAGATACTGGCCACAACATGATCACTAAACAACTATATACATCTATAAAGTAATAGGCTGTCAGGGACAGTTGAGTAACTGCGCTCGTACCTTCTTGTGGAACAGGGTAGCAAAAACTACCCTTGCAGATCTTTTTCCATCTCAGTCAGATGTAATAAAATAAACATTCTATCTTCATATAACCTTGGCATATACATGGTCATGCTATATCTTGAAATGTGGAAAAATAATACAGCAGTGGCAAAACATAAGCCAATTTCATACAGTGTTTAGCAAAATGCAGTACTCCCCTATTACTATGTCTTCTACGTGAACTTAAGCTTGTGGTTGTTAAATCACTATCTCAGTTCCGTTTGGCTTGATTGCTTTCTCCATTAATCAGATTCTTCTCTTGTTGTTCAGCTAAGGATTGCCATTTCTGCCTATTTTTTCTACAGCCATCCAGTAAAGGGTAGCACGCCTCTGACACGTGCGTTAGGGCCTGAAATAAATTAAGAACATGTAAAACAGATTACATTTAACAACAAAATAAGTGTTCTTAAAGATGACCATGAGAGAGACCTGAATGACTGAAAAACGAGGTCTATCTGTAATTTAAATTGAACTTGTATTTTGAACTTTAAGGAAGGCTTCCTGCTGCACATCAAACATGAACACAATTACCTGGCGCTAGTGCAGGTTAGACTGAGCAGCAGTGTCCAGAGAGCACTTGATGTAGTAGCTACATCATGTGATGATGTAGCACATAGGTGCAGAAGGAACCACAATAAGTTTGTTGCATTATGCACAAGTGACCTGTCCAGCGTTTCTAGTGAAGTACTATGCATGGACTTTGTTTGCAAGGCAGTCCTTTAAATGTATAGCAAGATTGGTCACAAGGATGACCTTGGAATGGTAATCAGACACAGACCAGGCCATCCATGGGACCATATTCACTGATGGTATATCAACTGATTCAGAGGACTTCTCCCAGAAATATTTGAATTCAAGACAGCACACGATAGATAAATTGCATTTGACACTTAGTGCCTTTTAGGAATAAGTGTGACTGAAGTCAATCAAGTATTTTTCCTGATGTGGCTGTGTTACTATATCAGAGTGAAGGAAAACTTGATTCTGATATTTAAATACAGAATTGAAAAAAGAAATAAAAGAACAATTCATAAGCATTTTTGTATGTTTGTCTTTCCTGACGGAAGTGATAAAAATGTATCCTCACACTATGGCAGTCAGTCCTTACTTGCATAAAGGGTTCTGTTGGCTTTTGGAATGAAGTCACACTATTCAGAAGTGTAAAGTGGGAGTTTAATAGTTCAGACAGTGCAGGACAACAAGGTAGGGGAAAAAGTGTTTGAGCCCACTGATTCTAGAACTGTTATGACCGACTGCAGAATACACAGAGAAGAATCCTGGCCCCTCTGCTGGTCACTATACAAAACAAAATTTTGAATTCTGAATTCTTTAAAACTCTTAAACAACACTTTTTATCAATGCACTACATGGATACCATTCTTTTCCTAGATAGCAAAGCCTTAGTTTTGTGACCTTCCCTGATGATCATAGCAGCTCACTGGAGCTGCTGGAATCTAGAATATAACCCAGGGATCTAACACCAAGTGCACAGAGCAGAGCAATTACCACTAGGTTTTAAAAAATTATAACAAAATACATTAATCAGACAAACATACCATGAATGATAAATACTAAAATAATAATTTCTTCAACCAAATAATGAACCATATGTAATATATAACAAAAAAAATATCTTTTTTTACTAAAGGACTAGTTTTGTATTTTATTTTTATTGTAGTTTTAAATCTGCATCTATTAGAGGCTACAGTGAGCAGTTCTGGGTTTAGATACTTGCAGTTCTTTCTTAGGCTCCATACCTCATACAGCTGCAAACAAACAGCATCTATGAATCCAACCTGCATGCTGGGAATTTTATTCTTCTTCTCTCTATTCATTAGATCCTGCAGATAAGAAGTAAACAAGCTCTGTGTTTAAATGCATTAAATAAAAATGCAATCAAAACTAAAGAGACAGGCTGGAATTAAAAAGCAGCACCTTAAAAAGCACAGCAAGCTCAGGACAGCCGGGTATCAGTACATGTGTTACAATGCAGGTAATCTGACTGCATGACCTGCCTTAGGGGATCGTCTTTGGACTGATAGAGCCCAAATAGCTAGATGAATAGACAAGCTTACTGGTTTTGGATAGGTTGCAAATAGGTACCAATTTCAGAATGTATTTCCTAGACAATTTAGTAATACAAATTTAAAAGAAATAATGCTGTCTGTTCTTCTGGCTCAGAGATAATGACGCACTGTTGGTGTTTGGGAACCACAGAAGAAAACTGAGTACTAGGAAGACAGGGAAGGAGTTGGTCCTATATTCTGGTCAGTGGGAGAAATTGTGGCTTTTGAAAGGAATGTGAAGTGCTCTTTGTAGAAGCCATTTTGAAAGAGGTGATTCTGCATGATTCTGCCACTTACTGTTGGTTCTATGTTGAGTTCCTTCCGCTCTTTATCTCCTTGATCAAAGAACTCAGTAGCTACAAGCTCAGCAATCTGTAAGAGATTTCACACATTGAGAGCTCTAAAAAGTTTGCTTGCTACCTACAATCAAAACTGTTTCCTGTGTTTCCTCTCTCTCCTTAGGATATATCAAATTGGGAGCCCCCATAATGAGACTCTCCAGCTTAACAGCTAGCTTTTAGAATTCTTCATGCACACATCTGTGCACAAACAAAACACCTGCATGTGCTGAGATTTATTTTGACAAAGCAAAGAATAAAATGGCACATAGGCATCTTACCACTAGTAACAGCTGGCATGAACAACACAGAAAAAGGTCAGCTGATACTAGTGTGTTGTGTCAATTGAATGCCTTGTAGTAACACAGGAATGTTGGAAAGAACAAAGATTCCTGATTTACCTTCGGATTACTGCTAACATGGTGACATAGCTAAATGCACAGATCTTGCCACAAAGACCTGAGAAAGTCTTCAATCCACATACAGCATTTTGAAGGACTGCTTCCTAAGGCTCTGTATTCCACCACTGCCTTTGCATAAGGACTGGATGGAAGAAGCAGAAGCCATTATGCAGACTTTGTATTTAGCACATCTTAAAATTAAGCACATACCCGTTGCTGAACTGGCCATGGTTTGGTTATGGCTGATAAATCACAAGCAGTCATCAGCATTGCTCTGTAGAAAAAACAGAAAGAAATCTATGAATAACTGTATTATGAAATGTATGTAGCCACCAAGTCAAGTGACTAGTAAAGTAGAATATAAAATTCAAGGAACACTAAAGTCAGAAAAACAAGTGAAATTAAAGTTATAAAGGTATCCAGGGCTCGATAATGTGGTAGACAGAAGTGAGCAAATCTAGACTGGCTCATTTGGTGGATTCACATGAAATGAACTGTTTCATTCTATTTGCTACTGGACAGACAGCACTTTTATTTATTTCTTACATTAGCAATGACTGCCATCTTTATTGACAGTATGAAGGCCAAGGACTGAAATGGGAATAGAGATAGAACATGACTAAATTAGACTTGGTTTTAAAGGCACTGAATTTGAAATATGGCATCCTTCCTTTCTGGGACAGCCTATGTAAGCCTGCTTTTCTGTAGCTGTGCATTACAATATATGTCTCCATTCTTAATCTTCTTTTTTCTTTACTGCTGGTATGGAATCAGCTTCAAAACAAACTGCCTGTCCTGAGTCTTTAGTTATTGGTTTCAGCAATTCAATATTTAAATATAAAGTATCAAAAGCAAAAGAATACGGTACCGAGACAGGAACCCTACACTCTTTAGGAAGAACAGAAATGCTCATGTAACTCCATGTGCTGCTTAACAAAGTTTATTATACAGGTTGCAGACTTAGTAATTCAGACCCAGGGAGTCATTCAGTGACCTGTGTGCCAGTGCCAGTTTGTACAGGCCCAGAGACACAGATCTGCTGGTTTTAATGAAGTTCACAGCAACATGGCATGGAAAATTTGGCACCTAATAATATTAACTGACTTCTTAATTATTCTGCTTTTACTTACAAAAATAGTTCCTTCTGTGTAGGATCTTCCCAATTAAATTGCTTCTTCCTTAGAAGTTCAAAAAATTCTCCTCTCCTCCTTTAAAAGAAGTTAAAATAAGGTTTTGCAGCATGCTGCCACAATCCAAACATCCAGCAAAGACTATCCAGCCAAACTTGCCTCTGACTTACTTTATGTATAGTGCCAGGTCTGTGGCAAGAATGGCTTGTTTTATCATTTTCAGTGTGGCCTTGTATTCTTCAATGGAAAGGCTGCTGAGAATCTGATTTCCCTTTACAAAAAACCAAAAACAGTGTTATCAGTAAAATGGGCAACAGCACACCAGTTTGCTAAAATGTCTCTTAGATACTAAGTCATTATGAGTAGCTTGCTGATATCTGATGTCATTCTTTTACCCGGCTTCCTTTTGCAGATTCCCCAATTTAAAAATAAAAATTCCAGTCTTCTTGAGTAATGGCAGAAAGCTGCACAGCAAAAGCATCATAATGGACTATTACAAAATGAAACTGCAGGCAGAGCAACATCAAAGCCTTTAAGTCCATTTCATTCATTAAAATTAAATTTGCCACTAGCTATATCGTGGCATTTCGCTTTTCTTCCCCTCTGCCCCTGAATCAGAGGAACTATAATAGATTCCAGTACGTGCCTATACACTTCATGTAAATGAAAGTATTTTCCTTTTATGAAGCAACATAAATAACAAGCTGTTACATAGAAATATAAGCTCAGCAGCCCACTTAAACCAAAGCACTATGGAGCTGGTGAAATGGCAACTTGCCTCCACGTTTTTTCCATATTTTCCTGAATACAATTTCATTATAATACAAAGCATGCTGGAAGTACCATCCATACCTGTGATACAAAATAAGCAGTGAAAATATACTGCTTTGAAATGATTGTGCATGCTGAATAACTGGTCTTAGAATTAGTTAATAATATAAAAAAAGAAGAATGCCATTTTATTTGCATATTTACTTAACTTAGGTTTGGCTTCACTTTGGAATGTCAACATTAGCAGTGTTTGGTTTGGTCTCATCAGGACTGCTTTGTGTATGTGTAGGTCGGAATGTTTTTTGACATGAGAGCAAGGACTGGGGTTTGTTTGGTGGTTCATAAGAGGTCATGAAAATGGCAACACAGCCTTTTTTTTCCTTTGCGCCAAGGAAGCAGGTACTCAAAAGGGTATTAGCAAGGCTTCCCTTATCAGGCAACACTTGGAAAGGTTTGGTGGCACTCAGCAATGGAGCTGTGATTTCAAAACTGCTGCATTTGCTTTCTTTACCCAAAAAGGAATAAAGATCACTTAGGAATGTATAAGGGTGGGAATCTATCCAAAAGCTAAAAATAAAAAGTAAAATAGGGAATAGTTTCCTTCAGCATACATGAGAATGTGGCACTCACTGGACTATTCAGGATCATAAGGCATTGATCAAAATGATGATGCTCCATGATTGAGTGGCAATACAGTTGAGCCAGTGGATGTTCGCTTCTGAGGAGTAAAAAGACCCATCAGATGGAGAAAGCAAATTAAACATACTACTAATCCAGAAATAACTTCCCTTTTAATGTCCTCTTCTCATTATCAGGTTACTCCCCACCCACCCATTCTTGTTCTTAAACAGTTACTTTCCCCTTTCTGTGTAACTGGCCAAACAAAATGAATACATTTTGAGGGATGCAGGGGGAGTGCAGATAAAAAGACCATGCTGTTACTTTGTCAGAGCAGTTACAACTCTAGTTTTCTGTGTTCTGTTACCTGTAGAGACCAGCTGCACACAAGGAGTGAGAATGCAATACAAAGTTTTATAAAGAGTGAAAGTTCTTGTATAAAAAGGAAGGGCAACAAGAAGGGTTCATCCACAAGCAAAATTTAAGTGACAGTTTTGGGGTTTGTAACATTTTACACACCAGCCTGGCATATTTAGTCAGCTCAGCTACTGAGCTTGTAAGTAATAATGCAGACCTAATCAGAAGCCCACTGATACCAATGGAAAAATCCCTGCTGACCTCAGTGGACTCTGGTGCAGGGCCCAAAATGTTGATCAAGTAATTTCCCAGTGTTAGTTAACTGTATTGGTACTTCATTCATCTCCACTCTCTTCATGACCAAACTATTGCAATATTGCTACCTACCCTTTCCCCAGGGTCAAATTCAAAAGGGAAACATGTTGGTTGTACTGCAGGCAGTGAAAACCAGCATGAAACCAACTCTGCGGATGCAGAATTTAAAGCTATCTTAGTCTAGAAAATAGAATTTACTGTTTGAGTAGCTTGAGACAAAATACAGAAACTCCTCCTCTCTGAGGATTTCCAATTTTCCCGTGTTCCTCATTGCATAATATAGTTCTTAGCTTTTGCTACTGTATCTTCATTTTCAGCCCCTGGTCCCACATCGCTTATATCATCTCTTCAACTAAATCAGGATTCTTTTGGAAGTCTGTTTTGCTGCTGATCCTGAATCTATTACTCTAATTATAATCTGACCTACAAATGTTTAATCATGTAAGAAATTCTTTTTTAGCATATAGTTCCATGGGACTTTTTGTATGGTTAAGGATCATTCACATGAATTAGTGGTTGCAGGACTGGGTCCCTATGTAAGTGAGTGCACACAGAGACTCAAATAAAAGTCGTAAGAGGAGACTCCGGGGATTTAAGAAGCACAAAAATGTGGAGAGAAAGATGGAAAGACAAACAAAAATGCGGAAAGGGAGATTAAAGGATGCAAGCCCCTGAGGATTATGGGCTGGCTGCCCAGCACCTCCTCTGAGATCACTGCAAAAGGAGTATAGAGCACATACGCTTGCGTGTTTCTGTAAGGAAACAAACTGTAGGATGGTGCCAACACATGCTGGGTGAAATTCCCATTGAATTAAGTGGGACGCATACTGTGTCCCCTAAAGTTCATCCTGACTGAAGAGAGAAATATGTGAGAAATATCTTAGGTTATCTTCCCAAGTACTGCACCAAACTCGAGCTTGCTCAGTACTTACAGACCCTGGCTGTCTGGGAAGACACAAGTGCTGGAAATAAACTCAGGTCCTACTTCTGTAGTACATAGCATTTCTGTTAAACCACCATGCCAGGTCAAAGGACACCATTGCTTTCTGAACACAGTGGTTTGGTTATGCAGTTTGTGCTTGCCTACTTTACATGTGGGTTTGGAAGAAAAAGAAAATAAAACCCCTGCATATCTACCAAGAGACCTTTAAGCAGTTCATTTCCTGTAATTTCTACTACCGGGACCATTTTAATTTTTGAAACCCTGTTGCTTAGAGAAAAGAATCATATGCTAAATATCCACTCTCCCTGCTTCCAAGGAAGAAACAAAAGGGATCCGTTCCTGGAAAAAAATAACTCTTAATTTAGATTTAAATGAGGGACTTAAAACCAAAATTCATGGAACTTTCTATTGAAGAAGAATTATTAAGCTGTAATCATCTCTGCTTTACAGCATGTGTGAATGTTAGATTTTGCTGTCTGACACTTTCCCAGGACATTTTTGAGAGGAGATGACGCATCTCCAGATGTCTTCCAGGAAATTTATTTTTAAATAAATAAAGTGAAAAATAGCTAACCGGTTCCAATCACTGCAAGGCTACAGTTACTGCTGGAATCCCCTATTAGGGAACTAGAAAAAGGTTACTCTCTCAGTTTTGTGGGGTTTTGGCATGTGTTTGTGTTTTTGCTTTACACATCAGTCTTCGTGTTATTCTGAACGTATATCTGAAAGGCAGGAATTCTGCTTCAGCTTACTTATTTTCTGCCTTTCGATATTCTCTGCCTCCAACAAACTTTTCCTCCTCTAGTGTCTTTCTTTACACACAGCGAGAACAGCAGACCACTTCTTCCAGAGGTAGCTTCAAAACCACTCTCCAACTCTGCCAGAAAAAGATACAAGTATACATTTCTGGGTATCTTTTCCCCATCTCTGGTCAGATCAGGACACATCGCCATATCACAGTAATTACATTATACCATGTTTTAAGTCAAGCTATTTATTTAATCGAAGAATCATACACTGTTGTTCGAAGTGAATACTAAATTCACTGAAACACACATTTTGGGCAGATCTGAAACTATTAATAAATTTTAAAAACCCAAGTAGTTTTAGTTAAAAATTAAAATATGGATAAAATTGTAGAAGAGTTCAGATGTGTCCTTTTGATAACTTCAAAGCGAAATATTTTGTTTAGTAAAAATATTTTGTTCCAAGGTTTTAAAACAAATTTTGGCTTTTTGCATTGTAAAGGTTTTTCTGTAATTCCAGAATTGATCAAAGTTAGAGAGTACGGATAACCCCGAATCAATGCAAAACAGTCATACATTTTTAATGTGATTTTAAATATGCGTCTTATCCAAACCAATTTAGAATTCAGGAAAAACACGGCTACATCATGAGTTAAACAGAGTTCAAAATGGTAGGGAGACACCTTTGTATCAGATGGCTGCAGATCTCGGCTCTGTGCTGGCCCAGACTAGGTGGGGGACAGCTGGTTGGGCAGGGAGCAATCTGAAAAGCTGCACGTTTCCTACACGCTGTCCCTTAGAAGCTGGGACCTTTTGCTGTCACTGTATGGGAAATGGGGGATGGGACATGTGGAACAGAAGCAGGAAGACGCTGCCCCTGCACAGTCTACAAAGAGTTCACTTCATCTGCTATCGCATCTAGTCAACAACTGAGGTTGTGCCTCTCTGCTTTGGACTCTTGAATGTTTCTGGCTGCTCTTGCACTTACTGCTTTGTAAAAACCTGCTCCTTTGCACAGCCTCACATCATCAAATCAAGTAGGTTGTACTTCATTTAGCGCCGTGATTTTGGCATTCATTTGTTTTTATTTAACTTCTCTCAGACTTGCTTACCTTTGTATGTAAGAGTTGTTCACTCCCCTGTGATCCAAATCATGGCTTAGAGTTGCTATCAGCAGAGCCAGTGTTTCTAAGTCAGTCAGTTTGCTCTATACGTAAAGAGTAATACAAGAAATGAGTTAGCTTTATGATGGGGATTTATTTTGCACAATGTGTTTTATATCTGCTCTCTTGTCTTTACCCACAGCACATACAGTTCAAGCCCAAGGAGGACACAGTCATAAAATGGTATGCTGAGAATAAGGGTTATCTCTGAAGTTGTGGTGCACAGTAGTAATCATTCTCCATAGGCCTCAATGCAGTTTTCAGAGGGAACATCATTTAGCTCTATATATGCTGATGAGAAGACTGACACAGAAGAGGAAGTGACTTGCATAATGTTACCTGGCAGCAAAGAGAGAGCATGGGGCATTTTTTTAAATTCTGGCCCCATGACTTTTAGCTCAGCTCCTCTATTACCTCAAGGGAGTTAGGCTACATTCCCTAAATAGGTATAAAAATAAATTAATTATACAAATGTCGTTGGAATAATCAGAAGGGAAAAATGTCATGCTTTTCATTGATCACTGGGCTAATAAATTAACAGAAGTTTAAAACCCATGGAAAACAAAATCAACCAATATCTGACTCTTTAATAATGAGTTTATTCTGGAGCTCCAACAAGGATTAGAGAAAAGGTTACAGTTTCTCTTTTATGACTATTTCATATCTTTAATATTGTTCAGTAGAATTGGGTAGAAAATTTATTTAAATCTGTCCAGTGAGAAGCAGGCTTGACAAAGCTACGGTATTCATGCAGCATTTTGTAATGGGACAAGAATAGCAGGCACAACAGTCAGGACAGGAATTTGAAGAACAGCTTGTGACAGCACTGCCACTGGGGCCTGTACCCTCTGTAAAATCAAATCCAAATTTTCTTGAAGCAGTTACAACTTCTGTAGATTTGCATCTGCTTTCTAGATAATGAAACCTGTCCTTAGTCTAGTCAAAAGACAAATCGGTTTGGAAATGAGTGATTTTAATGCTTCTCCTAGGAAGATGTGTCCCCCAATGCTTGCTTTTCCCCTCAAACTAGAGAAAATTGAGACACTTATGCTCAGTGCCGTTCTGACTCCAGAATCTAGGGCATGAAAATCAATGTGGAGTGAATCCAACATAGTTAGGAATAAAACAACTTATGGAAATTGCAGTGGAGACTGAACAGACACCAAAAACAGCAAGCAAGCTATCAGGATCATCAGATTGCTAGACCGCACACAGAGCAAGACTACCATGTCCATTTCAGTATAGAAAGAATATGAAAGCCCTTGCCTTTGTCTCTTCCAGCACCTTTTGCCTTTTTTTTTTTGTAAGACAAAGTTTGCAGAGGAAGGGAATGCCTCTTCATTATCAGTACTGGGTTTTGGTCTACAAATAGGATTTATTTATTCCCTAAGAAGTGCTTGCTGTAAAATTGTATAAACCAACTAATAACAATTGTCTGTAATCAAACAGGAGAAACACGTTAATTCAGAATGAACAGAAACATTTTGTTTCTTCAAGAATATAAAAAAAACCCCTATAAACTTATTTTGGAAAAATCTTAAATCAGTATCTTTCTTATTTTGGGGATCATCTAGCCCTTCAGCATTTATAATAAAAAGCGATTAGGTTGTTTTTTTAATTATTATGTGTCTTTTAAGTGGAAGGTTGAAACATTGTTCAAAAGCAGTGAACAATAATAAGAATAAGCATTTCAATCTTTATTTCCAAAAAATGTTCTATTGTTTGCCTAAGCTGTACTCAGCTCTGTGTTTGAACTTAAAAAAATTCCTGTTGAATATTATAAGGAAACATCCTGAAATAGGGCCAGTCCTTTTCTTCTCCACTTTTTTGACTTGCTTGTAGCATAAGCATTAACTTTAAAAAATGACATAATCATGTACGTGCCTTATTTGAGATGTTCCCATTGGGAACATCCACCTGATCATTTCCAGAGGATTTAACTGAAACTGGGTGCATAACAACATGCCAACGATTTCACAAACCATGCCCTTAAAGCCAGAAGTCTTCAGCAGAAATATTTTGATTTCACTAGCAATACCATGGAGTGATGAACACTTTATTGACATGACAATCAGAACTATGCATCATGATAGAGTTTGTTTAGCCAGAAGATTCTTAATGTAGAAACAGCAAAATGTACCTGAATTTTACCAGATTTTAAAGCAGCAAACATGCACTGCGCTGTATTAAAGGCATGTCTCCAATTGTGATAAGCAACATTTTTCCGATAATTTTTCTTTACACTTAAAATCCATCTGCAGAGAACCTTTAAGAAACAGCATCACATAGTTAACTGTAAATGTATTAGAAATCTGTTCTTTTTATGAAAACAAATCCTTCTCTAGTCCCGCTTGAAAACTGTCTCTCTTATAGAAATAAATTTCCTTTTAACTCAATTAAGTTCAAATATAACATACTTGTAACTGTGAATATAGATAAGAATATGCTTACAGCCACTAGTTCAGCCTCTCAATGAGTATGTAATACTTGTGGGTTTGGGTTTTTATTACTTATGGCCAAATGTTACTGTCACATCCACTGCTCTTAATTCAGAAACTGAGTTATGTTGAGCTAACTGGGAGAAAAAAATCATTGTTTGTAACGACATATTTGATAGAGAATTTTTTTTTTTTAATTAGAGGGTACTCTTAAGAGCTTTTTTGTTAATGAACATGTAGCTTTTCCCTTTTATCAACTTGTCAAAAACCAAGCAGAATTGGACTTTGGAAAGCAAATAAGTATGATAGAAAGACAGCAATTACTATATTGCTGGGTAGGTTTTTTTTATGCAGGAAGAAAGTATGTCCTGGATGTTTTACACAACAGTATTACAAGTTGGGGGGTTATACTTTACTTCTAAGAAAGTGAAAGGTATGAAGGTCAGATAGTAATTTGATGTGTACTAGAACAGATCCTTTGGTTTAAATGGATACAGCATACTGCTCTATGTTAAATGCTGGCTGAGAATCTAGGCCTTGGTTTGTTCAAGAAAATTTTTAGTGTTCCTAGTGAAAGCTGTTGTACTGACAGAAATTAAACTCTAGTATCATTCACCCACATAAACAATTCCACACAGACAAAAGCAGCAGTACTGTCTGCCTTTCCACTGTTAAAAAAGGAGTGCTAGGCTACTGCCAGTTTTCTTTAGCTCTAGTATGGAAAGTTGAAGGTGTAACTTTAAAGCTGTCACTGTTCTCTTGCTTCTACTGAGATGTGTAATTATGTGTCTATTGTCATGGTGTTATTTTGGTTTTGCAAATCCATTACAATTGCTCCACTAGGAACTAGAAGCCACCCATTACTGGGCTGCCTGACTCCCTCTCTTCTGCTGGGATATATCCCTTAAGGAAGTACAAGTTCTTGGCCTTACTACAAAGGTGAAACTAAGTACTGGGATATTCAAGCGATCAGACTAGGTAATATAGTGCTCCTTTTGGCCCTTAAACACTGCTAATCTAAATTGGTCTATAAACTGGTGATCTACAAAATAAATACCTGTTTTCTTTTACTAATTTGTTTGCCTATGAAGTCCTCCGAATTGATCTTGCATTTTGATACTGAACTTTGGAAGTTATGTTGAAAAATATATAAAGCAAAAATAAAGAACTTAAAAATGAAGGTTTTTACAAATAGAAATTGCGTGTATCGGCTGGAAGAGACCTAAGAGATTATCTAGTCCATGTCCAGGGCTAGGAGCAAAATAAGAATACCTGTTTATATCACCTCTGACAGATGAATATCTACAACTAGATCTACTGGTAAAAACTGTCAGGGAAATTTCCACAGCCCACATAAGTAATCTGTTTCAGTCTCCACTCTCTATAAAATTCCCCCTGATCTCTAATCTAATCTTTTGTGGGGGAAACACTAGGCTAATTACTTTTACTACCTTATATAGACATAGAGAACAATATTACTCTCCTCTTTGTAACAGTCTTTCACTTACTGAAAAGTTGCTATCATCTCCCTTCTCAATATTCTGTTTTCTGGAGAAAACCAGCTTAATTCATTCAATCTTTGCTCAATCTCCTAATTTTTTTTTTTAATTAATTTGTATCTCTGTCTCTCTTTGTGTATGAGCTACAATATAATTCGTCCATGGGCCTTAAATACCACTCTGTCAGTAAAGAATGCAATTTTCTCCTTTTTGCCACTACGGCATATTATTGAACTTTTACATGGTTTCTGATACTAGTAGCTGTGAAATGATTTTCTCTTGTTACCACTAGCTGTTCTTTTGTTTACCATTTTTAATTTATGCATTTGACTGTTTTCGTTACTCTTTATATATTTATTCTTGCTGGTTTTGAAATATTGCTATACATTTTCAAACTTATTTGAATTTTAACCAAGTCCTCTACCTACACTCCCCAAGTTTTCTAAAAGTATTTTACAGTCCATTAACCAAATTATTAATCATTCAGTAGAACTAAACTGAGGACAAATCCCAGTACTGGCCACTTTATATACCTTCCTAGTTTGCGAACTATTCTTTAATACAGATTTCCAATTATATTTACTGGAGGCTTGTTTCACTATTCTCCTGATTTTCTAATACTTTAAGTTGTTGTTTCTTTATGTGAAGCAGCATTTGACAGCATTCATACCTCATGTTTCATTTGGAAGTTTTGCACCAGGTTGAGGTCTGTAAACATTCGAATTGTACACAGTGTTGTTTCAAAATCTGATAGCTCAAAATCACTGAAGTTGAAATCAGTTAGGTTGAGAGATTGTGCAGATGGTACTACAGCAGCCTAGAGAAGAATAAGAGAACACAGCTTAGCACTAGGAAAGAGAAAGCATAACATAAATACCTGCTTTTTCAACAGAGAAGTAGTGAGATACTAAATTTTACCTTCACGTTATACTGAAACCTGATAATTACTTTGCATTTATCTTTCCTTAGCCTTTTCATTTAACATTACCTTGCTTGCTTAGATTTAACACACGCTTTTCCACAGACCAAGAGAATAAGGAATGGATTACCTGGTCAGTCTGTTATCTAAATCACCTAAGGCAAATTGCAACCAAGAGTATGTATGAAATTGGGAGACAGAGAAAATAAGGCAGTGGAGTTACATGTTTGTTTTTATGGACGTACAGACATCAAAATCTGTAACTGTTGGCATTTTTCTAAAAATGGTGAGGAAAGAGATGTCAGTAGAACAGAATTCCTAACGGAATCCACATTCAGTGCTATGGTAGTCAGAACATGTCCACAGGCAGAGCTTTCTCAGGGCTAGAAACCTGAAAAATTAGGGTTCACCTGTGATCAATAATCTTTAAAATCTTTGGACAAAGTTTTTGATGTAATTTGAGTACAATCATAAATATTCAGTGTGAAATTTGAAATTATAAAGTAGACAAAAAACCCCAACTCTATACTTTTTAAAATCTGTAACTTTTATTATCAGTAATATCCCCATGTGTTACATGTATTACAGCTCTATGTATTACAACTGTACTTTTTCTAGTTACAGAATTCAGAGTATAGCTGTTGGTTGCCCTTCAAAATAAAAATGTTAGGGTTGCTAACAAAATAAATAGTAAATCTTAGGCTATAGAACAAAAATTAGTATCAGTTTTTTCAGTGAAATAAAAGGTGGAGTTCTCAGTGCTACTTCTCTACAGTTGTTTCACCTGAATATGAGTGTGGTTTAAAAGAAAATCAGGTAAAACTGAAATGGTGAAAGAAAGAAACCTATGTGTTTATCTTCCTCTTTGTAATTCTAGGGGAAAACATTTCTCCAGCATGGGGAACTGTGTCCTAGAAGGCTGAGACACTGAAAAGGAAGCATGTGCCATAATCTACAGTATTGTTACTTGTAGCATGCAAATCAGCTCTCTCCATAACTACGTCTACCAATCTCTGTTCCGTATAGGCTTGCTGTTATCTTTCCTGTGTGTCTGAATCAGAAAGTCATGAAAGATTATGAAAAATAGTGTTTACACAGAAAAAAATTCCAACATCCTTACACATTTCTTGTACCAGTAATTTTGTGTTCCTCAGTTTGGATTCATGTGGTATTTCATCTATGAGCATGTGAAAGAACCACCAGGCCTGTATGTTCAGTGGAAAATAATGCAACCATTTAGGAACTCTAATGACATAATTTTGAAAAATTGCAACTGCAGTCTGGTATTTCATGAGGAAAGGGGCTGGAAGGACACAGTAGGAGCTCAACAGAACACCTCATGCCTGTGTTCTGACTTCATTCGTAATTTATCTTTCCCTTCCTTGATCTCCTGCCTTTGACAGCCACAACAATAAGTTTCATTTCAGCTGAGACATAAAAAACTGCACTCTATAGCTATTCAAGTGTTACTTAACTGGATTAGATATTTCCTCTTTCACTTACTGAAGCCAATAGAGCTATCTGCCACCCATTTTACAGCTTGAAAGTTCATCAACTATTTTAATTTCAAGTTATTGAGCTATGGTTAGCTTCTGTAAACACTAACTGAACTACAACCTCTTGCTCAATTTCTCCACCTCAGGAATATTGTAAAGAGCATGAAAGAGTCAAGAAAAGAAGAAAATGTGCCAATTAATTCCCCTCTTTGCATACCTGTGACTTTTAAATTACTATTGCTTACTATAGGCATCGTATTAATAGTAATTAGTAGTGAATAATTAATTAGTGACTCCATTTCATTACCTGGTTAAGTATAGAAAATAATTTTAAAAACTTGTCTTCTCTTATGATTGAAAAACCTACAGATAAAGCTTATAACTTCATTTCATACACCAAGGTGTTACCTTCAAGGAAAGCCTCAAGCACAAGAATAGTCCATTCTGGCATGCAGGAAGTCAAGCAAGCATTGTAAATGGCCAGCATGGATGAACAGGGAATTCCTGAGTGAGCTCAAATGAAAAAATGAAGTACATAGAAGAAGGAAGTGGGGATGGGCTACCTGGGAAGAATACAGAGACATTACCAAAGTGTGCAGGGATGAAGATGGGAAAACCAAAGCTCAGCTTGAGTTGGAACTACTGAGGGATGGGAAGGGCAACAAAAATTGTTTCTATAAATACATTGGCAGCAAAAGGAAGGCTAAGGAAAATGTGGGACCACTGTGGTAACTGACTGGTTTTGCTTTGTTTCATTTGCTTTGTATGATAAAACACAGGTTGCAGACAGTATCCAGGCTCAAAGGAGGTGACTGATGCAATATGACATTCTGTGGTATGTGGAAATGATGATGAAAGTGAAAAATTTGACTGCAGCCTATTACACAAGGCAGATAATAAATACAATAGAATAGTTCCAGTTGGAAAGGACCTACAACGATCATTTAGTCCAACTGCCTGACGAAGCATCTATTTTCTGTGCTATCAGATTATTTAGAAGCAAAACAAAGCAAATTGCAAAAAGGTATATCCAGAAGCATAATTTTAATCTATTTTGGCTGGCTTGATACAACGATGTGAGTGCAAAATAAAAATTAATAAAATCTGAAGCCAAGTAAATTGCCATTCATTAGTGACCCTCAGTAGTGGAACAGAAGTTGTACAATACGTTAGCTTCAGCCATCAGGGATGGTCCAGTTTATAGACAGTGACTTGCTACATCACTGTAATTTAGGCACCTGGATCACATCTCCACACATTACGTCAAAGCTGTACAATCTGAAGCCTGGAATAAACTATAAGTAACATCTGTCTATCACTTCAGGCAAGGTGGTTACATTAGTTAGCTGCTCCACATGCTGATTTCAAAACTGAAGTCTTTCTATAATGTGTTAATGGGAAGGTAGTCAACACAAAGGTATCCCAGTAATGTGGTAGAGGTTATTCTTAACTAGGGGAAAATACTAGCACAAGTACTTCACAGAAGCTTTTGGAAAGTCTGTGTGGGTACACCAAAAAAGAAAAAAAAAGTTCTTTACACCTTGCTGACAGTTTAAGTTAGACTGCAAGGAAAGAATCACTTGCATAAGAAAGGAACTGCCATGCTCACATATTTCCCTGAATCGGTACATAAAATAATCACCTGCTCTGAATTGCTTTCTAGATTCACCTGTCTCTCTCCCACAACTAAGAGGAGAAGCTAAGGAAGTAAGTTAGCTTTCTCAACTTGGGTAGCAGGTACTCCCTTTGTCACTACTTATCCAGGACTTAGGTTAAAACTAGGAATAGGAGTACTGATGTCTTTAACGTGAATGACTTGATCTTGAAACTACTTGGCCCTATCTCTTTTCAAGTACTGCTGCCTTTATCAATGCACAGAAACAGCAAATAGTTTCAGAAAAAAAAGACAGAGGTTGATACTTGCAACATTTAATTGCATTCTACTTCATGAGTACAGAGGCAAAGGAAAAAAGGCAGCAATGATCCTGTATCTCAAAGGGTACATGATATTTAAAGAGCAAGATTTGTCTCTTTTCCTTCTTTTAGGAATAAAGTTTTAATTGATTCAACTAGAAGACTGCAGTGCAGGAGTATTAACCACGTGACTGTACCATGTGGATTTTTAGGGTAGGGGTCTACAATCGCATCTCATCACAGGGTAATTAAGGAGAAAACTGAGGCTGTTGTCAGTAGGTTGAAATTCTGTCTGTAAGGTTTTGCTCCTCCAATCTAAACTTTTTAGGAGTCCACAAATAAAATGTATTTGAAAGCTACAGTTTTAAATTAGAGAAACCACTTGCTGATAAATCTGTTGTCACAAATTTCACTTGCGACAATCCTTAGTAATTTCTGTTGCCAATGCCGTGTTTCACTAATATAGTATGTATTAACTGTAATGATTCAAAGATAGCAGGTACAAGTATCAATTCCAGTATTATGCTATAAAGGTCAAGTCCTGTATCTCCTTTGATATACCATTGATTCTGCTGAGTAACTTTGTGACAGCATGCGTCCTAGCTGGGGGAAAGCTCTTATACTAAATTTTACATTGTGTTTAGTTAAAAAATAACAGAAAGAACTACTTTTTTTTTTTGTACTATAAAGCTGTACATCTGAAAAGACAAGGGCTTCAGACCAAGTTTTGGCTGTGGTTTTATTCTTAAACACATTATAAAACAAGTAATTTCTCAATTTAATAAACTTTCCTTTCGATTTGTAATGTTTTGACTCAGCTTTGACCATCTGTTTGGCTATCATGGACATCTGTGAGGTGAGCTAGCAATGAAATAAAGGCATACAGAGGCTTCAGTTATTTGGAAGTCAGGGAGTGAGTGGTAACCTAAGATATTACTAAGGCACTTGCAGAAACAGATGCAAAAATATAGAGGATACACTAAATAGGTGAATAGCAGAGTGGAGGCCATATACATGGTAGTATGTAGTAAAATCTTTTAACATGAAGAGACTCCACAAAGCAATAAGTCTTTTGAGCTTCTTTTACCTTAATAGAAATAGCACTTCCATAATGCTTGGCAGATCACAAATTACTGCACAGTCAGTAATTTAGGAAAAAAATCAAGTATCAATATTTTCTTTTGTGTGACACACACCGTATGGAAATCTAAGCTGTTCTCTGTTTTTCAGAAGAAAGAGGACTGACAACTATGAAGAAATGAAATCATTGCAATTTACAAAGAAAAACAAACTGAAAAAAAGCAGAAGAGAACTACTTTCATAAAAAGCAACACAATTAGAAAGTCTATAATGCATAAGGGAAGTTTTGAGTAATGAAAGTGGTGGAATGTGGCACCAAAGAAAGAAATTAAGCTTTCTAAAGGAAAGAATAATGCCTAAAGGAGCAATTTTAGGAGTGGTCATTGAATTAGGTATCTTGTACACAAAAGCACAAAGAAGAAACCAAATTATCAGTGAGGTGGTTAGATCTATACTGCTATATAAAACAGGCCAGGGATCATTCTCTAGCAATGAGGCAAAATGCCACAAACTGGTTTGTGCATACTACATAGATAGCACTTGGTCCATGGTTTGCTTTGGGCTCCGTGTGGTCCCCTTAAGTTGTAAGATACCCTTATTTTTAGTGCTTGTTTTCTTTTTTTCGGCTCAAATTATCTGAACTAATCTGATTGCTCTGTTAAAATTCAGAGTGATGGCTTCATAGCATGAAAATAGGGTATTTGTTTCATGCCCTGGGATGTGATGTGACGAAATGTGATATATCTGAGGGTGCAAAACCTGCTTGAATAGTGCTGCAAGATGGTAGGCTAGAGGAAGCCAAATCTGGTGCACTCATCCACACTGTCTATTGGAGATGGCCTGTGCTATGTGCTTTGGTACTGTGTGCTCTGGTATTACCTTAGAAAGTGGTAGCTGACATGGGCCAAGATTGTGCTAGGAAGCACGTGGACAGTTAATCAGTAGAAGTGGACAGGGGTTCAGTGCTAGGTTTGTTGTGGTTCTGTTTTATTTAGCAGTAAAGATGTAACCACAGAGATTACAAGGCAAGCCGTGGAGAGAAACCATAGGAGGTGCATTGCATGCTGGTCTTGTCAGTGCCTCTTTATTGATAAGCAACAGCACGGTAGTACTGAGGTTCAAAATCTGTGTGATACTAAGCATTCTAGAACTATCGTTAATCTTGTGCCTTGTTCTGTGGGACCTCGCTTGTCCAGTCCATGCTACCAAGCTCGTGGTTCCCTATGTCCACCTTCCTCTCCATCCCTCCCATTTTTTTTCGTACAGCAGGGGTGATGCTATTTCCCCAGAATGTCTACTCCAGCAGAGAGAACTGGAGAGACGAAGCACAGGCTGTGCTTTGAACTACACTTGAAATCACAGCTGTAGTTATCCCTTAGGCAATGGTTTCTAAAAACAGAATTAAACATGAGCAGAACAGGACACTGCACAGAAAAGTAACCATAAAAATAAAAAAAACCAACCTTTGCATTAACAACTAAATACAGAATTTCTATCTAAAAAAAAAGGCCATAAAGCTGCACCCATAGTTGGGATGCTTGAAAGGTACCAAAGATATAAAATATACAACATTCAGACTTCTGCAGAAAGAAGAGTTCCCAACATTTTGCTTCTGAAATACTTAATCATTGCGAGTTGATACTAGCATTGCATCAGCTGTTACTGTCACTTAAACTCATAAGAAAGGCAATCGGTATACTTCTGGTTCTCCTTTAATTGCAGCTCTCTGGCCAACCTGTATCTCTCATTGTAGGCATTGTAACATTTCCCTTTTATATGATGTATTGATTCAACTCTGGAACCAATCAGTTTAAGCTTCACTATAATTTTTATTTCTGGAAGATGTGCTTCTGCATGTTTGGGGATCACATCTGTGCCCTTTGTTGTTCTATTAACGGAATATTTCTGAAGTAATAGTAAAAAATTCAATTACCGCTGTTACCTGCAGCTCCCTCGTTTCCTCCTCAGCAGCAGAAGCATGGTATGAGAGAACCTACAGAAAGAGAAAAGCAGACCTTAGTACAAACAAAAGAGCAATGTGATAAAAAGGTATTTTTCCTAAAGCAGAATTTTCAGCTTGCAGCTGCACTGCACTGCACTGCATTGCATTGCATTTGCTGATGAAATCTAGTGTCCATGCAGGGCTTGTGCTGGTTTTAAGGGAGCTCTCTGAAAGTGTATGGGGAGATATCTGGAGCTTTCACAGATCTCCCACAGCACAGAATCTTCTTGAGATAATTAGGTCAAGAAAACGTAAATAGTTTCTACAAAAGAGCAAAGAACTCTGATTTTCTCTTTGGAAAGTTTTCGTGCCCCACTTTCAAAGACAAATAATACATGAAACAGCTATAATTATGAGCCTGACATTATTGCCATAATAATCCTTTCAGGAGTTTATTGAGACGTAAAATAAAGTTTTGCCCTAAGTGAAACTTGGCAACAAAAGTCTGAAATAAAGTACGTTTGTTTTATATTAACAAAATAAGGTCATATTTTTTAGCTGTTGAGAACAAAAATGGTATGGAGGTTTTTTAACAACTAGAGACTGACTTTTTTGTAAAGAAATCATCTCATATACTAACCTATAATCTGCCTGGACTTCCTGTATTATCTATAAAGTGTTAAAGTAAGAGAGATAATTGCTAATCTGCCATATATAAGCAAACAGCTCTTTTTTTTTTAAAGCACTGAAATTATTTTGACAATAATTTTACAACCTTTTTATTTAACATGACTTAATAGAGGTTTATTTGAGAGTTTTAACCTTTCTTTTAGAGGCTACAGGGTACAGAATCCCCATTTTAGGAGTTCTGCACACACTGTGTTTACATAATGAATGCTAGGAGATCCAAAGTCTACAAATTTTTCACTTTCAGCTTCAAGTTATCACCTCTGAGTAATTCAGCTTCTCAGACTAAAGCCCTCTTTAGCTATTAAACTTAACAGTAACCAATTCAAAGGCTGAGACCAGATGACGTTCATCTTGATATGGTTTGATGGAGCCCGAGGAAATTGCTGAAAACCTACAATAATGCTGCTGTTACTCCACAAACCAGTTTGTCTAAAGCACTGAGCCAAAATCATCACAGAAAACCTCAGACAAGAAAAGGAAGCCCCTAATCCCCCAAACCATTTCCTCTTCCTACGCAACAGAACAAACCTGCTATGTTGCCAATGTGTAACCTCATGTAGAGGAAAAGACGCATTCAGCTCACCACTAAATTTCATGAGTAAAGTTAAAATACAATACCAAATAAAATAGTCTGCTGGCAGGTATGGAAACAAGTAGAAAAATTCCTGTGCAACTCAACAGGCCAAATGCTGTTCTTCTGGGGGAGAACAATTTGTGTTCAGTATCCATATGAGTAGCTGCACTTATGTGTAGAACAGACAGGGTCTGGAGAAAATGAGGATCTGTTTTGGGCTAGTTAAGGACCACCTACATTTTCAGCTCACCTCTAATGTCACCATCTGTTTGGCCATGGCTCTTTCTACAGCTTCGTACATCTGTGTATTCTGGATCCCCAAGCCACAAAAGATGACAAATGCTTCCAGGAACTGTTCATCATTTCTGTTGAAAGCCTTGATTTTGCCCGAGTTTTCTTCCATCTTATTCACAAGCTGGCAAACCCCTATGCCAGGATACAGAAATTAAAATAAGTAATACAGAGAACTCCCAACATATCACCTATTGTATGAAACATCAAGAGAAAAATTAAGTCTAGGACAGTTTAGCCTACAGTATAAACCACCAATATACATATAAGTTACAAACAGGACTGCTGTAGGATTTTCCCTTAAGTTTTTTAGAGTAATTTCACTGTATTATAGGATAAATGCTAAAATGTTATATATTACTAAGTAGACTCAAAAGTATTTATTAGGATTTGTAAAACAAAAATGTAGGGCTTTACAGACTTGATTATCTTGTGAAATTCTAGGGACATTTTCATCCTAACTTTTATTATTAATAGCATTCTAGATTGATATAATCCCTAAAGACAATTTGTCCTTTGGAGGCTAATTAAATTTTTGTAACCATGCCAAAAGAACATTTATGAAAGTCAGAATGGTGGTACACAGAGTTTTCACTTCCTTGTTTGAGTCAGTACTGGAAATTTTTTAGAATAAATGAACTACACAGAGAATACCCATGTTGAGGCTCAAAGCTTAAGTATACTTGCTGGTCCTGTGAGGATGTGATTGAATTACAGCCTGCTCCAAAGACTACTGAACTCACTGAAAAGCATCTTGCTGAATTCAGCTTGTTAGGTTCACACTTGTTGATAGTTGCATCTGTTTATCTTCAGTTAAGAACTTCTGAACTTTTCTGTGCACATGCCATTGAAAGGTCTGACAGGTAACTTCTACCAAACCTCCCTGACACCATTCTAAGCAGAGGAAAATTCACACATAAACCTCACTTTAGTTTTACCTAGGGGATGGCAGTTTCTGCTAAGAAATCAGAATATTAATTAAAGCAGCTGCATTGTAAGTATATGTTGTCTTTGGCCAAAACTGCTTTGGGGGCGATTGTTGTCTTAAGTGAGTCCAAATGTTTTCTCACTCTCATGAGTGTGAGTACTAACAGTTTTGAGCATAAAAGCTAGCATTTTCCTGGCCAACTGCAAATCATTATCCCAGTGAAAATAATAGTTGCAAATTAAAAATTCTGAAAAAAATTACTAAATGAAAAAATCATTTTCTATAAATTGCTATTGCATGCCAGTTTGTATACTTTATGTATTTTATGAAGAACACTTTGCAGCAGAAAGAGTGAAATATTAAATATGTATTTAACCAGCAAAAGAGAAGATAACTGTTTAGCATGGTGTTTCCAGAACACCCTTAATAATTCTTAGGTTTTCTTGCTTCAGTAGAGCTACTCCTAATTTACACAGGATATATGAACAGAATCTGAATGTGTTACACTTTGCCATCATAAGGTCAGGGAGGCCGGATTTCCTCTCTGCTTGTGGGTAGGGAAGAAATTATAATGGATAGTATTTTACAGCCATACCAACAGTGAACATAATCAGCAGCTACTGTAAGGTCTTGTCAGTACTAAGAATTTTTTATATGAAAGTATTTTCAGCGTTTTAGTACTTCATATTTACAGACTAAAAAAGCTCATTGAGGTTTTTAATTGAAAGGAAAAAAGTCTTTGAGGGAGCAAGTGTGCATCTTCCCTGTTGCAGTAGGTAGAAAACCTGAGGAAAAGAATGTAGCACACACATGCAAACTGTGTTTTTAGAAGAACATTGGCCTTGCACATAGAAGTTTTAATGTCTGGTGACAATGTAACACTGTCCTGTTTCCAAATGACATTCTGTTTGGGGAACTTATTTTAATATCAGAGTCTCCTCTGAAGAGATGAGTAAGAATATTGTACCTGTAGCTGTAAGCTGTTGTAACAGGTGTTGTGGTATCTGAATATTGCAAACAGGATTCTGAACCTTAATGGAATGAGATGACTAGATAGATGAATGATAGTAAAAATATATAATCCAGCAAATAAGGATTCACTGAGAACAAGATTAACTTTCCCTGGGAAAAAGAAGCTGACTTATAAAACTCTATAGGAAAATATCATGAAACTCACTTTTAGATCTTTGTTCACTACTGTTTATGACATTATAATTATTTCCATAGCAACTGTGATGTAATGAAAACAAGATTAAGACTCAACAGTGAATAAGCCACAAAAGCAAATGAATTCTTAAAAGACACAGCATTTGGATGCACGTAAATGCCTCTTAAAAAAATTAGAGAACTGCAGTAAATATACTATGTAGTACTTAAGACTTCTAACTGTAACCTTTTTCAAAAGCTTCCCCAAAGCATTGAGGGGTCCATACATTACAACTAAAGGAACTCAAAAGTCCCTTAGTGGGACATAGTTATAAAACCACAGAAAGATTCTGTAAAGCTTTCACCACATACCTGAAAAATGCACAAGTCAGGAGAATAAAAAAGTTCTTTTCATCTTTCTTGCCAGTAAGGTTTGCTTGGTTTTGCTGTGGACAGTTTTTCCTACCCCACGCCCATCTGCACACCCCACTTCCCAAATTCTGGTTTTGGGTATAATAATCTTAAAAATAAAAAAGTAGACCTATAATAATAGTTTTACATAGGATATAGTATGCTAAAAGAACTTCTGGGTATTGTCCCAAAGACAACTTCTTGACCTTATCCTATTAAAGACCTGAACATTAGGCAGGCTGTGAAACCTTAAAAAACTCAAAGAACGTTTACCAGTGAGAATTACTCAGATTTGAAAAACTCACCTAAATGGGTGGCCTGACTGAAACTTTTCAGTTTGAACTTCCACAAAAAATAACAATAGAAAAAAACTACTTGAGATCAGATGCAACTGTTTTATCAGTAGCTAACAGCATAGTGAAATATCTGTAATTAAAGCTCAACAGTTCAGTCTTCATCTTGGTCTTCTAGGGTCTGGTAGGATATTTAAAGCAATGAAAGAACTCTAAGAAGCTGACATCTAAAGAAATTTCAGGGAACTCCATTAGGTAAAGATGATGCTTCTCTTTCTGCTTCAGGAGTTGAAAAAAAAAAAGATCTGTCTTAATGAAAAAGGGACCTCGTATTTACTATATATATTCGGTTATGCAGTTTTGCCCTAATTCTGAAGGAAAATTATTTGAATACAATTAAAAAATGCATTCTTGCAACTCTTAACATTTACTTGCTAAATTTTGTAAAGCTGAGGAAGTTGGATTCATGCTGCTATCTAGGAATCAGTATATTTTGTGTTCTGTTTGCTTGTGGAACTTACTGATGCCAGGAAAGCAGGCTGACACTCATTCTACTCTCCATGGGACAGGGAAGCCCTGGTAATTTCCAAAAGCATCATCATCCCTTTGTTTAAGGTGAATCTGAAACTCACTGAAAGACTTAAAGCTCATTAAGCTTATTCCTTGATCAGATTCTCAAAACTATTTAGGTGTATATTAATTTTTGAGGACCCAGACCACAGCCACCTCAGTATTTTTAGGGAACTAGAGATAACTAGGCTTCTAAGTTTCCATAAGCATCTAGGCCTATGAGGACCTATGTGATGTCTAATTACTTCTGAAAATGTTACCCCAGGAAACCAGTGGTACTATGGCCACTCTTTAAAATAGAAGAACAGTAGTTCTTGAAAAAGCAAAGGAGATGCTGCAGAGATAGTTACACTGGGTAGCTTTAGACACTTAAACTAGTGTCTTATGATAGGACTGTAGGCTCCCTGTGTAATCCACAGATAGAAGCAGGCACCTCCAAAGGGCAATTTGTAGCACCAAAATTGCACAGCAGCTAGCTTTCTTCTAATGTATGAATCTCTCTGTAGCTGAGTCTCATTTGAGGAAACTGTCAATGTCTGTGCAGCTCAGCTTGCCTTTCCACATGCCACTACTGTTGCCTAAAAGTCCACCACTACAGACAGCTCAGGCCTGAAGAGCTTATTTACTGATTTACATCTTCTCTTCCTTTCACTGGCTTGTAAAAGATCTACACAAGCAAGAGGGGTAACTAACTCTCTGAACAGGAAGCAATGAAAATAATTTTATTTACAGAAAATTTTCAAATGCAAAGAAGCTATAAAAATGGTGAAGTATCACAAGGGTCTTGTAGGTACTTTGGTAACTTACCAGGTAACCAATTTACAGTCAAGGTTGCAGTGGACTTACTAGTTGAAAACATGATAATTAATGGTCTTGTCTCCTGGGTTGAGATTCCATGTTGCTGAGATTTTACTATGGAGCACAGAAATATTTCTATGAAAGGTATAAAAATATTTTTTGTAAAGATACCTACCTATCACTTTATTCTTCTTCCCATTTTTTATTGGTGTACACAGCAAACTCTTTATGTGTTGACTTACATTTTCTGCATTGTCATTCTGTTAAACAAACAAAAAAATACAGTTACAATTTTAAAGAATAATGTTCAAGTGGCTGAAGTGAAAAAGCCGTAGAGCTGGGATCTACAACTATTCTTTGCTTACATACTCTTTCAAAAAGCAACCACGTCTTCAAATAGTTTGCACATCTTTGGCTGAACAGTATAATAAACACTGTATCTGACACAAGCTTTGGTGAACAATAATACAGGTAATGATGATAATCTTCATTCAGTAGGAGTTTACAGTGACTTGTGTAATTGTGCTAAAAATGTGCTGATGTTATAACAGGTTCTTTCATTAGACGGTACCACTTCCATGAAAATGACAACTTTGCACCAAGATGAAGTCTTCCACTTAGTGCAGCTGAAAAGAGATCAGATGGGCTTTAGGACACCTTTTTACTCTCATCAGGTGATGAGCTATAAAATGAACTGACGTCTCCCGTTTCCAACATATCCCCTCACTTGCAATGTGGCAATGTAAGGAACAGGTGTCATAAAACAAGAGTAACTACCTGACATTAAGCTAACAGTGTGTTTTGTGGTACTAAAATTTTCGCAAACTTTTTTCGTTTGTTTGAGATGCCTTGATTAATCCACTAACGCAATGAAAGGGGGCTTAGTGGAGACCAAGTTATGATCCAAAGAATGACAGGTAGGAAAATTACCACCAACATGGTCAACATTCAGCAGTCTTCCAAAGACCTTTTATCATGTCTCATGCTCCAAGAGAAGGAAACTGAATTTATTTGGGAGGTGAAAGGGTGGAAGGGTGGAACAAAAAGACAATGCATCTTTTTCAAATACCTGTTGAGAAAAGGACGTAGTTCTCCTCTGACTGCTCCTGGAATAACATGGCAGTTGCCGAGAAGTACATTTGGTCCAATCTCTAATTGTATGCGACACAAAAAAATGGGTACACACTAATATTTCAGATCAAAAGGTTATTTGGGTTTTTTTTTTTACTATTGTTGCTCTGCTCTCTGGTGCTGTGCAAGGATTGTAGACAGTTTCTTTGCAGGCAAATGCACAAACACTATAATGCTTACAAGTGGCAATAGGAAATGTGATTCTTTAAAGAAAACATTAAAGGATTACATCATGCCAGATACTTTACATGACTCCAGGAACTTAAATACTACTACTTAATAGTAGCCCATTATCAAGAGTGTATATGGAATAACTGAAGACTAGGATTTGCTGTTTTCTGAACTGTGACATACCTGTGAAATCAGCTGTAAAAAAGGCTATAAGAATCAGCATCTTTCCCTAGACCTCTCCAGCAAGGGCAGCAGAGAAACGCAAAGTCAGGCTTGCATGAAAATTGGTTTATGGCTACCCTGAGCAGAACCTGCTGTTTCATCGTAAAGTTCAGATGCATTGAAAGTCAAACTGGACTAGACTGGAGATAAGACCACAGTGCAGAATGCTTAATAAAAATGCCTGACCCAGTATTAAGGAACAGGAAGGAGATTAAGCAAAAACAGGCTTAAATGCCTTTAAGGAGTCTAGTAGCTATTTGAACTTTGTCTCCACTGCGCTTTGCTGGTTCAGGAAAGAACACGTACAGATGACTGCTGAAGCTTAGCATTTAGCTTCTATACTGTCCTTGTAAGTGGCCTGAACCTGAGGCAGGCAACATATGGCTCTTCCATGAATAAACCCAAGCTGTTGTTCTGCCTCACGTCACTACCTAGGTAAGTGAGGCCACCAAAGCATTTAGAAAGCACAAAGTTATTTTAATAAGGTGAGTAAGCATGCTGTTGAATGTCCGCTAAAGAAAGAGGCAAGCCAAGGTTTCTAGGGCACTAGGTACACCTGGGATTTTCCTCATGTCAGGGTTCATCAGATTTCAAAACATTTAGCCTACAGCCCTGCCTTGAGACTGCTCCTACACAGGGGTGGAGATGCAGCCACTGTGTATTGAAAAACATTATCCAAAATTCCTTCTGTCAGTACTATTATTTTCTTTTTATGAGTTTCTTTTACATGCATATGGTGTAAGTCATGTAGATTTCAGGGAAAAATGCAAAAGTATTCTAACCCTACTGACAAAATGAAAGGCCTGTTTCAGACAAACAGTTGTTTGGATGACCCTCGGGGTATTAATTTTATTTTAATATGTCTTCAAAATAATCACCTTTCTTTATTGATTTAATACAGTATATCCGTCTGATTCTGTTTTTACTTCTACTCCTGCAGTTAAGATAGCTTTGGGGCCTGTACTGCAAAGTGGTGAGCACTCAATTCCTGTGTTGCTCCATCCTTCATAGAAACCCACTCCAGAACATCCATGAAACCTTGCACAGAGAAAAAGAGATGCAACACAGCTCCCCCTCCATGACCCTGCCCCTTCTTTCCACTTACTGGAACAATCACATTGAACACTGTATTTTCTGACCTTTTCGTTGTGCATCTCAGAACAAAGAGTTTGGTAAAAAGCTATCTGCTGATCATAATAACTCCTCTCCCTCTTATTACCTTCTCTCTGAGCCCCTCTAGCCAACAGGCTTAAATATAATAAGAAGAGCAGACATCTTTCTAATTTCTGCATTGACAGGAAAATACAGAATTACAAGTTTGCTTTTTGTTGATGACGTCTGTAATCTGAGTCTTGCCAAGGGACCTTCACTCCTAACTCTCCAGTATCTGTGTGTTCAGTAGTACACCACATCACAAGCTCACACTTGAAGTGTGAAGCAAAAGCTCCCAAAGAAAAGTGAAGTTGTTCCTTCTCCAAAACAGCAAAGAACTAGCATCTATAACATTAATCTTTGCCAGAACAAGAAGGGAAAGGAGAGGATAAAAGGGAAGGAACTTCTGAGAGCCTCCCAATGCTCACAGTAAACTATCAGGGATTACTGTGAAAACCTCGAACTGTTCTTCGCTTCAATGTTTTCCATAGAACATATTGCAAGCTCTCCACATTGCACTATTTATCAACAAATTAATGTTAGGCTTTTTAAATAATGGCTGTAGAGATAAATCCCTTTCCTAGCCACCTGGCTCACTGTGGAGTATTGTACCTTTTCTTCACTGATAATGAATTTTATCGAGCAAACGTACCTTCCTTTGTGTTTGCGTAATTCTAACTGTGGCTGTTAAATTAATAGCAATAATAAGGGGAAAACAAAAAAGGTTTGAAAGGTAAACAGAAAAACATTCTCCATTTCTGAATTTCAAATCGAAGCTTATTTTACTTACTGTCCAGGGAAATCTTCTGTCTTTGCAGACATCTGGGATGTTAAGAGGCTCCATCGTATTCTTGACATACTGAGCATACATATAATTGATTTTGTTTGTATCATAGTCCCTGAAGGATACAACATTATTATTATGTGCTTAGTATGAAAATGGATCATTTCATTATGCAAAGCAGGTAATTGTAATATCTTTCCTGTATGAGGAAAGGATACAACCAATAGATATATAATGGAGTTGAGTTAAAATCCTGTATCCTAATCCAGCTGTCATCACAAAACTGCAGAGTGGATTGATATATACGTTCCACCATTTCTTTAATATTCAACAATGTTAACACTAACACCAAACTTAAGAAATAAACAAATCAGTACAGTTTATGCAGATGAAGGATAAAGAATGAACATCTGGGTTTATACTGAAATAAACAGAGCTTTTTGAAAACAAACTCCATTCACAGATCTGACACACTTGAAAAATTAATACTAGATGAAATTCACACATTCTTTAAACAGAGTGCAGCAGGTAACATTTGTGAATTTTCTGCTTCTAAGTTCATTTCAAATTTGTTCTAGAAGTAAAGGCACAATCAGTTGCATGGGGATTCTGTTACTGAAATAGAACTGTTTATTCCAAATCAGGACATAAAATGTCTTTACGGAATCAATCATATCCTACTTTTTTAGCCACGATGTATTTAATTAAGGCATTTCAATTCTCTTGGACCCTTTGCCTGCTTTGGAGGAGGACATATGTCCTAATAATAAACCTATTCCCATCAAGCTCCTGTAGTTTCCCTCTGACGTTTAACTTGACTTTAGATATCCTTCTGGTGTAAGGATGTTCACAGTGCAAGAGGAAGGGAATTACTCTTTAATTATTTCATAAACTTAGTTATAAAAGGCAACGCCCCACAATTCTGAAAACCAGTCTGATTTGGGGTACTCTTCAGGGTCCTCAATTACATAATAAGCCTGAAATTTTACTATGTAAAGTAATACTTCCCATCTAATCCATGTCATTATATTTCTGCTATTGCCCAAAATTGTGCCCTTCAAGCATAGCAGAAGTTCTAACTCCAACAGTTGACTCATAGTACAGTCTTTGGTATATAATTGTGCTGTCTCATGAAGAAGATTCAGATACGCAATTAAGCCTCCAAGATTTCTTCCCTATCAGTTATGAGAAATAATTTACTGATGGCCCATGCAAGCAGTGAATTACATTTTGAGTCCATTAACTGGTAACCATGAAAGGGAAAATGCATAGGAAGGGTAAATTCTCTTTACCATTCCCATAGTGTAGAAGAGGAAGTAAACAGAAACTTTCTTTTTCACCCTGTGATCTTACTAGCCTGTTGTACCTCTGTACTTTCTGGCTGTACATTGTCTGAAATACAGCTCAACAGTTTTCAGTTGCTCAAGCCACACACATTGGACATAATTTTCTAATACATGGAATTAAATTTAATATAATAAATGTTCTCTGCAAAAAAAGATCAAAGGGGTACAGAAATCCCCATATTCTCTCTGCATACTGTATCTGTAGTAGTGCCTTTTATATACAACTGTGTCTCATTCTTTTGGCATTATTTGAAACAACTGTTTTTGATGACAGAGAAAGGTAATGGAGACAGTAATTTTCAAACTTCAATACAGAGGTTCAGACTAAATTTGGAAACTATTTAATCTGGATATTTTAATTCAGCTATTTCTACATCTTTCCCTTCCTCCCAGATGAACTTCTTAATGGTTTCTCAAAGGTGACTGAAAGTTAGAACTTTAGGAATTTATTCTTGATTTAGTCAGTCATGTTCTTTGAGTCAGCTTCCCTATCTATGAAAAAAGAGTAATGATTAAAATAATTGATTAAATTCATAGATAGTATTAGTATCTACTAATGTGGATATGTCTACTCTACAACATAGTCATCTACACAGATTTCTTGCAGATCAGTTTTAGAGCAGCCCACCAACTTAAATTTTTACTTCTCACATTTTGTACATTTCCATAGCTTAGCCTTGTAATACAACTATGTACTTAGACCTGACAAAAGTGAAGAGATCAGGCTCTACTCTCCTATTCTGCTCAGTGTGACCTTTTTTAAAGTGATAGAGTTTGTCTATGTACATTTCAGGGCAAAACCTGCTCTATAAAAGTAGCAGTAATACATGGTACCCAGTGGAAATAAGGTCTGTTATTAAGAAAAAAAATACTAAAAGCATCTTTTCTTCAGCATTCTCCTGGGATGACCAAAAGTTTGAATTTATTGTTTTACCTCTTCAGATTTTCAGCTGAATCTTCTAATTCCTCAGATTCCATGTGAAACACACTCGAAAATGAATCCTGGAATACCGAGAGGATATTTTAATATATAGGTGTGTCAGGTTGTCATAAGTTAGAATAGTAGTATTCATGAAAAGCTTGTTGCAGTTATCAAAACCTATTCTGTAATAAAGACAAGTGTAAAATTATTTAACTTCATTTCACATCTAGCAGCAAGTGTATAGGATCCTACCACAAAAATATCTTTTGATACAATTTTAAATACCATTGAAGTGTCTTGATTCTCTACTGATCACTCTGAGAAGAAATTCCAGTATTTACAAGCTGTGCCAAATTTATCTGTCAGCACAGAACTTCTTTATTTTAACATTCATCCAATTCTAGACCTGCTTTGCTTGGACAGGTGAGGACATCAAAACCTTTTAAATGGATTGACTGATCTCTGTGTTGCTTTTCACGCAGCTTTAACAGTTGAGAAGCCTAAATGTAGAGAGAAATTAGATTCTCTCTGTACTAAAGATTCAAACTACAGACTGCAAACTAGGTGCTGGAATTTATCTAACTTGCAAGGACAGTGTGAATCTATGAATACAAAAATTATGTAAATTCCTCTTCTGTATTCTTGTGTGCAGGAGTGACTCTTCTAAATACAGTGAGAGATGGGATTGTGGCAGATGATCGCAAGTGCTGTGTGTTATTTCTGTGCTACAGAACCTGGAAATGCTTCCTTACTTCCAGATCTTAGTACACGCATATCTGTAATGAGTAGTAAAGGTAAAACTAGCAATGTCAGCACAAGACTGTGGTGTGCAACATAATATCCCGCTCCTTGTTCTGCAGCCTATTTTCAATAGGAAGGAAATACAGGTGGGCAGACTGGAAAGGAGTTGTGCTTTGCTTCAGTGAGCCAGGATCTTGGGACAGGCCATGATTCTGTTTAGGTACCTTATTTAGATACTCCTTGCTTAGATATACGCACAGGAAGCAAAGGCCATTTTGTTTTTCTCCCAGCCTTCTCCTTTTTTCTGTCCTACATCAGTAGCCAAGAAAATGAGTTACAAAAGAGTTCAACATTCAAGATCTATGCTATAGGAGATAGCTTAGAGCCACAGTTTACCAACAGGTAATGCAAAATGGCTGCCTAAAATGGCAGTCTGGCCTACACAAAGACTGAAGCCTCCCAAGTCAACACCTAACCTGAGTAGATGCTGTAAAAGAAAAGGTAGAGGACAAAAAGGCAACCAAATATACTATGGGTTTGAAACACTTGTGTCAGAATGCAGAGAAGCCCACACTGCTCCCAGGGAACAAACACTTCTGCCTTTAGACAAAAAACATACTCACAGTACAGTCTTCATCCACTATGAAGATGGTACACCTCTGCACTTGCATGAAGGATATTATAGTGGCAGCAATCTTCTTCAGAATTACTTCCAAAGACTGCTGCTCTTCAAAAATCAGGCTTGCAAGATCAAGAAGCACCTGGGGAAAAGGTATTTTGTGAAGTTTTGACTAATTGTGATTTAAGCAGCAGTAATTATCATTACTACTGTCTTTGATTCTTCTCCTTTTCCCTGAATCAAGGAAGTCAACGTGTATATCTGTGACCAAAATTAAGTTTGGGCTTTCACACAGACTGCAAGGTCGCAGTAAATAATAGCCAGTTTGGCACTTTTGATCAAGAAATAAATAGCATAGTTAGCTGTCTGATGTTTTTGGTCAGAGAGACAGAATAGATCTAGGCATTAACAGTTCATCAAATGAAACCTGAGAAATCCAGACAACACACAGTTATTTGTCCTTAGAAAACCTAATAGTTTCCTATGGCTCATGTGTGCACTCTAAAAACAGTGATATTTACACTTCTTAAGACTTTTGAACACAATTATTATCTGTTGCAATTTTAACAGATCCTAATGAACTCATTTGGTGAAAACAACATTTAGATACATTCTGCTGTATTTCAAAGCTGCTGCTGAAGGACTTAGCTGCTCAGATGTGCTCATATTATATTCCTTTTTCCTCACAAGAAGCATGGAGCCAATTTGAAAAGATTATCCACATTTGTACCAATTTATAAACACTGATAATCACTTGGAAACTGAGACCTACCAGAAAAATTTTAAAACTGCTGCCTAGTTGTTTCTCCAAAACCTTTTCATACTTTATATGGCAGACATATCCATCCGTAAAGGCCATGGTATTAATAACCCATCAGTTTTAAAGATGGCTGCAAAATACAGTTACATTAATCAGAAGGAAATCCAGTTTTCCATCTGATCATTATTGAAAATATGGTTAGTGACTATTTATAGTTGTAGTGGACTAAAAGAGTAATCTGTATAACTTCTACTGTTCTGTAGGGATAATTCTCTCTGAAATTTCTGGAGTATGTACACCTCTGGTTGTGTAATATGTACAGTGATCCACAGGCTAACTTCAGGCAATATCGAGTATATTGTCATGGAATGAATTTTCTGACATGTAGCTTTACCTTCTTCCCCTCGATAGTCCACTTCTCGCAGCCCAAGCTGGAATGTGCCCAGCTACTTCTCAGTGCAGTTAGTTGGAGCTTTATCAGAGATACACAGCATTCAATTACAGTAATTAAAAATAGCCAAGGAATAACTACCATATGAGAAATATCAGGAGCAAGCACTGATTACTAGCTAACCATCGTAATTTCTGTATTCTTGGGACAAACCTGTTGATCATACCTGATTACGCCTGTTCTCAAGCAAAGATGTCTCATACAATTGAGCGTTGTGAAGAACAATTCCACAAAATGCCAAATACGCAGCAAAATCCTGAAGACAAATGAACATCAACACCTCATGAAGATGTCTCACAGCATCTTAACTGTATTCAAAGATAAGCTACTGCAATTTTTTGTTTTCACTTTGAAAGTATTAATTGATATTTTTAAGATATTTTTGGCAACCACACATTCAGGGTTGGTTTTTTTTCCATTACTCATAATTTGTTATTTCCTCAAGAATCTCTTCTCCCTTTTTTAAACTAATGATCTTCACAGTTTATCCTGGTAAAAGTAGGATTGATATAAGAAGCAGCTCAGAGGAATCAACTAATTTTACAGGAATGCATATTTTATCTACAAAAACTGACTGCAGACAATCAACCTCTCTTATTTTGGGGAATTCAATCTCTTGGAAAGCAGAAATACAATTCTGCTAACATAGCAAACCCGGAAATTTTTCCCCTTTCAGAGTGGGATTAATTCTGATCTCCTGCAAATACTCAGTATACATTTTGTTTTAAAGGGAAAGTTTTCAAAGTGAAAGGGTAAATTCCGATTTTTCATTGCTGAGGGTTAAGTCAACTTCTCCAGCCTGCGTGCAGCCTGTTTTTTGCAATACCAATCTGAATGTGAAGCCTCGAAATGTTTGGAAAGCAACTGCAGTGTGAGAATTAGGAATCAAGATGCTGTCTGCTCTACTGATTATCTCATACATTGTTCATAATTTATCCAAAGCTTTTTCTCATCCTGCAATTGCTATATTGAGAATTGATACAGAATCTAAAAACGAATCACTACACAAATTTTACATTCAAAGTATGTTTGTTGGGGATGATGGGAGAGTTAAAACCAATTAATAAAAAAGGATGTCTATTAATAGTTATCAAACTGTTTTACAAGGCATTTCAGTAGAGTAAGCCTGTGTTTCAGAGGTGTATGAGAGATACCATGCTGATCCAGAAATTAAACTATTTCACATCCACATATCTCACGGCCTCACGAAGAAAGAAATTTGCAGTATTAGCAGGAATCTTTACTTTTTTAGAGGTGTTTAATTTTTAATAACTTTAAAATTTCTGATCAGCATGCAAAGTGATCACATACCCATCCCCCATTCCCCTGTGAAAATAGAAGAGATATAAATGTCCAGCTTTTATACCTTTTCATCTTGTTCAGTGAAAGTGCCACCAATTCCAGATTTCTTATTGATTGCTTGAGCCACACCAACAACCTAGTGTATTCAAAATGGAGTAATTAGATAATTTTTAGGAGTCTGTCATTGGATTCTATTTCTAGACATATTTATAGAACATAATATATGATCATTACAGATATTAATTTGGTTGACCTTTGGATAACAGAAGATATCTAAGCCTGTTTTTTCCTAATTTATTCATATGACAAATAGCTGAGCATGAACCTGAATATAAAAAAAAATAAGTGGCATGAGTCCTTGCTGCCCTTAGGAAGAGAGGTTGATTTGATCCAAAATTGATTGCATAAATTGGAACAATCATCTCCCAGAAAGACAACAGTTCCCTCTTCTGCAGTCATAAGCCAGGCCACACAACAGCTCACTCTAAAGTTCATCTGCTTGTGTGTGCAGAAAACACCCTTCCTGCTAGCTCTGACAAGATTTCCAAAACATAGCCTCCTTTCTGGATCTAGAGTTAGGCTACAGTGATCTTTTTACATTTTGTATCTCTCTGAATCTGACCAGATTAATTTTCATCTGCTGAAAAATAGCATACAAAGGTTGCGTTCCTGCCAGATTCAAGTTTGTTACTCAAATTTAGTAGGTTATTAAAGGTAGGCTTTTACTAAAACCACATTAAACCAACACTGAGAAGAGATACTTTGTTATGCTTCAGCTGGTAGTTAGACTGTCCTTCTTGCCAAGATGTGCTGATATCTTGCCATTTTTAATTACTTTCCCAATGGAGCAACTCAGAAGGTATGGCAGAATCCTGGTTTACAGGTAAAGAAGTTAAGCAAAGGGTAAAAAGTCATTCACAGGTCCTGAGGACATCTGCGATAGACCTAAGAAGCAAACCCCTATGGCCTGATCAACATTAAAGGCTTTCTCTAAGTAGTTCTTTCTGCTCTTGGCACATGGCTTAAGTCCTAGCTTTCAGATGGACTATGTATTAAGATCACCAGCCAAGAGGCTTCATAAGTTAAGGCTACCCACCTAAGTAAATCAGTGCACAGATAGTAGCAAGGAGGGTTTACCTGAACTAGAAAAAAACCTACTATGATTTATGAAATAAAGACATCAACAGACCAGCTCCATTTACTTTGTTGGCTTGTCTCCTTTTGGATTTAAGTGGAAGAAAATGGAATCCGTGTAACAATAAAACAAGCCAGATTACACATCTAGTTTTAGTCTTACAAGGTTCTGTCTCAATTATGTTAAATTTCAGATGATGCTTTTTTAGTGTAGAAATAATCTGTGGTGAAATTTGATTTCAAGTTTCTGGACATAATTCCATGAATTGGGAGATTCAAACATGATTTCTTACAAAAGAGAAAACAGTCCCTTTAAGGACAGTCAATTAAAGTCCAAACTGCTGGTGCTTCTGTAACTTTCTACATAGAGGATAGTTAGCAAATAAACATGATTTCTTGATAAAGGATGTTGGTTTAGATTTTAAAAAAATGTAAAATGAACATGAGAGAACAACACAGCTGTTTAAGTGTGATGCTTCTCTTACTGCCAGTCTTTGTGGAGTTCAATTCTGCATGCTGGCAAGAGCCTCCTAGGAAACCAATCTGCCCTGCGAACAGCAGAACTCCTTACAAAAATGAAAGTGGAATTCAGATCTTGGCTTAGTACTGATTTCAGTTTCTAATGCAGGCTCTAACTCTGACATCTGGGGAGAAATGAAATTGGGTAGTTGCTTTGGACTTACTCTTAGATACTCAACATAGATGTCTTCTCTGGTAACTTGGATCTGTTTTTCCGAGCCCAAGGAAAACAAGACAATTTAAAGAGACCTTCATACAAGTCAGTATGAACAGAAAGTGAGCATTTCTTTAAAAAATTAATTCACTGGAATAGTATTTCTGTAGATTCCCCACTGCAGTTATTCAAGCTGTGTACTGGCAGTGACCGTTCTGTCCTGTAAACTAGTGTAAACTTCTCCTGGATTCTGCACTTATCCTTGTACTTCCGTTCTACTCTTCTGAGTCATAAATTAACCATGTAATTTCACAGCACAGTAAAACTGGAAGGCCATCAGAAGGAGACACAGGTTAATTTCAGTTGAGATACTTCTGACTTTCACTGTCAATAAGGTGAAAATGAGAGGTTTTCTAATTCAAATATTTTGTCATTCCATTAAAAAAGGTTATTTTTGTTATTATACTACACATTATTAATGCACACTTTCTTTACTAAATCAAATTGTTACTATAATAGACATTTTTCTCTGATGCATAAACATTTCCAAGATTATAGGATTTCAAGGCCTTAGCCTTTCCCTAAAATAATTCAGTATGTTTCCACTCCTTTTGAGACTCTGCAAATTATTACTAATCTGACTTTAGGCTTAAAAGAATTGGAGAAAGTATAGTATCCTTATTTGTGAAGTAAAAAAAAAGGTTCTGACTGTTAGTGAGTAATGACAGGTTTCTGTAATTGGTATCAAGAGTGGGAGCTATAAGGTGGTGAACCTAATGCTGTTTATCAGGATGGTGAGAAAGGTTCCAAAGGAGATGACCTTCTGAGGAAGGTGCCAAGTGGAGGGTGGGGGCAATTATGTCTGAGCTGTTACTTATATTGGTACCCAGAAATGAAGCCTGCAGTTTATGGTATCACGCCAAATAGCTGCTAGCAGCACCTGGAATGGATTTAGGTTAAGAGAGAGCTGAAAGAGAGGAGTAGTGCCAGAGCAAGAGGTAGGAGAGGGAAGCTGGAAACTGGGAGGAGCTGGAAGTCACTCACTAAAACCCTGCACTTCCTTACAGTTAAGATTGTCCATCTGTCTAAATGGCTGGATCTCACCTTCTGCTAAACTCAATAAATCTGCTGTGCAGTAAGCTCAGAGGCTAGAATGTGCTAGCACAGATGAAGCCCACCTAGCTGAGTACAGTAACATGAAAGAGTATGTGGTAAGAAGACATAAAGTATATGCACAGCTTTTGATTCTTTTCAGATTTTTTGGCATGCTTGCAACAAATAATTGACAAAGCTGCAAAGAACTTCCTTTGTTTGAGATCCAAGCAGTGCAAGACCAGTGCAAGGTGTTAATGATGGTATTTTTCTCATCTTGCTTTTTGGGGAAAAACAATAATAGAAGAAAACTGTGGTGTGCATGTTTAAAAAGTTGTACTTAACTGTTAACGATTAAGTTTATAATTGCTAAACTGATGGAAGGCTTACAGTTTTATTTTTGTAATGGAAAAGAAGACAATTTACTATCTCTCAGCCTAGCCTTCCCAAAATACTGATGTTACAAATAAGGTCATTGTTCTGCAGCATGAATCACTGCCAACTGTGGGCTCAAAAATGTCTGTCTGAAATAAAGCATAACTGTGAGCTCCATTCCATACAACCCAGTTTTTCCCACAGTCAACCTCTCATTTACTTTAGTGAGGAATATTTCTTATCTAGTGAACTTTCTTACTGTAATAACAATGTACAACTAGCCTTATATACTTCTATAGCAGACTTTGAATAGTTAGCAAACCCTTTAACCAGTCAATATGCTTTTATGTTAACCTACATGTGCAGAGATTAATGGTTAGGCCTTTTCTCATACCACTGTCTTCTGTGGATATTTATTTAATTTATTTTATTTTTTTCAGTTTCGATCCAGCATGAGCTGAGACAACTTTAATGAGGTCAGAGGCTTTTTAAGGCGTCCAGAAGGTGAGTACTTTCATCTTGTGTAAATACATCCCCTCCATGAAAGGAAAGTCTGTGGTACTTAAAAAAGCTATAAGAAAACAGTAAAAGGACCATATTAATATAGCAAAAAGACTATTTTTAGGCTCCATTTACTAGCACTGCAGGTTTCTGATACATTAACAAAGGTATGTGTTCCAACAGAAATGGTCATTTTTAGATCTTTGTTAAGATCTTTCAGTAAAAGGTTTTAACTGAAGAGGAAGGGAGTAATAAGGAGAATAAACCTGCTAAAAATTCACGGTCACGTTGATGATGATAAAAAATTTGTGCAGATGCAAACTTCTTTGTTTATGATGTTGTTGTTGTTTCAGTGGCATTCTAAGCTTTTAAAGACAACTTTGTAGTATGTGCTATTTTTTTTTCACGCAAAATAGTTTTAAAAATTAAACCGGTCCAAATTCTGGCCTCATTTATATCAGTACAGATTCCAGTGAACTTCACTAGATTCTGTAGAATGTGGTGTAAAGACAGTAATGAGAAAAACCTCAGATGGCTATTATTTAGCCATTGGAATCTTGCCTGCAACCAGGTAATTAGGAGATGTAGGAAACTCAAGAGGGTCTGTTCCTGTTACTAAAGTAATTATGTAATTAGGACAAAAGTAAATCATGTGGTAGCATTTTAGGCCATGGAGAACATATGCCTGCATTCTAGAGAATACTAAGCACAGCGAAACCCAAATCCTTATTTTAAAACTTACTATAAACAAATCTGAAATAACAATAGGCCTGATCTGTGATCTCCAGCTGTGAGTTACGTTTGCACCAGCAGAGAAATTGAATCAAAGGTGACTAACTGGTCTGAGCTCAGCTATACAGAAAACTTATTCAGATCACAGGTACATGAAAAGTGTGAAATCTTTGTGGCAATACCCAAGACATATCTGAGATAAAGCTAATTCTCTGTAAAGCTTGGAGAATATCATAAAAAAAATGACAGTCCACTCAAACACTTGCTGATGAAAGCACTGTTCCAGTCTAACAAAAAGGTGGCTTTTAAGTTACTTCAGCATAATATTTTGTGTCTTTAATTCTCTAACAGGCAGACACCAAGTGAACTTTTTTGAAAGTTGAGTCCTGTAGCAATGAAGCAAAGATATGTATGCTTGATTTCTTGTCATTCTCCTACTATGCCTACTATGCCAGAATTATCCTGTATATTTATTGGTCACCCAAGACAAAACTAGTAGGAAAGAAAGGGGTTTAAAACAGCTATGAAAGGGGATGACCACTGGAAAAGCTTAAGGTAGTACTCTGGACTGAAGAAAACCAAGACTAAGGGAGAGAAAAGACTGAAGTAATTAGTATCTGCTTATACTTTGATACATGTGAGTTTATGGCCTAATCCCTAAAGTAACCAGTGAGCTCCTGAGGGCTACACACTTTTTTCCATGAGCTTTACCCCCAGTCTAACTAGGTAGGTGGGATTATAGAACAATGTATATCTATAGTAGTCATGCAGTTCCTAACAAAAGCCTTCATCCAGGCTGGCTGTATTGAAAGTATGTAAGGGGTGGGCAGAAAGGAACAAGCTGTATGTTACCATAGTGGTCCAGCTTTCTTTAGTCAGTCGGAAAAACTCCCCTTAGATTAGAAACCATGTACTTTGTTATTTTCCATTCAGGTGACATAAGATAGACATACATACACCAAGAAGACAAAAAGCAGTTTTGATGATGGAATTGTTCTCTTATTTTCAGTCCTCAAAAGGGGGGAAAAAAACCCCTCCCTCCAACAATTACTGAGTCAATATCCACACATATCCACATCACATCTCAACACAGCTTTCCTAATTGTATTCTTGCTGGCAGCACAGGTAATCTCCCAGTGCTGCTACTTGTTCTGTAACCTTTCATCTCGATCTGTACCAGTTATCCCATTTAGTGAAGCCTGATTCACATTACAAGGAGAGATTTCTTCTAATTATCAGAGAGCTTTACTTTTGCTACTTTCTTGCAATAGCTGACTCCTGCCTCTAAAAGTAGCAGGTTACCTAGAGTATTTCCCAGTAGATGATGACTGATGACTTCAGTGCTGATGGCTGTGCTCTGAATTTTATCTGGATTGTTTCATGCTGCAATTTTTTGTGCATTAAGATTACAGGTCTAACTGTGAAAGCTGCTCCAGCTCTACAGTACTCTACAGGCAGCTAGTGCCCTTTTTAGTTGGTTCTTACTTCAGTTGACTTAAAAATATAATAATATAATTTTGCTTCCTAAGAAGATAATTTTTTTTTTTCACTTTGCTGGCACCTAAAGAAAAATGACATTAAGCCAAAGAATGGTAACAGGAAGAGGGAAACTCAACTTTTATCTCATTTTAAAGATGGGAACATAGCCACTTGAGAAGACAGACTAAGTGGTTTTAACCTTACTTTGCTGTCCTGGTCTTGTAGAGGTTTTATTCAGGCTTATAAAATTATCCTGCAGGGACAGAACTGTATTTGCAGACTTTCATTTTTAATCAACAAGACTTTCACATCCTCTTCTATGATTCATGCCAGCAGTAGTCTGCATGATTTCCAGCAGTGTAGCTACTATAACACATCTCAGCATAAGCTGAAAATCCACCCAAAAAGCAAATTACTGATCTCCATAATCCTGCAGCAAGACTGCTGCTGGAACTTGAGTTTGTTTAAAGTTAGCTTGCCTAGATCTACACTATACTGCAGTGACTGTGATGTATTATTATACCTGAAGTGTTCACTGTGGGAGAAAATAACTTAGCTGGCTAACAGTAACACGACTGGTCACATTTTATACAATAAAATTCAACAGGATATTTTCAAAGGCTGTTGTAGCACTCCTGATTTGTTGGGAAGAGCTTCCCAGTGACAGGAGATAGGGCAAAGTAAACAATAAACTAAATTGGAGTGAGCATTGCCAGAATAAAACATTTCCCTAGCCACTTAGTAGGAAGTTCAATCTTACGTACTCAGAGCCTGGGAGATAGGTCTCAGTTAATTCAGCTAAAAGTTCCCAGATGAGAAAATCCTGCAGATTTTAGTAAAAAATAAAGTGAAATAGAATTTTATGGAAATTATTTTGCACAGCTGAAAGAAAAAAAATGCAGAAATAACAAAAAATTATGTCGTTCCTGTAGATGTTCCACAGCAGCTGTGATGACTCTTTGTATCAGAGACCATCCATCCTACAGATATTCCAAACCAGTTAGCTGTACTGAGTCTTGCATCAGTTCTGGGTAACTTCGCAAATAGGTTTAAGCTGAGGACTTCCATTTCCTATTCAGTTCTGTCAAATTTTGTCAAAATGACTGTTTGTTTACAAATGTCTACAAAACCAGATGGAGAAATTCGAGATGATAATTATTTGCAACAGCTTCCATAGTCCTTTTTCTGGGTCTCTGAATCCAAGACCAAACAAAATCAGAAGAAAGTGCTACGGCATTTACTGACTTTATTACAGGACCTCTAGAAGCCACATCAGTACCATCTGAAGCTTTTGAAAAATTAAAGGTTTAAAGACACACCAGGAATGAAAAGCTGCTTTTTGAGATACACAATGCTGAACTGCTACAACCTTAGGTCTTCTGCCAGTAGTGGGAAAACCCTGATTTCTGTATTAGCACTGAAATGGTTAGCGTTAATAGCTACAGCTAAAGCCTGTGGCCAGCAATACCAGTTTCCTCTTGCAAAAGAAATAACCATGGTAACTCTGTGGTACAAGCTGGCTAATACTAACTTTTCATTGGTGGCTTTTGTACTACTGAGGATAAAAATTCAGTCTGTTTTGAAGGTTTTGACGTGTTCTCTGATACATGTTGATAATCCATGTAGCAAGTCTTACATACTGATGCCTAGATAACTGTATACAGTTATCTGCTCTTACAGAAGAATCACCAGAAGAGAAAATCTTTCAGGATCAAAATGGAATCTTTGCTATGGCTTCACATTCACCTTATGACAAATTTAAATGCAGGAATAGATGATTAAATGATTTGACTTAGAACCATTTTGGTTTTCTTTTAAAGTAGAATACAATTCAGGTTACTCAAGGCCTTTCTTCCTCCTTGTTTTCTTTGATGGTGATAACCAGGAAATGATACAGCCTTGCATGCCAGAAAGCATCATGTAGCAATACTTTTGTCATATGATGGGGTGGGAAGAATTTCTGTTTAGTATTAGAGATTGTGCAGCAGGGGTTTACAGATACCAGAACTTTGTTCAAAGCCCCTGAAGTCACATCAAAGCTTGGTCAGTTTGCATTTGTAATTTTTCATGGGAAAATGAGAACTCTGCATAAAGCTAGCACTATACAACCCTCTATGATCTGATCTTAAAGGACATTATCAGCAGAATTTTCTGCATCTGAAATGCAATGTTTCTGTGGCATTTCTATCAGCAAGAATAGGTTGAGTAGGGGATTGAGAAAAGTTCTTTTGCTGTTAAGTGAATGTAATTCTATTCTTCATGTGCATCTGTGCAGGGGTAAAGTCCTCTTACTGCACTGCTCTTTTCTCATTGTTACTAGTTCCTGGGTCCTTTTTATGAGCTCTTCCGTGAACCAAACTGTTTTCTTCTTTTCATCTATGGAATTTCTTACTAGCTGTTATTTTTAAGTGAGACTTTGGTTTCTCACATGCCTCATGGAAATATAGGCAAATGTGAAAAACATCTACTGGAAAAATCTCCATACTTCAGCAGGCCCAGAGGATTTAATAATCAGCATGAGATTTTCTTCCTCTCAATTACTGACTCTTTTGTTTTAAAAAAATAGTACTAATACTAAACAAACAAACAGAAAACCCCAGTTGCTTCTCTTTCTCAGTGTTTATTTTTGGATATCTTCCAGAATCATCTTTTGACTGTGGCTGCCGACATCCTGGGCTAAGGCAGCATTCACTAGCCTCAATATTACTAGAGGGCCTTTGGGGATTTTTTTTTTAACAGAGAGGAGCCAGTAGAGCCAGTATTTTGGTTTTGGTTTTGGGTTGTTGTTTTTTTTAAACAGAAAAGCAGAATGCAAATGGCAAATTAAGGACTGATTCATTGACTCCAACATCTGTCCAGAAACATGTCAGCCATGTGTTATGGTGAGAGGATGAAAAACCTTCTGGCAGAGACTTTAAAATCAGAAAAAAATAAAAAGTGCTGTCCTTTTGTGTAAGAAATCTTATAGTTTAGCCCCTTCAAATTATTGCATATGAGTGGAGTGTAACATTCTCCTCAGCTTCAGGTTGGCTGAACTTTTCAAAATAAACAAATTGCTGCTTCATTTCCACTTGGTGATGCACTTAGGAGTAGAAAGCTAGCTGAAGATACGGCCAATTGCAGGTTTATTCAGCCTGTAAGTCATGGTGTATTGGACCAACAGACTACAGCTCTTATTCCTTCCTCCACCTACCATCAGGACCCAGTGAGAAGTAAGCACTTCCACACTCCCTCGGCAGCAAGATTTTGTAATTCGTTTCTGATCCCAATTACACAGAGCATAGCATTTTTTCCATTCAACAAAAAGAAAATGGGATAGCTTGGGTGAAACTTAAAGCCTTGCATCAGCCTGACATGGACCACTGGTCCCTGACAGCTGTTCACACATCTGCTTTGCTCATCAGCTGGCCCAGGGCCAGCAGTGGCTGCTGCTGGTTAGAAAGGGAAGACTTTTAAGCAGGAGTGGGAGTAGGAGAGGATCAAGTGCTGTCCTTGGAAGAGCTGAAAATAAATATTTTGAACCAAAATCAGCAGTAGGTGAAGAAAGGAAATCCTGGCTGATCATCTGGGTCAGCTAGAGTAAGATTCAACAAACAAGTTAAATCAAGAATTTAATCAATTTATTTAATGAAAAAAAGGTTCACTGCAGTAAAAGTCAAGGTGACATATTCCATAAGAGGAGTAAAAGATGGAAAAGCAAGAAAAAGAAGGTATGATGTCTTCAAACCAATCTTGGCAGCGTTTCATTTTGGAGTTTGAGCTTTCTGGAAGCAAACTATAAACACTCTAAAAAATAAAGGAATTACAGGAGAGAAAAATCTCCATCTTAAAGCTCTGATACACTTTATAGAGAGCCTTACGCTTTGTGAGTATTCTAAGAACTGGTGATGTGGCTGAAGGCTACTATATTCAGGATCACAAAACCCCCAAACTTACTTTAATTACCCTCTAAGTAAAACTGTGGCCCTCATTTTTTTTCCCATTAATTGGCTTTCACTGACTTTACTGAATTCAGTCTTCAACTACTCATTGCAAGAAGACATCTTTAGTCCATAATAAGAATTCTCCCTACTGCAATAGCATCAGACAGGAAGAGAGAACTTCTGTGAGAAGTTGCATTTATGGGAAATATGTACAAGAGTTCAATGAGCAGATTCACATTGTTTTAAATTAGGAGTGACTTAAGTTATACGCCTTGTGGATAACTTTTCTGAATCACATTGACACCATGTGTTTTTCAGTGCCTGAAGTTAAGCACTTAACATGTTTCTTAATTTATTACTTATGAGCTGAGTTAATAGAATGTAAAAACAGCCTTTCAGACAATGACAAAACCCAATTTGTGTCCTCTGAAGAAAATAATGTAGATACAAGCTCAGATGAAGTACAGTAACTCTTAAATACAATCTAAGCGTGCACTCAGGTAGATCAATAAGCGTGCAGAGAACTTTAATGCTGACAGATACTTAGTACAGGAACTGGGAACAGCAATTCTAGAGTTAAATACATATATTCTACTTCTGCATCTGGGATTAAACTCTTCTTGACAATTCCCTTTGGCTTACATTACTGAACTAGATAAGATAAAATTAAAGTCCAAGCAAACATAAGCAGTCTTTTTTAAAAAAAGAGATGGATTTATACTGTAAGATAATGACTGCCAGCTATTAAAGTTTAAAGCATTAGCATAGCTGGAAACAGTATTACATGAAGTGATCCCAATACTGCAACTTACCTCTTCCCTATGATTCTTTATTGGCATACAGAGAATACTCTGAGTCTTATACCCTGTGATCTGGTCAACTTCTGCATTGAATCTTGGATCCTGATACAAGAAAAAAAATACAATTATTTGACTAGTTGCCTAAAGGCCAGTTCTTTTTCTTCCCTGGTTTAAAGGCTAAGAAAAGTACAATATTTGACTTAACTGTTACCCAGGATAACAAAGGTTCCATTACTAGCTAATAATTGTATAAAGTTGTTACTATTAGTGTGTTAAAACAACAACAAAAAAGCATTTATGTAGAACATGAGTGCCTGTGGATAAATACAACTGCCAGAAAGAACAAAAAACCCCCAAACCCTAGGAGAAGCCTTTCTTGAGCCTAGACCATCACTATAATAAATGTATACATGGACTAACCATCCCTAGTATAGGTTTTTATCATCAAGAAGAAATTACAGAAATATACTGAAAGACATATGGCCACAGAGGAACAAAGTTTCATGAATGTGGTTAGTGGTTTTGCTTTTACCAGAGATTGCTTGTTTCATTTTTTCAGCTGAATATTGTTATAAAACTCTGATTTTTTTAAAAAAATCTTACTAAACCAAATCAGACTATTTTTAAAGGCTGCTGGTTTTTCTCTAGTAGTTGATTTCAAGTTGAGCATGATGGACCCAATTCAAGAATGAACTTTTAAACTATAAGGACAGGTGATGTCCTGCTGGAAACATGTACTTAGCAAATGTTTAGACAGTTTTTGAGGCAGTAAACAAGTGTTTGTTGAAAAGGAAACCATATGAAATCATACCACTTTTTTTTTCTTCTGAAAAAATCTACTCGGTAATGTTACCTAATTCTGTAAACATGGTCAGATTAACTGAGAGATGATCAATCAGAAGTGGTAATTTTCAGTTCTGTATGCCTTTATTAATTAGTTAATTCATCAACTAAGTTATTCATTAAAATTTTCATCATCCCTAAATTCAAAGCACAAAATCAGCATATCCAAAGAGCCTGGAATGAAGAGATGTTAAGCTGAGACATAAGAGATGTCCTCTCCCAGTGCTGGATTCTCTTCCTTTTTTCATCTGGCCTTGTACTAAGTAACTCAAATTACAGAGTATCACTTCATTTGGGAGGCCTCTATACAGTTCAAACCCTCATCCCATTCTTGTTCATTCAGCTCCTACTCTTTGTGCCTCAGGTATGATAAAATTCTCCAATGTATTTTTAGTCACAGGACTCCAGTTTTGCAGATAATTACACTCACAATTTCATTCATTTTGGTGCAGAAATGGAAACATTTAAGTGTCCAAAGCTGGAAATGCAAATACTGGTGTGCGCATACCTGGTTAAGATGGGGCTAATATCTGACTGCTAATGTCAAACTTACATAATTTATTTTGATGTTAGCATTTCTCTAGCATTAGTTACAGCTACATGTTTCTGTATATGCATGTATCTATAATACATGTATTATAACCAAAAACATGGTGTCAGGTTTGCATCTTGACTGGTTTAAGTCAATATAGCTCCAAATACATACACTAAACTGGCAAGATTACAACACCTGATAATATGGCTTCTTCTTTTTTCAAGAATTGTTCAAGATAAATTTTCTTGGTTTACCTCATATGCATTCTTGATGTTCAGAGGCTGGCCTATAGCTGCTACATGACCCACGATGCCCTTGTTCCACTCCAGGCGAATGCAGTTGTTGGAAGCTTCTTCCAGGGTGGAGCCTTCTGCCACGTCAAACAGCCTGCTTACAAGAAACTTCTCATTAGAGCTGTCCTCACAGACCAAGAACAGGGAATAGCGATCAGCTGCTATAAGCTCATGGATATGTAGGAAAATTTTATGGCAAAGCGCTGTGACATCTAAGTGACTAGAAATATCTTTCACAAGTTCTAATAGTCTTGAGCACTGATCGCCTGCACTGGTCTCAGTCCTTGGAGATTGCAGAGGCATCTGTTCCTTCTTTTCAGCACCGGAGAGGAAGCTCACTGCTCCTACTGAGTCCTTGACAAAAATAGGCCTTAAGGGTCTGTCAAATTCAGAAGCAGAGATTTTCCTCGCTGGCGTCCCAGAGTTGGTGGTCTCAGCACAGGCAGGCTGGTGACAAGCACAGGATTCACTCTGGGACTTGGTTCCCTCCTTGCAGACTGGGATGGTATGAACTCTCTCAGCAAACCATGCATTAACCATTTCTCTATAAAACAAAAATAAAAATACAGTGAACGATGTAAGTTAAAAATCCTCAGGAACTAATACCTATTTGAAAAGGACACTGCAAAGAGGGTAACTTTAAACCTTTTAATACAGTGGACACGAGAGCACCTTTAGTGCTCCTCTGTATCGGTATTCTTCAATTTTACACAGCACTTAGCCTAGATTAAGCAGTAATGTTTTATGCCCCATAAAAGAGAAGCTATTTTTGCCTAAAGGAAATACCTGAATAGGGCAGAGGAAGACTGCTTATGCTGTGGCTTTCAGAATATAGAAAATCAGAAGTTTACACCATAATTTTGTGCTTGAAAAGTTCTGGTCCTTCCCATTCCTAAGATTTGGACTTCTGTATAAGATGTATATATATTCATATGAAGACAAAACTTTCTGGTTTAATTCTGTTTTTCTAGACGATTTCTAACTTTTAAAAGGATAATTTTGAACTTAATTCTATGAAATCACCTGCAGCCCCTCCTATTTTATGTTGCCTATACGCTATTTTAAAGTTAACTTTCCCTGCTCTCTGAGTTGATGAAAAATGCTGTTTTGACTCAAAGCACAAAAGTTTTGCTTAAAAACTGTCAGAAAGAAACATGAATATTTCTCATTCAACCCCCTTCAAAATAATGAAGACAGACTGTTTTCATGCATCTCTCCTATTTCCTTTCCTTGCAGATGAAACTCATTGCCTAATTCAACCCCAAATACTGAATACCCCCAAAATTATATTTTTGAAGAGTTTACCATTAATTAAAAAATGTCACGCATCTCTAGTATTTGTTTCTCAAATTAACTTAGCACTAGAATGCTAACCCTAATAATGTCCTCACTAAATACAGCATATCTTGAATTATCTATAAGCGCACATATCATCAATATGAGTATACTTTTTCTTATCACTATATTTTCTTGCCCAAAATCTGTTGGTTTGTTCTGTTGGTTTTTTTTTTTAAATACAGGGCTTTTTATTTCATTTACTCAGCATCAAGAGTTCCTCACACCACATGATCTACTCTCAGAAGAAATGGTTTTTTTTCTGAATTACATAATGTATGGGCCTATGAACAGCAAAAATCCTATTAAAAAGTCTGATCTTTTGGAAACTTTTCATGGTGGTCATGTTTTAAATTTGGGATATTTTTTATTTGCTCAGCAGACCACAGGAATTTCGAGAGTGAAGCTGAATGAAACCATGGAAATTAGTCAGGTTAGTCAGCCGCTGATCGGTTAAATGCATCAGTATATGTTAAATGTGAAAAGCACTGTACATAGCCTTTTCTTCCTTACACAACAGCTTCATCTATGTTGTTAAATGCAATACTGCAAGTGTAATTAACCATTAATTAAAAGTAAAGTAATTGATTAAAATCTAAAGTCCACCAATATTATTTTTATTAGCAAGCAATCCACAACAGTTCACTTATTTGTCTCCTGTTAGGAAGGTTTGAAAGAGTTTATCAGATTTTGCAATCACATATCATTTGGAGACCTCAAGTGTAGGCAAAACATGCTATGAAAAATTTAATTGATTTAGGAAACAGGGTGAGTGTAAAGGGAGCACCTTGGCAAAAGAAAGTCATAATGTTACTGTACCCATTCCACTTCAGTGCAAGCTACCTGGTAATTTTTTCCATCTCAGAAAACTATGTCTGACTGAGGTAAATATCACTCGATGTAGCACTGTAAAACCAAATTATTCTCTTATTCACACCAGTGCAACTCCAAATAAATGGATGATAGGCTATTCTTTATTTTGGCTTCTGTCTGTGTACTGCGATCCTGATCATGCAAAACCTTACATACATGGTTAATATTGCTTATAGCCCTGGTGATCTTCAAGGCTGAATGGTCAGTGTGGTCACAGAGGACATTTGTGAATCTTCTAATGATGAGAGTCCAAAACCGCTGAGGGAAAAGTTGGACACAATTAAGGTGGTGGGAGTTTTGCCTCCGAGTTCCACAGAGCTAGGATTTCATTCCATGTTTTTACATTTTCCATGAAGCTCCTGGAACAGTGCTTGCTGTAGCAATAATATACCTCAATCAACATCTATTATAAATTTCCCAGCAATCTAAAGCTAGTCAAATTACTGGAAACATGGTGCCAGAGAACACAATGAAATTCCATTGTTATTCTGAGAGAGTTTTGGTTCTTTGCTTAGCTACTTATTTTTAAAGGAAGTAAGCTCTGCCTTTTAAGTATATTAATAAAAACTACCAATGATCCTTCTTTATTACAGCACTGATACGTATTTTCTTTGTGGAGTTACCTCATACAAATGTTTCTTGCAGTGAAGAAGCATAAAGAACAATTAATATGTTATTAGAACTTTGACTTTAACAAGATTACTTTACAGTACTTTAACAGGATAAATATTAAATGTAGGAGCCATGACCGTGTATTACTGAAATGCATAATATAATTTGCATAGGGCAGTATCACATTTGCAAAAGCTGTTTCAATGAGAGTCAAAATAAGAAGATAGCATTTGATAACATTTGGAATTTTCATTTATTAACCTGAATGAGAAAACAGAATAAAAATTTGTGGTGAAAATTACCAGAAGCATCCTTAAGAAAAATAAAAAGCTTAAAATGCAAAAATTTGTAAGTAAACACAGTACAACCTCTAAAATCAGTGTCGATGACTCTTGTCATCGTATGTGTTATATGTGGGTTCTTTTTGTTTTACTCTAATCTCCTCAAGAAAAGAAATTACCTGGAAATTTTAGCTTTTTCTAAACCAAATTTAGCATCTAGCACTAAGGCTGCAGAAAAGAACCTGAAAATGCAAGCTGGGGGCATTTAAAGCGTTAGACACAAGAAGGCAGATATAGAATAATCAATCATTTTAAAAGAAGGCTTATTATTTGACCTAGTTTCACGATTGTGTATGCTGACTTGATTTTTGAACATCAAGGACTGGCATTAATGTAAAATAAGATTTTAAAGTAACTGTAATAATCTAGTGTCAGATGGAGAGTGTTCTTAAACTAGCAAGTGATTAGGCATAAGAAGCTGTTTACTTTGTCTAGCCATGTTTGAACGTGCACAGGCGTGAACCTGTACTATTGCTGAGTGACAGCAATTTGTAGAGCAGTCTGATTCACTGCTTATTTACACATGAGGAAAGGAGAACATAAAATGCTATCATTTCATCTAGCTCTGTTTTACACTAAATTTACATATGTGGATGGGTTGATACAAGATACAAGGCAGAGAAAGAAACAGGTACCCTTTGTGGACAAAGCAAAAGCTAAAGCAGAAATTTGGTTTATCAGTTGAAATCTGCCATTTTATTTATCCTGGAGTGTTGTGTAATGATGTCCCCTGGCCTTAATGGTGTAGTATAGTAACAGTAATCAGTAAGAACAATGTATTCTGAATTCTAATACCATTTCTCAAACTGTGGCCATGAGATAATTCAGTTTTTACCTTCTTGCCTTTTTACTATGTAAAATAAGCATTCATTTCTCTATCTTTGGAGGTTATTGAGGGGTGTGGAACATAACTGTAAAATCTTTCACATGACAGTAATTACTTTAAGAACTGACTACTTGTTAGGTATCTGCACTGTTTATGAAGCACTTTGACATTGAACAGAACTATATGTGGAGCTGCATAATTATGAGTAACATATTCCCGTCCCCTTTAACGTCTCTTAGATGATGGTCCAATAACTTGCCAAGATACTGTGCGATTCTCAGAAAGCTCTGTAGATTAACAACAACAACAAATCCTTAACTATACTGTTTAAAGCATGGTTTTTCAACTTCAAACCATTTAGTCATTTTTATTCGGGCAACAGGAAAGCTGTTCAAATTCAGCTGGAATAAGAACAGTGTTCACTGACCTTTACTAAATGCCTCTTCTAACAAGGAAACTATTTAGCTCCTTTTACTCACAGTTATACACACGGGTGGAAGAACTAGCATTCTGCATTAACCAATGTATTCTAACTCTATTTAAAATCTGTCAGACAAAGTCTTGACATGCATTTGCTTGTTGACACTCAATCCTATTTAACAATGCATTATAAGAAGAGTATTATTACTAACACAACTACTTTCTCAGCACAGAATTAGCTCAACAGATATCTGATACCAGACACATACTAAACCACAAGTGAGGTTATTGGAAATTAGTAACAAGTGCTGTGTATGTTTAAGATGTCATTTTGAAAGGACTACAGGAAGAAACAAACACTTGTGACTATTCATATTAATAGTCTTCAGTAAGCATTGGCATTGTCAAGAGCTGATTGTAAGGACAAGACCCTTGTTATAGAATAAGTTTAGTAGTTGTAGGAGTGTATTAAACAGGAGCAGATACTGATTGATAGTGATCTACACAGATAGTTAAAACCAATGCAATGTCTCCATTGCAGCATAGCAATCGCTGCATGTTGAGGAGTTACAGGCATCAGCATCCATTCCTCAGGAGCTGCATGCATCCCTTACTGCACGATGATCCTTTACTGCAGTATGAGCCTCTGCTCGAGAAAGCTATGATTTATCCCAGAGTTCATAAACAGGAATAGTTGAGTATGAAGCGACCATTTTTTAGTCACTTCCATGAGCCGAATCCCGTCCTTCCTCTATAAAACACAATTTCAAAGGAGCATGACAATAGTGACTGCTGAATTTGGCTGGTGACCTCATCAGCAGATGGCAAAACTGGAGAGGAATTTTGAAGAGACAGGGATGAGAAGGGGATGAAAATACAATGGCAGGTAAAACATTTGAAGAAAAAAAATGATTGTGTGATCCTCCCCTCTATAATCACTTGTATACAAGTGCACATTATCTGCATTACATGAGAACTCAGGAACTTCAGAGGAATTAAGACTCTTTGGCCCCAATTTGTTAAACACTGTACAGAAAGTATACCTGTCCCTAAAGCAAGAAGTTTTCAATATGAATAGGCAACAAAAATAGAAAATCACTGGGTGAGAAAACACAGGCACAAGGAAGTGACATGGCTTGAGCCAGGTCATGCAGAAGGGCACAAGTAGACCCAAAGACAACCTCAGCTCTAAGACCTGAAGAGAACCTTGCTTTATTTCCTGTGCCATATGTATCAAACCATGCTGACTTGACACTAATTACTATTCTGCTCATACACTGGAAATATTAAATAATTTATTGTACCCATCTTTGCTTCATTGTGATTATCTTCAAAATACACAGCATACTTCTCGGAAAAAAACCCAAACAATGAAGATGTTTAAAGAGTAACAGCCAGATTATAATTGTCTTGCTTACACATGTAACCATGCTACATATGTAAGACCATACCAATGTGACTGTTCAGCAAGTATTTGGTATTTTTGGACAAAATGTGCAGAAACAGAGCACAAAAGCAATACCGACATGCAACAATGGTAGTATACCACATCTTACTTATCTTGCACAAAGAATGCATAATAATTACTATACCATAGAAGTACTGAGTGATGAGTAGCTTTCAGTGAAACAACAAGTAATTCCTCATTTTCTCCGTTGCTCATAAATCTTTCGTATATACAATGTGTAAAGTTTCAGTAGTTGCGTGGACTCTTTTGCTAGTTTTTCATTCAAACCAGCAGTTACTGATAAGACACTTCAGGAGAGGGATTCAATCCAAACTTGTCTACTAGAAAATGCCAGCTTTCAAGTATCTGAATTCCTGTAGCCTAATCCTGCTAGTGTTGAAATCAACAGTATTTCAAGCCAAGCTTTGTAACTATTTTCTCAATTGCTTTCCTTAAAATAACCACTAGATGTCTTCAAATTTCTTTCCCGCATCTTGACATAATTTAGACACAGAAATCATTTAAAGCATTAGCAACAACTCCAAAACTATTCAGTTTTAACAAATGAGTTTGAAAGTCAAAGTCACTTGGGTATTATACTTGCCTTCCCATTTTCTTTCCAGTACTTCCTATTTCACAATCATGTTCTAGGTGGTTTTGTCTCCTCTCTGCCCATGGAAAGATTTAAATAAACTGTATAAGGCCTCATTAGATGGAAACTGTAAACTGACTGTAAAAGAAGTGTTTTCAAACTAACTGAAAAGTAGATTGACAAAGACAATAGTTTTTTTCCTTAAACCCGTTCCAATAATAGTTACTAGAGATGTTATTTCTAACAGTGGTAGGCAAACAGTTTTTGAAGACGAAATATGACTTAAAGTCGGTGCCAATTTTTGGCACAACGCAGTCAAATACATAAGAATACTTTAAACATGTTAAGTGGCCTGACTGACTTCTGTTTGAATTCAGATCTAAATTAAGAACTCTAATTCTTGATTCAAACCATACTTGTGAAAGAGCGAAATAACAACTTTTTAGAACTATGAAATAATGTAAATCTTGTCTGAATGCTCATATTATTTTTTATAATAGGAGGAAGAGGTTGCTTTATTATTTGAAGCAAAAGTATTAAAAATGAAGGACTAATACTACCAGGCCATTCTTGGCTATTTTCAAGTTTCCTTTAACAACCAAACTGCAAACTTAACTTTTCACAAGAAAGCTTTCCTCCATAGAAGGGACTTTCTATTTACACTATAACGAAAGACAGAATAAATCCTCAGGGATTGAAGGTCGAATTCTAAAACATGACCTTTATTTCTCCTCCAAATGTTTACTTCTTTTTCCAAACTCAAAAAAATTAAAAATAACTATGTACCTAATTATTTTGTTGTGGAAAGCAATAGAACAATGCTAGTGAATTCAGTTGAAAGATGGATTAAAAGTTAAGTTCACACCTGCCTGGAGACCTCACGTAAGTCTTAGGCACCACTTCAGTTCCACTTAAATTCCTAAAATAGGGGCTAAGTAGGACTTAAGTGGTGCAGAGGCTTTGGGATGGCTCTCTGTGCTGGGGTGAGTTCACCGTAATGCACAAATAAATGGGAAAATATATATCTTTTACTAAGCAAATGTATTTTGTGGCTATATTTTCAGTGCCAGACCTAATACGAAATTACAGCCATTGAGTTATTCACAAGGGCCAACTGAGTAGGGCTTCTCTTCTGGCACTTTGTAAATAGCTCCTATTGTATTTAATGCCTTTTTTCTTTTCTTTTCTTCAAGTAAATCAAATAAATTGAGAAAGCATTCCATGTAAATTTATGTATGTTTCATTGCCAGTAAGGAAAGAGAAAGACTTGTATTCAGTGGTTTTATTAATTATATTTATTCATGACAAAAGCAAAATGCTTCCTCTTTAATGGTGAAGATAAATATAGATGGTAGCATATTAGTTCAGGTCAAGAATGTATTGTCTAAAATTGCTTTGTGTGTAATTCTTGATCTGAGTCATATATTCCCATACAATTCAGCTTTAATCTAGCATTCAAATAAGCATGAACATAGGCTATGATGTATTTTATTTGATCTGAAGATATCATAGGTGATGTACCATCAATTTCATCCTTGTGCAGAGAGCTAGCACAATGTCTACACAGTATGGAAGTCTCACTTCAGCTTCAAAATGAGTCTGATTGGGATTTTTATTTTATATATGTCATCTCTGTCCTAATCTTTTACAAAGACATGAATTTCCTCCTCATATGATGGTTCTTCAACAGATGCCCAACACAAAACTTGCATGAACTTCTACCATTTAGAAATAAAAGAACGGTGTCTAACTTTCTTGTCTCCCACAGAGGCAATGTATGCCTCAGCTCCACTTTTCTTCCCAGTTGCCAGAAATTTGACCCTGTTCTCTAAAGTCTTCCTAGTAAGAGCAAAAAAAAAATGGAAATGAGCTTTCAAATGCCTATTGGCATTATCAAAAGTACTGTAATATGATAATAAAGTTACCCTTGAACAAAAGAAGGCAAAAAGAGATGTTAACAGCTAAAGTAGTTCACCCTATCTTATTGTCTACCTGTCCTCTAAGGTTTACCCGTTGTATTTTAATTAATGTATTGTGCATGCCCATTTGTTTCTTTATTACCTCGGGCAAACAGTGCCTAGTAAAAGCACATGCTCCTTGTAGCTGCTCAGTACTATCTGCTGACTAGTTTATCTTCACACCAAAGATTCTGTGTAGGAGTTCAGGCTATAGCTTTTGGGGAATTAAAGACATAAATTGCTAGTAAGTGATTTCTTATCATTTCTCAAGTGGCAGTTTCTTCAGTCTACTGTAATTGCTGCTTTAGACATTGTTTCCAAAATACTTCGGCACACACCTAGCTTTATTTCCAAGAATAAATGCCAAAAATACTTAATCACATTTACAACTTCATGAATATGGGTAACATTCCTTACCTTCCTGAGTGCTTTTTGAATCAGGAGTTTAAAATATTTTGGGATGATCTTAATACTTTGCAGTTATCAAGAAAGGCATAAGGATATGGATACATTGTTTATAAGTGGGACAACTACAGAGATCATTAGACCAACAAGAAAAATTTCCAAGATTTCACAGAAATCAAATTTTTTTTCTGTACTTTATTCTCAGAAAAGCTCTGTAAACATCTAATAAAACCAAGTAAGTGGGAGAAAATATTCTGATCCCCGCATTAACACCACTACTTCTGGTGGTTTTCAAGCCATGATCCAAAGAATCAGTGGGTCTGCAGTCCTCTTGTAAATGTTTCGCATAGGATAACTTAGCAAATCAAGTCCCCTTTCAGCATATTCAAACAATTTGCATAGGATTCTGTGCCTCCACTGGCAAACTGTTAGGGGTCCTTCAATCATAGAAGTTTAAAACCCACTGCCTACTTACCAAGGTCATGTTAGGGATGAATATGGCTCATACCTGTATATTTTTAGGATTAATTTTTTTTTTTTTATGTGAGTAATATCTTTTTAAGAAAAAACGTAGGCCAGAGCACATTTCAGTGCAGAAAATCTTCAATAGCTCTATCTCTAAAAATCTGAATGTTCATACACTTGCTCCAAAAATTAATTTTTTTCAATTAGAAAAAATTAAGCACACATATATTACCAAACAAAACAATGACATAATGCATATGACACATATTTATGAGATTAAACATCAAATAGCTGGCTCAAAAGGAAAGACATTTTATAAAAGCCCTCTAGACACAGATTAGAAGGCAAACGTCCTAAATAATTTACTTCTGCAGGCAGCACCTTACAAACTGATTGTCCACCAGCCATCAAGACAACAAAAAACCCCACAACTGTACTTGAGGTTTTTTGTAATAAGTAATAAATGTAATTGATATATTCAAGTTGTGCAATCTCTGAATTCCAGCAAAATACAGCTTCCCAGTAAACACCACTTCTGGAATCCTCAGTGAAGCGCTATGAAGTACCATGCTGTTAAGGACATTTATTTTTCCAAATACAACCCCACCTTAATTCATTTGTAAATATTTCCCAACCCCACTAATAAGCCAAGATGTATTTATAACAAAATAATGTTATTTCCAGTGAAAGGCATACAAGACTTGGGTTAATACTTTGAATCTACCATGCCATACATTTAGGAAACCAGACAAAAACTGCTTGGAACAATGCAGTTGCCTCTAACTGAGAGGAGAATTTTTACTTTGGCTGTTTTGGCAGTCTGCTGCTTCTGATCGCAAAGAGCACTAAGAGAATCACTCCCATATTTTTAAGAGTAGGGACAAACAGGAAGACAGAAATACAAAAGTATTCCACAGGGGGTTAAAATAAGTATGATGTTTGAACATGACAATGCGTGGATATTTTTTTTTTAAAGGAACATAAAAAGATAAAACTTCAGGAAGACAAAAAGGGTAACGAATTCAGCCGTAAATGTGGTACAATTTTGTGACAAAAAAGGCTGCAGATTATGCCTTTATAATGTCTAGTTAGAACAGTTATATTTGTAGCAGCAGCTACAAGGAGCCTTTTAACAACAGTACGGGTAAACACAAGACACAATCTAAAAGAAGAATAATTTTACTTCAAAATGTTTCTGCTTTCTGGGAAGCTGGAATATGACAGGCAATTCTAAAACTTTGAAAGGGGAAAAATAACAAGAGGAGCTGAAAAAAAGGAATAAAATAAATAGCTTAAATTTAGTAGGAGCTAGGCATTTAGAAACTTTTGAACCCATATGTGCGCAGTAACAAACTCTCCAGCCAGAAAGTTTGTCAACTAGCATGCAGTATCACTAAATGAACCAAATTCATCTCATCACTGAGTTTGCTGGTGACACACTTCCCCTTTGCTGTTCTGCACTTTGATCATACTGTAACAAGACTACACGGATAATAGCTATTTATATTATCTCTGTATACCACTTGTCGCCCTGGTACAAAATAAAGTAATAAATAACTGATTCTGTAGCTTCCTACTCATGGGATCACAGTTTATTCACATACTCGAAGAAGGGAGCAATTGAAAGCTATTCACCTGGATTACATGCTTGTAGGGTTGCAACCTTGCACTGTACAGGTGGAAGTCAATCAGCATAGCCTTATCGCAGAACATGTCAGTCCACCTAGCCATCAAAGGTTTGAGGAAGGCAGTAATGTGGCCTGCCTGTTGACGCTATCAACCTTGAGGCGTTGCAGGATCAAAATACAGGGTGTAAGCCATTTGTATATATTTATCTTCTACAAGACATTTTAGGAGAGAGAAGGAAAGCAGATGCAGATTTGTTAAGTAGACGACCTGCAGCCCTTCTCCCCAAGAATCCAGAATATGGACTGGGCAGCCTAGCAACTCTTGACAATTGTCACATTATGAGCAATAGTTAATACAAACTAACTGAATAAAAAGAAATGTTTTCTTTTGAAGTGCCACCTTGCCAGAAAATATAATTTTTATTTAAACCATGAAAACAGATACTAATATCAAACTGACCTATGCAAAATGGAACAAGAGGTAACTTAACTATTCAGTGACTATACGAGGTGATGAAACTCCCATATTTAAAAACAAACAGCAAAACAAATCTGTAGGCTTAAGACCACCCAAAGCATTTATTTTGTAAGTATTATTTAGACACCTAATTAAAGCATTTTTTTCTGTGGGAATTACCAAAAAAACTGCTGTATAAAACACTATGGGAATTAATTAATTGCAGAGAAAAAAAATTATTTAATATCTACCATAAAATTCCTAAGTTAGGTTCTCATTCAAAGCTCATTACTATCAGTGGAAAGGGCTTCTATTACTCTGTAATAAATGGTTGAGCTGGTGATCTTTTCCTATTCCTGTGTATAAATATTTGAGAAATGGATACAGAAACTATCTTTATCCATTAGCAATTGTGCCCCGCAATGTGAAGTAGAATATCTCTCTGTGCTCCGCAAGACACCAAATGAACTCGCTTCTTGGTCTATTGCTTTTAGGACCTGTGAGGACTTTGGCGTAAGCAAAACAAAAATGAGAAGCAGTAGATTAAGATTAGAAAATAGTTGAAACTAGTTCAAGGAACGCTGCTTTACTTGACAGAGTAAATATAATGCTAAGTAACAACATTAACAGCATAGTCTTTGTTCAATATATTGCTGTTGTACAAAGATTCATCTAGAAGAAAGCACGGCATTATTAGGGTTTTTCTCTTTTCAAGCTCTAAATAACACTACAGTGTAGAACATTAAACCTTTTTACAAAGTACGTCAGTTCTTTCAAACCGCTCAGCTTTACAGGATATCATTTTAGTGAATAAAATTTGAACCAACATACAGCCAAGTAACGTGCCATTTGTCTTTTCAAATACAAACTTACATATAGAAGACGTATTCCTTATTATATAGTTCTAGTTTTCTATTTACACAGTAAGGACAAAAAAAACCCCAAAGCATTCCATACAAGACAGCAGAGAGTTTTGAGACAAATGCAATGTTTCCATCACTTCAAAAACATCACAGAATTGTTGCCAAGCAAGAACTCGAAGTCAACAGTTTTTCTGCAAAGCCCTCTCTAAATGCAGAGGCATCGCCATCACAGAGACATGACCGAATTGTATTTTGTGAACTACTGCCTATTTCAGACCCACACAAACACAAAGCCGTGTCTTAGCATTAAAAAAAAAAAAAACAAAACTAACCAAACCTCTCCATGGGGAAAACAAATCTGACACAGCGGTTACTATTAATTAGCATTCCTATTTGTTCAATACTACTTCCAGTTTCCAAAGGAAGTGTGACAGGCTGAACTAATAAAATGCTACTTCTCAAAGCTGCTAACACCCTATTTCCTGGGCAAACAAGCTACCCTTCAGTTACATACCATGTGCTAGTGTTCTGGAGAATATCAAGGTTAACTGCTTCCATCTATGCATCCTACACCTATGCACAGCCTTTAAAAAAAATAATCAAGATTTAAAGGACATTTTTAAAGGCATTTTTATTATTTTTCTGTTAAATGAGCCTAAGGAAGAAGCAGCAGAAGAAAGGGGACCGCATGACAGATGGCCACAAGAAAGCAGGTGACCCCTGAAGCTTTCTAGCTTGCTGCGAGTCAATTATTAATGGGGATTTCTCTTCTTACCGCCCCATCCCATGCAGAGGGGAGCAGCAGCAGCAAGACCTCATTCAGAATGCCTCCATCCCTGCTAAGTGACTTGGGAAGGAAGTCGGTCAGCAGCGGCGAGCAGATGGTGCAAGCGGAGCCAGCGTCCGAGGAGCGAACCACGGCACTGACTAACCCGAGCTCTCCGCTCAGATATACCGTGGGAGCCGCAGCTCGCCCGTGCTCTGCATCCCCACTGCTTTGTTTATCGGAAAATATTCAAAATGGAAACCTGACTCCACTTCTAAAAATAGACGAATTTACTCGCTTTCAACTGGAAGTCCCACTGCTGAAGTGCGGCAACGGCGCGCAAATACCTCGTCTGGTCTCCGAAAGGCAGCATGTCAAGCCGGGGGGGAAAAAGCCCAGAGGAGCTCTTCAGGTCTTGACATTCGGCTCTGTGCAAGAACCAGCACGCCGAGGAAAGGCGGGCGCGGAGAAGCCGCCCCCGAGGAGCGGCGCGGGGCGCCCGCCAGCTCGGCCGGCCCCGCGCTGCCCCCTGCCGGGCCGCCCGCTCCGCCGCTCCCCGCGGCCGCCCCGCGGAGGCGGTGCGGCCGCCCCCCGGGGCTGCACCCCCCCCGCTCCCCTCCCTCCCTCCCTCCCGCGGCCCCGGGGGGCGGCACGGCGGCCCCAGCTGCAGGAACCCGCTCCCCTCGGCGGCTGCGCTCCGGCTGCCGCACCCCGAGGCGCTCAGGCTCCCCCCCCCCCGCCCCGCGTCCCCCTCCTCCCGGCTCGAATGCAGCTCGTACAGCCGGCTTCGGCGGCCGCTCACGGCTCGTCAGCCCCCTTGGCGCTCAACCCATCGCCCGCTCCGTCCGGTGGCCGCCGACATGTCGCAAAGGTGACAAGCCCGCAGGGCGACCGAGCTCCTGGGGAGCAGCGCTTTGTTTTGAGATTACCGAGTAATGACATAGCCCGCCCTCCCGAAGAGCTCAGACGTTATCTGAGGCTTCGACATACTTCCATCTAGTTCGCAGGGCAGGGGAAAAAAAGCATATGTTGCTTGCTACTCAAGACAAGTTGACTACGTCTGTTTTAAACCCGGGAGAACACAAAATAAAAGAAGTAAGAGCCCAGGGCAGGGCGCTCCGAGGCGGGGGCGGCTTCCCAGACCTGCGAGCGCTCGCTGGGGTCGCGGGGCTGACCCTTCCCCGCAGCAGAGCGGCAGCGGGCCGGCGGCAGGCTGCGGGAGCCCGCGGAGAAGCGCCTGCATGTGCACCTCGGTGGCAGCCGCAGGGAGCTGCTGCTTCGTGGTTTCAGTTTTTGCTCTTGCGAGGGTGGGGGCGGCGAGGGGCTAGGAGGGGGGTGACACTTTTATTGTCTTGGGAGACAGCGAGGGGAAACGGAAGAGCGAGCTTTTGCTGGGAAGCAAGGGTCTGCCTCTATCCGCCGCCGCTCCGGTCTTACCTCGTAGCTTTCCTAACAAAGTAAGAGCGGGTAAAGTCGCCGTGATCGTCCAGCCACGCTTCCACCGCTTCCTGCTCCGGCGGGGGGGGGCAGGGGCGCTCCATGCTCCGCGCCGCCGCGCTGCCTCCTCCTGCCGCCGCCGCGGCTCTCGTCGTTTATTCCCCCCCCTCCCGCTGCCGATGCCCTCGGCCCGCCGGGGGGGCCGTGCTCCCACCCCCTGCCTTCGCCTCCCTCCCAGGTGTGCGGCCGGCAGGAAGCCCGGTTGTCCGGCCACGGCCCCAGCGCCGCGCCGGCGGCACCTCAGCGCATCTCCGGCCCGGCCGCCCGTCCCGCGGCGGACAACCGGCTCCACCTCCGCCGCGGCCCCGCAGCGCCCCGGGGGGCTGCCGCGCCCCGGCCCCGCCCCGCCCTGCCCGGCCCCGCCCTGCCCCGCCCCGCCCGGTCCCGCCGCGGGGGCACCGGCGGGAAGCCCCGGCCCCGGCCCCGGCCCCGGCCCCGGCGATGCCCGGCGCGGCGGGCGGGCGGGGGCGTGTGTGTGCGCGGCCCGGGGCTGGCGGGTGTTCCGCGCCGAGGCTGAGCTGGGGCCGTCGGCCCAGGCAGTCGCCACGGGGCTGGGGAAAAAAAAAAGAAAAGCCGCGAACAAGTAAATTGCTCTGCCGGAGTCTGGCAAAGGGGTTGTTCTCCCCCGCCTCCACTTCACAGTTATTTTGGTTTCAAGGTGTGGCCTGTTGCAGCCCGCTTCGAAAAAGTGGTAAATCGGCTGTTGCTTTGGAGTATTTCACTGTTGGGTGTCAATATATGATCTTTGACAGACCTCAGCCTGGATATGAGCACTAAAGCCCCAGCGTGTCAATCCTTCATGCCTACGGCGAGGCTTTTAGATCCATTTTAGACACTGAATAAGCAAAGCCCAGCTGTGAAGATGCTCCAGACTCACAGCTCCTACTTTCTCTAATATTAGACAGCCAGGGTTGAAATTTTGGTTAACGCTGAGCATTGCTTTCATGTATTGTAGTTCCATTCTAAGATATGCATGTGCACACATTTATAGTAGTTTATAATCTGCATTCACAAAAGACCTTGCACAAAGTGTGATGCGCAGGTATGGTTTCCCATGTCGTCACATGCAGTACATTTGAAGGTAAGATATGGGTAACAAATAGCAGCATGTTTCTGGGGAAAGGGGTATATGGGGTCTTTAAAATTATTCTCCTGTGTAATCAATTGAGAAATATCATATCAAATGTTTTCTGCCACTCTGAAACCCCTTTCAGTGTATGCAAGGCAGTGCGCTTCAGATAGAGCAGGCATCCCGGCACACCTTAGCAATTTTTTGCAGTGTGTACAGAGGCTCGACTTACCGAGAGGTGGCAGCCTGAGAAGGGGCAGCTGCAAAGGGATTAAGAGCCTGTCCATGATCTTGGGGGGAAAAGTTTTCTTTTCCATGTCTTTGTGTCACGTCTGTGCATAACACTCACTTGGACATGTATGTCTTTTGGCTGTAAGAGTTTGTGTGTAATACGAGGCACACAGAAAGGGAAGTTTTACGTGAACAGTACTCTGTTATAAGAGGAATCTCAGGAGAAATGTACATGGTGACCAAAGAGCAAATGGGAAGATAAAGTATAAACCAGTTAAGACATGCTGCAAGAGTCAAGCCACTATTTGAGGCAAAGAGAAATCTTTCAGCAGGGAAATACAGAATTACCAAGCAAACTGCATAAACAGACAACATGGCAATAAATGAAGCCGATGTTTAGTGTCAAAACCTGGAAAGTGTGGTAGGTTAGAAAAAAGAAAAGAAACCTGTCATGTAACTCATAGGTTTCTAAATTAACCGTTTCATTTCAGGAAAAGGTTTTTGAGGCTACAGTAGACAGGGCAATAAAAGCATCTAAGCTAGGGAAAGCTTTTGGAAAATAGCACTATGTTAGAATGCTTAAGAAGTATAACAGAAATGTAAACCATGCAATTATAAAATGCAGATTTTATAAATATCTGAAATGCCATTCCCTGAATGGTCTCCTATGGAATATTGATCATAGTACTGCTCATCCCATCTCAAAAAGCAATTGCAGAATTATCAGAGGTGATCTAGACAGGGAAAAACAAGAACGGTGAAAGCCATGGAAATACCTTTTCTGTAAAGAGGCAGAAGGAGTTTGTTTACAAAAGGCTGAATACAAATATATAATTTCATTACTGGTATTTAAAAATTAAGATAGGATTTTCTCTCTGTCTCATAGGAGAATAACAAGGTAACGGTCAATGAAATTATGTCAGCTGCAATACATAGAGTCTCATTTTATGTAATTAGGAGTAGCACTAATAGAAATAAGCATTTATACTGTAGTAACATCCAGTAAGCCCCAGTCAAGAACTGACTATTGTACTAAGCACTGTAAACATGTAATTTTAAATGCCAGGCTAGCTGAGAAGCAGACAGCATCCCTGCACTTCATGCCACAAGGTACTGGGACCCTTGGGTGAAGCTGCCTCTACTGTGGACAGCTGCCCAGGCTGGGCCAGTTTATGTATGTATGACAGTGTACCAAAGGAGGGGGAAGTTGGGCAGTGCAACAGCACTGTGCGCTTTGCTCGGGTTGACAGCCACGCCATTATTTAGCCTACAGATAAGAATCGGTACAGCGAATGCAAATTATTATCTTCCTGTGAATTCGATGGCAAAGCAGCAGTTCAAAAGATTGCTACCCAAGCAAAGGATAGCGTAGTCTTTCCCAAAAGAAATAAAAATGGAACAGTTAGGGGAAAAAAGGGATACTTTCTCTGTATCCGATGAATTTCCATGAATAATAATGAACATGCTGTTTTCATTTTTAAGGTGACAGGAGGGGATGGAGGCCAAGCATAACAAAGAAGTGAATGGTAAAAGTGGAAAAAGTCTTCCATGATTTTGGCTTCCAAAGTGGTCTGAAAAAGCTCCGTGTATCTTAGCTCACGCCCAGCTTTCCAGTTTGTTTCCAGAACTCAGATGATAGAATTGATGTGCGGTAGCTATAAACCTGGAAAGGATTTGTAGTAATGGCCTACAAATAAATATGTCCAGTTCAAGTTTAAAAGCTGCTTGTGGCAAAGCAGTATGCTTGAGAGCTCAGTATTGAAGCCAGGATGCTTTTCCAGCAGTAGGCCATTCTACAGCAGAACTGGTTGACGGAAAGCTTTTTAGCTGAAGTCTTTCATTTGTGTGTTTTCAAATACTGTCATGTAAGGGGATAAGAAAGGTGGGGTTTTTTTGTATGCCCAAGGTACATAAATTAGAAATGCTGCTAACTCATGATAATTAGTAAGAACAAATATGGAAGTATGTAATCAGAGAAGTATTTATGTGATATTTTATGCTCAAAGAACTCTATATTTATTTAAACTTATTTGAAAGTAATTTATTTCTATAATGTTTCCCTTTAAAAGAGAAGAAAATAAGGTTTCAAATGTCGCCATAGTTGACTTATTTGTCTGACTTACTCATTAGATGAATTGGAGCAGCATTTAGTGGGAATTGGCTGTCTTTCTACCATCCCTTAAATCTGGAAAACAGTTGGTCCATTTTGGCTCCTAAAACAAGTTTAGGGCTGTACTGTATTGCCAGTGAGGCTAGAATATGATAAGGTAGAGGAAACTATTCCGCTTCTTTATTAGCCAGCACTTTTACACACACATGCAAACAGACACGCAGTGGAAGAATCCTAATATTAGTAAAGCAAGTTTCCATTTCCCATCCATTATTTAAGTTGCATAAAGAGAGTAAAATAGCAAACAAAATCCAGTTCATTTAAAATCTAATTGTTACTTTAGTGATGAAAATACTAAATCATGAGAATGCCTTATCAGTTTATTCTCTCAGTCCTTTCCAAATAATTACTGGAAATGCTTCCCAAACAAACATAGCCGTGCAGAGCTGCTCACTCATTGCAAAACCTGCCTTCTCCTCTGGGATAACATCGCATATGTCCTACAGGAAGCCATGTAAAATAGTAGCTTCCTCCTATTTTGATTTGAACGTGATTGAGCATTTGGGTCAATCAAAGTACCATGCAAAATTACTGTTAACCTCAGGAAAGCAGCAGCTTCTCAAAGTTGTTTGTAATACACAGACATTTGTCTGGAAAATACTGTCTAACTTTATCTCCTGAAAAATGTAATTTAGAATTTGAGTTTAACATACTAGCATTTGATATGTCAGCTGACCAGGATGCCCAAATTTTAACCTTTTCTACTCTCTACTGGAAGTCTCAGGATAAACTTGAAGACTGTTACCAAGTCTCTCTCTTTCTCAGCCTTCTCTCCTTTAAGCTAAGTAGTGCTACGTCTTTCAGTTCTTCCTTGAATGTCATGTTTTCCAGCCCTTTGATCATTCTTTTTCACTTTGGATGTTTCCCAGGTTGTCTCTACCATTCCTGCAGGGTCTCACCAAGCTAGGATCAAGTAATCCAGTTGAATGCATATCAATACTGAATGAAGTGGTACCTTGTGGGCTATATTCCTGCTAATACAGTCACCCGTGGATATGGCTTCTTGGCAACAGCCTGATATTGCTGACTTGTGGTGAGCGACTGTACCCTGTGTTCCCTTCTTCTAAACACTTGCCACGTAGTCAGGTGATGCCTGTGCACCTGCTTACTTCTGCCTAACTGTATTTTCTTGCTCTTGAACCTTTTTAATTTCACCCTGTGCTTGCGATCCATTTCTCCAATTTATCAGGATTATTTTGAATTCTATGCCTGTCCTCCAACGTGCACAAAGCTTAGTGCAAATTTGCTGAAGGGCGCAGGTCTGGGCAATGATTGGGTATGATGCAGGTAGGCGAAATTGTAGGTGGACTTCTCAGTGTCATTACTGGTTTAGCTAGCTAGAGCTTCTGGTGCCGACGTGCTAGAAGCACATCTTCAGTGATCATGCAGACACAGCCCTGATCTAATAGGGAGATGATGCCATGGTTGTATTGTGTGGAATAACAATAAATGCAATGCGTTGACTGATTCAAATGGGCTATAATCCCCCGGAACTGTGCACCCAGGTAGTCCATTTCCAGTTGCGTTCAGCAGACCCTTTTGGGCTTCTGACATGTTGAAAATTGAAGCTGTGATCAACCTGTTCTTGCTTTTAATGAACACATAGAGTTTGGCAGAGTTTAAATAGGAGGTAGTAGGTAAGTAGGAAACTTATGTAGGCCAGATTTCATTCCAAGCCCTTCTCAAGTGCATAACAAACCTCTTTTTTATTGACATGATACATAGGTTATTTTTAAAAAGCTTTTTAGCAACTACTGGCTAGTTAGTTATTTTCCATTAGCAGTTGCTCTTACTAGTACTTGTACTAGTAATTGTGATTTTGAATTGAAATATTGGTTTTGTACGTAGACTTACAGATAATTATGAAGTCAAATTATAAGGGGCTTTTTTTCCTAAATGTGGCTGTTGGGAGAAGGAGACTCAGTGATGAACTTTATAAATCAAAGATTAGTCAGATGTTTTTCAAGTATATATCCTTGCAATTTGGACCACGCTGTTTGGGATTGTATGGGCAGTTTAAGCATGTGTGAGGAGGAGAACCCTGACTCCACTGGAGTACTGCAATAGCTTTCACTCATGCCGATGGATCCAGAATTTAATTCAATTCACAGCTTCAATCTCTCTCTGCATTCTCAATTGACAGTTACAACGAGTTGCCCCAGTGCCTGGTAGCTAAAGGCATCTTTCCCACCAGCATGCAGCTCTATGCTATTCTTCTCTTTCTTTCATGTTTCTTAAACATAATGCTGCTTCACTCGAGGCTTTGCAGCAGATAAATTCTGTGTCTGCAGAAGAGAGCTGGATACATATGAAAATCTGTTGAGGATCTGACCAGCATTGGCACAGTAGGCAGCAGGATATACAGCTCAATGTTTTCTGCTGTGAGTATTTGCATAACAGCATGCCAGAAACGGCACATGGGGGGAATACTCTCATGGGGGAAAACAAGAAGTAAATCCACAGAGGTTTGAAATGCATCACTCTTATGATGGTCTCCCCATGTTTTCCTAACAAAGGGCCGTGGAACCTCACCCAGCAATTCAGCATTGATGCAGGGTTTTAGAAAGACTATTGTTTTTATATAGGGATACGTATCCAACACGACCCCAAGTATGTTGTTCACACAGTAAGTTTTCCTTGCTGCTAAACATTTCTACTGGTTTTCCTTTGCATTTATCTGTCTTCAGTAGCAAGTATGGAGCCTATTATGTTTTTTTCCAATAGATTAGAGGGCCATCTACTCTCTCATTTCTCTATTCATAGACCATAATTCTCTGTTAAACTTCTCACATATTAACCTAACAATCGGAGATTCTAAAGGCTCCCTATCATCGCAAATTATTAGCATCGTTTCTCTCAGTAAAGCCCTTGGTTTTCTGGAGATGGTTTTTTTCAGCACATTTTCCCAGTAATGAGCTCTCTGACACCACAGAGGAGCGTAATAGCACCAACATCTCCTACCAGCTATCCCCCATCTTGTACAATAAGAATAACTTTTGCCTACACTGAATAACTTTTGCCTACACTTTGCTCTGAGAATGCATGTCTGCTGGGGTCTACCATTACTGTTTCTTTTCTGAGTCACTGGTTTTCACAAAATCATTTTCCATATTTGGCATGAGACCAATTTTCTGTGTTATTTTAATGAACAACTTTGTCTTCTCTGTGTTAAAATATAGTCCAGACCTTATTAAGTGATCTTAGTTGGTCTATATTGATGGCCTGCCCTTCCCATTATGTATCACTCTATAACTTTTTGTAATTTGCAGCTTTTTCCAGCAGTAATTTTATATTTTTGTTCAGATCATTCAGTATGGTTTGGGTCCATTTAGTATGGACCACGCTGATGTTATACATTGCTGGGGTTTTTACCAAAAATGTTGAGAAGTTGTGAGCCAAAGCCCTATAGAAATCTTACAGAAGTTTCCTTTATCGAACAAATTCATAATCTCATGGGAAAATAGGAAGGGTTTTTTTCTGACAAAACCCATTTTCTATGTTGACTGGCGTTAATTGTACTATCATCCTTTAATTGTACACTGATTGCTTCCTGTACCAGCCTTTCCATCAGTTTTCCTGACATTGATGCCAGGCAAAATGATCTGCAATTTCCTTATTAAATAATGGAGCAATGCTTGCTTCTCCTCTGTCTTCAGGAACTTGCGCTGGATTTCAAGACATGTTTTTCTTAGTTTGGTTCTTTTTAATTTTATCTTACTGAGGTTTAGGGTTAATACCTCTTACACAGGTATTATTCTACTGCCTGATATTTTGGAATCTTAGTAGTGAACATATGAATTTCTGCTTTGATAGATCACGTGAGGAATAGTTTAGTGGCACAGAGCTGGTCAACCTGCACAGAGCTGATTAATCTTTCTAGTACTGTTTGTTACTATCACTATGAAATCTTCATAACCTAGGACATAACATTCACAAAAGTGTATATGCAGTTAATTTCATTGTTTTCTATCTTATCGTAATGAGTAAAACTGCTGTTTACTCATTGCCCTGGAAACTCTGTGAAGCATCTGCTGTACACTGAGGTGCCCAGAAAATTTGTATCACAATGCAGTCCTGCTACAAATAGATAAAAGCAATAAATTTGGCTAGTGCTAAAATTTTAAAGCATTTTATGAATCGAAAATTATACTCTCTCACTGACATTATTTACTTAGAGTAATAGAAGACTTGATCTTGTCCAGACCCCAAAGTAATTAAAGTGTTGAACATTTCCTAATGATCTATGTGGAAAAGATTTTTGAAAGATGAGGTGTTCCTTTGACCCAGCTTGCACTGTGCTTAACTGAATAAATTAACTCTTTTTGACCCATTAGGAGGAAACATACTTTAGTAAAACTGTGATTTGATTTACTCATGAGAACAAACATCACTGGTATTCTATATCCGTCACTGGTTCTGGAAAAATAATAATGAATTAAAATCATCGCTATATGTTCTAAAGACCACAACTGGAATCAGGACTTCTTTGTACTGGAAGCTGTACCACAAGTATATCTCTTGCTTGGGTGGGAATTTCATCAAATATTCACATATTTTTTTAATTTATGGAAGGGGGCGGGGGGGGGGGAATGGAGGTTTGCACATAGTCCAATACAGAGCCTACAAGTAAACACAGAATATATCACTGAAGTATTACGCAGTGGGAATAAAATTGTTTTGGGGGCACAGTCATATACTGGTAATTAAGGAAAGTGTTAATCTGTGATTGTGAAAGATCAACAAAAAAATAAACAGTAAACAAAGTGAATAGAGAGATTACTTATATATAACATTGATATTATAATCTAAAGGTATAATCACAAAATCTTCATTGTTCTGAACAAGCAAGGAAAATGTGTAAGAGATTAGTTTGTAACTAAGGCTAACTGCAGCACTGCTAAATGGATATATTGGGCTTGTATGGCATTTTAATTATACTCAATAACAAAATGTATGAGAATCATCAGATTGAAAAGAGGTTGTTATACGTGAGTGTGTGTCTGTCTATTTCTGGATCCCGTTTGATTTTTTTCAGAGGGGTATGGCATACTCAGGATCCTTCCATTTTCTCCTTCAGTTTTCTTACCTATCCCTCAAGACATCTGTGGTGTAGACATTTGTTCAGCCAAGGGAGTCTGAATGAGTGTATTCACAATGTACCATTGCTGATCCCAAATCAGCGGCAATCTGATGAAGAGCTGTTCCCCACAGTGGCTGTTCATGCTGCTTCATCTCTTTTTTTTTAAGCTTTGGCTCACCTAAGGACCTGGAACTTTCTAAACCTTTTGATACTAGGTAACTAGTTTCTGTCTGGTACATAAAAAAGAACAAAACTATTAGAGCTAATCAGTGACATGGATCTTTAGACTCTCCCATCAAATAGCTTGGGTCAGAACCACCCTGCCTTCCTGAAGAAGTGAAGTTGTATTTCTCAGGAAAATAGTGAATGATCCAAGAGCTACCAGGTCCAAATTGTCACAGCTACATATCTTTTCACACTTGGTGCTCCATTTCTGAAATTGTTACTTACCTTTCATCACTGGCAGGTTGCACACTGTTAGGTTTCTGAGGCAGGGGTTGTACATGGTCATGTGTTTCTTCAGCATTTAGCATAGTTGGTACTTCACGGGCTGCTGTAAAACCAATACAAATGACAAAGTGAAACAATTTTTGTTGGAACACAAATACCATTTGAATCTCTTAAAACCTTTTCTATTAATCAGTGCCCCCGCCCCCCATTAGATCAGTGAGAACAGCAATGGTTGTCACTGGTCCGGTACTACAGATGGCTATAACAAAGTGGAAGGTTTATGTGATATGACAGGCTTTAGAAAAAGTTTCTGTCATAGCTAAAATGACATCAGATGATTCAGTTGTTTTTAGTATTGCGTTTAGTCTTCTAAACCACTGGGGAGCTGATTTTTAATCTATCTGTGCTTCCTATAGCCATGGGGGTTACACAGCTACTTCTGGCAGCTTATACCATGTCCCAGGAGAGACAGAAAGAGTTCCGTCAACAGCGTGTTGCGGGCCACAAGGGGTACCACCCGATTCTCAAATGTGGCCGACCTGATTTGGTGTCTTTGCTCCCAAATGGATTATGTGAGCATCTGAAAACAGAACATACCTAACTAGCGACTGCCTGATCTGCTGGCCTGTGGGCTTGTGGTGAAGGAGAAACTCGGCCACTCAGCCCTGAAAACAGGTAGCTGGCTCATCCCTGAGCAAGGCCAAGCTCATAGGGGTACCCTGAGGGAGCTTGGCAACAGGCAGTTCTGGAGTATAACAGGGATTTAGTGCCTGAATGGGACACCGATATGGATGTAGGTGGCTCTGTTCATGTCTTTAAGCAGTCGGTTAGATACCTTGGGATTTAAAATGCCAGCAGCGCCGTATTTAAGTACTCCTGGAAGCCAAGCCTCAGTGACCAGCTACCTTGGATTTTTCACTGTAAAAATTCAGACATAAATTTATTTTGGTAGAATATGAAAATGTGAACTGTGGCTTTCATCCTTCAAAAGCAAAAAGTCTCATATCCAAAAAAGGAGGCAAGTACCTGCATGTTAGCTGTAGTGGCACCCCACTTTTAAGGCCTTCAGTGTAGATTTTAGACCAGGGGAGAATCAAACTGTGTGAGAACAAAGCTGCCAGAAAGAGCTAGGTGCACGGGGACTGTGGTATGAAAGTAAGCACATAGTTTTGCTAAACTGTTCCAGGTCGGAACAACAATATTAAGGAGACTCTTGATGAGCCTAAAACTTATTCCAGCTGCTTGTGAGCTACTGGCTGTGCCTGTTATTCCTCCTTTCCGGCTGCAAAGTCTGGTCTCTTTTTAGAAACCCTAAGAAAAAAAATTAATTTTTATCTGAGCTCATTGAATTTATTTTAATTTTATTTATTTCCCAAGTAAAATGGTTATGTGGAAACAGAAGTTTGTGTAGTATTCTCACGGCTCTAATAATAATATGAGCACCCTTGAGGAAATGAAATGTGACACAGCATGGGCCAGCCTGTGAGGACAGCTGAGTGCTTCCAGGCTACGGCCTGGCTTCTCAGTTCATCCTGCACCAAACACAAACATATCCCTGGCTATTTTCCTCCTTTCCATACGAGACCAGATGACAGAGGAGCAAAATGGACTGAAAGGCAGGATTTTTGTGTGTGTGGTACATGGCCGTTATCTGTCATTTTGTTTTCTTTTGTTAGGGATCTAGAAGAGGGACTTTCTGTTTTATAAGAATTTTATGCTACCTAGAGCGCATGGTAAACACTGCCAGTACAGTGGTAGTAACAGATAAAAGCGTATGAAGAGTATTGCAGTACTGGATTTCAATACATTCATACAGACTTCAGACTCATTTATACTGTGTGATCTGAATTTGCAAGGTATGCATTTTGATTATAACTGCCCAAATCTATTTTATCTTTGACAGGTGATTTTATGGGGTTTGTGAGGAAAAAACACCGCTGGTTAAATTTGTATTGACAAGATTGTATTCTGTACTTACAGGAAAATGGCTACTGCACACCCACCCCACCCCCCCCCCGCCCCGAATCACAGCTTTTCCTCTATTCTTACTTTAAGGTCCCGAGAACCCAGGATAAACCAGGAAACTTTTGCCACTGTATGTTCTTTCAGTGTAAAGGAAACCCAATATGTTATTGATAATTGACCAGAATAGTTCTTTTGATAAATTTACGTCTTCTACCAATCTGCTGTTTAAGTGCCTTTCAGACATGGATTGATTTATCCTTCCAGCATTTCTGTCTTAGGCAAAATCTTTTTGTTAGTTTATAGGAGATAAATCACAGCTATTCTCTTTAGTTACTTAGTGGCTGACCTAATTTCTTGATCTCTGTCTGTGTGTGAATAAAAATATGACCTTGTTTTGCTACTTAAAAGTAGTTTGGGGAAATAAGAGAATACAGAGTTGTATGGAAGGAAAACTAGAAAAGGAAAAAAAAACCAAATCAGTCTTCTTGATGGTTTTGAATTTTTAGTGAGGTTGAAAGATGTTCATTTTATATGGAGTAATACTCAGTTTAACTGATGCGTGGAGTTTAATATTACTATTAGGAAAAACAAATTTTGCCATTGCTGTAACCCTGTAATTCTATTGCTTGCTGTAGTATGAATTATTCAGAATGAAAAATGTATTTTAAAAAGGATATAAATATATATATCAACAAAAGGAACAGGAATTGGAATTCTATAGTGCTTATAGTTAGTAATAAGGGAAGAAAATAAGGAAATATATGTTGTTCTTAAACGAGTCAGTAAAGTTGAAAGTGAATGCTGCAAGTTCTCCCAAGTGCTTTCCAGCCATAAAAACTTGTAGAATGTAGATTTTAACACAGATAAAACCCCACAGAGCATTGAGCTGAAACATGCCCAGTAGTATTGTTTTCATTTGCTAACAGTCCTTACGTGCTGCGGTGGATCCTGAAGGTTCAGTCTGTTTTTCATTCAAAGTGGCTCAAAGCATGAGGACAGTTCGGTCACTTTACATCTCAGTAGGAAAGCTTCAGATTGAAACAATGTCCTTCATTCAAAAATAGAGCTTCTTTCTTTTTTCTTTTTTTATCCCCAGGATTCTTGCTCCTTCTGAAGAACTATGCTCGTGAAATGTAATATAAAGTAATTTCTGAAGCTCTTACTACAGGTTAATTAGAAAAACAAAGTGAAACTTCTTTCAGTTTGTGTGTTTATCTGTGTCTTTGAATATGTCAGTTCCTTTAACTCCAGGATCCTTCAAATCCACTAGCCAGCTTCAGGCAAATCTGGTGGAAAGATAAAGATGACAAAATAGTGTGAACATCTCAAAAAAATAAGAGCCCCATTGAAAGAGACTAAGTGTTAACGCCCTCATTGAGAGTCAGGATGTCACTGAACATCTCAGGAGAGGACAGTACCCATGCAGGAGAGAGATTTACAGCCTGCCAGCGCTGGAGCTTCAGCTGGAGCTCTGTACGATCCCAGATAAGTGTTAGACAGTGAGGTCTCTCCTGTGTGAGTTTTTCACTGTCTGCAGCGTTAGTATAATTCAATTAAAAAACTGTCAGTTGCAAAATACAAATGGAAAAAATGCGACTGGATTTATCCTGATGCTCCCGGAACAAATGGCTTTCCTGCTTCAGGCTGAAATCTACCTGCTCTCTTGCTTCTTTCCCTCTGCTAAGGTTGAGCTTAAACATTTCTTACCCACTACTTCAAAAAACAGTATGGAGACAGCCTAACTTTCATTTGGCCTCCTATTTTTAGTTTCTTTTTGGAAGGAATCAGAGAAATGTCCCTCTGCATATTGCCCATCACCCTATAAATACCCTTCCAACTTCCATGTCAAGAGTAAAGTTCTTTTCTGGTATCTCTAGTGTTCTCACCACATTTCACTATATTCTGTTTCATTTGTGCTCCTGTCTTCACCAGTGCTTGAAAATACCTTATACTCTAGTGCAAAAGCACAATATCCTCTCCTATTCAGATCTCCCTCCGAAAACTCTTCTTTGGTAGCATTTAGAAACACAAGTTAATAGCAATAGAGAGCCGTCATTATCTGACCATGCACCCTGGGTGGTTCTGGTTTAATGCTGTCCTTTTGAGCTCACTGCACACTGCTCACAGATCTGTGCTGCTTCGTAAAGGTCCTTGGGACACGGACCAGGCCTTTGTGTTTTGCACAAAGTATTGTTTCTTTTCTCTGGCAGAATGTCTTGACCTTTAAAAGGTAATGCTGAGTCTGTCAAAATGTGTTTTATTTAATCAAGAATCTAATTCAGAGATACCAAATCTCTGTTATAGGCCTGAAATTCTCTCTGCGTACTGTTCATGCCAGCCCAACTTCACCCACACAAATGTTCATGAAGCTCAAAAAAAAAAGAGCTGTAAACACAGAAGAAAAGGCCTTCAAAAAGACAAGAAGAGCTTTTCTTAATATTTACTTTCTTTCTTGTTGACAAAACGGGCAATTTGGGTTCAGGTTAATCTGTTTTTATTCCAAAAATGAGAAAAATATAACTGATATTTTATTCCTCAGCAGAGCAGATTAGTCAGCGAGCTAAACCCAACAAAATGAAATGAAAAAATTTAAAGAAAGCCATTAAAGGTAAAAAGATTTGTGTAATCAACAACAATGTTCCCTTCAGTACAGGACATTACAAGAAAGCTGGTTGTGCTGCAGGCCTTGTTGACTTTCACTGGCTACAAACTAGAATAGAAACGTTCTACATAAATCCTTGGGTGCTAATGCAGGAAGGTGGCTGTGTAATCTGAGCTGTCTGACCCTGGCAAAGGAGCAGACTGTAAGCTCTCTGCCTAAAGAAATTATTAAAAAAATCAGATCTGGGAGGAAAACTTGCTGTTTTATTAATGTTTATCAGATTAAAGAAGTGAAATAACTAAAGCAATATGAGCAGTGCATAAAAGCAGGGGAGTGAAAGGAAAAAATGCTTTTGAAGTGTGCCACGGCCTCTCTCAGAGAGCCTCTCATCGATCTCCCTTCCAATTCATCCTGGCAAACAGCTGGCATGGTGTTTGCTCCGCAGGCAGACGAGCAGCATCATTCATACAGCTGTGCTATCTGGAGCACAGATGCTTTCACTTGCACTTGGTAGTTCCTCGCCAGCTTCCAGAGTTTTGGCAGAATCATTCACAGATCTTTGACATACAGAGATGAGACAGATATTTACTGAAAGGGATATGAAGTTAATACATAGACTTGTCTTAGTGTTGTCTTTATCAGACTCTATAAAGTCCATCTCTGTGGATCTGGTAGGAAATGATACATGCACATTGCATTAAAATTCCTTCTTGAAAGTTATATATCCTGGAAGTTAAGGAAAGAAGCCCTTTCTGCTTGATTTGTACATAAGAGTTTTGATGTGCTTGTGAAAGGCGCTGATCGGTCACTGCTAGGGCCGAGGTCCTTATCCACAGAGCATGGTGCATGGCTTGCTCTTCAAAAGCCTTTTAATGTGCCTGAACGGTGACTTAGATTTCCTTGCCCTAGATGAGTCTCTGCCTGTTCACATCCCTTGGCTCCCTTAGGTCACTGCAGTTTTGCCAATAGTGAAAGTAGTAATGACTTTCTTATGTTAACACAGTCTACTGGAAAGTGACTGGAATAAAAAACCTCACTTCGTGCACGCTGCCAAACAGCCTCCAGACGGGTGGTGGGCTTAGTTCCTACTAACTAGAAGATTTCATTGAAAGGAGAAAGCTTGAGGCAGCACATACATGCTATTTACTTAAGTGCGTGTTCTCCTGCTAGTTGTGGTTTAACTCATTCACTATGCCTGGCTGCTCTGCAGCCTCTGATTCTCTAATTCATTGCTGGTGCTGGGCATCTCAACAGCCTAGCAGAGGTGTGAGGCTGGAGCAGCATCCTTCTCTTCTTCTCAATACCACACATTTGCTGCAGTTGTCTAAAACTCCACATCAAGAGCCTTTACCCTCAGGGCAGTTCCACAGAATACTGCCATCTCCCCGGTCCTCCTCAGCTTTGCTGTTGGAGCGGTAGGAAAGTTGCTTGGGATTAATGCCAGTACATTAGAATTTAGACCAAAGACCTTTCTCATTATTCCTAAGGACTAAATGTGCCCCTATAGAAGTCAGTGGAAACTGGGGTGGCCCTAAGTATACATTTCTAGGAAAAGAGAAAAACAAACTAGTGACAGACAACAAGTATTTTAACAAGAGAATCTAATTTTCCCCTTTTCACCACATGTTATGCAATGTACGGTGAGCACTGTATTTGCTGGCAAAGGAGGGAAGTCTGGGGAATCTATTCATTTTCCTCCACATTTAAACAAACAATTTCTCATAACCATGACCAAGAAAGGAAGCAAAAGTACTTAGCAAACTTATATTAAGTGTTCTAACTCAATGTTTATATTTTGTTCCTGAAAAATATACTGACTGTATTGATAGCATAGTAGCGTTCAGCTCCTGCAGTCTGATGTGGGAGAGGGCTTAGTGAATATTTTTAACCTTGTATGGAAACTTAATTTTGTTTTCAAAATACCTGCAGCTCAGAACAGTCTGAGCCATTCTGAAGCAAAAATTCTGGCCTTCAAAGAAAGTTCATATAACTCCCACAGGGTAATCAAGTCTGGGAGAAAAAAGCTACTAGTGTCCAGAGATAAGACTCCTTCTGAGGAAATCTATCACTTCCCCTAACTTTCTAGTATTTTGATAATGTGATTTTAAGATAGAGGTCTTATGAACACCAAGGATACTCCTGTAGGAAGATAATTTCTCTCAATCAGATAGCTGTCTTAGATTAATTCCAAATCACCACATAATGCCACTCGTAGCTAAGGTTTAATAGATTTGCATTTGATAGATAAGCCTGTGATTTCGCTTACTAATCTGGAAGCTTCTGAAGATAAACACCAATATTTATGAAATTGTACTGTATTCACATAAGTCTGTGTTTTCAAGTATCGTGCCTGAAGTTCTTTGAGAATTGTAAATCAGATTTTAAATATGTGATTGAAAAGATAATTTGGTCTTGAGAAGCAAAAATACTTAAATTTTATTTACTTTTTATTCTCATCTCATTCATTTTGAACATTTCATGCTACAGTTCACTTGTGTGTATGTAAACTTTTACCAGTTAAGGGTGACCTGCAGCTTCCAAATGCAATCTCCAAAGAAAAAGGAAAAATAAGAAGAACTATTGTAGTATTTTAAGAATACATCTGAAAGATTTGGATAAAAATTTTTTATTTCTTTCTAGAGCTTATCATCCCAATTATCAAAATAATGGCCCTCGTGCCACAGAAAGGATAAATCATAAACTGCATTGCGTGGCAGATCTTGTATGTTTAATGAACAGTGTTGCCTTGGTGTGGCTTGGTTTTCCTCAGGAAAGTCCCAGACCTTTTGCAGAGTTGAAACAAAATGTTTTGCTTTTACTTATTAACTGCCTTGAAATAAATAAAATTAATTGTAATGATGAAAAAAGGAGAAATCATGAAAGACGGGTATTTTATGGCAAGGAGTGGCTCATTGTTTCATATTTCTGTGATAATGACAGGATATGATGCATAGATTCGTGCCCATCATTAACCTTGCCAAATGCAGTACTGCAGTAGCAACATGACAGGCTTAGGATGAGAAATGGCTGCAGTGATATCTGGATCCATCTTTGCTGTCCACTTCACCCTCATAGTCTCATCACTACTGCAAAACTAAATATATTTGAGAAGCACAGTCACTCTGCAGGCAGTGGGTCAAATTCTTCTCCTTACCCTGTACTCTATGTTTTGAGTGACTCATTACAGTAGGGTTTATCTAGATTTATGCCAATATAGTGAAAAGTAGAAGCTTATTCAAAATTGCATTTTGTCCTCTTTGGTAGATTTGCACCTGAAGTCGTGTTTCTATGAGAACTTTAAGGAAGCGCCAAATCTGGATGATGGTAATGTGTTTATTTCACCTTGGTAATTTTGCTTTAAAAGCTGTTACTGTTTTTCTTTACACTACCCGATGCAGCTTTTTCTAAAACAACATTTTCACAGCTTGTGTGCCACAATAGTTTACAGAAATGGTCATGTCTGTCTCCAGTGCTGCCATGGGAATACTTAGTACTGCCCATCAGTCTGGATATCTCTGAGTGACTAATATAGTGGATGACCCAGATCAGCCCTATGAACTTTGCTACCACACAGGAAGTACAGTGATGTTCAGTAAGAGCTCAGTGTAGATATAGGTTACCTGTATGATCAAATGAAGTAAGTAGATGTGCTCTGGATTCAAGAATATTTGTTCTGATGCTTTAAGGACCTTGTTCTCCATAACTCTGTGAGCTTAATTCAGATTTACGTTGGTAAGGAGAGGAGATTCAGGTCATTTTGGCTCAGAAATAGCAGGTATAAAAAGGAAAACAGCAAAGGATCTTGACAATTATTTCTTGGCAATTTAACTTCCCATTAGAAGCAAACACACATGCTTTGTTCAAAATGACGCAGATGTCTCCACACGTCCACATCTTGGGAAGATGCAGATGGACTCATGTTTTGAGAAAAAACAACAGGCAGTCAGTTTGGAGAGGAAAAACAGTCTTTGATATTTTGTGGCTGTTACTTTTTAATAGAGGCATGTACACTCAGTCAGCACTGCTGTAACAGAGGGAGCTGGCTAGCCCCGCACAGGTGCTTCACGCTGAGATCTCCAGAGCTGCCAGTGCTGGTCTTAGAGTGCGAGCACGCTCTGCCGTGCTCGTGTGGGATGGAGGGAGCGTGCAGCGGGCACGAGCAGGCTGCAGTGAGACCTGGCCATCGCTCTGTCCTGACAGTTGCGCTGCTGGGATTAGTGAGAGGCGATGCTTAGGCACAGCCAGAGGTATGCGATGTGGGGGGCTTAGCATGGGCCGGGAGCACACCAGTCTCGCTCAGCCTGCTTTTCTGTTTGAATTGGCTTCTTCACAGAAAAGAAGAATTTCCATCTCACAAATTAATCTATGGTTGCAGTGCAGGGACCAGCAATAAAATAGCTGTGGAAAGATGGGTGGAAAGCTGGACCTATGAACCAGAGAAAGACACTGAGTACCTTAGCGGCTTAAGTTCTCGGTTTCATGAACGGGGCTTCCAGAAGTGTGATTTCTTCCCATATACAAGCAGAGGTTTAGTTGTGCTTTCTTCTGATTTTCTGCCATTTTTATCTAATTGGCTAATTTTTAGTGGCTTAATATAGCAAAGAGTCAGAATTCCTCATCTCCATTTCTACCACTGTCATGATCTAGGATTATTTTTGTTACAACTGATTATGTGTTGTAACTAATTATCAATTTATTTCTGGACATAAATAAATAAAAAAACAGTCCCTGACCAAAACAGTTCATCATTTAACATGAGCAATACTTTACATTATTTAATGATCTTTGTCTCAGATTACTTCAGCTGCAACCAGGTATAAAATATTTATTTTAATTTACAAAGGCATTGCGAGCTTTCCTTCATTAACGCTTATAAAAATGTTTACAGAAGAGAAGTAAGAAGTGCTATATCATGTCAAAGTATTACTGCGGAGAAGAGAAAAATGTGGTCAATTCACAATAAATATTCAGAATCCCATATGGAGAAGTGCACTGAACATAGGCTTGAAACACCAGCCTGCCATTGTCATCTAACTGCATTTGGCCAGAAGGCACACTATAAATACGTGGGATCTACTTTGTCATAGGTTACATTTCACTTGCCTTCTACACTAGAGCATTGATTTCTGATTTTGAATCATTATTTTTCCACATATCGAGTCATTTGATATATGACAGTATGTTAGTGACTGGAAGTGGAGAAAGTTGCCAATTTATCTTTTCTAAGAGATCATGTAGGAATCAGCAAACTGTCAAGCAAGGGTTTATTCCTGTTGCTAAAGTAAGAAGGATTGCACTGCCTGCTTTGACATTTCCAGCCAGGACAATTAAAAGTCTACCATCCACCTACAGCTTGTACAGGAAAGAATTTTGTCTCCTTTTGAAATTTCCTGTACTGTAGGTGACACCAGGCAGTGCTCTGCATTGATAAAAGAGTATAAGGAAGATCAGAGAAAGAGAGAAAGGGGTTTGGTCTGTATCAGTTACAAACAGCAGAAGAGAGGCTTATTTCATCACTGGAGTCTCTACCAGTGAGTGGATACTATTGCATGTGATCCCCGAAAGACTCCTTGAGTCTTTTATCCAGCCAGACTGGAAAAACTCATATATATCTCCCAAGTTTTCGCACACTACCATAAAGTACTCGGTTATTACGGGAACTTCAAATTCCTTTTACCACTGCAAGAATCAAATTGTCACTTTGGAACTTGTCTTCTATAAAAAGGAATAAAACTATGATTCTTTCCAGGAACTTAATCAGAAAAAGTTTTCAAGGAAAATTTTCTTTTTAGGAGAAAACACCCACTTAAAAGCTGTACGTGGCACAGATTCAGCATCCAATTACATAGCAGTGCCTGTGCAGTAGTGGAGAGTGCTGGTGGGTGCTCACATTGTTCGGCAAGGTAGAGCAGGCAGTGTTTAGCTTTGGTTGTGTCAGTTCTAGCCAATAAAATAATTGCCATTAATCTGTGATTAAGATTATGGGGAGTTGCTGGGAAATAGCTACAGCGGCCAGGCATTTTGCCAAATGATAGTCTCTTGGGACAAATTGTGGCTGCCTTGTATGTCAACTAGATTTCTTCCCTTTAAAAGGGGAGATGGTAAACTCCACTAATACCTTATCAGGGAACAAAATGGATCAGAGTACCTTAATACTCTTTCCTTCAGTGTCCTAAGGGCTTCCTATAGTATGGCAGGTCATATTCCTAGTGGAAAAGAAGACTTGTTACACCTTTGCTTGTCACAAGGCTTTCATTGTCCCAAGCAGTGACTTTACATTAAAATGATTTCCCCTGAAAAATGGGTAGATAATTCACAGCAGAAAAGTGGTGGGTTGAACTGAATTATTCAATACTAATGAAATGGTTTATGATCTGAAATTATTCAGGGCAATAGGCCCTATTACATGCAGTGTTGCAGAAAAGGACACTTTCCTTACTTGTTTCACATCCCAGATGCAGGACTTGCTTCTGTCAGCCAGTCGTTTAGTGAGGCTGCTGAGCTGGGTCCTGTTCAGGCTCCAGCTAACTGGACTGATAAGGTTAATGCCCCCCAGTGCAGATTAGCTAAAGTTTCTCATCAAGACTTGCTCTTCCTCCAGCAGAGGTTACTGATCCCTAAAATTTGGTGCCACAACTATTCATGAAATTTGTGCTAAGCACCATTCATTTAGAGGAAAAAAAAAAAAAGGCAACTCAAACTATTCTTAGTAATGCTTAAACTAACCTGGATTATTTTGAAATATCTGTCTTAAGGACTTAACTACCTGTGAGTTATGTCAACAAATGTAAGGAGATGGTAATCCAGAAGTGTGATCATGACAGAAACCTTTTCATCCAGTTGATACGCAGCCAAAAGAAGACAAGTGGCTTCTACCTAGGTCTTCTTTTCCAAGACCTTATGGTGTAGCGTTCGCTACATATCAAGGTGCCACGCTTAGATCACTGGTCGGCCCGGACCAGGGAAAGAGACAGATAACACACACAGTGTGAGCGCCAACTTCCGCCTTTTATTGTGCAGTTAATTCCTTTTATACTAACAAGGGGAGGTGGGGTTACAGGTACATCACAAGGCTGCGACTAACCCTCTAACTTTCCATGACATCGCGAGATCTTCCGAACGCCAAACCCTACATTATGGTACTGTTTGTTTGAGACGTAAGGCTTCTCTGAAACCAAAGATAGCCAGAAAAAAGAACAGTTTCATTTACAATATAATTTACAATTTAATTTAAGGCATTCTGAGAAGCATACCTGAGAAGGTAGTAGTATAGCTGAGGGAGAGTGAGATAAGTAAGCTTGCACTAATGTCAGCACTAATAAGGATCCTGTTTTCAGCAGCTGAAGTATTGTGGTCAGAAGTAGTTCAATTATGTCTGTGCTGTACTACAGCGTGCAGTGCAGATAAAACCAGAAAAACATTGCAGTGTCTGTGTTTGAAGGCTAGATCTCATGGCAGCAAACTATTTGAGACTATTCCAGATTTGCTCATGGGGAATTTTCCCAAATTCTTATTTTCAACTTGCAAGGTGATACAAAGCTTTCTTTTAATGACTTAGAACAGAGTTTTAAAGGATGACACACAAGTACATGAGTCTCACTTCAAAGGCTGCTACAGTTTTCATGATAATTTTAAGAATCAGCATATTCTGTTGTGTAATGCAGTGGATTGGAAGTCAATAGAGCTGGTTTCTAACATTTCATCTCTCGGAGCTTATTTCTCCTCCTACCTCTAGGCTGTTAGGAGCTAACAATCTAAATGTACAAGACAGCCTCGTGTTACAGCTACTGCGTAGTTCTAAATACAGTGGGAACACGTCATTCAGGTTCTCAAGTGCTATTGTAGGACACATAATAAATAATGTTAAACATTACCTTGAAAGGTCACTTTTCAGTTTTATGGTGAGAATAGAGATGCAAGTGTGGAATTCAGCTGTGTGGATGAAGACTTTGGGGGCTTTAGAACTGCTAGTTGTTTCAGAGCTGTAACTTCATCTGCGAGCTGGCAGGCATTTTAAAGAAAATGCTGTATTCTTTGAAGGTGTGTGTGCATGGATATAATTGGTCGAGTATGTACAAAAACCTACCTACAGAACTCGCCTCTGTACATATTTAGGGACAAAAAGACATTGCTTCTACAAATTATAACAAAATGTACAAACTGTATAGAAAATGACAAACATTGTGAAATGTTGACCGAAAAGTTCAACCAAGTACTAGATACAAATTGAGTTTGAATTCCAAGATTCCAAATAAACGTATTTTTGCCTCTCTAGATTTACATAAGCTGTTCTAGTTCTCCACTAATTTCCTCTTATTTCTCAGAGCTGTGTTTATATTTGGTTCATTTGGCCTACTTGAGCATCCTTTTCTACTGCTAGTCCCTAAGTCTGATTTTCAAGTTGAGTACTCTTCTGAGGACGCTCAGCACATCAGTCCCTTGAGGGCTGAGTTTGGAAAGCATAGCATCAATTGTTATGATTAACTGCCTTTAGAGTACATTGTAGTAGTGAGTTAAATGACGGATTTCCCAAAGCTTCCTAAAGAACCATTTCCTACTTTAGACCAGGCCACATGCTCTGCTATCTGGTTAATCAAGTGACAGAAGGAACAGCCATAGTAAAAAGCCAGAAGAGGAACAATTATCTAGTCAGATAATTTGAACATCTTTAAAAGTTGACTCCACAGTGCAGTAAAGTACAATTTCATTTTCCTCCAGACATTAAAAATATTAATAAGAAGTCACTATGAATTATGAACAGTACCAAGTGTTCAGACCAACTCAACTGTAAATTTCTTTTGGCAAAATTCCAGAGGTCTAGTTTAGTCTTACAGAAAAGATTTTTGGCCTGATACTGTGCTGCTTTTGCAGTTCCTTTGTTTTAGTACCAGCAAAGAGAAGCAGAAGGCTGGACCAGCCATTCTTCTTCAGGGCAGAAGCTGAAAAGATCAACAAGGACTCTTGCTATTACCTTTAAAAAAGAAATAGGTTACTGACTAAGGTCAGGATTGATGGGAGGTGAGTTATTTCATAACTAGTTTGGATATCTTCTAAAAGCTGGTTAGAGAAAAATTATATAATTCTGAAATGATAGCAGAGAAAGCACAAATAGCAAATTATTCTAATGAAAGCTTTTGTAGGCAAAGCCTTTCATTATAGCTGTTCAAAATGAGCAAAAGGGCAAAGTAACACGTGTAAATACATTTTTTTTCTTTGAAGCAATGCCCAGTGTCACTTGAGCTTCACTTGTTCAAGTAAGTAGGAATATAGTGATACAAAACCAGATGGTGTTTGCTGTTATTGGATGACAGATGTTCTCTTATCCCTGAGATTATGCAGTTAAGTGTAACGCATTTATAGCTGGGTTATGCAAAATACTGAGCATCCTCAGCTTCCATTAACTGGCAGGGCAGCTGGAGGGTCTCAGTACCTCCCAGGAGGTGCATAGCACTTAGGAGTCAGGGACCTTATTAGCTGAACTCTTCACCTAAACACTTGCTTTTGAGATGACCTGATCATCAGTTCCATTGAAATCGGTGTTCAGCATCTTTGGGATTACTCTCCAGTGACCCTCTTTAGGCCTGAAGTTCCCCTCTTTTCAGGAAATTGATCAAATGCTGAGGAACTGTGTCTAAAATGGTCACTCAATTGATGCAATTATGTGAATGTAGTAATCCCACTAAACCTTATTGAAGCATACATACATACATTGCACAGAGGTAATAAAGAGAGAGAAAATAATCTCAGTGCTTGGTAGAAAACACTCAGTAAAAACTAAACAGTTCCAGATGCTGGACAACCTCCCCTTGAACTTAACACTGCTGCAGTATAAAAGTATTTCCAGTATAGCCAGCCCTCTAGCCAGCCTGGATTCTAAGCGAGTCTTGAACACAGTCATCCTAGAATTATCAAAGAGATTTTTTTCTCCTTCAAAGGAGGCTTCTTTTGAAATGGCAACCAGCATTTTTTAATTTATTAATATGGACACTGAGATGAGGCTGGCAAATGTATAAAAGTCAAAGTCAGATTTAAAGAGCCATCATATGAGTTTATGGAATGATAAGGAATATCAGAGACACCTAAGAAAACTCAGTAAGTGGATAATGCAGCTGAAAATTATATCACTTTGTTGATTAATGCAAATAATGTATGTTAAAAAGTGACTTCTAGAATGAGGAATATGTCTAGACTGGCTTCTGACTATTTTGATGGTATATATAGCAACTTCAGCACACACATAGATAGATGTCATCTGAGAGCCAGAAAATACTCTGTGTCTCAGGTACCTGTTGCCACCCTGTCATTTCCAGGCACTGGTTCTCTGTAGTGCATGGCTTATGCCACAAGGAACTGACACCTGTACTGCTGCTCCTTATTGTAGCTTCCTCCCTCCTTATTGTAGCTTCCTCCCATGCCATTTGTATTACAGACACTGGGACCAAAGGGAGGTCGCTGCTCTGAAGTGCCAACAGAACTGCAACATGTAATGCGATGCGTAGGTGCCTTCCCCAACTGCTAATGCCCATGCAATCTCCCCTAGCTAGCACTGAGTACTCCTCATCCTCACTGCCCCAGCATCCAAGCACTGCACACTAAGCTCCATCTAAGAAATTCCCTACTAGTGAAAATTTCATTAGCATTCATTAGGAGGAGTTTCTCCATGGTCATCACTTATCAGTTTAAAGTCAGTGAGAAACTAACCTCTTTGTTATTTCAAGGCTGGTTGGGTAGTCCAAAGTACAATCACCCATTCTTAACTTCTGGATGTTACTGCATACTCTAGATGGATATAGTTACAGAGCAACTCTAACATAATTTAAGAAAACATGCCCCGGGGGTGCATTCATCCTTGGCTTAAAAGTTTCTAGATTCCTGCCGAACCTCAGCTTTGACCTTCTCTGAATAGAAACAGGAGATAGTGAGTTCAAAGTTAATACATTTCCTGGGTAACAGTATGCTACCAAGTTTATATTAGCACATATTAAAACAACTTTTCAACAGTTAATTCCAATATTATTTCATTTTATATTTTAGTGCTACAAATGTGAGAATCCCTTTGTATAAAACTGTAAATTTGATTTCACTTGATGGTTCTCTACATTCTGAAAGCAGATTTTTCTTTGTAGCCTGTGAAATACCATCATTTGAAAAAAATTAATCTCCTAGGAATTGCTGCTTTTAAAAACGTGGATATCTTACACCAGCCCCCTCTAAATTTTTCTCTTTTTTAAACAATGCCATATTTTTATGTAAGCAGTACGCATGCCAGACACTTGCATGAAAAATATGATGTGTATAGTGCACTTCATTTATTTCTTGACATAACAGCATAAGTTGAAAAAACACAGCGGTTTGTAGGAATTAAGTTATGATATAAAACAGACTATTTATGTCAAGAGAAGGAGACAATTTGCAATTAAAAACAGAGAGATGAGGACTGGCTACATAGTTCACGCAAATCTTATGTGAATTATATAAAAGTGACTCTCTGCGCCCATGTGACAAAATGCAGAGCATTGTCATTCCAGGACAGATTACACTAACAGTACGGAGTAGTGTTTCATTAGGGAGGAACCTAAATACTAAATCTAGTAAGCGTACAAAACTCATTGCTTATTAAAGTCCTGGATGTGCAAATGCCTGATCACCTCCTGTGACATGAGAAAGGTCTAGGGCAGTACTCACTGGCAGCGCAGTTTCTTGCCCACTATCTGCAAAGGGAGGAAATCAGTTACTTCAGGACTTCAGCAGGCACTGGTAGGAATTATAGCATCATGTTAAACAAGACATATTGTCTGCCTGAAATGACAACATAATTTCAGGAGGAGCAGGCCGGCATGAAAGAAATATTTGAGGTTCAGCCCACTTTAGCAATTTACCCAAAATAATAGATGATGGTTAAAAAACATATTTGGCTTCCAAATACCCATCCAAATGCATTCCACTTGGCAGTCTGACAGAGTAGTCAGTTTTTACAATTTTATGCCATTAAAATCAGAGGTCGCATGAAGTGTAACTATCCAAACATTAGACTAATTATTACTACCCTGTGTCTGTAAAGGGCTTTGTTGCCTGTCAAGACGCGTTGACACTTTAGCATAAATACCATAACTCTCCTTCCCTACCATACCTCTCTCCCTCCACCCCACCCCACCCCACAAAGTGGCATTTAAATAAAACTCTTTGCACTATGTCACAAGTATTAATGACATGAAACTCAGGGCTTGGCATTTTTCATTAATGGCCTCTTCATCACTGTTTCACACCTGGACTGCAGCCTACCCCTATGTTAGGTAGCTGACATTTTTTAAAAACAATGTTAGTTAATATTGAAGTGAAACAAAATACTGAGATAATTTTTCACAAATTTAAATTGTTGGCAAACCCTCTTTCCACATTGTGTGCTTGGGATGTCATTTGGCATGACTTCTTGAACAATGCCCATGTTGACTTGGCATGGTTTGACTTGTAATTACAGTTTATGCCTTACTGCTACTCCCTATCATACCTCCAAACGAGCTGTGCATGGAAATTTGATATAACACGTGGTCTGTTTTTGAAAAAATTAATACATTTTTCCCTACACTCCAACTTTTCTAGTCATCTCCATAGAAGGATTAATGCCAGCGTTGGTAATACAAGAAAATGTCTGTCTTAGTTCCTGTGGTCACTTGCATAATTTCTGTCCTTTCGGTTTGAGCTGTACCAGTTGTTTGGAGTTGTAAATTAAATAACAAACGATGTTTTGGAGATATTTATGACACTGTTCAAGATTTAACTTTCTGTTTTCTATCTGCCTGAATGAAATACATACAGCTCAGTGTCCTGAGCAACATTGATGGCTCAATCCTACAAGATAATGAGGCTTCTGAACAAGCTGCCAGGTAGTGACACACTTTAAACAGCAAGTATGTGTTTGGCTCTTCTTGCCCTTCATTGTTTATCTGAATAAGGACCACAATGTTCATGTCTCATAGGCTTGAGCCCTGAAGTTTCTGGATCATCACTGAGAAGCTGGCATTTCAGTAAAACAGTTGGTTCAAATGAGAACAATAATAATTTGTCTTTTGCCTTCAGTAGAAAGTGAAAGTAGAAGGTGGAGAAGCAGAAACATGTACAGGGCTCATTGAAATAAAATGTATTTCGCAGTGTGGTGTGTGTCATGACCTTTAGTGCTTTGAATTAAGCAGGATGAAGAGCAAACAGAAACTGTAGGATCATAGGGCTAGAAGGAACATGAAGTCACCTAATCCAAGGCAAAAGCAACAACCTTTGGGTCCTTCATGACAGGCACTTGTCAGCCTGCCTTGAAATCCTCAGTAGAGATATGGAAAACCTTGGTCAAACTCTTCTGCTGTTCACAGCCCTTTCATTATAAAATGCTTCTGAAGATGTAATCTGGATCTTCTTGCTTGAATTTTAGCCTGTTACTTCTGTAGACACATAAAGTAGCCTTCTACATGTCTGAAAGACTCTTATCAAGCCTTCCCTCGGTCTTTTAGGCTAAAAATCCCACTTTTCCAATTTTTTATCATAATTCATATTTTATAGACTGTTTATCATTTTTATTGCTATCTTTGGGACCATCTCTGACTGGTTCATAAATTTCTTGAAGTGTGGTCCCTGACTTAGGCACAATAATCCAGTTAAAGCCTTATCAGTGCTGAGTAGAGCAAAAGGGTTACCCCACAAACTTGCGTGCTATCTACATTCCAGAATGACATTTCTGTGTTAGCAGCAGCATGTCATTGTTAACTCACATCCGGTCTGTGGTCAAGTATAATCTCTACACCCTTTTCTATCTGAATTTCTTCCTCCTCAGCTCGTACCCGTTTTGTCTTTGTGCAGGTTATTATTCCTGTGGTGGTTGCAGTTGTACAAGTTGAAAAATTTCTGAAGTTTTCCATTCATATCTGCAGTTTATCACAACCATATTGAATCCTATTCTTACCCTCCAAAGTACTTACAAGGTACCAGATTTCATTTGTCTCTAAATCTAATGAGCCTATTCTCTGATCTGCCATTTGGGTCAGTAGTGAAAATGGTGAATAGCACTGGACCCAGGACCGACCCCAGTGGAAAATCCATTTGATACATCCTTCCATTTTGATAAGGAACCTAACTATTCAGCTTTGCACTCGCATTTGAGGTCCTTTTTCCCTAACTGGATTATGATGAGCGATGTGGTTACATGAGGCAGTATTATGGACGTAACACTAATGAATGCCGAATATTTAAGATTCATACTTTTACTTTCGTCTTTTCAGGGATAAAGAAAATCTTCTGCAAAGCATTCAAATCTGCTCTGACTTATTTTTCAGGAATTTTTAAACTGAACACTGCAGCTGTAGCATCATTACAGGCTATGTATCTCCTCAACAGTTTTTTTTCTCAAGAATACAATTCTGAAAAATTTGGCTTGACATGCAGTTAACAGAGTAACCTTTGAAAGCACACATTAAAAATCACTTATTTTATATTGCTTTGTTTCTTCAACATAGAGAATTAAAATATCAAGAAATATTGTTTCGATCTGAATGCTCTTGAGGTACTTACTGTAAGCTTGCACATTTTAAAAGTTTGCATAATTTAACGGATGTGTACCTAATACAACATAAATTATCTCTACTGTACAAAGAGAAACTCATGACATATTTCAAATTCAGATAAGTATTTGAGTTTAGAAACTTTGAGCATTTGGTGACTGGATTTCATCCACTCTGAAGTCTCCAGCCATTCAGTAAACTCAAAATCAGAGTGAGAATGCCTGGATCCAGGATGCAAGTTTTGTTAAGATCTCAAAGTTCTGAAAATTTACAGGTGTTTGCATTTGGTGTTTTGGTTTGCCCCATGTTATTTACATCTCTGTTTTAATATGCAAAGTGTTTTTAAAAAACAGAAGTGCTCTTATGCAGGAATGTTTATCAGATGTATGCCCAACTGTATATAAAATGTTAATGGACCAATCCAAAAATGATTGTGGAATGGGCTGTGATGTCCTGCTGTTGTTCAAGGTCTTGAAGTATTTTATAAATTCTTACTTTCAATTTATACTTGTACTCACAAATATGGAATGTTTTGATTCTTAATTTAGAACATTTATACCATGTTTCAACTCCAGAAAACAAAGGCAGATCACCTAGGAATTTACGACTTGGAAAGGCTGTTTCCTTTCATTGCTGTCACCATTAGTATTTTCTGTACAACAGTAGCCGAAGTGTGAAGTGTAAAACTCAGAGTGTTCTGTGGTTTGAAAGCAGAGCCTTTACTGTACTCAGTTTTTTTCTCAGCAGAGGGAGTGGAGAATTGTCTAGCTGAAATAAAAAAGGCAAGGGAAAACCTATGGTATCCGTTTTTAGAATATGTAATAGCAGTGAAACAAAGTTTGACTTGTAAGGAAATTGCCACTTTGGGATGATAAAAGTAACTGTTCTCTGGAAATAGTAAGTAGATGTGAGTGTAGAGAACAAAACGTTGAGAAGGATGCATGACTCTTCAGAGATGCTAAGGCACAGGCTAAAAGCCAAAGTTCTCAACTACTTGCCAAATGCAAATATTCCACTATAAAGGGATCGCAGCACCCTTCATTTCCATTGCACTTAGTTTCCTGAAACTCTAAACCCTTTCTAAGTGTTCATTAGTCCACTTCGTCAAGCTCCCTTTAGGGGGAAATAGAACTTTCAAACCTTTTTTTACAGATGTTGAAACTTTGTCTCTGGAGGATTAAGTTGCTTACCCTAATTCAAAGTAGAAATACAGATTTGAGCTCCAGGTTGTCTCCTATATGAATATCAGGTTTAATCCTACAAGTTGGCAAGCACTTAGAATGGCCAAGAAGTGAAAGAGTCCCAGACTTTGTACAAGTAATACTTGTAGCCCTTTTACAAGTAATACTTGTCTTTCTGTCCTACAGAGAGATCTTGAAGTGCTATTAGATGGCCTGAACTGTATATCCTTTGAAGTCTGTGTCGAACTTGATCTACTGTCTTCCCAACATAATTTCTGGTGCTCACCCAGGAAAATCGTTACGCAAATGTATGAATTAATAGTATTGTTCACATTACACAGGTCTCGCAAGCCGAACTGGTGAGTTTTGCACTTCAAGAAGTTAACTGTGTGTGTTACCTTCCTTCTGTTGATGCCCTTGCAAGGAAGAACTCTTTTAATCGGATTTTTTTCAAAGTTGTTTGTCCAAACAACTTCAAAATTATTCTGGTGTGGAAGGGTAGGCTGTCAGCATGGAGTCCTGGTACCTCTGAAAATACATTTCTTCCCTATAAGTGTCTTGAGGGCCAGGCTATTCCAGTGAAATTCAAACCTGAAGTCAGTAAGACTTATTTCTGTCAGCCTTCAGCTAACTGCAACTTGTTTAGAATGAGCTGAAATCTGTGGACTTCCAGTATGGCTGGAGTATACTTAGTTCTAGTTCTTGATAAATGTATGTGGACTTTTGGTGTTTGGGCTTGGTTCTAGTGATTGCTGTTGCAGCCCAAGAGCCTTACAACATAACTGTAAGCCTAAAAACACTGCTTTAAGGTCCACATAGATCTGGTTTCAGAGAAAGTTGTATGTGTAAGGATGTGTATGACTTGGTATCATGTGAAATTTACTTTCACAAGTAGAAACTAAAGATGAGATCTTCTTGTGTGGCCAGAAAAAAAAACGTATCCTCTCATACAACTGAGGACATATGCAAAGTTTTAGTCTCAAATCTTCACCAAGAAACTGTTTCTAAATAAATGGATATGTGTTGGTCAATTGTTTATTACATTTTTACTGCTAGTATATTTTACAGAAGACTGTGTGATAGGAGCAAAGCAACAAAAACATTACAAGAAAATATTCACCATTTTTCCAGCAAATGCTTGCACTCATTTTTATTTGCTTGTTGTGACAATATGTTTGCAGAAAGTGGACGTTGGACTTTAAATTGAGATTAATTTAATTATGAGATAGAGTTTGTTTCAAACAAATTTAGTCTGGAAGGCTAGCCAGTCAGGCAGAGGAAACAATATCAAGGAACTAAGTTGAACAAACAGCTCAGATACTGAATTGTGAGTATTGAGCACTCAGAAAAATTTCATATGGGTTGACATTGGTTATCTCATCGAAATGAATAGAGAGTAATTTTTTGAATGAAAAAGTCCGGGTGGTATGTTCACCAACAATTCCACAATATGAAATTCAGCTGACTCCACTGCCTCTCTCTTCTGGTCTTCTCACTCATCTTTACTAGTATTATACTTCACAGAGTATTCAATTAAAACTTAATATTTTTATAAAACAAATTACTATCTAGCTAAGTAAAGAATAAAGAACATGGTTTTGACACTACTTTCATTCTTCATTGTCTATGTCTAGGTCTAACTAACTGTAGAAGTATCCTATTTTCTCATTTTTCTGTAAATGAAACTCAAATAAGCAATGTTCATGTTGCCTCTTCCCTTGGTCTATCTTGCAAAAATCACTACGGCCTGACTTTTCCACAAAAAGGAATGCAGAATGCTGTCTGCTTGTAAGTTTGTGATTCATGCCTCCTGTCAAGGCTACCAAACCAGTAAAAACACTGGAATGTAAAAAAAATAAGCATGATTATGTATTTCAGGAAAACAATTTTCTCAAGAATGTTTCTGGAACAAATCTTCAGTGTTTAGCTATTTCTAGTTGATATTTCAGTGATGGAATGCCTACTGGCACCAATTTGTACTACGGAATTGTCCCACAGGACAATGCTTTGCTTTAGCGTGTTTAAGGTGTCTTTTTTCGGATTCTTGTAGCAGCAAATCCTTTAGCAGCTCATTACTTAATGGAAACTAAACAAAGCTTCTTCCAGGAAAAAAAATGTTGATCTCTATCACCCCACAGTGAACTTCTTTTCTTAAATACATAACACATGCTTTTGGAAAATATCTTCAGTTTAATCTGGACGCTGTAAACTCCAAAGGCAAGACTACGTCCTCATTCATCCATCTTGCATAGCTCAAAACTCAGAATTTTCTGAGGAAAAGAAAAGGAAATGCAGAAGATAGTATGTATAGAAGACTATAGATAGTGTAGAGAAGTCTACTTGTATGGTATGACCAGACTTTTGTCTGTCATTCCCATTAAAAACAGCAAGCTGCATAACTAAGAACTCAAGGCTAGGCTCTTACACATAGGTCTCCTAAAGGCACCAACAGACCTGCTTTGCTCTCTGCTAACAGATACTTCTTTAGGTTTTTTTCTGTTTCTTATGGAAACTCATTCTGCTTTTTATTGTCCGGAAAGCACAGTGCTAGCTGATCCCTCCATACAGGGTGACCTTATTGCTATGTTTGTTTCTGCCAGAGGAGCTTTTTCACAGCTTTTCCTTCCCGCTAGAACTGCCACTGAAACACCAGTATTGGTTGTGCAAAAAGTAATATAGTGTGTAATGCAGACACAAAATCCATGACTTTAGCAGCTGATAACTTAATCATAAGTTTTGAAAAATATATAATAATGACACTGGTAATTGATCATGAATATCATATGCTTCATGTACAATCTCAATTCATTTGGAGCAACACTGAATCAGGAGGAAAGATCTGTATCAGATTTTACTGCTGCTGTCATTTGCAAAGACGCAGTGCACTGTTTTAGCGGATCCATGCTGAAGGTGTACTTCCACGTTGGCTTTTGCTTATGCTTTTGCAAAAAAAAAAATTACAATTCTTTCTGCAGGAAAATGTTTCTGCATAGAGTTGAGCAACCATAAAGCGTAATACCCTGAGTCTCATGGAAGCAATGAATAAAAGAAAATGACAAGCTATTTTGCAGATGTATTTTGGAAGCATGTTTTCAAAATGTTTGTCCTTTCAAAGCACTAAATTACAAGATTTTATACCTAGTCATTACTGTTCTGACTTTATACTGTAGGAAGTCATCTTGCTCCATTTGTCCTCACTGTATCAGTGAACTATTCCCACTGGAGAAGTCTCAGTATGTGGAAAAGAAACTATTCCTGAAATCAGTGAACTCTATTTTAAACTAACAAAGCAAATTGCTCCTGTTTCTCCTCCCACTTAATGCATAATTCCTGAAAGTATACAGTCCCCAGATATGAATGTAGAAAACTTAAAATTAAAACCAGATCACTTGCCTTTTGTTTTGGGGATTGAGAAATAGCATACTTTGTGTTTATAGAATAGCTACTATCTAAATGTAGAATATATAACAAAATACTGCTTAGTCCTTATGCCAGGTTTATATTCATGACCTTTTTACTTTAAAGTAATCACTTGTGATTTATAGCAATATTATAACAAAATAGGACATAATATTGTCTACTCTAAAGAATTTATGCTTTGAAATAAGTGAATAAATCAAGCAGTTAGATAATGCACAAGATCTGCTATCCAAAGTCTGCTTCATCCAGTTCTGAAGTTCTGTACCGATTCTTGGATTACATTCAGATAACTGGAGGACAATTTTCTCAGTAACTCTAGCAACTGTTTTTTAGAGGAGACAATTTTTCTTTTTTATATGTTACCACCATATAAGCCTAGGCTTCTCTAGAGGTTATATAAATAATTGATGCTATTTTTGATTACACTTCTTTCATTGATTTAACATTGGTAGGTTTTGAGTTCATTAAATATAAATATAATGTCGAAGTTCATGCTATGATTATCTGTAACTTGTGAGAGGTACAGAAAGTAAATTAGTGCTCATTTTGGTTATACAGAATTATAAGGTTTCATGAACATATGAAAGTCATAGTGACATGAATAGGATGACAAGCATTCAGCACAGACGCACAAAGTCATAAAATATCCCCCCAAATTCAGAGGATCTGATCTCTTTTCCATAATTTGTCTGCAACATCATTCATGAAGGTCTTATTACTGCTTATGCCATGTTATCATTGGAAAAATCCTATGGGTAAAGGGCCAGAAATAAACTCTTTTAGCTGAGCAGCTCTACTTCATAATTCATGCATAGTTGTTTTCTTTTTAATTCATATTCCTTCCTTATTTTTTGCCCTGGTTTTCTCATCCCTCACCTTGCTTCTTTGGCCCTCTTGCCAATTTACTACACCAAAACAAATATCTACGTGTAAGGTCTTTGCTAGTAGGACTATGTATAGTGCACTATTGCAAGATCACTCTTACTGCCTTGTTTTTTAAAAGAAAAATCTTCCACAGGGCATATTTGCACTAAATAGCAAAGACAGCCATTTCAGTCTAGCTGGAAATACCTAGTAAAAAAGAAGATTACACAGAAGATGCTAGCTTGTCTGGCAACGTCAAGGTTATAGCCATCTGCTAAGAGTACGAGTGTCCAGTTTGCATACCTAATCTACCAGAACGTAACTTAATAGTAAGTGATTGCTTTTTTTCATAACTTTCAGTAATAGAAGGTGTTGAAAACTGTACTAAATTGGGTGCATTTCACATAGATTTCCTGCCTGGTCCTGTCCACTGACAAGACCTAGATTCATTATTTCATGCTCATTCTTATGGCCTTGGGCAGAGATTTAATGCCATAGTTATGTGGACTAATGAGGCATGAAAACGTGGGAAAATGCCATGAAAAATTAACAAAATGGTCCATAAGGTCAATTCTGTTTAATAATTTTTGTAGCTGTTTTGTATTCTATGTACCTGACTCATCAGAAATCTTAAAATCATTCCATAATTTATGATACAGGATTATCAGGTTGGCATTATAGAATTTTTAGTACTATGGTGAACTATTTTGGATTTGTTTCCAAAGGGACTTTGAAAGCCGATCAGGCACAAGTCTTGTCACTTAATCTTGCCTTAGTCTTAAGAATCTCAGTATGATTCCACAAAGTTCAGGGAGATGTCTTCAATACAGAGGCCTTATAAAAAGAAACAACCAGAGATTGCCCCAGCAGAATAATAACTGTTCAAAGCATCCAAAAGGAAATACATTTTTCATGGATATTTCAATAATTTTTCCAGATCTCTATATTGCCTTCATACCATTTCTCATATTTTCTTTAAAAAATAATATCAGTAATCAAATTCCATGACAACAATACATCTTAATAAAATAAGGGCATAGACTGCTTTTTACTTTCACAAATAGCTTTTTGTAATTGTGAAGGTAGGTTGCTGAATGCTCCCTGATAGCTGGTGATGAAGGACAAACTGACAGGAATGTGTGCTTAGAAGATCCCTTATCAAATATAGGTCTAATTAGTTAGTTGGTGGCCTAAAATATAAGGAAAAATTATTAAACCAGAAAGAACAGAAACAGCTGCTATTTCAAAAAGAGTAACAAGTGGGTATTACTGCAGAATGAAGTCTGTGCTTCAACACCTTTGATTCAAAGGTATTCTTAAAAAAGGGACATCAAACTGCTCATATTTCAGTGCTTCGTCATCCCCATAAAAATTGCAGATGCTGTTGTTTCTTAAAATGCATCAACAATTGTTGTATCGCATCTGCACTGTTCTGCAGATTGTTCACAAATTGTTCATAATTTTGCTAGTCACACTTAAAGTGCATGATTACCTCATTACTAAGCTTTGGGAAATCTGTTGCTAATTCTGCAAGACTTCCCCATTGGGCAGGCAATAACACAGTGCAGAAAGAGACTAAGATAGATTAATAAATAAATAGCTGAAGAATTTTTACTTTCCTGTTGATGATGAATGCCTTTTGTTTTTCCCAGTACCATCGTTCCACAATGTATTTTTTTTTCAGAATACATTTAAATTGGGTATGGAAACAATGCCATTCAGACACCATGATAGAGAAAAGCAAAAGCTGTAATGCTTCTTAGAGCTGTTATCTAAATGCTCCAATTACCCAACAGGCATCGCGTTGAAAAAAATGTCAGACTAGTCCAAGGAAAATAAAGTGAGGAGAATACGATAAGCGTTCTGCGCTATGGGGGTGAAGATGCACTACAGCCCTCATTATATTCTCTGGCTCTCTGAAGGACTTTGCAGCATGTCCTCCCCCAGTGCCATAACGCATTGCTGTGCCGCAGGTCAGGTAGGGACTGCAGAAACTCAGGTGATCCCTCTCTGTTCCGTCACACTTCCTGGCAACGGCCAAAATTGGAGAAAAGAATTAAATCTCTGGAACGTCAGGTGAAAATTAATAAAAAACACACGGCAGCTTACTATTATGTTACTCTGTTTATCTTTTTCAGGTCTTTGCCAGATCTTAAAACCTGTCAATAGAAAAGACAGAGAAACTTCACTAAGGGTAGGGAGAATAAGGTTTGCTTAGGAAAGCCAGGATAACAGGTAGCAAATCATATTGCTCTCCTACATGCTCTTCAATCACTAAGGGGGCACCAGTCACCTGGCCTCAGGACCAGTCCCACTTTTTGAAAATAGCAATAAATACAGAAGACGAGTCTTATAATTTAAGACGCAGCTTATTCGTTTTCCCTTCTTATATCCTGATAAAAAGAAGGAAGGAAGCAGAAGGGGGAAGAAAAAACAGCAGAAGAACTGGGGGAGTTAGAGGGGAAAAGAGACTAATGCATAAGCTATTTCTCTTTAAGAACTTGCTTAGCTCAAGCCTTGGTCTCAAAAGTATCAACAACCCTTGATTCATAAAAAGCATAGTGTGGTTAGTGATGAATATTGCTATTCTCACATTCCCCGATTTTCAGGGTTTATGACTTCTTAAAGGCATTGTAACGAATCAAAGTTCATCTCTATGTAAATAGTTCGTGTATGTGGCTGGCTGGCTGTGGCTATGTCTAGCTTTTGTAGAAAAGCAGGGAAGAAACCTAAGGTGCTAGGTCACTTGTCTCACCATGTTTAGCTTTGTCACTCATCCACTTCAATGATAAATGCATATAGGGTAAGTGTCATGAAATTGACACTACATTAGCAGCAAAAACGTTGACTCCAATTATTTGCAATTTTCTGTTTGCTGTAAAAATAAGCCTTCTTTACTAGATAATCAAAGTAGTAACTAATCCTTTACCCAAATTTAATTTTATTGCAGGCTTCTGTAGGTTTGTACTAGTTTAAATATTAAATTTCCACCTCAACAGCTTCTTTACACAGGCTGGGCCAGATGTGCATCTGGTATAAATTAACATTGCGCTGTCAATGCTACACGAGACAGGAAGATTTCTATCAAGCAGTGGTCAGTTCCTGTATGATTAAACATACATTAAGTCATGCATTTGGGTATAAAATGCTTTTGAATCAGGATTGCTCTGCAACCACTCTGCACTTTGTTTGCCCTGTATGTAGTAATGCTTATAGAAGGGGCAAAGCACTGACCAGTCACGCCTGTATGACCTTGGTGATACATACTCAGCTGGAACGAGGGAAAGAAAAAAGAGGGTGGCTGTGTCACTGGGTGCTCTAAAGGCATCTCAATGGGGAGGGGACATTAGAAAGGCAAATACGTGGCTAAGAAATTGGGGGACCAGTTATTTACTCTGTATGATGAGAACTAGCAAGGATTCAATGAAAGCATCAAACAGCTGGTTAGAAATATATAAAAAGGAAGTGTTTTCACACAGCTGTGGGAGTCATTGCCATGGCACGTTGCGGAAGTCCAAAACAGAAAGGGGCTCATAAAGCATTAACAAATGTCATGCGGGCAGGACTATCAGTGGGTACAAAGTATGATGAGCTGGGTGCCAGCTGTGCCTCGAGAGGTCGCTAACTCACTAATTGCTTCCTGTAAAGCTGGAACCCTACAAGAGAAAGCTCCCGTGATACATTAGCAGTTTCTTATGCTTCTCTCCTAACTACCCGTGACTGGCCACAGTTGGGGTTGTGCTGTTGGGCCAGCTGTGCCTGCGACTCTTCTCAGGCTATGCTTTCAATGCCATTCATGATCTGTGCTGTATTGGTAGAGTTACATATATGGATGCAAATACATCAGAATATGATCCAGTGGAACAGATCATTGGCTGATGTTAGTGTAATTGCTCTGGTTTCAACAGAGCTCTGCCGGCACATAGCAGCTGGGGAACTGGCTCGCGACAAGCTCGTCTGTTCCAGGACTTAGCCACCAATGTGCTATTCAGTTACATGCTGGGGTAGTACTGTTAAAGTTAATGCAATTATAGAAAAGTAATATTGGAACTATACCATCATGAATTGCAATCTTTACGGATTATACTTTGTTCTTTATAGTAAGCTCAACTAAAATATGCCTCACTTAGCTTTAAATATTCTCTTACTAATGCTATTGAAGCATCTAAAAGTAAAGTGACACTAAACAGTTTGTTTGAAAAAATAGAGAGAAAATTGAGATTCAAGCTGATTCCTACCTGGAACAAGTCATGAATAATGAGAAATAAACAATATTGTGTTCTCCCCTCTTCTATAACACTTTTAAAACATATTTTTATTGCAAATGTCTAGGACACATCAAACTCAGTCGAATGAAAAGTCTGATGTATTGGGCTACATAACTGAAAGCAGAGTTAAACATTGAAGTCACAGCCTTATGTATGCTAAATTATTGTAAGTTAATTCATATGTATTAATGCCAGAAAGCTACCTTCAAGAGAGATGTTCTATCCTAAAGTTTGTCCCAGTGGAAATTTGTTTATGACATGTTCTTCCTAAGTGTCTGATGCAAAGAAGAAAAAGGTCAAATAATTAATATTATTGTCTTAAGTAGTCTTTCCAGTGTTATTATTTCCCATATTTATTAGTTTTTATTTCCAATTTAGGCCTTTTAATATGTTGCTGTCAACATCCGTAATATTCCAAACTGTCAGAAGAAGCTAAAGTTGTGAATGCAATAATTATCTGTTAGATCTGAGGTCTGTGCATAGAAATGTTACTCTGGAATTAGGACTGATAAATTACTTTGTATTTTTGTATTTTATGGGTTCTATGGCCAATCCAGCTATAGATGTTGTTTGGTTTAAAGAGTATGTAATTTTCACAATTTTGTTAGTGCTTCAGTGTAGGATTCCTTGACGATTAAGCTTGTGTGAAGTACACAGTGTGGAGAAACACATCCAAATCAAATACTTTTATAGACATTTCACACTTTCAGACTTCACAATTAACAATTTATAGTTTCTGTAATGGGTTTGCGAATTCTTAAGCAATAGCCTATCTATCAGCTTTCCTTGCATTTTCTTTTTAGAATTACAATAGAAATATATATTAAATCAGTATTTTTTACCTATTCATGAAGCTTATTCCCCAGAATTATGCATGATTGTGGCGGCAAATTCCCAAGTATGTTTACTAAACATATTTATTAAAAAAGGACTTGTCAGAAAGTAATTCTATCATTATAAATATCTGCAGCAAGCTAATAATATCTGATTAGTCCTTCCTTTTCCTTCAGGCAGTGAAATGATTTGTGTTTTGAGACAAATTTGTTCAAGATAAAGAAAAATTTCCTGTGCTACTTAATGGAATGGACAAATAGTGAAGGAAAAAAAAAATTCTTCATGGATTGTCTATGTCTGTGCTAGGTGCCCTTACATGAGGCACTGCTAAATGTGCAAATAAAATAAGCTTCCTATAACTAACAGAAGATTATATACGTATCTTTTTTTCTCCTTCTTTCGTGACCAGTAGAATTGTTTTCTTCTTTGGCCTATCCAACGTATTGGATTGCAATCAATCACAATATTCAGTTGCAAGGGACCAGGACAATTGTAAGAAGTAACAATGAAGAGGAAACTCTGTATTTATGATCTCTACTGTATAGTTTTTCTTTGTAGAAGATGCACATCTAGGGCTTTAGAACAATCAGAAGTAGAGGTTTGGAAATATTTTCAAATATATGCCTTGTGCACCAAAAAAATTCAGTGCAGGACAGTGAAACTATTAAATAACCTCAGACTGTATTTTCAAATAGTTTTCACTTGAGAAAGTAGATTTCTCTGAGACTGGTCAAAACGTTTTGTTCCAAAATTTAGAAAGTACACTTTTGAATTTGAAACTATGCTTGAGATTGAGTTTAACTATATTTACTTAATATTTCAGTGTCACTAAGTGACATAAAGTGTGATCAGTTGGCCAAAAATTCAATTATTTACACAATTCTACTCAAGCTGTTAAAAAACTTGTTTCCTTGATATTAATTTCTACATCTTTTCTAGATTATCTGCTCAGTGGATATAAATGGACATTGCTCAGCTGAGACCCTGACCCCATAACTTTTGGTTCTGATCTAGAGCAGTGATTTCAATCCACAGCAGACAGAGAAAGTCTTTGTTTAGCATTCAATTCACAAGGATTTTCATATTACCCTAGAAACAGAGAAGATAACTGTAAAATATGGCACAACTGTACATATAGGGTTGACAGATTTGTTGAGATCTGATCTATAAAAATTCTGAAGTGAAGAAAGTTTCACCTGATTTCTGGATTTGTAAGAAAACATTGTGGAAGGTCTACAGTCTGCACCTTCCCACAGATTTCACATCAGACTTCTCAGGTCCCTTCAGAGCATCGTTAGTCCTTTTCATTAAGCAATCTCTGGCAATAGTTCAGGTCTAAACTTTTCCTCTGAAATAACTAAATATAATTTTAATAAATAAATATTATAAATAAACATTATACCACTCTTCTAAAATACTCTTTTAAATGTTGTGTCTCTCCCTCTTTTTTATGCTTAATGGTCTTCTAGACCTTGATTTAATCTTCTCATGTTTTTCATTAAACAATACCTATTCTGCTTAGTTTCTTGTTTTTGAAAATGTGACTGGTGCCATACCACATTAAGGGTTCCCCTAGCAACACAAAAACACACTTTTCCTTGGAGCTGCATCTCTGTAGTCTAAAGAACTTTTAGCATGACCTTTCAGCTACAGCTTGTTCTGAGATTAATTAAGAGCATTTAAAAATAATAATGATAACATTTAGCACATTCTTTCATCTGCAGAAAACTGACCTAAATGCTTGTATTTACACTCATGTAAAGTGGCCAGATCTTGAGCTTTCTACACCCAGATTAGCAATGAAATACTTGCATTCTGGGTTTATATAATACACATTAAAATGGAATCAGATCCTTGTTTTGGACTTTACATTCAGTTTTGTGAAATCCTGTCTTTAGTGAGGTCGGCACCATGGGGATACATGAAAGTTTTATCTAAGGACTACCAATTGTAATGAAATCTGTTTATACGGTTTTGTATTTATTCTCTGTCACAGTACGTCAGCTCTTCCAGAGTTATTACACTCTCTATAAACAGAAGGATGTGTGTATGCACACACTTCAACTTGCTGAAGTTTACCCAAGCCTAACTGCAATGAAACATAACAAAGAAAATGAGTTGACATTCAAGATCTGTTTAGCTTGCTACTAACAGCAGAGCTTGCATGCCTGCTCTAAATCCTTTTTGGGACTTTTGTCTCTTTCCCTCTTAATGGAAAAAAATTCTTAAGAAAAATATCTAATCTAAATCATTTTACCTTAAAATATTAAAACCACAACAAGAGAGTGCAAATAGGGAAATGTAGTTTTTCTTCATTATGATAAATTCCTGAAAATTACCTTCTCAAAACATTTTCAGCACAAAATAAAAGCTCACAGCTTTGCTTCTTGCAGCTTTGCTTGAGTCCGTAGTAAGAGAACCTCACTGTGCTTCTGCCAATCTGCGATAGGACTCTCTAAATCCTGGTAGAATACTTGTCTTTCATTACTTCCCTTCATCATTCTTCCTGACATATCATACTATTTATTTGCAATAAGCTATGCATATCCTACTCTTTCATTAGTTTAGCACCATTAAAACTTAAGTACCAGATTTGGCAAGCTTCTTCAAACCAAATTTCAAACCACTGATTTCAGAATGAGGTCTCAAACCCATAAAGTAATAAACAACAGTTGTTTGTAAAACTTTCCAGGACAGTGAAGAGGTACCAATTATCAGATAGCTATGAACTGCACTGTCCTTTTTTTTCTGCTTAGTCTTGTCCTGTGTTACTAGGCAGTAAATATTCAAAGCTCTGGATATAAATAGTCTCTGATTTACTCCCATGGTAAGGCAGACAGATTTGTGGTGATCTCATTGTCTGAGGTGGGTAAATGTAGCTAATAGATAAGTTTTCTTACACAAAAATTGTAAACCCTCCCAATACGGTTAACTTTTATCTTTGGTCCCTTTCTGCAGGTAAGCCCAGTTCATGCAGGGCCACCTGACAAAAAAGGCTCCTAATCTTACAAATTTGGGAGCTCTTTCAAATTAGGGAGAGTTTTGCATGTCTGAGTGCCTATGCACACTGGTCCAGTTGTAGCACTCCTGTTTGTGAACTTTTGGCAATCAAGTTTTTTATTTGCAAGCTTGTGTGCTTAAAAGCAAAAGAACTCTGGATTCCAGTTTGAACGGATGGATGTGCAGGGAGGATATCTGCAAAAGCAAACTTCAATCTGTTCTTGAAATGCTGTTCTATTTACACAACAGATTAATTGAACAGATGTAGAGCTGCTGCTGAAGGATTTGTGCTCAACCTATGGAAATCCTTTCTCTAAGAAAGCTCAGTCCATTCAGTTAGAAAAGAGATGAGATATATAACTAAGTAACATCACAGGAAAAATTACAAAATTAAGTTCTATCAGTAAATGTTAAGTGATCGTAAATAACAAAATAAATAAAGACCACATACAGGCCACTGAAAGTTATAGGTGATAATTAGATTTTATCTTTCTGGTAGCATTTAGCTTGTAAATAGCCCTCATGTTTCTGCTGTACATGGTTTAATTTTAGAATAATCAATTACAATCACAAACAGAGAACTTTTTCTTTAAAAAAATAGATAACATTTGGTTTTGTTTTACCTTTCTGTAACATTTTTTTCTACATGAAGTTTTTAAACATAACTGACAGGATTTTGAGAAAATTCATTCCTCTTGGAATAAATCTCTTTGAGAACTCTCTCTGGAACATAGATTTAGGATTAGAGGTGTCAGCAGAAATAGCTGAATGTATCTACTCTTCTATGACAAATATGACAAATATTACTATTAAATCCTACATCTATTTCTGCTTACCATTCTTCAGACTCCCCAGTGAATGTTTTTGTGATGTTCTGTTGCAATTTTGTTAAAAAAGGATGAATGATTACATTCTGAATAACTTCAGAGAAGAGTTAACTAAACTTTGTATTGTACTTAAAAATAAATAGACAACAAGTTACCATGGTGTGGAGACAGAAAAAATAAAGCAAAGGTTTCTAATATTAATTTACCAAGTCTGTTCAACAGGCAAACAGCATTTCCAGTTTGATTCAATTTGTTATGGGTATTTCCCCAAACACTCTTTCATTATGATGCAGGGTGCTTCAAACATTAAAAGAGCAATGACAAATGGTAAAAAGCATCAGGGATCCCCTCTGCTCATGGTGAAAGCAGTTCTACAAATTTGTGAGGTGGAGAGTGAATACATCTCGAGGTTTGTAAGCTGGCTCTAATATATTGTCATCTGTAGACTTGATCCAAGTTCCACCTAAGTCAGGGAAAGTGCTTCACCGACTCATGATTTGCAGTACAGTTCCTATCATGAATTTTTATGTTGGTGAGACTCCCTTCAGCTGGTTGGTGCATAGTGCCATTTTTGTGTTGTGAAATGGGCTTTCTTGCCTTTTCTTTTGATATAGTTGCTATTCTCTGTGGGAAAGCACGGTTCTGGCCCTATGTCTGAAAGCCAGCTGCTCATTCCCTTCCAAAACACTGCCAGTGCTGCAGGTGTGCAAAGCAACTTGTGCTTAGGATCACCTGGCCATTCACAGCGTGGATTTAACTCAGCTCCCATAGTGTCTGACCTCTCACCCCCATTGGTATTGATTTTGTATATGTAGAACTGATGATATGATCATGATTCATTTCTTCAGCCTGTACTCATCTATACAGCTGTGGGTTGTTGGCTCTAAAAATTAGTTCTACTTTTGCTCTTGTACACCTTCAGTCTTTTATGATGCCTGAATCTGAGGATGCTTTAAAATGTTAGACAAGGACCAAAGCAGGCCATTTCATCTCTGAAAATAAATGGAGGTAGAACACGAGTCAAGAAAGTTTCCAGGAGAGGAAGCAAAAAACTGGCTGTTTATTCATAGCCAGATGTACTTGTCTCTTTCTCTGACTGTTTGCATTAGTCCTGGCTCAGCTTTCTCCTTGTTTGTGGTTTGCAAGTATGAATGAATATTATGACATGCTGTCTCCCAGTGGTTCCATGTAAATAATTATGAGGAAAGGAGAGGTAGATGGAGTTACACACCCATTTTGCATTTTAGCAGATACTCTGAAATTTCATACCCAGACAAAACATGGCATACTGCTTAATATGTGTCACTGCCTTCATTCATCCTGCTGAATTTCTGGTGTGTATAACAGGGAATTGTGGCAAGCAGTTCCCAGCTGGAAAGGAGAGATTATATCCTGGTTGCCAGTATGAATGAATGAATTGTTTCGAAAAAACAGAAGATGCAATTCCAGTTGCTCATTGCGAAAAGAAGGAATGATAGGCTATGATTAAGAAAAGACCAAGTTATGCAGATGTTCATAGTTAGACAATAAATATTTTAATGCATTAGTAGTGAATGTCAAGCTTTCAGTTAGGAACTCTGAAAGGTACTTGAGAAATAAATGGCCAAGCAGCACTGAACTTTAAACACCAACAGGCTCTTTACCTTTCTATAGTATTCTGGAGTACAAGGAGCTCCAATCAAAAGTGAAATGCCAACATGCAGTTATGGCCACATCACAATGATGGGGACTTTCAGTGGGGGTAAAAGGGATGATAGCCCCTGCACGCACCTGGTGAATTTGCACAGGTAGCCCCTTACATACCCCTTTCTGCAAAATCTCTGACTACCTGGGAAATATTTGAATTCATACTTCTCACACCTCTGAGATGTAAAGAAGCACCATGTTGCAGATGAGAAACCTGAGTACAGCAAGTTCACAGCCTGGTCTTCAGAGTTAGTGAAACAGTCCAGCCTAATCTGAAGAGAATAAGGCCCATGAATATTCAGGAACTTTGCAAACCGAGAGCCTGGGAGCGAAGAGCAATCCTCATGGGCTGGCCTGGGAACGGGATGTCACTCTGGTAATACGCAGTGTTTTAATCACAAAGCATTTCCAAATTAAACAAAATGAGACCCAGGGGGTGATCAGGAAAAAAAGACTGGCTCCTTCATTCAGCAGATTTCAAAATTGATTATGTTTATGTTTGACTGAATTATTTATCCATCTCTGGAAACCCGGGGAAGACTGAAGAAGAGCTCAGTAGATAGTGTGACTGAATGAATTCAGTGAGTTTTTCACTGAACTCAGGAGGAACATTGGGTCATGTTCTCACAGTCCAGTTCCCTCCAAAATTTCTTATTGGGCCTAACCCCCCTGAAATTGAAATTGTTGAATGACAGGAAGATGAGCTAAAATCTCTTACCAGATCTCAGAATTCCAGGTAACAGTACTGGCGGGAACTGGACCAGCTGCAAATGAAGGATGGATTGAAGTCAGGGGAAGAAATACTTTTTGCCCTGGCAGAAGCCAGTTTCAGTGTGAAACTTCAAAACTGCAGAGGCCTGTAGTGACACCGAGGGGGTGTTTACTGTACCCTGAGGAGGTGAGAACTTTGGTCAAGTGATAGTGAGATTTGGCTGTAGTGCTGAATTTAACCAGCTGTGTATCAAGTGCCTATACATGCAAAGAAAGTCTGGCTTTGATTACAGATACTTAGCAATTTTGAATATTGGGACAAAACTCTGACAGCAAGCTAAACATCAGACAGGGGTGCCCAGAGCTTTGAAAGAGTACACATAGAGACTACAGTCCCCTGTCTATTAAGAGCTGTCCCATTGGAATAAGGTGGAAGACCCCTCTAATTACTCAGTGTAGTGGACAATGAGACCAACTGCTCTTCCTGCCCCTTCTCTCTAGGTGGCCCTGCCTTCCTCAGGTGCCATCTCTTCAGCCAATGTAAATGAGTGAAGTGATGATGTTAGACGAGTCTTGGCTGCTTTCACAAGGTAAGAATATAGTCCCCAATTGCTTAAAGTCGTCTTCTTATTTGACACAAGAACTGTGTTCTTTACACATTAGTACTTCACATCTGATGAACTATAAAATGTTTTTCCTCAGGAGAATCAGAGCTCAATTTTACACACTTGGAATGACAATAATTAAAAATATCACACACTGATTGCATTGCAGCAGCATGAAAAACATGTTACATTACAAGGAGCAGCTGTGCATATTACTATGAGAATTTTTCACTTTCAGTACAGGGCAGCTGGATAATGTTAAATGGAGTGTATTTTGATGCAAACCTGTGCTGATTTTTATCTTGTAAATGATTCATCAGGTAACATTAAAAAAATATTAATTTTTAAAGCTTGCTTATAGGAACTCAAGTGTATTTGAATAACTCTGAGATAAAATATCTCTGTATCCAAAAGGAACAAAATATCCCTAGAGCATACCCAGGCTTCATTTACCATGCCTCCAAACAGAACTTTTCCTCTGTGCATAGCTATGTAGCTGCACATGTTCATGTTAATAGTGTCATTAATCTTTCCTGCACTAATCTCTACCTCTCAGCTTTTACACATTCAGCACCTGGGTCAAATTTGACCTGACAAGTTTGTCCTTGAATACTATCATTTACAAAGTCCATGTTAAAAAAATCCATGTATTATCAGAACTGCTGCATTTTATCAAATAACTGCCACCAGCTCTTGCCTGAAATAGTTCATTTGCGAAGCTGTTGCCACCGAACTGTGGAAACCAAACATCAGTCAAAGGCTTATTTTGCTTTTTTATATAGCAATAGCAAATGAACTGCAGATGGAGCACTGTTTATACTTTCCCATCATCTCTGGAGTGCCTGGAACTGTTGCTGTGATGTCATTATGTTTGGGCAGGATATAGAGAAAGCAGCAACACTGGAAATATTTATTTACTGGGTTAGGGCCAGTTTGACTTGTGCTGTAGGAAGAAAATCAAGGTGCTTGTGACATAAATGGAAGGCTACATGACCTCACTTTTCACGTAGACCTGTAGTGGAAACACCGCATGGAAAAAAAAAGTTTGATATGTCTACTGATCAATAGAAAATAGGAAGAACTTGTTCTTAGATTTTATGTAGCTTCACGTCAGAAGGAACTTTGTTTGGGGTGTATATTTGAAATCTCTGTCACTGAAATATTGGCCTTTCTGGCTGTGACAGGTGAGTTCTGTCAGATTAAGGCATATGGTTTATTACCTTCCCACTCTCAGGTGTCTGCCCCATCTTTCTGCAGAAGTCACATTGCAGGAGTTACAGAAGTGAATGATTGCAGTTAAATTTGCCAAACAGTAAATTACAGAAGCTGCAGGACTGGCGTGTGTTTGCCACGGGGTGATCACCTCTGGCAAAGAGGTGAGTGGACAGCTGAGAGTAGTAATGCCTTAAACCATTATGGCTAAACCTATCAGTGCCCATCTGTCCCGGATGGAGATGAAGATGGCAGATGTGGATTCAAACGTGATCTTCTATTATTATTACAATGTATTACTGGAGTACAAATGTCCAGCAAGCCACTGTGGTCTGTACAGGGGAGTAGGCAGTGAGGATAAAGCAAAACTAAACAGGCTGGGGCCGCAAAACAAACTGTCCAACCAGCCAGAATTGTGTAGCAACAGTTTTCATCAGCACAGCGTCTCTGTTGGCCTCAAGGCAGCCATAAACTTCAGGCAGAAATTCACAGGAAGGCAGCGCAATGGCTTTGGGTTGATTGTTTCTTAGCATTGTATTGATAAAATGTAATTGGTTTTATGTCTTATCATAAAGTTTGATCCTAGGTACTGTGCATACAGCAGAACAGTTTTGTCTTCCACATGGTGCTGCAGCACTTCTACTACCTTGTTTGCTCTCTAACACTGTACAGGGCATCACTAACTTACACTTATTTGAACCACATACTTGCACATATGAAATGGTGGTCTTTGCATGATAGAGAATATTGTAATAGGCTCACATGGTTTGTTTGCAACTTTTACAATTAGTAATACAAAACGCTTGCTAGACAATGAGGAAGTAATATTGCAAAGAAACCCTGTTCCCTGGCCATGCAGGCAAAGTTCCTTTTGTGATACCATAACCTTGATTTGTTTTCTTTATCATTGCTTGTGTGCTTTCCAGCTCTCTGTTATCAGGCTTTAACGATGGCTGTGCAGTCACTGATGTGACTTACGGGGTTTCTGCTGCAAGTACAGATTAACGGATAAAGCCTGGTATAGAAAGCAAGCAAGACTATGATTAATTTCCTGAATTAATGCTGCTTTGCTTTATGCACAACAAGTACCAGCTGACTTAAATGACTACTTCCAAATTCTCCAGACAGGGAAGAGTCCCCTCACGATGCAGATCTAGGATGGCCAGTTCCATACAAGCCCATTTGCAGTCCTGGCTTAAAGTGCTCCGGCTCAACCCTGGGCAGGGTGCTAATAGATGAATTAGTGCTGGCTGTGAAGATATCTAACAGTTGTCTGTAATTTAGATGAACTATAAAGCTGATCTCTCTCCAGTTCTAAGGTTAGCAAGTCTGTGGGGATGCAGTCAGGTTAGCTGACCTGGTTGGGGGGTGCTGGTTGTTTTGCTTCTGAGCTACTGCTGCTAGTCCTACATGGCAGAGATGTGACCTCTGGCAATAGCAGGGATTGTGGAAGGGCCTAATCCCAGGTAAGAAGTTAAGGCTGATCTAGTATGAACTGGTAAAATAGTGAAAGTTTAGGTAGATTTCATTCCCTTCTCTCTAGCAACTTTCAAGAAGCTTAATATCTAATCCTGCTTTTCTAGGCACAGAGTTCCTTTCAGCTCAATTAAGCCAGTCAATAGTAGAAATGTGGGAATGAGTTCTTCATATGGCAACCTGTGTATGGTGAACAAATGTGCATTGTTTTTATTTTAATAATGAATTTTCAAGGTATCTATGCAAAATTACTTTGTTCTGACTGTAGTGTTTAGTACTCAATTTCATTGCTGTCTATAGGAATGTGCATTGTTATGTGTTTAATAGTCACTTAAGACTCACTTCAAGGTTTTATTACAGCATGCTTTTTATTTTTAATAGCACACAGCTTATTTCTGGAGAGGTTCTGTTCCTCTCCTTGTGTTTAACTGATTTTTTTTTTTTTTTTAAAGTGAAATTTTAAAGGTGTTGGTAGTATCTCTGAATATTTATGTTGGAAGGGATTTCAGGAAGTCATTTAGTCCTATTCCTCTGCTCCAAGCAGGGCTAATGTCGACATTAGAGCAGGATGCTTGTGGCTGTTTGCAGTTGTGTTCTCGGTGCCTGAGACTCCAGGTTTCGCAGCCTCTTTGGTGCCTCTCAGCAGGAGCCACAGTGAAATGTGCTCAGTACAGCCACTCAGTTCAGCTCCCAGGCAGCCGCAGAAAAAGCTTGCTAGAGATCCTAGTGCTGTGACCGGTGATTGTGGATCTGCCAGTCTGTTTCTGAAAACCTTTTTCAGCTTGCTTGGCTTTCCTGTATTGAACTAGTGCTTTAAGGCAGAGGAAAGTAAATGTTCAATATGGCTCCATAGGGAGAAAGAACAGTGTGGGATATAATTTACTAAAGGTCAGGAGAGGGAGATAAGGGAAGGTATTTTGTTGGCTAAATCCAATCATGAACTTGCTTTCTTTTCACTTGATCTGGTTTCTTCTGCTCCTACTTCATCATTGCCCTTTCTGTCAGTAATATAGTGTCTCCTTCCCTGAATAGTTTGACATACATTAGTCCCTCTGCCCTGGGTTGGGGGAAATCCTGTTTTTAAAGAACACCAAAGTATATACAACTTGTATTTTCTTCTCTCGTGTTGTTTTACTTCAGAACTACCCATTGACTTTCCAGGCTCAGAGAAAATGTGGGTTATCCTGCCCAGTGGGTTTCTCTGGTTCTGCCCAGCTGTAGAGGTATGCAATTAGGGGAGAATGCAGATAAATGAGATCATATGAGAAGGCTAGGAGAAAAGTTCCCTTCACTGAGCAAAGTCTCATGATTAACTGTGACCCTGAGAATCTCTCCTATGTTGTGGTTAGAAGGAAACAATGAAATACTCCAAGTCATAGGAAAAGGTGATATAAGGAGAACAGCCACTGTGGTGCAGCTACAAACCTGCATGGGGGAGAACTAGCCTGGATAATTTAGAAGGCATTTTTACCCTCAGGCTAGATTCTAATTTTGGTTATGCTGGGGTAAATTAGGCATAACTTTACTGACATCAAAGGCTCTGGTCAAGATGATCTAGCTTCATGCACTTGAAACTGAGGTCAAACCCACTAACTTTTCTAGGCAAGTTCTGCCCAAAATGAATGGGTGGAGCAAGGTCAAGCCCATGATTTTATTCTTTCTAGTTGGCACTTGCACAACTCAGTATTCACAGCTGGCTTTGTCTTTTAAAAGGCTGTTTTTTGACATCTGAACTGGCAGTTGTCTGGCCATAACTATTCAATTGCCCTCTTCTGGTGGGATGGGTTAGGGGTAGGCAAGCTTGCAAAATAAAGATGCAAAGGGGTATGAAGTGATTTTTAGGATACTGTAAGAAAGCTATATTGGATTCTAGGGGTCGAGGTTCAGGCTATTGTAAAAATGGAGCTTGTTTTTAGCCTGTACCAGTTTTCTTCTTGCACTTTAATTTTAAATTAGTGAGCCATGTGCAGAGCAGAGATGAAAGTCTCAAAGTAAATGCCTGCGAACTTATTTTGAATAATCTCTAGCATATTTCATTATGATAAAACATAGGTATCGGGCAACTGCTGAGATACAGATCCAACTTCAGGTGGTTGTGCTTAGCTACATGTCGTTCTTCAGCTGGAAGCTTATACATGCCGCAAGGATGCCTTTTCTGAAATTAACATTCACTGTTTTAACTTCCAGTATTTCTGTTCATAATTGTATCACATCTTGTAGCCAGAAGAGAATAATTAAGTGTCTTCCCTCAAGGCAAAACCAGCGTCAGTGCAAGTAGCAACTTTCTATCTGTGCACTTTAATTGTTCTGTACATTTTTCTTGGGTCTCTCAAAGTCTGCCTGACTGCTGTAAGGAATTGTGCTGAAACTTTCAGGGGTTTCCTCATGGGAGTAATGCCCTCCGACATGTCTTATTTATGAGTGATTTCATATTGCTTTAGAATCAGGGAATTGCTTTAGTAACATGTTCCATAAGATATTTCTAATAGAAATCTAGCTGCTGGCTTTGCTGTTTTTGTCATAGCTTTTTTGACTTTAGGAAAAAGAATAGTTATTTTCAGCCATGTTCATGAACCAATGAAAGTTAAAGTTGCTGGTGTGTGTGTTTACTGCATTCACATGCAATGTTACGGTAAGGGACTGCTCTGAAAATAGTGAGTAAATTTGAAAAAATACCCTCTTGAAACTATTTACACCCCATGACTAAAGGTCGAATGTATTAAATATTCTTAGCCACTAGGTGGCAATGAGATGTGGCATTGTAGCTGGAGACATGTGAGGACCATCTGCAGCAATATTGGGAACTGGATGTAAGAAGCCATGTACCTAAGTGACCAGCACCATGCCTTGGGGTTTCTGACAGATCTCAGTTTACTGACAGTGACTGCAGTTTCATTTAAGACCCAGTCGGTACGAATCACTTTTCATTCCCTTGGCTGTCTTTTTGTCATTTGCCACTTAGCAATGTCATCTGTAGTATGTTTTAACATTCTCTGTATCCTTTGGCAGGCAACCATGTTCTGTTATTTCAGCTGTGAGCCTGACAATCTATTGAAATGATGATGGCTTATTTTTAAGAAAATGCCAGTTATCTTGTGCAGTTATGCTGAGCTTGAAATATGCTCAAGTCGGTGTATAACTGCTTCCAGAAACAAGAAATAAGAACATGTGGGGTACTCTGCTTACCTAGCAAAGAGCTGGTGATAATTTAAGAATTAGTTTGGAAAGAAATATTTTCTCCTGGCCTACACTGTGTTTGTAACTTTTACAAAGAAAAGGGGTAAAAATACTCTACCAGGACTTTTTCCTATTGAGGCAAGAAGGTAACCCTCAAGAACAGCAGCACTGCTCAGCAGCAATTGTCCTAAGTTGCAGTAAGGTGGGTATTAGGAAATCTTGATTTTAATGGATGGTCTGGGAACCATTTATTTGTTTGTAGTAAGGCATTGCTCTATAGGTATCACAACTAAACTGAACTTCCGCATGTGAACCTCATGAAGCTCAACAAGGCCACGTGCAAGGTCCTGCATGTGGGTTGGGGCGACCCCAAGCACAAATACAGGCTGGGTGAGGAATGAATTGAGAGCAGCCCTAAGGAGAAGGACTTGGGGGTGTTGGTTGACAAGGAGCTCAACATGACCCAGCAATGTGCGCTGGCAGCCCAGAAAGCTGACCATATCCTGGGCTGCATCAAAAGAAGCATGACCAGCAGCAGGTTGAGGGAGGTGATTCTGCCCCTCTACTTGGCTCTTGTGAGACCCCACCTGGAGTACTGCGTTCAGCTCTGGGGCTCCCAACATAAGAAGGACATGGACCTGTTGGAGCGAGTCCAGAGGAGGGCTGTGAAGATGATCAGAGAGCTGGAGCACCTCTCCCATGAAGACAGGCTGAGAGAGTTGGGATTGTTCAGCCTGGAGAAGAGAAGGCTTTGGGGAGACCTTATAGCAGCTTTCCAGTATCTAAATGGGGTTTACAGGAAAGATGGAGAGGGACTTTTTAGATGGAGAGGGCATGTAGTGATAGCACAAGGGGCAATGGCTTTAAACTGAAAAAGGGTAGATTTAGATTTGTTCTAAGGAAGAAGTTCTTCACTGTGAGGTTGGTGAGGCACTGGGACAGGTTGCCCAGAGAGGTTGTGGATGCCCCATCCCTGGAAGTGTTCAAGGGCAGGTTGGATGGGGCTTTGAGCAACCGGGTCTGGTGGAAGGTGTCCCTGCCTGTGGCAGGGGGGTTTGAACTAGATCATCTTTAAGGTGCCATCAACCCAAATAATTCTATTCTATGAAGCAGTTTCATTAGTAGTAGATTAATACTTCAACAGCAATAAGGGCTTCATAGGCAGTTAAGTAATATCTAAGAAGAAACTGCTTCTGAAGCAGCCCCAGGTTGTGTTCTTCATTCACTGCTTTCAGTTCCTAATGGGGCAATCTGAATCAACAGAATTGACAAACATGATTTGCATGAGGTGTTTTGGTAGTATGTGCTGCAAATGCTTGTTACAAAAATTATACTAAAAAGGAAGTTGCTGTAGCAAAGTCAAACGCCACAGACCTAAAGCAACAGTGTTGTAGATGCTCATGCAAATTTAATTTCTTCCATGTCCATTATGGTATCAGTCTTAGTTGCATGATGAGTCCTATAGTTTTCTCCCATCATCACTTATTTGTGCAGGCAACAAAAGTGTATTCAGCTAAGGCTCTGACTGAAACACCTTGAGATAATGATACTTTAATGAGCATAATCTCTTGTTTGCTCATGTTCAGTTCCAATCATCATTTTTTATGCACATACAATAAAAAATACTTTCTTTGGTAAAGTGATGTGATCTTAACAGGTAAAGATGAGAAAACCCCATACAAAGTTCAAAAAGGGCAGGGAGTTAGAAGCCAGAAGAAAGACATGGTAACAGTGAAAAGATTGAATTTCATATAATAAGAAGCAGTCTCAGCATGCACGTTGCCTAGCCAAGGTAAACCACACAATAAGTTACTGTATAAACAGAAAGTCATAAAGTAGATGATCCTTTAATCTTGAGGTGGCATCAGTGTGGTTCTGTTGTAGTCACCTTTATTATGGACAGGAGAACCTAATGTGGTCCCAGTTCCTGAAGAGGTATGGTAATTTCTAACTGTTGGAAAATAAAGACAATTCTACAGTTTCACATGCATGCTTAAAATTCAGCTGTCAGATGTATTTCTATTTAGCTATGATTTGGAAGGTGTTTAAGGAGAGTAGTGGTTTAACAGAGCACCTGGATCTCATTGAAGAGCTGGTTTTTGTTTTTGTGTTTCTTAATTTTTTCCTACACTTTCCAGCTGGGCTGTTAGAGGCACAAAGATAAGACATTGCTCAAAGTCACAAAGCAAATTTGTATCACAGCTTAAATTTGAAAGTTTTCTTTTGCTTAAACATTAACTGTAAGAGCTGCCAATACTACTTGATAGTATTTTTGCTTGTCACTTGAAGTTTAACATGTAAAATATAACATTCCTCATTTTGGAAACAATGTTTTAAAAGATGTTATAGAAGGTTTTATTTTTTCAGCTTTGTTTTGGTCCACTGATGCTGCTTTGTAGAAATAATTATCTCTTTTCTTATTCAAGAGCACATTGGGGGGGGTATGTGATCTGATAAGACTCCTGGTTGTATGCAGCACTGCTTATGCGTGACCAGCATGTCAGCACATGCTGGTGCCCCACTTCATTACAGATGCCCTTGTGCTGGAAATAAAAAAATAAAAAAACAAACCTGGAGCTACACTGTAAAATGTGCTGTATGTTAAAGCTAACCAATACTTGATTCTTAATATGGATAGAGAAATAGTGGAACATGCCAGCTATTGACTGTATCATATTGTTTATCCTAGTTATGAGTTGTCCTGCTGGCTGTTCATCCTCTTGGTATCCTTCTTCCAATTATTTCTGACAAACTTTTGCTTTCAAAACAAAGCAAAGAGCTGCAGTCGCATCCATGTTCTGATTGTTGCCTGCTATATTCCTCCCTCACAGGACCATTTACATTTTTAACAAGTTTGTTGTCCTCCCACTCTCTTAAACTGTGCCAAAATGCAGAATGTAATTGAGAAATAATGTGTTAGTGCTCTCATAAGGAAATAAGGAAATCCAAAAGGAAATTCCACTCATATGCCTCTTCGATTCTGTTAAGGCAAACTATATTTTTGGTTGTCTACTTGAAGAGGAAAACCCAACCCTAGCCATTTAGTTGGATGTGTGTAAACTTGGCTGTGCTGGCTGTTTACCACTTTGGTAAGTTGATGCTATTTCTGACATCTGTAGATCATATTCTTTGGACTACTGGGTAGCCCAGCCAAATCATTTCAATGGGTGTGAAGTGGAAGGACAAGAAAATTATCCTAGGGCTTAATCTGAATGCAATATAGAGTTTTACAAGAGATATGAAGAGGGGTCCTGAGGCAGTAAATAGAAATACATTAAGCAGCAGCCATTTGAGTCTCGGATGTATAGATTTATATTCATGCTCACTGATCTAATTACTACTAGTGAACTGGAAAGATCCATATTGGCTCAACTCTTTAAGGCGCTGCTGATCACAGCTATATAAGCCAGTAAGTGAAAAAAACAGAAAGAGCTTGGCAAACTTCAAATGCTGTTTGGTCCAGCTTCTTTTTTTTGTTCATGATACATGCAGAAAAAGACATGGGTGATTCCAGTTTACTTTTTATCACATAAATGAGATCAGACCATCTCTCTGACTTTTGTGGAAGAAGTTATTTCCTAATGCAAATTACAGCAGACACATGGATGTTTCATCAGATGACCCATTCTTCTAGCTGGGATCATTGGAGTACTTTCTGCTCCCTTTCCTCCTGCCTTACCTTTGAATTGCTCCTGTGCTCAAGCGGTGTGGAGGTAGAACCACAAACCTGCAGGAGCACAAAGGAGCCTTATGAGGGCCATGGATTTTATTCACCGAGTTGGTGACAAACCCTGAAAGATAGATAGTACCTTATTGTAGAAGTGGTACATAACCTGTGGTTCTCCTACGCGTGGCTGCAAGTGTGATGGTTCCTCCTCGAATACCTGCATTTATTCAGAGGTGTATATATTACCGCAGCTCTGAAAGCATCACAATATAATCCCTTTTGCCTGTATATCTTTGCTCTGTTAGCTAAAATTCTCATGCCGTAACCAAACAGTCACGTGTTTCTCACTCGCCTGGCAATACTTAAAGCATTGTCAGGATTTGAAACTCTGAGTCATTGGACAACAATCAGTAAATGCAGAAGTTCTTGCTTTGGAGAGCTCCTTGAACACTGTTGGGATGGATGTCAGCAATTCTACCTGTATCAGCCAAAAAGCATACAGAGATAATACGAAGATAAGAGCGTGCTAACTAGTGTTGAAAAATGGTAGGCTCAGCAAATGAGACCATGCAGAGCATAGTGCTTTATAGAGTGGTGGAATTTGTTGCTTTATTCTAATTTCCTGTGTTTTGAAGGTTTTTGAAGCTGTGATGGCACTGGAGACAGTAGTGATGGGGAGCTAGAGAGAAACATAGTTTGTGTGTGGTCTCCAATATCAGAAAATTTTGAAACCTGAATTGTTTTCTTCTGGGAAAACTTTTAGTGCCAATTATGTTCCAACAGAATTTCTGAGGCAGCCTGCTAGTCCAATTTCTCTCTTTTCAAGCTTATAAAATAGCAAACTGATAGTGTGCATCTGTCCTTTTGACCCTGCAGAGCATGATAAGGCAATTGAAAAGTCATTGGGCTGCCCCTGGAAGCTGGGTTGTGGATTCTAGCCAGAAGCACAGAAGCTGTAATTGGTGTGGAAGATTTTTCTTCTCTTAATCATGACCTCCTATTTGATCTTTTTCCAGTCTTCCCAAAGAACAAGTCATTAGCCACTCCTTTGGAAGAAGAAAGGCTTGAGGCAGCATAGCTTGAGATTTGTTTGACCTTTCATCTCTGCTTTCCTTTGAAACCAGGATTATGTCTGCTGTATGCAATTTGGATTACATAGGGATTCCAAACATCTGAGAGAGTGAGGCAAATGATAATTTTAGGGTCAGATTTTCAAAGGAGCCTGGCTCTAGTGACTGAGACAAGGAATGAGACTTTTGGGGAACCCCCATATATTGCCTGGCTTGTCTTTTCAGGAAGTTTGATAAGTGTTATCAGAATAGTTGCTGAAGCTACTTGCATGAAAGTCTGAGGGGCTTGAATGGGAGGTGAAACTTTGAATGAAAATTCTAGCTGCTAAGGACATGTCTTACCCTGTGTTGCAAGTTGACGGCCTGGTCACATCAGCAAAATATTTGAGTAAAAATTCAGTATGTGAAAGGAAAGGTTTAAATGGTCAAAAAAAAAAAAATCAAGAAATGGGTTATAGTTATCTGCTTTGACTGTCCAGCAGAAAGACCACACTGCTTTCCCCAGGCCCCAAAAGGTTTTGTAAGACTGTCCTTTGAAAGAAGCTGACCCAATATATCTAGAAACAAAAAAATTCCTGAAGGAGTTGCCTTTGCTAGAAGAGCAGCTGCAGAGATGTTCCTCTTAAATGACATGAAACCATACTAGAGAAATCCAATAAAATAGAAACCCTATTAACCACACTCTATAATGGTAAACATTTTGAATATTCAACCCATTTGTAACCTATAATTAATGTAGCTAATCCATATTTTATATAAGCATGTTGCATCAATGACTATGTATTTGTTTTATGGTGGAAATAAACTCAACTGTTGTGCTTCTTGTTGAAGACTTAGGGCTATTTATGGTATGCTCACAATTCCCTTTGTCTTCAGTAACATCTCCTGTAGGATTGAAAACCTGCCAATCAAATCACTAGATACTATTACGGAAAATATGCCAAAACCTATGCTATATGGTTCTGCATGCAGTTGTTTCAAAATATCCTAGAGACCAGATGCACATCGGGAACAAAATGCTGCAACTTAAGGCCAATAATACTAATTTGATAGGTGTGTATAATGTCATCCAGTATGGAAACAAAAGTCAGGACAGCTGATGTAATCAACAGAAAATACTGAATTTGGTTAATATCTTTTAGTGATTGCTTGTTTTACTGATGGTGGGATCTGTTGATAATATCCAAATGTAAATATTGTTTGTACAATGTAACCCTAGGTTACTGTGACTTCTCCCCCTCGCCTCCCCTGTCAGGGGAATTTGGATTTGTTCTTGAGTAACTGAGACAGAAGTACCAAAGTACAGTAAATCCAACATAATACTTTCTTACCCCAAAATACACATTCCAAAACACTGGAAGAACACAGCATTTTTTCTTAATTATTTACTCAAGAAAACAGATGAAAAATAATAGCTTTTCATGTGGTAAGGAGAACATAGTTCAGCAAGCTCGTGAGTGATTAAATGAATATACTGTGCGTACATCTTAATATGCAATATACATGTAGTTCCATCTTGCTTCTATATTAGTGCATGGAGTCAGGGGAGAATAGATCTCTAAAGGCAAAGCAGGAGTTACTCTGGTAGCCCAGAAACCAAGAGGAAGATAGCCTGAAAAGTACCTTTACTTGGATTTTTCGTTCTACTTTGCATACAAGGTTGCTGTATGTTGGAATCTCATATGCATACATGTAATATTTGTCTTTTAAGCACAGTTAATGTTCTGAGAAAGAGATTTAATATGCAGTTGAAGGCTTAAAGAGCTACTTGCAACTTAGGGATCCAGCTCCACGGTTGTATAGTCTATCCTGGAGCCAGAATAACTTTTTTCCTATGTGTAGGTAAGGAGAGCGAGGCTTAAGCAGAGCTGGTTGTTAGGGGGATGTAGCAGCTCTCGGCGTAGAGCAGGCAAGTGACACTGCCTGTTTGTTTCTCCTGGAGCTGCCAGACTGTGCCGATGTAATTTGCTCTGAATATGCTGCTCTTCTCTACTTTCTAATCAATTTGAAGTGATCACTAGCAATGCCGGGCATCTGTGTAACTGTTAGGGTGCATAACTTTTATTGAATTATCTGTTTTCAGCTTGCATTATCAGGTTACTTTTCTTTTGGAGGCATGTATAAGAGAACATGCCTCTGCCTAGGGAATTTAAGGCTGTTGTATAAAGCCTATGGCTAGTGCCAATTATAAGTGCAAAGAATAGCCTTTTTTGTTTGGGTTTTCCTTTGATGTGTATCTAGAGGAAGCATGCAAACCACTTTTCTGGTTTATCTGACCTCTCTGTGGTAAGTTCCAGTCAGATTTAGTTTTCAGTTAACTATAAAAAGTGTAGGATTTTAGAAGCTGCAATTCCAAATGATTCCCAGCCCAAACCCCAAACAGCTGCACTTTGTGCTGGGAAATGCCTTGGAAGCTGAAGGAGGGATCCTTCTCTCCAGGCCATGTAGATGTTTTACAGCTGTGAATATGGCCTTGAGGTTAAAGTAACTTCCTTGGAGAGTCCATCTGTAGATGGGCTGGCCAAGCAGTTTTGTGGTTATGAAGTATGCCCTTGGTCTGTTCTTCTGAATGCCTGCTGTGGGGGAAAGAATGTGGTGATCGGAGATCTGCACATCTTCACCTTCTGAGACCCTTCTTTTAGCACTCTGTCACCTCTCCTTGCATACACTTACTGCATTTTGGAGCCATACTAACACGTACGAACAAGTTTGACGCTCACCCCAAAGTGAGCGTGCCTGTGTCTGGGAAGCAGCGTGAGCCTTGCCTGGGTGTGAGGTACTGAGTGGTCTTATTGGCTGTGTGGGGAAGCAGAGGAGTCCTGGGCTGGAAACTGTGCTGACGCAAGTGCCTTGTTTCTGGTAATTCAACTAGTGTTTGTTTTATGTACCCTCAACTTTCTCAAGCAACTCTGAAAGCCCCAACTCCAATGTCTGCTTTACAATTATCTGACAACTAATTTAATAAAAACTCTGCAATTAACAGGCTGAGTTCATGCAGCTCATGTTTTTCAGGGCCTCATCTGAAGGCTTCGCAATTACTAATGGGCAGAACTTTGCAGACACTGCACCAATACACTAAGCTCTGCTCTAATGTTCTTTAAAAAAAGAATTACCCTTACCACGTTTCTGCTTTGCTATTTCTAGACTATGCAAATTCAGGAAGCTGCCTCTTGCACATGACTATAAATTGCTGGTTGGGGTAAGGTATCTAACAGGCAGCTAAAATATAATAAAATATTAAATGCATTTTCATATTGTATGCATTCTGTTTACATATTCACCAGAGACTCTGAATTTGCTTCAGAACAATAAACATGAAGGGGACAAGTTCTTTTCTTAGTAACAAGAGCAGATACAGCAGAAGCTATTTGGCCTCTAGCTCTTCCCTTGAGGAACTTTGTCTGAAAAAGATACGAAGAAAAATATCAATAAAATATCAAGATTTGACCTATTGCTGATTATGTGAGAAATGCACAGAGAAACTTGGGGCAGGAATTTAATAAGAGGGAGAAGGAAAGCAGGGTGCAAAGTATATCCTTAAAAATTAGAATTTTCAAATTTGTAAGTAAGAACAGCAGGTTTTATTAGTGGCTTATAAACATCACTGAAACCTGGAAGTGACAATTAACAGCAGCCCACGGCTTGTTAAGTCCATGATAGAAGGTTATAATTCATATGCCATCTGGATATGGAAATTCTGTTGAAAGCAGCTCTTCAAATGAGCTCATAACTTGGTGCTGAATACTCTTCTGCAGGATTGTGTTTCAAAGAACAGCAATAGAAATGGTGGGCAACAAGTTTCGGAGTAAGAAACGATAAATTCTGTGAGGGGAGGAGGGTGACTGTTTTTGTCTTTAACTTATCAATATTATTCTCAATTCAAGAGTTTCAGTTAGATCCAGAAGTCTATGTGCTCCATGGAAGTAAAGGAACCGTATTTGGCTAAGAAGGGATAGGAAAGGTAGATAGTGAATGAAGAACTGCTAAAATGTTTTTATGGCAGAAACCCAAACCAATCAAACAGATGCTAGGTATTGAATAAGGAGAGACAAATGAAGTTTGGAGACATAACTGCAGAAGTTGTTCTCCTGGGGAAAAAAAAAAAAATCCTCATCTTTGTCTTTTTGTGGACTTTTGTGGTTTTTCAGTGGTCCAAAGAGAATGGAGAACCTTGGAAGCCAAACAGGATGGTGTTTCAGTAAAGGCATGCTACAATAAATGTGTAAATGAGCTGACCAGTGTAACAAGTATTAACTTAAGTATATGTTATTGCATGACTTGCTTTAGACTTGTGGCCTAAACCATAGGGAATGTGTGCTTTGAGATGGTGTGCAGTTCTTGTTTCTTCCTGAGACTGGTGATCTGGTTAGACTGTGCCACGTACCCCCCCAAAAAAAGTCCTGCCGCAGACTTTCCTACAAAGCTTATTCTGAATACCTGGCAAGGAATTGAAAATGGGAGAAAAATATAAAAATAAAATATGAAAGATAGTTTAGTCAATTCTATCAGCTGATCTGACACAGAAGATGGGGAAACTTGTTTTATTTGGGCTAGCAAAATAGAAGATGGGTAATATGTCATACATCTTACATAAAAGAGGGTAAATGCTAGTGAGAAGAGATTATTTAAGCTAATTGATAACACTGACACAACAAATTCATAGTGACTTAAAGCCATTTTACATGGCGAAGTAGAAGGAGCTCTTAATTTTTAGTGCAGGGAAAGCTTGGAGCAGGTTTTTAACATTTGACTCAAGGATGGCAAAAAAGCAAGCTACTTCTGTGGTGGAGTTTGAGCTCCCTGAGAGATTAGATGATATGGTGCCTGTCATAGCAGAGATCAGGTTTAATGATTCAAGAACTCGCCTCTCATCTATGTTTTCAGTTTCCAAAAAAGGTTTGGGGGAGTGTATTCTGCTCCAGTCTGTGCATCATCAGAAATAGTAATTAAATTTACAGTAATTACCACTGTATAACTGCCTAAATCAAAGGGGTGTGTAGGGGGGGTCTGCCTTTAAAGTCCCCATGCTCTAGAACCCAGTGCAGTTCCTAGACAGTGGGATTAGTGATAAATTGAACAGAGATCTTAAAATAGCCTTCTAGAAATTTAGCCCCAGGAATTGTGTCTGAAGTTAATCGGTTTTATTTAGCGTTTAACATGAAGAAAATGTGTATACAAGTGGCAGCAGTAATTAAAATTTCAAGAGTGATTACAAGTAAAACTGAAATCACATATGATAAGCTCAGTTTGTTAAACACAGCATGTCTCTTAAAGAAATAGTATGATACATGACATGGACCTGAAGCAATCTGATATGGATGCTAATTAATTATTTTTAGCAGTTATGTTCTTTAATTAAAATCAGACTTTTCTGATAGCTGTGGCTGTCTCCATGCACATTCCTTTAAAGTGTTTGACCTTGAATAATATTTGCTCCACTAAATGACCACAACTACAGTCAGCGCACAACGTATTTTGGAGTTGTGAAAGGTGAGCTCATAAAGAGTACACACACCCAACCAGCCTGATCCATGGGCAGTGATGACTGTAAGCCCAGACAACTGATTTTGTTTTCGTGTGCGCTGAAGGTACTCTCTGCTTGCATTTACATTCAGAGATGCTTTTGGCAGAATCAAAATCCCTGTCATCAGTTTTCCTACTCTGACTAGTCATCTTTATAGTGGTGCTTTGCAAAGATGTGCTGTCAGCTGAAATTCATACCATTAGTCCTATCATTGATTCAGCTAGTCATTCCAAAGTCTGGGCATTGTCTCCTATTGGTTTCTTCCTTACGTATTCTTTTCTTTGAAGTATTGCTGATCTAGCACTGTATTAAAATAATTCTGTGTACATAGAGTATATTTTATAGTGATGTGTGTATTTGCTTATTTTGCTAAAGACCTTCAGGAATAATCTTTAATTTTTAAAAATGCTGTACTTATTAAAATTGTACTTGCCACTGAAAACACTGGGACTTTCCTAACAGACCATTCAGTTCTGAAATGAAGGTACTATAGGGTCATTCCCTTAGCATGGGAAGGATGCAAGAGAAACCTTAATCATTTCAGTTTAAGCCCAGGTCAAAATGAGACTCACTACTACACCTGATCTATACTGTTGTTGTTTATAGAACCAAAAACTATTAAAATCAGAGCTATGAGGACCTCAAAATCAATTAAACCATTCCTGAAGATTTAATCATGGCATTTATTTGGGAAGTCTAATAATCATTAGACGTATGAGGATCAACTGTGAGAATGGCAACTTCAGCCATGCCCAAAACTGAACCTTACAGAAAAATTCTTTACAAATTTAAAGCCATGAAGCAAATGGATTTCTTTGGCGTTGGGAAGGCATAGTTCTGTTTGGGATTCTATTTTTTTCAAAAGGGTCATCTCGGGAACAATTGACAAGAAAATGACAAAGTGTATTAAAAATACTATTTTGTTTTTAGTATTTTATTCTGCTTTATTTTGTATTATATCCTGTTTTATACGGTACATGATAAAGCACAGTCTGCTCAAAGAAATTAAGTTGCAGAAATTATGGTCTTAAGTGGCAAACTGAGAATGTCTGATAAATTGAAAATAGCTAACTTGGAAAAGTGATAGCTGGTATTTTCTCCTGAATGAAAAAGAGCCTGTCTCTTTCTACATGCGTTCTTGCTATCTGCTGATCTTGGCATTTAAGAATGTTGCAGAATAGGACAGGACTGAATTAAGAGAACTTGGATGAGTAAACTCTCTTGTGGCTCTTTAGGAAGTTATCTGCAAAAGAACTTCAGTTGCAAGGAATCTCTTCTACTTAGAAGGCAAAAAGGGAAAACTAAACGCCCTTATTGCACACAGCGTGCTATCTGATTTCCCCACCACCCCAATATGTAGCCAGGTTTCTCTGAGGAGAAAGCTTAAATGGTAATTGTTTGGGGTTTTTTTCCATAGTGGTGCAAGAATTTTTTGAACAGATGCTGACTGATTCCATTCTGTGCAATTGGACTGGTGGCTGAGTATTTGTTCAGGCTGCCAAGTTATGAAATGTTTGATGTACAAGCTGAGTGTGAATAAAGGTTTTATTACTTTGAACAAGACATCTCTGCTGAAAATTCCCTTGCTTACATTTGCGTGGATATTGATGACCTGTTAGTTAAATGTGGATAGAAAAATGTCAGACGGACTAAAACAGATCAAATAACATTTCTTCTTAGTTTTGCCCTTCAAATGTTTTATGGTTAATATCACTGGGCTTCCCTCCCCTTCTCTTAATGTGTGTTTATTGGCTGTTACGTGGTCACCTTTTTAAATACAGGAGAAACCCACAAATCATCTGGCTGCTTTTATTGTAATTTATGTGAACAGAGTTGTTGACTCTGCTTTCATAGGTGAAGGAATAGTTTCTAAACAGGCTGTGTGCAGAACTCCTTTTTTCATTTTTATTTGTGTTTAAAATGGTATCTTTGAAAAATAGCAAGCTTTCCAGGGTCTAATATCTTTCAGATATGCTAGGAGAAGCTGGAATAAATCCTCTTTAGGTCTGTCTCAAGTATTAAAATAATAATGTTTTATATTAAATGATTTTATTTTCAATAAGATCTAGTTACTAGTATTTAATCATGATATGAAGTAATTACATAGCATTTCTGAAATAATAGCTAATGCTAGAAATTAAATAGTAAATTCAAAGATTACTTTCTTTCAAAAGGGACACTTCAGTCATGCTATTGGGGTGCTGCAGTACGAGTCTGATCTGGATGAATGTCCTTACATCTCTAGAAAAATTTCAGAAAAAAATGCTTCTAGAGGAAAGTGGCGCTAGATGATAGTAAAACTATAAATGATGCCCAGATTTACTTAAATTCATGGAACTAATATCTCATCTAGCTGCCACACCATAGTCAAATAGAATTTAAAGAACTCCAGTAACCTCTATGCATAGAAGCAGTTTTGCCGTTACCTAAAGCCTATATACCCTTTTGTCCTCCTCATGTGTGAGGAGAAAACTAATAACATGAGAACCAATCTGATTGTTTGTTTATCTAAAAGGCTTCAAAGAAGTCGTACCCAAGCCTTGCTGGCTCCTAGGCGGTAATGCCGAACAAGTAGTGTTACAAACAGCATCGTATTTTTTTGTTCTTGTCAGCTAAGGTTTCCAAATGCTGTAAAATTCTTCTGTGTTTCTGATCCTTCTCATAATATTGTTGTATGATACTATAATTGTACAAGGGTTGTGTCAGCACCCTATGAGCCAACATCTGGAAACTATTAAAATTCTTCACAGAGCATAGGATGGCACAGGAGAAACTGATGCATCTGGGAAGATCAAAACCTTTCTGTTGTGCCCTGCTAGGTTAAGTGATTGCCAGGTTAAGGCTGGGAATGTCTCGGGATCCTTCAGACAGACTTCTAGTATATATATATATAGTGTGATGCAGGGCTGCGTGTGTAGTATGACCAGGTACCTGAATGCTCCATGTGAAAAGGATACAGAACATTGCTCTTCTGGTTTTGTTTTGTTACACTCACTCAGTGGCAGTCCAGTCTGTAAAATGTGACACCTACTTCTGTGTGGATAAATTTCACATCTGAAACCAAATATTTTGAATCTAACTGCATGTCTTGCATTTGATTTGTACATGTGCACAATGGCTCGGTGGCATATGGCATGAATCGTAGGTAGGACATCGTGTCACGTGTGACATGAACTGTACAGTAGTATTTTGTCCATGCTGATCTAGTTTGTCTATTCAAACTTAAGGAGTTCACTTAGCAGGGCAACCTAATTTTTCATCTTTCCTTTCTTCTCTGGTACTGGTAGTTTATTCATTATCCAGTTCAAAACCAAGTATTTTAAACACACATCTTGTGAGATTATTTATGTAAGGCCATTTCTGTCTGGTTATTATAGATTTTCTACAGAAATTAGGAAAGCTCATTTTAAAATTCAAGATAAAGAGTAGCTTTTCATTACTACTTTTTCTGGACTCTTACTTTGTCTTATTAATACCATAACTGGCAACCTTCATCAAGCTCCCTTGATTCTCATGATTCTGTTAAGAGGCTGAAAGTACATATTCCAAGAATGGGAAGACAGAATTTTTAGCTGTTAGAGAAACTGGTTTTAGGCAGATGTTCTGTTTAATTTGGTACTAGTAAAATGATTCATAAGCTTCAAAAGTGGTTCCTGAAATTTTACTTGCACCATCCCTATGAAAATACAACAGGTGAACTAAAAAAGGACAGAAACAGTAGATAATAAATAATATTAGGTGGCTTTCTGAGAGTCTCAGATAATCGTTACTCTGCCTGGAGTCTCTGAGTAAGGAGAAAGATTGTACCTAAAGCAGTGGCATGTTCAGTGTTATGTACGTGCAGATATGTGTGTGTGTATATATATATATACACATCCCTATATGTATCTAATAGGCTTAATGGATCAAGTCTTGCAGAGAGCTGCATGTAGGCAGAACCTTATACTTGTGATGCTGAAGTCAGAACTCGGGCTGGATGAAACCAATTCCAGGGCCCAAATAAGTAGCTTTACGAACTAGGCTTTACATGTCTTACGATGCCATAGCTGCACAAAAATAAAATCTTCTTGGAAATGAGAGAAGTTTATTAAAAATGCTTCTTATTTTTAGTCTGAAATGCTTGCAGGTGTATATATCATCCCTGCTTGTAAAGGGGAGATGAAATTACGCCAGAACTTTGAATATATCTGAAGTCTTTAATTCTCTTTTGCTTGTTTGAGTTATCCAAGCCTCAGGTACAGAAATGAATGTCATACTAGACTATGGCAGAAATCTTGTGATTTACTACTTAAGACAGTCTCCTTAACTGTGTAGAATGGATGTAACTCTGATGGTGCCATTTAACTTTTCACTGAAATGCTAGCATGTGTCCTCTGCTTAAAACCACTTTTGGGCTGTGCTCATACATTTATTCAGCTTCCAAATCTGTCCCCTGGACTAAAAGCCTTTGCTCTGGTTTGTCTATCTTTGCTCCAGTGAAGGGTGAGGTTAACAGCAATTTGTTAGTGTTGGCATGCAACAGGGCTCCTTGGGCTTTCTTTCACCTTTCCTTTCAAGGAGAAAATGCTGAGGCTTTTGGTTATAGGGCCATAATCTAAACATAAGCATGTAGTTTTAAGTTAAAAGATGAAATAATTCAATGGCTATGAGACAGGATTGGATTGTAAAGAAAAGAGGTAATGAAATAGTAAAAATTCAGGGGAAAGGTAGGATGCAAGCGAAGCTTGGGGAGATTGAAGTGACCCACTAGCAGACCAGATGGACATAAAACTAAATGAGAACTGACTGGGCTGCAGTAAGTATGAGAGAAGTCTGAAATTGGGAAGGCAAATCCCAAATCACCCCAGACAGAGCCAGACTGTTGCTGACCCTTAGTAGTGCTTCCTACCAAAGAAAAAATATATTTCTGAGAAATTCAAGAACAGTGTCACTTTTATAATGGTCACTAACACTCTTCCATAAAAATGGAACAACAAACATAGAATAAATAAATTTTTATTTAGGTTCTACTTGATCTCAAAGTAGAGACTTGTAAACCATTTCTTTACTGCTGGGTGCCATACGGCCATTTTTAAGTTGTTACATGCAACGATGCCAGTTCTCAAACTGGCCTCTGAAATTGTCTAGATGAGCTGTAGGCTGAATGTCTCCAGGTGAGCAATTGCTGTTTGGCAGTAGCAGCTTGGTTAGAGACTTTTAGTGGAGCTGTTGGCCTGGCAGGGGGAAGAGCTCAGCAGCCTTCCTCCCAGCTCTGCCGTGGGTGCTGGTAACACCCAGCCTTGGCTTAGAGGTAGGGCCATGGCAGAGTGAGGCGTGGATGTGCTGGCTTGGCCTGGTGAGTGAAGCTGGAGGGCACAGTTGTGTTTGGGTGTGAGTAGGCAGTGTGTGGAAGAAGAGGGGACTAGGGAGAGGCTGTGCTGCAGGAGCAACTGAAGAAACTACTGCTTGCAGTGTCTGAGACTGCTGTTCCTGGTATTCATGGCAGTACCTACCACTGCTATGTAAACTAATTCTGGTGAAAAGTTTCTAGGATGCGTAAGCGGGAATTATTTCCTTTGATATTCCCCACTCTTTGTATTTCTCTACACAACTAATGCCAGACATAGCAATGGGAGTGAGAGTGACTTGGTGATGTAGCATGACATCTAGGCAGTAAGTAGCACTGTTCTGTAGGTATGTGCTCTGTCATGTGTGCATCTTGTACCTTGTGCGTGAAGAAAGGGTAAAGACTTAGTGGTGTTCGTGCTGTGTCTGCCCCCGGCTCTAATGGTTCACACAAGCAAACTAAGTTTGGGACTACTCAACACTGGGTTTATTCCTCTGAAATATGACAATAAAAACTGTTTTGTTCTTACCTGACAGAGCTGTCTACCTGCAATATGTATCACCACATCTGTTTAGTGATAAACACTGGGTTTTTTTGTTCTACTAGCCCTGCAAAGCAAGGAAACAAGGAGATAAATTGTATTTTCACTGAATTCCAACCAACTACATCTGCCTGAGGCATTGTAAGTCTACATGCCACTGAAGTCTTATTACTGGTGAAAGCCTATCAACCAGAAGGGATCAAGCTTGATTTTTCAGATTCCAGGCTAGAATCTTGCTGGGCTGAAATCAAGAAATACCTTTCAAGTTGTAATTTAAATGTATGACAAACAGATGAGGCAGCCCTAAAGCACCAAATGTACATACTTACTTTAGAGAATAAGATCACACTTTAAGACACTGAGGTTAATACTGCCATCCAAATTAAGAGGCCAGGTTTCATTAAGCAACTGGGATTTTGGTAATCTGAGGACACAGGCATACTTCATACTATAACGAAAGGCAAGAAATCTTCATGGTCCTTGTCAATCAGGAATAAATTTGTCTCTCCAAATCTGGGGATAAGTTTAACCCTATGCTTTTGAGAGATACACCAGTGAAGCACCTGCCCAAGAAGCTGGTGTGTGCTACCTTGAAGTGCAAGGATATGCAAATAATCCATTTCTAGCTACTTTTAGAGGAGACCAGATCATTACAATATAAATGACTAATTCTACATGGAAAAAGTATGGAAAATAAAAGAATTTTATTCCTGTGTCTTGCAAGTAATTAGCTCAGTTCCTGAGGAGGTAACACAATATATAGTTCACCTCTAAATGCTGATCTACTGTTGCCTTGAGGTACTAAGGGCTATGCAGAACTGCATGTTGTAGATCTAACAGTTGAGGTGAAATTAGGCTTTGACTAATAGAGAAGAAAGCCTAGTAGATACCCAGGTTTCCACGCCACAGGCTGGCTTCACTGGAAAGATAAATGTAACTGATTTGTGCTAGCTTTTCTGCCCAAGAGCTATAGTTTTGCACATTGTTTTGGAAAATGTTTACAGGCTGGAGAAATGGGCCAGCAGGAACCTCATGCAGTTCAACAAGGGGAAGTGCAGAGTCCTACACCTGGGAAAGAACGATCCCAGGTGCCAGGACATGCTGGAAAGCAGAAAGGACCCTGAGGGTCCTGGTGGGCACCAGGTTGAACATGAGGCAGCAGTGTGCCCTTGTGGTAAAGGTGGTGAATGGTATCTTGGGCTGCATTAGGAGGAGTGTTGCCAGCAGGTTGAGGGAGGTGATCCCTTCCTGTCTACTCAGCACTCATAAGGCCTCAGCTGGAGTGCAGGGTCCAGTACTGGGCTCCCCAGTACAAGAGAGATGTGGAGCTATGATGGAAAAGCCCAGTGAAGGAGACTAAGATGATTAAGGGACTGAAACATCTCTTCTACGAGGAAAGGCTGAGAGAGCTGGGACTGTTCAGCCTGGAGAAGGGAAGGCTCGGGGGAGGTCTCATTGATGTGTACAAATACCCGCAGGGAGGGTGCAAGGCGGATGGATGGAGCCAGGCTCTTTTCCTTGGTGCCCAGTGCCAGGACCAGAGGCAATGGGCACAACCTGAAACACAGGAGGTTCCCCCTGAACATCAGGAAACACTTTTTCACTGTGAGGGTGACCAAGCACTGGCAGAGGTTGCCCAGAGAGGTTGTGGAGTCTCCGTCCTTGGAGATGTTGAAAAGCCGTCTGGACGTGGTCCTGGGCAGCCTGCCCTGGGTGACCCTGCCTGAGCGAGGGACTGGACAAGATGACCTCCTGAGGTGCCTTCCAGCCTCAGCCATACTGTGAAGTTACACTGAAATGAAGCTTCTGCATATGCTTAGCTTTTGAGAAACAACTGCTTCTAATGCTTTTCTGCTATGAAATTACTATTAAAAATACATCTGATTATCAAAATCTTTTGCAGGCTAAATAAGAGTTTATTGGCACTGAATATTAGATAGAGTTCAGAGATGTCATATTTTCCTATTGCTGTGCCAAAGCTATTAAAGCTGCACCTGAAACTAACAACTCTAAACAGGCAGTCTTTCTTCGGCTTTACTGTAAGAAAGATAAAGTCCTCTTCTTCAAAGTCTGTTTATGGATTGCTGGTTTTAATAAAAAAAATCTGACTTTGCACAACTGCTGTTCTTTAACATGCACAGTTATAACTTGTTTGTGCTCTGTATTTAAAACAAAGTGCAGAAGACAAAGTAGAAATGGTACTGGTGCTTTTTTCTTTTTCCCCAGAATGCCTGCAGCTATGATTTTCCTCTCAGTAAAGATTTTTGACCTAAAGGAATAAAGAGTAGGCAGATGCTCAGAGAACAAGTGATAAGGATCTAGGAAGGTTTTAAGACCTGCAGCTCATGACAAACTAAAATCCTTTGCAAACAGATTTACAATTAGCTTCTTAGCTATGTTCTGATGAGATTTCTGAGGACTCAAGGAATTCTTGGTGGTTCAGAAAGAGAACTTAACCTTCTCTTAATATGCCTCATGTTCTGTTAGCTATGCAGAGGCAATGGAAAACATTTGTCAAAACAGATGGCAGTGCTAGCCCCCCGCCATTGAATACAAATGGTAAGTTCAAGGTCCAGTTAATGGCGGGTGAGCCAAGAAACATTTGGAGATTTAGTTTAACATTGAATGTACCCCAAAGAATACAGTATTACAATTCCAGGACTTCTTGGCTATAGCCAAACTCTGAATACTGCAAGAACAGTCATTTCATAGTTTACACTTCCAGCCAGAACAAAGAACTGCTGAGGTACATGAAAACTAAGATGTAGCAGTTAACAAGGTTTTCAAGATTTTTGAAAAGACATGTTTGACAGCTGGTTCAGTCCAGCAGAACATTTTTGCCTAGCGCTTCATGACAGTCTACTGTGCCATTCAATTGTTTTTCATATACTAAAATAATATTTATCTTAAAAGCAATTATGTGTATAGAATATACTAAGAGACTAGATGTGAAAATATCTAGGTTTTCTATTAAAAAAAATGCTGGCATGTTACACTAAGCTTCACAGAACAGTTAGGTAAAATGTGGAAACTATGATCTGTGTAGCTGAAGTGTTTGTAATTGCTGGTGGCATGACTACTAAAAGCAAAACAAAGTTGCAGAGATGTTGTCTTACATGCATCCAATGAAATAGTTACAGAGTAATTTGTGCTTATTAAGTTAATGAAAAAAGCAATGATTTAAACAACTCACTGTTACATAAACAGATGTTACTTGCCTGAGTTTAAAATATAAATAAAGAAAAAGCTCCTACAAAGTGTTTGCAATAGTGATATCAGTGCTTTTTATTGATCCTAGTCATTTAATCATGTATTATTCTGTAAAGGTAGTTGGTTTTTTGGTTGGTTTTTTGGTTGGTTGGTTTTTTATGGAACAGATACAATGCTACCCACTGCAATGCAGTAAGTGCAATCTTATACTGCACCATGTCTGTCTCTACCTGTGTACGCTTTGCCTGTATGTTAGGAATTAGGCATCGAAGATGAGATGTGTAGCACTGTTAAAAGCATAAATAACTTCTTAGTCTTACACACAAGTGCCTGTCATCAGGTTCTGAATGTTTCTTCTCAGTTATACCTCACTGCACTCCCTTCTTCCTACTGCACACTGCAGGGAATGTACAGCCTTAACTTAAAATCAAGAGCAAGGGCTGAAAGATAACTAACATGCCTGATAGTTATCAGACTACCCATATCTGCTTTCCTCAGCTTAGCATTAATGACTTCATAAGGATTAGTTAAGGCTACCAGACCTACCCTACTTCTTTATTCTAGAATTTCTTGAACCTACAGGATAGACTTTTAAACTGATGAGTGAAAACCAAGTTACTGTTAACTATATCTTAAGGTAAGCTGTTAAATGCCCAGTGTTACTATTTTATTTATTTAGAGTTGTAAAGAAGTGTTCATGTGCGCTATACCCTGTGTTGTAACTTGTTTGTGAGTATGGAATGATGGTAGGTACTTAACTTCTATACCTGTGGTTTCAGATTGGACCTAGAGACCGTATTTAAAATCCAACTAATCTTGAAGATGTGAAAGTCTTCCTCGTCAAAACCCTTGTGATCTTTACGCAACAAATTTGGTGAATATGTCACCATTACTTCCTACGAAGCAGAATTGAGAGATATGTGAAAAAAGCTGTTAAATCTTCCCTTAAGAATTAGTCACTGAAGATCAGTGCAAGACCAATATGCAGATGTTAACACACATCAGTTGCCAGTAATATTCAACTTGGAAAACATTGTATGTTCCAAATAACTGTGGCAGATCTACAATAAAGTATGTAGAGATGTGGGAGGTAATCATTAATACTAAGGATTTTGAGGATCTTCTTGACAGATAACAGCTTGCTGTTGCAGCTGTCTTGGGAGAATTGCTGTTACTTGGAAGCAGCACACTTCTATGCCTCTTTTCTTCACAGTGTCTGGGATTAATTAAGTCTGCTGTTACCTAAATATCTCTATAGTCAAGAATCTATCTTGAAGGAAATGGCTGCAGAGATCCAAACTGAATGGCAAAGAATTATGGTTGCCAAATTGCCTTACATAGGTATTTTTTTAGCTGAGATTTTCACTGTGTAGTTAGACACTAACAAAAGTCATTCCTGGATTGAAGCATTTGGAAACAGTATAAGGGAATGGAGACGGATGTACAGAACTAGAAAACAACTCCTTTGAGTGTATCCATTATTTAAAACAGAAAAAAAAAATATCTAAGTGAATTGAGTTTTCAGAAGTTTGGCTAATGAACAAGGTACTTGAGGGGTTTTGTGTGAATGTGTTCGGTACTGTACAAACAAAAGAAATGTTATTTTCCATTAATACCTCTATAAACCTAGGTTCTTCTACTTTAATCTTACAGTGACAATAATACAACATTTTATTTCATGATTTGCTAAGGCTATTAATCCTATAAGCATAGATCACTTCGTTAAAACACAATTGAAATGTAGCAACCTGTCTACTTTATCCTCCTAGTCAAATTTGTCCTCATTTGACAGTGTTCCTTTCTAATTTTGACTTACTAAATTCTGTGAGAAAGAACAATGGTGGCCACCTCTTTCTTATTACACAGGATCAACTGATCAGATACTTTATCAGACCTTGAATTATCTCAGTGAATTCAGCTGTATGCAGTAAGCATTACTGTTATTAGGCCATGTTAAAGCAAGCATGCAATTCCTAATTCTTTCATAAACAGCATCAATATACTATGCTTAGCAAGTACCTCTTCCTCCTGTAGAACATGGTTTTGGTTTTGTTTTGAATTTTAAAATGTACCATGTCATTTTAAGTTGGTAAATGGTGTGATTTACTAACTTTCTTGATTGATAGATTGTCTTGGCATCTTGTGAGGACTGCATTCTAGCTTTCTTCCCTTAAAATACAGTCAGTTCTAAGAAAGCAGCATTATTCTTGTGAAAACAGCATTTATATATTTCTCTTGCATGTTTATCCTCAGCATCATCTTACTGGGAACATGTTTAATCTGCCAAAAGATCTTCTGAACTCTGACTGCAAACCATTCTGCAGTCCAAATTTCTCATGCAAATACGTATGAGTTCAGGTAGGTAGAGAACTTCAGGTTCTCTAAGCACGTTATCCACAACCAACTTTATAGTTTTCTGAGCTTTATGACTGCTGCATATTCAAAGCACTGTTGAGTTATTGTACTTGTCATTTAATTTGACTGTATAACTTCTATCTAGGCAGTTTGTTTTCAATCTTACCTCAGTATTCACAACCTCATCTTGCTGAGAAGTCTTACCCAGGCTCCTTATCCTGAAAACTTGGGGATTTTTATTTGATTAATTTCCATGGCTTGCAAGCAATCCAGCTTTTGTTCAGTTGGTGTTCGGTAGGCTGGGGCATGCCTCTGCAGTGCTTGGGTTTTCTTTAATCAACATATGGACTATAATATATTGTTTGTTTTGAATCTGATGTCATGGGAAAAAGTGTTGCTTGAGTCAGTATGGAAACTTGCCCAGATACGTTCAAGTTGTTTCTTCCTTGACTGTAGTATCTGCTTGAAACTTTTCACTTGCCTTCTAATGGCTATTCCTGCTCATCCACAGGCTGTTTCCAGTCCAAATATAGTGCTACTTGACTGAAAAAATCCAAGAAACGGTTCTGTTTCTGGCATGTGTTTAACAATCCCGACCAAATCCCTTCTGAAATGCCATGGTCCAGTTTGTCATAGAAGGTCACAGGCTTGCTAAGGCTGTCCCTCTGGATACTTCAGTGACTTCTGCATCTGCACGGCTAAAAAACTCTGCTGATAACTGGAATGTTTTTCAAACCCTTTTTTCCCCTCCCTCTGAAGTTGCTGTGAGGAAGCAGTGACCTAGGGTACCCTTGTGAAACTCCTATTGACCCGCCATTTGGAATGTGCAGCTAGTTCAGGGCTGTGCCCTACATCGGGGTCCTGTGTTTGGGGTTTTTTTGTACTGAAGGAGCCTTTCAGATATTTGGGAATGACTTTAAAAGCACAGCCAAAGTGATTTTATTTGCTTGGCTGCTTAACTAAAGAATATTAGTCAGGGCAAACTAATGTAACTCCACTGATATTAACAGAGCTGAGTTGCAACAACTGAAGAAAAAGCCCTTAAATTGTAGGGAAATTATTATACAGGCTGAGCTTAAAAGGCTCTAATGCTGTCTTACAGTGTTTAATACCCACCTAATTTCTAATTAGCTTTTTCTTTCTTGTTAACTTTTCTATTACACTTTTTTTCTGTTGATCTCATAGTTTTACTGTAAGAAAACAACACGGTTCTGATCAAGATAAAGCTGTCCTGAGCTGTACCTTCAGATGTATAGTACCTGGTCAGGACAAGAGGCTCAGCAGGCTTCAGAGTTTGCATGTTCCTGTTGAAATATTCAGAAAATCAAGATGTAAAGTTTCTGTTTTATAAAAACCAACTGGGATTTTTCTGTAACTCTTAACCCAGCTGATCAAGGATGGATTTTCCTGGGGACAAAAAAGATACCCTTCTAACTTCAGGGTTGTCTCGGTGCCAGATTTCAAGCTCCCGTTATAAATCATCATGGCTCTTCAGAAAACAGATGAAAAATATGAATGTTGGCAAAACCATCCTTCACTAAGTTTGTTCCAAAAATGGCTGAACTATTTTCTATCAAACTTTAAAAAAAAAAAATCCAGAGTCCAAGAAGAAGAAATTTCAACCTGACTGGTTGAAGTTTGACATATTTGAAAACTAAGGTATGTAATTAAATAATTAGTCAGACTGAACTGTCAGTATCACAGTGTGCTCACCTTTTAAAAGTCACATAAAGACTAAAGGGAAGGGTGAAGATACGTCTATTCTGTTTCTTTCTAACAAAAGATACTTTGGTAGGCAGACAAGGTCCTTGAACAGAACTGGATGCTATAGGACATCGTAAGTGGGTTTCAGTGGTGGAATTGAATATAGCGTGGGTAGCATTTATTTATTAGCTACCTGGATGCTATTGGAAGATGTGAAAAAATGTTTGTAGATCATATATTTTTTAAATATACAGAAAAGAAATTCTGGAAAGTGTAATCAACACTTTTTTAAATTTGTTAATTTTGCTTAACTTTTTCCAGGATGCTTCCCAGCATGTAGCCAATTTGTGTGTGGCTATTAAACTATATATATGAAAAAAAAATTTCCTTTTTCACTTTCACTAAAGGAAAAAAAAAAAAAACCACAAACCCCCCCCCCCCCAAAACCCCACAACCAAAAAAACCCAAACTGTCATCCATTACAGAATAGTGGTCATGTTTTGCAAATGCTGCAAAACATTTTCTGGCATTCTAAGTTGTGTTGCATGCTTTCTTAGTTTCATGTAAAATGACTTTGATCATACTCTCAGAAGTGATGTTAGTAATCATTTCTTAACACACTATGGAGTTAGGTCTACCTCAATGTCATCTGACTAACCACTCCTATTTTTGTCAGCATTAGAAATATTATATAATATGGTTTGCTGAGGAACTACGTGTAGGGAGATCTTTGGTTGCTGTTAGCTGGCTTTGGATGAGTTGCTGAAGACTGCAAAACCTAAATAGTAAAAAGGGGCTAAGATATCCCAGCTTTTCTCAGGCAGTACTCATCAGAGAGGGCAAGTGTGTAATGTCACCAAAGAATTAAAAATATGCTTATGGAACAATGCGTATTCTACTATCTAAAGCACTTTGGATTTGAACTCAGTGGGGGACTAAGTTATAACCGAAGCCTAGAGACCTCATTGAAGTCAGTCTATTCTGGACACCCTTAAGTTGCAATGAAGATGATGACAATTTAATTTATCTACAAATGGACTCAGAATAAACAACTACTTGAATGCAATCTTCCTTTTATTCAGAAGCTAGGATAATGCTTTTTGTTAGCTTGTCTCATCTATTGCATTTCCAGGCCATCTACCAACACAGTTAGTTATCCCTTTAGCTGCTCCTATGTATATGATGATGAGAGAGAAACCAGGAGCCAGACTGAGACTATATGGACTATCATGACACCTTTGTCTGTTGCATTCAATGGGTTTTGCTCAGAAAAAAAGCATCTGGCCCTGAGGAACACCACTTGGCACTGACAAATGTGCATGTATTCTGATATTAGAACTGAGGGATCATGTCCTGAGATTTCTTCTTGGTTACTAGCCTGTATGACTAGTGTTTTTAAAATAGTGGAGGCGATATCCAGGATATTTTTGCTATTTATAATTCCCATTGTTGTAACTCTCTGGGGATGATTAGATCGGATGACTTCAGTGGTGTGATAGCTATTGATATAAATAACTTTCCAGAAGATATCCTTATGACTTCAGAACAAATTAGCCACTAAGAAAAACATTTCTGAAGGAGTTTAGAGTCCTAGCTATTTTCTGAAAACCACAGTAGGCACTGATCTGCATACAGAAGAGCTAAAAATGTTTAAAAGCTAATCTTTGGGTGCCTAGGCTTTTCATTGAAAACAAACAAACCCAAACAAAACAAAAAACCCAAAAAACAATTTCAAACACCTAGGTCCCATTATCAGGAGTCACAGGCTCCTCGGTTTCTTAAACACTTCTGAATATTGTGGTTTCTGAGAAGTTTAGAGAAAATGGAAGAAACGCTTACCTAGATGAAAGACAAAATAAACTTTATGTATTCATCAGTGATCAGAAACAAATAGTGTAGTTCAATGAATAGCTAGGGAAATCTGGCCAAGGGACAGACAATTATCCAAAACTCTCTACTTATTTGAAGCATACTTAAAGTCTGCTGTTGGAAAAGGTCTTTCCTGTGAGACTTCCAGTGTTTCCTGGTTTCAGACAGGAAAGGAATAGTTAGTGGGAGAAGTGCCTCTCGCTCTATTTTGGTACTTCTGCTTCTGATGCCTGAAGAAGGGAAGCAGAGGTATGGTGTGTGTTTGACAATAAATTAACGAACTTCTAATTGCTCTTCCATGTGGATTTATTTCATTTCATGTTTTGGCTGTGATTTTAAATCATGTTTTTGTGGACTAATGCTGAGGAATTGTTTCACTCTTCCCTGGGATGACCAAAGATTTCAGGCAGTCCAGAGGTCTAAATAACCAAAAGGTGAACCTGTTTGTCATTCTTTTCCTTTCTAAATGTGAGTTCATGCACCCAAATACTCAAACTTTGTGTGTCTGCCTGTGTGTGTGTGTATACAAGTACAATTTGGATAACCTTCTTAGTTTACCTGTGAAAACTGGAATTCCTAAGACCCGACTGTTAATTGATTGAGAGACCTTGGATGTCATAGGAATCTGCCCCTACAATTCAATGATTTCATCAGAAAAGACTTTAGCTAGCAACAGAAAACACTGAAAGTTTTTGACATGTTCTCACACTTGGGTTTTTCAATTATCTGACTTATGTGGAAAGCTGCTTCTAGCCCATAACAGGTGTGCAAATAGCATCCTATAAAGATTTGCTTGATTTATTGAAAAGACAGATACTACCATGGCAGCAAAACATTCAAGGTGTTTGAGGTAGCCACAACTCTTTACCTTAGCAAAATGAATTTAGCTAAACATTATTCCAATATGAAATGCTTGCCATACTGTGATGTGCTGTTTGCTATGTGGAAACACAGATGTTCCTCAGCTCAGTAATGCTCCATGCACCTCAAAACTTTCCTCTCTGAGTGACAGCCCTGCTTTTCTTGGTGAATATTTTAGAAGTGTTTCAGAGCCATCTAAAATCGGGAACCTCCAGCGAATGAGCTAATCCCTTGGCCAAGGAAATATGAATATATTTGAAATTTAGTAAAACCTTTGAGACTTGCTGAAGTTGCCTAATGCTAATCAGTCAGCAAGACTCTGCAGAGCAGGAACAAGGCTGGCACCATGTACTCCCTGGTGCCAAGGGAGTACAATCCTTGCCTGTCACAGTAAAATTAGTGTTGCTTTAGGTAAATGAACTGCAATGAACCTTTCTACAAAAAAAAAAAAATCAGTTATTCTTACCTACCTAATGAAAACGTAGAGGATTACTTAGTATATTTACAGTGAAATAAGTGTATTGTCGTGCTGAATTACATCAGTGGTATGTTACCATAGATAGTGGAGACAAGTAGCAAATGCTTCTGAAAAGCGTAGGAAATGCAATTGTAAGATCACATGCAATAATCTACTCATAGGGGAATGTTTCCCTTAATTAGAGACTGTTTATAATTTGGAATGATAGACTTGCATCTTTTCAAGACTCTTCTTCTTATTTCCAGTTTAATCTAGATGACATTGCTAGCCTTGATGTAAACACTAGGGGATGCAACCATATCTGTGGGAAAGAGGGAAGCTTCTTTTCATGAGACTTTATACGTACTAAAAGACAAGCTTTAGGTAAACGGATTATAATATAAGCAGCTGACAAAAGTAAAAGGTATCCTATGTAATATTCCAAAAAGAGTAATTTGATCAAATTTGTTTCTGCATCTACTGCAGACTGAAAAGCTGCTTGAGTTCTAGCCTATTTTTCTAACCAAAAGTTATTCCCTGAAGTTTCTTCAGGACCTGGATAAATACGTACATGCCTTAACAAACAAACAAATATATCAGTATTCATTTTCAGTTCTACTCATTCCACAGACTAAATGTATAAGAGCAGTGCTGTTCCCTCCATCCTTCCAGCCTTCAATTGTCTGCAAATTTCAGATGACTTGAGATGAGGGGAGCGTGCAGTGTCCATACAAACCACTGAGCTAAGGCTATTTCAAAATTTGGTTGGTGTAATGAGCTCAAGCTCTCCATTTCCGCCCCTCTAACATGTATTAATATGGGCTTCCTTACCAAAGGAAGCGTTTCTCATGTGAATGTATAATAAACAATCATGTTTCTCCCTTTCTGCTTTATCACTGAATGCTGTCTTTTATAAATTATCCACAACTGTTTTGTCTGTTTCTTAAAATATTTTCTTTCCTTGTTGAAGTCACTGATTAAGGCTAATGATTATTATGCACTGTGTTTTGTTTAACAAGTTTCTACTTTGATTGCCAGGAGATGCCTAATCTCTTAACCTGATCTTCTGCCAGGACTTTTTAAAAAAAAAAAAAAATCTCTTTTGCCCATCAAGCCAAGTACTGGATGAGGGAATTATTCACCTGAGACCACCAAGTACTGTCATGAGCTAAAGCTCTGCAGCAGATCTGTAAAAGGACAAGGGGAGAGACTTGGCCAGTGCATTATGTTCCCAGTCAAGTGTCATACTTGGGTGTATTTGACTAGAATTTCTCCACTGGAAATAAAGGAGGTATTCAAAAGAGAGATTATCTGAAGATACCAGGGAGGAATTCTGTTGCTTGCTCTGGTATTTTTTGAGTGTCAGCAAGCTGGTGATCCGAGACACTACCAAGACAGTTCTTTGCTGCAGAAAACTGGCACTGAGGAAGCTGCCACCTGGCAGAGTGGTGTGTTACTGCCTCCTTTTTCTGTGCTGCTGCTGCTCCCTGGTGTGAGGGAGAGGTCATGGTAGAAATCCATAATTCATTAGCCACGTTAGGTACTCTTTTTCTCATGTTTGCTCTAGATTGACTGTGATAGTGGCAGAGAAAAAGAATATTCACTTGCTTTCATCTCTGTCCTTGTAACTGTGAGATTTTTAGTCCTCTCTATGAAATTTCACACAGACTTATTTTTAGAGACTTGTTCTGTGAAACCATTTAGATTCCTAAAAAAAAATTAAAAAAATCCTACTTTTCAAAGAACAAATTTAAAGTTAACCAATCTCTGCTGTCCTGCTTGATCTGGATTTACTGCTTTCAAAAAATAAACACTTCTACAATCTGTATGACTACATGGAGTAATTCCCTGTAGCAGGCAGGTGATGTATTTGTTCAAATTAACTTAATTTTCAACACTAAAATCTAATCAGATGCAAAATATAGTAGAAGAAAGAATTAAAAAACTAACACTATTCTCCCATTCTAGCTCCATCAAAAGTTTTCTCATTTTCATATCCTGACTTCTGACACAAGATACTTTAAGATTTGATAGAATAAGTTGATTATATTGAGTCTAAGCTTCAGAAGAAAGTATTTTTGTTCCCTGTTTTTGATCAGAGATACCTTTCTAATTAAGGAAAAAAAAAAAAGAAACAGCAAATAAATCCTTCATGGTCAATCTCTAGGGAAAAAAAAAAAAAAGGCTTTGAAAAGATGTTTGAATTGCAAATAGACACCTTTGCTAATGCATTCATAGTGCTGCCAGGCTTGAATTGCAGATGGCCACTGTTTGAAAGCTTATCAAGTTACTCTTTCATCCCACTAACAGATGGTGAAGTAGCAAAAGTCAGGTCTCACTTTTCAGGGATCTGTCTTCCGTACTCTCTTGACCACAGGGTAGGAGAATGAAGGTCATCCTGTGGAAACATGGCAGACATTTACACTTCAGTATCTGGGTGTAACTGTGTGCTGGCTCTGACATTTGGAGAGGAATCACGAGGGGTTTGTGATAAAGGTCCAGTATCCTGTTCTTGGAGGGTCTGGGAAGATTGACCATCATCTGAGCTTACCACCCTTTCTTCAAAACCTGACCTTGTAGCAGAATACTCTTTGGCTTATAAAGAAAGATATTTCTGAAGGATAAGCTGTCTCTTGCTTTATCGTGTGTATCTTAAACCACATGTGCCCTTCTAGAAGGTCTTAGTCCCATCACTTCAAACGATGGACAACAGATTTCACTATAGCACTTGTAATATACCTGTCTGTGATGTGTCCTTTCCTTGATTCCAGTAGGCAATTTATTGTAAATTAGCAAGCAAATTAATTGATGTTGAAATCCCTTGTTGTGTCTTTTCTATGAGCCCTTTGTGTTGTGGTATATGGGTTTGATTTTTTTTTTTTAGGCTTTTTCTAGGAGACCTTACTAAAGCATTAACAAGACATAAACACTGCAACGGCTTCTAGGCTTTGATATTGATATTGGCTCCTGACACACTTCAGATAAAGAGGTTTTTCTGCACCAGTTTACATTATAAATTGTCAGGTAATTTAGTCTACAAAGAAAACGTGCAAGGGAACGTATGAAAGCAAAGTGAACGCTCTTGGGCTTTTGTGATGGACTAAAACAGCAATATAGCCATTGTGGTGGCTTTGTGGAACAGTGCCACTCTGGAGAGTGGCCATGGGGATGGACAAAGACATGAGGGTAGGAGGGGGTCCCATTATTAAGTTTTCTACAGAGTGCATGAAAACCGCATCACCAGTGCGGGGAAATGTAGACTTCTGGCATTTCTGTTGGTAGCTCTCCACACTGCTGCGATAAAACAAATGCATACAGGGTAGGATTAGTGGCTTGCTGTCCAGTTGCCTTTGAGGCTATATTTACCTTCATGTCCACAGAAATTCACATGTGCTTGAGGACATCAATTATCCTCAACCTTTATATTTTCTTAGAATAGTTGGGGAAACACTTTTTCTAAAATAATGTCCATTATAGACCTGAGTTTTCTTCTTCCTTCTCTACTTGATAACCAGGAGGTCTGAATAGCTATGGCATGTATACTCTTCCATTTATATATAGAGAAAACAACTATAAAAATGTTGGAACATTGTTTGAATAATAATTAACTTCAAACTGAAGGTAATAATAAATTATTCTCCATTTTATTCCCACTATTATGTAGTTGCTATTCATTTTTGTGTTAGTCTGTGTCAAGAGATTTGATAGTATCTATTGATCTGTTTAAAAATTTGGAGTGAAGAATTTGTACTCTTCCAATTGGTTTAGGTATCACAGAAATCCTGCGGTTTATAAAGGTGACACAGAAAATAATTTAGTTGCCTTTTGAGGTCAATGATGGTGATAGCTTGGGGATTTAGTTGGGCACTTGAGCCCAGCTTCTTTAATCTGTCTTCAGTGGCTCTCACTCTAGCTTGAATATGGAGTGGAAGAGAGAGCCAGATCTAAGCAGGGACACCGCCGCAGGTAGAAGCGGCTTGTAATTCAGCTTAGTTATTGCAAAGGGTATGGATGCAAAAAGCTGAACCACCCGGCTCTGTGTTCAAGCTGAAATCTCAGCATTGCTACCACAGGTGGTATAGGTAGTGTGACTTCTCTGCACAAGACCTGTTGTCCTCTGAAAGTGGGGCCCATTTGTCCAAATGAGTCCCTCAAGGCTCTGTACTCTGACAGAGAGCAAATAATTTAAGGTAATGAAAAAGAAACTTTGAATCAACTGCCTATACTCAAATGTCAGAAGGAGGTTCTTCCTAATATTAAGGGTCTTCAGTTCTAAGTGCAAATTTTCAAGCCATAGCTGAGTAACTTAATCATTTACCTTTCCAGCCATGGTAAATTGTCTTCTTATGGGAGAACTGCATGCAGAAACTAGTTTGATGCTAGTTTGCTGTAGTAAAACAGGGGGGGGCAAGAATTATTACTTGAGCTGCTCAGCCTGGTTTTAAGGGTGTTTTTGCTGTGAGGGAGAGCTAAAACCAGAGCTAATAAATACAAGGATCTTCTCTTTAGTGCTTGTCTTCTTGTTTGTGTTGCAGATCTGCAGCTGATACGTGATTGCTAGTTCTTTGTGTGTATGACCTTGCATAATAAACCAGCTGAATTCAAATGTATTTTTCATAGCTTCCTCTTCTGTTCATGCTCCAGTCTTCTCTTGCTGGAAGGAGCTGGCATGTCATTGCATTTTTGCAAAAGTAATAAGTTCCTCTTGAAGGGGTAAATCAGAAAGTCATAATAAAACACAACAACCCAGACAGCTGACAACATGTTTTAGAAACAGCTGAAAATGAAATGAAAAACCCTTCAAACTTGTTGTTCTCAAGCTGCTTGTGTTAAATCTGTTCTGTAACTGCTGCCTGCACAAATGTAGTAGGAATTAACCTTTTCTTGTGTTACTCTAAGACAAACACCACTCTGGAAGTGGATAGTTTACAACATGTGTAGTACTGTAGTGTAGTACTGCACATGTATGTATTTGAAATACTGACCTTTAGACCCCAGTACCTACAAGTAAACTCCTTTTGCACTGTATTCCTTACTATACTTTAACACCTTTTTAAACTCGGTTGTGAATTAATTTTGTACTTTCTTGGACATTCCCCCCCCCCCCCCTTTCTTTTTAAAAGCATATATTAGCTTATATATCTATAGATAGTTCTTTCAGAAATTATGGAGCTTATAAAAACTCTTAAAATAATTAGAAAGGGTTTGAAAATGAAATGAATGCAACAGTCAGTTATCCAGAATTCAAATGTGTGCAAGTGCTTTAGGCTCTAATGAGGTAATGGATAGTCTGCAGCTCTTTCTGAAAAATTTTGTGTACCTTTTAATTTCAAGCTTATGAATAGTGGCCTTGGAACATGTTTTGATTATGATACAACTTCAAGTTATCTGCTGCCCTACTTTGATTCCCATGGCAGTATCTTTCAGGAGTTCTCTTGGTTTAAAAAAAAAAAAAAAAAAAGTCTTTGATACATGACTAAATGCCTTAAGGTACAGAAGAAGGGCACTTCTGTCCTTGCATAAATAGGGAATGACAGCAGTAGACAGGAGCAGAAAACTTCAGGATGAGTTGTGGGAAATCTCTAGATGCATTTTTTTTTTCATGATTGGTTAATGAATTCATGGGAGTGGAATTCAAGGTGGAGTCTTTTTCAAGTTATTTCTAAAAGTGAATAGCTATGGTGCTTACATGAACTGCATAAAATGCTTTTGTTTAGGTGCTTTAATGAAAGTTGTTGGATACCAGGCTCTTCTCAAAGCGTGGCCCTAAGTCACTGTAGTTGTGAAATAAGATTGAATCGATCAGGTGCGTACAGATCCCATTCATTCTGGTAATAAAATAACACTGCCCATCTGTGAGCAATCTGAACAGAGGGTAATTTCATAAATATAAATTTTATTAAATAAATACAACAAAGAGTTGGTAGTTTTTGTCACAGGATGGAGACCTGTGTAGACCCCTGTGACCTCTCTGGAAATTAGAAAGCAGGTAGAGAGTGGTTCCTGTAAATGCTCTACCTTTCATGCTCAAGTATAACCTTGGCATTCACTTCCTTTATCTTAAGGATACAAATATATAAATATAACGGAAAATAACTAGAGTTACACGTTTGATAAATTACCACTGTGACCTTGATCATAGCCTGAAATATCAGCTTCATGTGGTATCAGCTAAGGCTTTGTGTCATGATCTGTCATTTGTGCAGCTGCCAGATGCTCACAAATTTGTTGACTATGAAATTTGACAATAAAAGCATTGTGGGAATTTATTAAAAAGTCTTGATTTGTTTGTTGATCTTCATCTTAACTATTTTGATACATGGCTATTTAGAAGTTATTGAGCAAAAAGTGAGGACACTCAAAAGTAATTATTGCAATGGCTAACCTGTTCCTAAATGCCATGTAAAAACCTGAATGACAAAGTTAAATTTCCATATATGAAGAACAGCATGCAAGGATTAATTATATTTGTTAGGAAACCATAGTAAATTGATATTCACTTTTATAGATGCCTATTTAATAACTTAAATGCACCAGTAACCTAATGCTCAGAAGAAAACAATATCTCAGCAGTACCTCCATAATTGAGACTTCAGTTCCCAGTGTCAGGCTGCCTTCAGGGAGTGTGCTGTCAGGAGTCTAGACACATTTTTGTGATACCCGATATTGTTGTTTCAATGCAATAGGCAACTTCACGTTCAGCTGGAGCAGCGCAAATGATAATATTATGGCATGACAGTGTTATTCTTTTAACGGATGGTTTGTACCTCTAACAAGGAAAGTTTTATGAAATTTGTATTGGCTTGGTTTACAGAAAGCATACCCATTTAGTGGTTCACTTTGCTGTAACTTTTCTATTTTACATTATTGCTTGGTGCATAGGGAAAGAATTGCTTAAAATTTTTTTCCTTTCCTCTATTTTTCTTGCGTTTGTCTTTAAAAAGCTCCAAAAAATTTCTGTGTACAATGTGGTTTGAAATAGAAAAAGATATTAACTTTGAACAGGCATTTTGTTTTAGTAAGTATCCATTTCAGGACTCTTGTGCATTTATTGGTGTGAATGGCACAGCTTCAAAGGATAAAGATAAATATTTCATTCTTAGTGTTGAAAAGAACCTACTGTCAGCAGAAAAGCTTTTTGAACTGGTTGGAACCTAGATCTGAGAAGTTATTAATTTCTGACATCTCTTAGGCTATCTCTTTTCTTTTTAGCTTGCTTTACTGAACATCATTTGCTACAGCCAAAATAACTGGCACCATCTTGTCCGGAGTGGAAGGCTTGGGGCAGGGGAGGATCGGCACCAGGTGCTCTGCTGTCTGTGCCAGTGTCCCAGGCTTGTGTGGAGTCACACTTGGGCACCCAGAGAAGTAACCTGCCTTTCGGTTATGTCAGTATCTTCTGTGTGCAGTTACCTGCAAATCCTTGAAATCTGGTATAGGGGCCTAACATCTAATTTATGAGTTTAGGAATTCAGGTCTGGAAATTTTGTCTTAATCCTTTTCTATAGTGGGAGTGCCCATCTGCACACAAATGTGAAACCTAACCTGAACCAATCTTTTTCTGGAAGTGAGCTGTACATAGAAATTTGACCTGTGAAGATGCCCCCTATTTTATTAAAGTCCTTTTTATGTTTGGTTGGTTGGTGGTGTTTGTTTTTTTTTTCTCCCCCAAACCTTTTCAGTTTATCAAGCTTAGGCTAGGATGTGAAAATCCATCTATGCTCTATTTGCCTATTACACCCTCCCCTGAGAAGGAACGTTTTGCAGCCTACGCCAACAATACTGTGTGGTGCAGACAAGAACCTCAAGCCTTGTGGCAGTTGCACAGTCCCAACAGGTGACGCTGTTGGAGGAGAGCGATCGATCCGGGTGACTGACTGCTGTGCCCCAGCAGGAAAGGGACTCTTTCTGGTGCTTCTCGAACTCTGTCCTCCACTTGGGTTATCTCATTGCAAGGCCAACGAGGGCATCGTGTGTCCAGCACAACTCGCAGTGAAACTGCTTTCTGCAAACACTCTGGTAATATTCTTGTCTTGCATTCTGAAATTCTCTCGTGTTTCAGTAAAATATGGACCATATCTTAGATGCTGGTTTGTCCTGTTTGCTGCTGTGACACTTCCCACCCTTCACTTCCCAGGTGAAGCAATAGGAATGGTGTATGTGTAGAGGTAACATTAAAAAGTACTTGTATGTTGTAAATTGGCCATTTAGGGGAGGAGAAGAAGAAAGCATGGCATTTTATTTTGTTGCTGGTTTCTCCTCTCCTTTCCGTTGGCTCCATGCCTTTTCCTGAGGGCAAGGGGGAACTGCCCAGCACCATGTGAACTTGGCTTGGCTGTGAAGCATCAACAAGAGCTGCATGGATCAGTGTTTGGAAATAGACTAAAAAAATATTTACATATCGGAAAAGGTTTTAGAGATTTTCTTTCTGTCCAGCTCAAATTTCAACTCTTCGAGCAGGATCCACAAAAGACCATTCTTGAAATTAAGCTCCTATACCAGATTTGACATCAAGAAGACACAATGACAGTTTGTCCAAATTAAGGGACTTGAAATCGGTTTTCTCTGGGAAATGTTTAATAGTATTCCTTATGCTAGAATGAATTGATAGATCACAGGATTAATGCTTTCTCTAACATTATGTTCTCTGCTTCTGAGGAAATACCAAAGACAAAATGTTCGGTGTATTTATCCTCAGAATACCTACTGGACTCCAAAGACTTCCGCAGCTGAGGGGATAGGAAAAACAACCATGGAAATTTAAAATTCAGACTCCTCAATAAGAAAAAGCAAGAGTCTTCAGTTCACTACTTAATAGGTTCTTAACCCTTAGAAACAATTTTTTTAATATTTCAAAATAACTTTCATCATAATGTAATATCCCATTTGGGTATCTTAGAAAACTGAAAGATCACAATTTTTTCATTTTACTTGAACTAAAACAGTGATAAAAACGAAACAGGTTCGTATTCCTGGTTTTAACGGTGAGTCCCTAAATAGACCCCTTGAAAAAGCTTTTACAAAGCCAAATTACTTCTATAGGTGGAACTTAAGTGGAAAAAATATTTAGTGTGAAATACATTTTTGTACCTCCCCTGAACCTTCCTTTTTCATATTTTTGGTGCTGGTTGGAACCCCAATACCTCATATTTCTTTCCCATGTGGAATGTTTTCAAGGGGCTCAGAAGACAACAGGCTCAGGTCTCACCCCAAGACCTCAGACAAAGGTTTCATTTACTGCAAGTTGGTTCTTTCTTTCCTAGCCCTGCTTTTCTTTGAATCTGAAATAATTTTCAGTTTCATTGCCAAGAATTAAATTAACCCTTGTGAAATAGAACTTGAAACAGGTATTGATTTCAGATTTCCTTTCTTCCTGAGAAATAGGTGCATGTGAAGTATCCTTTAATCATGCATCAACCAAATTATTTTTTAATGAACAGTTTAATAAATGGCATCTTTCTTGGAATTTTTCATTATTAAGGGAGTCTAAGGTAGTTTATTTGTAGGTATATACACAGTAGAGACAAAAAGAATTTTTTGTGACTTACTGGGTATTTCATATGAAACATATCTGAGCAGTAACCTTAAGAAAAGGTCAGTTAAATTCATGGTCTTTCACAGAATTACAATCAGGAAGAAAAGAACCTGTTAATGGCAAAAGAATAATAAATGTTCAATCTGAGGGATGGTATTGTAGCTTGTGGCCTTGCAGAAGGTAGCCTCCATTAAATGCATGCTCAAGAAATCATCAAACAGCATTGATACACTAATGCTAGTGAGTTCCTGTGTTTTGGAAGACAGATGCATTATTTAGTTCCCTTTTTAGTAACGGAGGAAGCGGATCTATTTAGGAAAGGTGAGGTGCCATCCAAACTTGCTCCCGTGTCGGCAGCAATGCTAGATTAATTTAGAGCAAATGCAAGTGACAGAGATAATGAAGAATGATGGGGACAAAGGGACAAGATAGCCAATACTGGCTGGAGGTAGGTCAAAGGTTTCTGGCCGTGATCCCTTTTATTCCTGTCTTGAAGGCAGCAGCTGTTCTTCCCACTCATCAGTAGATGGAGGGCTTAAACACTTCAACACTCTTCCCCCCCCCATCTACTATACTTTTGTCATCAGTGCACAAATTAGGCTGTTGTGGTGTGGCTGAAATATATAGTGGAGTTATTAACAAAATATTTAATTGGAAGGATCTAGAACAGAGTCCCTGGTCATATCCTAACTGAGAGAGTAATAAAAATTGTCTTCAGCTAGAAAACAGATGTTTCAACACAATTCCATTTCAAAGAAATGTTTGAAAGTGTTTGTTTTAATACCTCATTGAAACAAAACCAGATTTTTGAAACCTTGAATGCAACCATGAGATGGATTTGTTCCCTGGCCAGCTCTGCACTTCAGTCTGATACCAGGTGTTTCTGCTGTCGCCAGCTTAGGTTTCCCTGCCCATTGCGTAGTAGAAATCAAGGAGCAACTCTTCTTACACCTTTACCTGCAAGTTTTTCAGGCTATGAAAGGAAGGATGGTGAGGAAAAGGAAAGTGCAGGAAAAGTATCTGCTGAAGAAATGGAAAGATGACAGCCCTGTTGAAAACAGGGAAACTAATGTCAGAGTAAATTGGGAGTAGCAGTGCAAGTTAGCGGTTCTAATATCTGTAAAAGGACGAGACTGTATCATTCACAATGGAAATAATCTGTAAATCATGCTCTCCCCAGATACAAATTGCTGTGTGTCACCTCCTGGCTGAGGCCCTGCCCTGACCCCGACATGTTCTCCCTCATCAGTCTTTTTGTATGGAGACACTGACACGTGTGGTCAGTAAACCTAATGTAAGGCATGGGTGGGTGAAAACGAGCCTTGGGCAGGCACTCGATTTGACTAGATTTAGACTTGCTCCTGAGAGCAGCCCTTTTGGGCCCCAGACCTGGTCATATGGGCCCACTTTCTAGTTTAGTGCTAGGAAAAAACAGCCTGGGCTTTGATCTTTTTCTCCTTTCCTATTCCTTTTTCTTGTCTCCTAGTTATACTTTCTTAATTTGTCCACCCACTCTACTCCCCTTTTCCTTGCTTTTTTTCTTCCATATTTCACAGTCTCTCTTCTCCCGTGTTTTCCATATGCTTGCTTTCTTGCTCCTTTTTCCTACATTCTTCCCTCAAGCCATGACAGCTTTTAGTTACAATGAGAAATGACATATTGTGAAGGTGCTGTATTTTCCAACCTCTTCCCATACTCCGAGTTGGGAGCAAAATGTTCCTGGTGTGCTGCCAGCTGAACCTCTTGCAGTGCTACAAAGCTGGCTCCCTCCCATGCGTGTACTCCAGGGATGCACTCCCACAGCATGGGCTTTTTGTCGGCTATTTCCTACGTGGCTGGCCTTCTCTTCCTTTCCGGCACAGGACCGAGCAATTATAAATCAAACTATTTAGAAAAACTGTCCTTAAAGCCTAGAGGTAGCAGATCTACTTATTATAACACGCATCTTTCTGGTGAAAATGGTAAAAACTTCATTACGCTCAAAATGTACGTGCAGTTATCTTATATTTAGCATGGCAGTTAGACCTATTTGAGACAGCAACATAATTACTGTATTCACTCTTTTGGATGGGTTGGGATGGAGTGTCACTTTATTTGCATTTTCTTTCAACTTCAGGATTATATGGGGATCTAACTATCATCTACTCATGTTAACCAGGCAAGCCCAGACTGTCTTCCTTACAATGTATTAAGAAAAGGCTTAAGACTTTATTCTGCTATAACTTCTGGCCTCTTTGTTTAGCAGCTGTTCACATCTTTTATTTTAAGCTCGTAAGCTTGTTACTTGACATTTATTTGCAAGAACAACAGATGCCATCTATTACCCTGCCTATCTTAAAAATTACTTCGGCCTTTTTGTGTATTTCTCCAATTAGTGCATTTTTAAAACATGTTTTTTTTCTCTCAAGTGCATTCTGAAACTCTGGAAATACTACTGCTTTCAGCATAACTCTGCAAACAGAAAAAAAGCTTATTATTTGGGGAAGAAAGGTATGGTAGAAACAGCAAATAGAACACAATGAAAAGCAAATGCTTTGCTCATGTGAATGCTAATTTGTAGCTTTAAATCATGAGATATTGGCCCAGTTTCTGTCTTTAAAATTAGATTCCTTTTAATATAAAGAGGCAGTAAGATAAAACATTTCATGGTGTTTGTCAGCGAAGGGGAAGGCATGGAGCTTGAGGAGAGGTGTTACATAACATGTCCTATAAACACTTCTGTATTTATAGTACTTTATTAGTACGTCTTCCTCCTTTTGCTGAGATTGCTAGCCTGAAGATCTATTCCTTATATAGCAGGCAAGCATTGCTTTACCTCTGCTGTACTGCCAGTGTTTAGGCTCTCCCAGTGTGTCCTGTTCTTGGCTATAAGCTCAGAGAAGAGAGTTGAGTCCCACATCTTTACTGAACTTTCTATCACAAAAGCAGCTTTGTCTTTGGTGTTCAGATATTTTGGGAAAAGTTTAACTGTTTATCTCGGAGTAAAAGGGTATGCTGACAGTAAACACTTTACCTCTGTTTTTTTGGGGGTTTATTTCTTCAGGTGTGTTGTTTCTAGATGTACAATAAGATGAAAGAAAATGCAAGCCTGTGAGAAGCAGCTCTAATCTCCTCTTCCAGGCCAGGCAATGAACAGCCCTGGTGTGTCTGGGCAGAACTTGGAAGAAGTGTCCTCTCCCATGACTCCACTCATGTGTGCTTGCGGTGTAGTGATACAGCAGGCACTTACTGTCACACACCAAGTCTGTGGTAAACCAGCCATGCTGCCCTAACAAGGGTTAGACCACCCTTCCACCTCCTGTGGGACCCTACAAGCTGGGCTGGCAGGGGCTCCTGGCATACCGGAGCAGCCCAGCACTCCCTGCTCCACTGCAACAGCCTCAGAGCAGGGTATGTGTCTTCATTGTCAACACTCCAGTTAATAGTCCTTGTTTTAGCTCAAAACCCACAGAGGTGGAGTGTTTTAGCTTAAAAACTGTGCTGCAGTCAGTGGTGGCTGAGGCAGACGAACAATTCCTGATCTGTCCCCAGCCACTCGCAGCTGGATTTGCAGAAATGTCTTGGACAGATGCAGCAAAATCCTCTAGGACTCATCTGTCCAGATCCTTCATCAAATAACACCAGTGTCCTACATATAGCTAGTCTTTTTCATTTGAGGTTTATTCTCTCGACTTCTAGAGATATTGGTGCCCGTGACCTTTTCTGGCCTTGTGCTGTGCTAGAAATCTCTGCATACTCTGTACTGCCTGTGGCCAGATTCAAATTGTGAGCATATGGTACTCCCCATTAATCCTTTCAGTTATTCTTTTACAAGCTTCTGGCTGCCTTCTCACAGCCATGTGTCATCTCTAGCACAGCTACTTACAGTCTCTAGGAAATTTTGCATCACAAACCATCTAGTTTTAATTGTTCGTTTTCTCTTGGGAAATTCAAAACAGAGGACACAAATATGTAAAGCAAGAGTGTGTGAAGAAAGATGGGTTTTAATTTGTTGACATTTCCAATATGCCTGTAATTAATTTGCTCTTAAACAGAGGCAGCTGTCCACATGAGCACACTCAGACTTGAAATTTGGCTACTGGGAAGAGATGGAGGAAGGAGCTGGAGCTGCATCCTACTCTTATGCCCTTTAACTCCACGCAAACTGGGCATGTTCTGGCCTCCCCATCTGTTTCAAATGGGACATCTATCTATCTGTTATTTTGTTCTGTTATTTATTAGTTTCAGAGCATACAATTCAGTCCTTACAATTTGTGATTGTTGCAAGTTAAGAGCAGTGGACTAGAGGAACTGCCCTTCAGTAAAATGCGAGGTGCTGTTAGCACAGGAGCTAGCTCCACATCTTCAGGGAAGCTATTTAAATGCAGACAAACATATATTTTATTAGCTGTTAGGTTACTAAGGAGTTATTCACTCCAAATAATAGTAATCATAGTTAAATTTAGACACATACCAAGTTAGCATGTTAAATAATAGGAGGAATAGATATGTTTAGAAACTAAGTTATACTTAAACTAGCTTGTGCCTGTATTTGCAACGGCAACAGTTCCAGTGCTACTGTTCGAGAAGCACAAGGACTGCCCAGGTTACTCCTCTAAGAAAAGCGCATGAAGCAAAGGAGGTCTCCTTGTGCCAGCGCCGAGGGATTTTGATTATATTGTAGTGAGTGGATGACCATAGGCATTTTGTCTGTCAGGCACAGTCTTTCCAGCATCCCTGATGGGTGTCGTGAGTGTCAGCACTGTCCCCCACCAAGAGGCATGGCTTGAAGTTGGAGCATTGCCCTTGAGTCCCTGATTATAAAACAAAACAAAACCCTGGATAACTAAGAAGGAATTCTTCTTTTGTTCTGTAAGCTCCTTGGGTCAAAGGCCCCGCAGAAATCTCAATTATTGTTATTGTTTAGTATTATTCTTGGTAGGAGATGTGGGCAAAATCCTTTCAAACAGGAAGTTCTCTTATGGCTATCTTCTGAGCAACTCTAATCACATTACATTTTCTCCCCCTTCAAAGATCCCAGAAATATCTCTGTTCACATTTAATGTCTGAATGTGTTTGTTATGTTGATGGTAACTTACTTGCAAAGCATAATTATGGGAAATTCCTACATTTTGTGATAAAGTGCACAGAACTGGTCATCACAGCAGGTTTTTCCTCTGTTTCAAGTGACCCCTGACTCATTCAGAGAAGTCGAGACCTCTTCTGGGGAAACAGATCTCTTTGCCAGTGATTATTTTGTTACAAAGATTTTTTTCAGTTGTTGCAGTAATGTTTGGGAAGTGAAGATCTATTTCTAGGGCTGCTTCTTCCATGCTTTCTTGGTCCCTTTTTGATTTAACTGTCACATACTACTTGCTTTTAACTGGTGGAACAATAACTCTTAGCTATTTTTCTGAAACCAACTGTGTAGTAGCTCTACAAATATGAAACAGTTGTATAAGAGTTCAGAAGACTTAAATCATGTTACAGTTTACAGCCCATGCCTGTTTGTTACCTATGTACCTGGTTCCACCCTGGAAGCTAGGGAATTATTTTCATCAGCTGAGATGCTGGCTCTGCAACCTGGCCAGGTTTCTGTGGACCCCTATTCCTTCTCTGCATGGATCTCTCCACCCTCTGCATGGATTTAGGGTCTCTACCAAATGAAATGTCATTTCAGCTATGTGAGTGTGAAAGTGTTTCAAAATGTTAAGTAACATTTATTGCTGTGCTTATTGTGTAGGCAAAGTGGGGATGACAAAAGCAATATTGAGTCATAATCCAGTTTTAATGATTGTGAAAAAAATAATAGAGGAACAACTATGAGACTTGGTACAACAAATATTTTCTTATTGTGTGCAACGAATTTGTTCATAACAGACTGGGATTCCACTGCTCACAATGGAAAGGAAGAAGAAATGGGCAGTTTACAAAACGGCACAGTCCTGGTAGCTTAGCTGTCAGCAGAGACACCTTTGTGGAAGATAAGAGTCCTAGCTGAGCTTAACTGCGTTTACTAAGCATTAGAAACACAAGATATTTAGTTTATGGAAACACAAAGAGAGAAATTCTGTCTGTGTTGAAAGCATTGAGCCCCGCTGAGTTCACGGGTGTCAGTGCTGGGGTCATGGCTCCTGCCAAGAGCTGGTTATTGGGGGATTTCTGTCCTGCACCTCCATGAGCTGCAAGACAGCCGCTGTAGCTCACAGCATCAAGGAGCTGACTCTTAAAAATGTGTTTCTTCCCAATTCTAAGCCTCTCCCTTATAAGCACCCTGCAGATGTTTCTAAGCTAAGGCAGCATCCTATGACTGTCCCCAAAACCTCAATGCTTCCTAGTGTCTTCAGGACACCATGACATGTCTCTAGCATGTCACTTCTGCTCCCAGGCCAGCCCTGCTCTTTGCAATGTGGTCCTGGGAAGACAGCTTTGCAGCTGCCTTTTGAACTACTTGCAGCAGAAAATTCTTATCCAGTTAGCTAGTGAGGCCATAGCTCTGTAAACCCCTGTAATAAGGACAGGGTCCCATCCAGCCATGTACAAGTAAGACAATCAGAGAAGATTTAGAAAACATCTGCATTAACTTCCTGGACTTACCGCTTACTGATTTCCCCATGCTTAATAGATCTAATAAAAAAATGCTACAGTTGATTTAAAAAGAACATAGTAATGAGCTTAAAGTGCAGCATGGAAGGTTATACATTGAAAAGACTTTATAATGATAAGCATAGCAAAGTCCTACAATACATTACATGGGCAGGCAGTGGAGTCTGGAATAACAGAGAAGAAAGGATCCTCCTTTATCATGAGGAAACAGATTGAAATTTATCTCTTGAAGCCCCTTCTAATTTTACATCTGCAGTGCTGCTACATGGCACCTCTGGTCTTTCACAACAAGCTACCTCTTGTGAGGTTGTGTGTGCCAGTAGGCATGTGGAGAGTTCACCACCAAAATCAGGACCTTATCTTGAGATCATGAACCTTAGCCTTATCTGCGCTGCATCTTTTGCCAGCCCCTTAAAAACATTTCATAGACTATTCTTTCCCCTCAAGCCAGATGTGCCACCTTGCTTTTTGGACCAAGTCTCTCTTAAAATCCCAGTAAGAATGCAGTACAGCATTTGGCCTTCTTTTTGATCCTGTCTGGTTTTTACACTAGTATTGAACATAGTTACATACGTAAGCTTATACATATAGATCATCTATACACATTTTTATTTGTTTCCATTTTATTTATAAAGGCCTTTGTATTGTAGTTTAGCCTATTTAATTTTCCTGCTTTTTTAAACACAAAAATAATACATGATATTTTCAGTTTAATTTTTAAGTTGTAATGTGCCAAAGGTGGCCTTTTAAGCTGCATGTTCAAGTATAGAATTTCTTCCATAAGGAAGGTGCTATCAACAGATATTGTAGGTGATGGGATCTTTGTATCTAAAAGTCATGTTGATCATGAGATGACCTGTGTTATTTACACTTAATTTAACATAAACTAGAGCACCTTTTGAGTTGTAAATTCTCTCCCAAGAAACTGTTTAACTCAGATTTAAGTAAAATCAAGAGACTTTTCTGAAAAAATAGTATGTGTTAAAACAAAAAAAGAAGGAAAACACAAAGAATTATGACTATCCTGATAAGTAGTAGCTTTTTAATAGTGAATAATTTTCAAGTCAAGATTAACTAGTCATATATCTGTGGGAAGATTTTTTGCTTAAAGATTTAAGCTTAAAACTTCACTTTTTTTGTCAGTCATAATGAAAATACTACTAAAAAGTAAGTGTAAGTTCCTTTTTACAGAATTAGCATGGGCTTCCTGTTATGTTGGAAAGAGCACAGGTTCAGCTGAAATTAAGTTTTGGGCTAAAGGGCATGTTTCTATTTTAGCTATCCTTTAATAGCTCCCTATTAAATTAATGTTATATAAACTAAGCTTTAGCATAGTTCTATTTTTTTATCCCTTTCTACAGTCGGTATAATAAAGATACAGCACTTGAGGACAGGAAGTAACAAAATAAAAGCTGTCAGAATATGTGGCCAAATCTTCTTTTTCAGCTTAAAGTGTGTTTGTGAAAGGAAAGGCAGCACGAGAGTATTGATGGGGTTTCTGATTGAGTGGCCACGTCAGGAGAATGAAATAGAAAATCTCTATAAAGTGCTCAGATACCACCAGTGTAAAAGTGATACAAAAATATGAAAAGCCCAACAACCACCAGACCCCTCTGAAGGAGAAATGTTTTGTAATTCTACCAGAGCAGACTTGGAGAGAGGGGAAAGCTTGAACCCAAGGGTCTGAGAGGAACTGCCTCCGAGAGAGGTGCCAGAGCCCTGGGGGAAAAAGGCCATGGCAGGGACAGAGGCCATGACTGTCTTCCCGCTCTGCTGTCGAGACTGAGAAGGAAGAAGCATCCACTTTGTCAGACACTTGGGGATGTATCCAAAGAAGCTTTAAACCATGCACAGCCAAATGTTTCGGTCACAAGTCTTGCATAAGCTGTAAAGTGTTTGGGAATAATCTTCCTCAGTTTGGTCAGAGAACAGTACATTGACTCTTGCTTTATTAATAGCATCCTATTAAGAAACACAGTTGTCTGTTTAAACATCCTTATGGCTCAACGCATGGATGAGCTTACTCTGCTAATAGGCATTCACTGATATTTTTTAGGTACAAAAATGCGCTGGCTCGCAATAAACTGATACTCTTATGTTTGTCATGTATAAACCTCCCACTATAGATAGCGTGTTCAATTTCTGCCAGAAAAACTGGAGGCATAAAATGGACAGCCACTGAAGCAACACTCCCCTTGGTTTCTTACCCAGACCTTTTCTTCTCCAGCAAGTGAATTGGCATTGGTATGTGCTTTGCATTTCAGAAACCCAGTAATCCCAGTTTAATGCCTTTAAACTGTTATATTTGCAGCAGTGGTAATTATTGTTCTTAATGTATTCTGGGCATCTGTCTTCCAAGGGTGTGCTAAAGTAAGGAAAGAGATTTGAGATGAATGAGATAAATTATGGAAACAAAATAAGCACCTAAAACTCCTTTTAATGAGTTAAGCTCAAGGGAAGGGTAACTTAAGCATTAGATTTTAAAATAATTTGGAAGTGATGGAAGGGAATATTTCACACCTTATGAGCAACAGCTGTAGAACCTATCAAGCAAACAAACAACAACAAAGATACTTCTATTCAAAATCAAGTTAAAAAAAGAATAGGAAGAATGTTTCCTGTTGTATGTATTTTTGTGAAAGACTCTTAATGACCACTTAGCAAGTAACATGAAGAAAAGTTTCTTACTGGCAGGTAGTGCAGTTTCCCAAAGGACTGCATGGTATGACAGTAGTTATTAATGCCACTGCTGTAGTAAGAATATGATGCATTTGGAGAAGACTGGTAAAGATGCATGGTTCTTTGGTCATGCTGCTTTTATATAAGACGACTTCTGTCATTAAGAGGGCTGCAAGAAAGGGCTGATGAGTTACACTTGATCTGAAGGAGCTGATAAGAAATGCACAAGTCAGGGAGCTGTGTTTTGTGTATTTGGATTGAATTTTGCAAGAGTGGCTTGCTGTCCACATTTGCAAGCAATGCAGCAAGGAAGGGACACTAAAAACAGTAAAAAGTGCCAGCAGCGTTTCTTCCTGTGTGAGTTGCTGGCTCCCACTGCCAGGAGCTATCTGTCCTCCCTAACTGCCCGTCCAGTCACTGCCCAGAAGACATAGTTCAGCTACAAGTTGTGCTGGCTCAGCCCGGTGGTCCATGTGGCCTAGTGTCTTGTCTCCACTTCGGAGGTCCACACTTGTGTGTACCTGTACGTGCATGCTTACGTGCCAGGCGTCTCACCAAACCTGCACCACAACACAGATACAGAACTTCCCTTTGCTATTTCCCAAACCAAGGCTGGATATGATCTGTTGTGGACGTCTTTGCTGATCTCAGATCTACATCCCGTGCTCAGTCTGAAGGGCGTTTTGACTTCAAACAGACACAGTATGTTGAGTGATATTGTACTCCCTATGCCTGCAGGCATCTCTCCAGCCCTGTCCCCCAGCTCCCGGCTCATCCCGGCTGCTTCCCTCCTGCTGCTCATGCCAGCAGCCTGGAGGGCACACGCTGCCACAGCTGGATCTGGGTCTGATGGCAGCTCATGCCTCTGCTGGATGCTGTTTAGCAGTCAGGTTTTGTACCTTTTTAGAATGAAGTTTATATTTCTGTTTGTTGCAACAGACTGTAAAAGAAAATACCTCTGTACTGCCAGCCTGGAGGCTGGCCAGCACAGTGCAGTGGAAGGGCAGTGTTGCTGACAGCGGTGTGAATCTGGGTTATAAAGGCAGAATGACCTGAGTGGTGGCTGCTAGAGGAGCTGTGATGACTGTGAGAAGAGACTATGCATAAGGGGGAAATAGACAATAGACAGCAAACATCTCATAGTTAAAAGGAGAGTGAAACCGAGAAACAAGTTAATAACAACAAGAAGCGAGGCTAAAGCATTGCTGTCTTTGTTGCATAGTTGTTGTAGCCCATATGGGCTTTTATCAGGAACAGTCAGTGATCACATACCATATGTGCAACAGTATCTAAGCTTAATGAGCTGAAAGTTTGAACTATGAATTTTGTTACAGTTAGTGGTGTTAGTATGAGCCAAAGTGATATTAATTTTAATTAGAGCTGAATGAAGGGAAAAAAAATTCCATTTGTTCCGCTAAACCCCCCAATTTCCCTTTTGGCTCCATACAGAAAGCCTTACGTTAACTTCCCAGTGAATTTCTGTTTGTAGAAAGAGAAAGCAGTGGAAATGCCCACGTGTACTGGCAGAAGGATTCACACTTTACAGGTAGATGTGATTATTCTGAAAGCAGCTTGTAGATTTGGTGGTTTGTAAACTGGAGAAGAGAATCAGCAACAAAACACGTGCGAGGGACCGCTTGCACGATGCAAATTCAGAAAAGCAAACCTTTTAAAGTGACATGAAGAATCCATGAGCTATTCATCACTTGAAGTATTTTCATTTAAAACATCTGGTGGGTGATCCATAATAAAAATAAAACACTAAATCCAGGTGTCTATTCAGATCATTACAAACAGATAACAAGGTTGCATTCCAGTAGTGCCTTCCAGGTTTTGAAGTGTTATGAAGAAGTGAGCTCTTCAAATTGAATTCTTATCTGGATCAAAATGAAATATAGGGGCTACAGCATATACCTGGGCTATATAGATATATGCTGCAATGTAGTCTGTGGTCCTTTGGCCTCACTAGGATGTGGTAAGAATGCTACTTGGCTCTTTCCTGACCTGCGTGTGCTCTTTTTTTCCACACAGAAACCAGGGTACAAAGGGAAGGAGTGGAGGGGACCAGGACTTGCCCTGGTAGGAGTTGGGCACAGCTATGGCGTGTCCCTGGAGCTGGGGAGCTTCTCTGGGCAGCCCCAGCCTTGGCACGGGCACCTCTTTGCTGACCCACGTTCCTTCCAACACAAGAAGTAAGATCATGTCGGAGCAGCGCATTTGGGTAATCCATTATGCTGTGTCTTGTTATCTCTATGCTGAATCCTGCAGATAACGTGTTTTTCATGCAAGCTTATCTTCTAAAAAGGTAGCCAGTCTGGATTTGAAGAGAATGAGAGATGGAGAAGCTACCGTTCCCCATTCTTTCTTCATATCAGATTTTAAAGTGTTTCTGAATACAGATTTTAAGATTTTGGAAAGGGGTGAGTTTGAAGGTGTTTATTTCCATTTTCTGTTGCCTGTCTAAAAGGCTGAGAGAAATGATTTTTCTTTGAGAGGGAGATATTGAAACCTAAGTTGAAGCACTTCAAGCAGCGTGAAATTACGTAGTCTTTCTACATTGGCTACCTAGGGAATTTGGCCACTGCCTTTAGGAAGACTGTGAAAGCACCTAAAATGAAAGCACCAGTATATACATAAAGTAGGTCAGATTCTTCCTTCTCCTGAAAATTTAAGAGCCTTCTCTTCCTTGACAAAACCTACCTGGCTAATTAGCTTTGCCTCTTCACACAGCACTAGCTCTTACGTTAGGCAGTGACTTGACAAAACTGGTTTAAAAAAAAAAGCGTGCGTGTGTGTTTCTGTGTGCGTTTTTCAGATACAACTGCAGTGTGTCAGATGCCAAGGAGGAAGATTTGAGAACAAACATTCATTTGAAGCACACCTGCACCCAAACGATTTGTTTTGCTACTGAGGTTGTGTACTGACAGGAAGGAGCTTATTCTTACTGTTAAATAATAAGAAAAACTTTATTATGTATCAAAAAATAATTTACAGTATAATTAGCATGTGCATGGAGAAAATTGAAACTAGCAAGACGTGCTTGTTATCCTGCTGACTGGTTTAGAAATGGGACCCAGTTTTTCTTCATTAGTTCTTTCTCTGTATAGTCTCTTGAGTCAGAAACTCTCTCTGAGATATGAGAACACAGCATCTGATAGAAAGGCTTTGATCCTGCCGGGAAGAAGTAAGTCTTGCCGAGCTCAGCACAGAGAAGCAGCACAGTTGCTTTGAATTTTTGTGGTTTATTCCTGTTGAGGTTTGCCCCTCATCTTATATCCCTGTACCGCTAGGCTGAGCAATGTGAAAGCTGTAAGTGGCAAGATGAGCGAGTACCCCTGCAGTTGCAGTCTGTCAGTTGATTGATCAGTGTTACAGCTAGAAGGATGACTCTCCAAGACACTGGAACCAAGTAACTGGGCATCGCTTGCAGCGAGTGCTCCCCACAGCTGTGGTCCAGATAGTGGTACCTGCAGCTAACTAGCTCCTTGATCCCCTTCTCACTAATACCATCTGGTCTCAGGTCTTTGGCAAATTTTCTCATCTTTAGCTTTCAGACACCAGCGATAATAGATCATTGCAAGAATGGATTCTTTTATCCAAGGCTGTTTAAAGGTCTGAAAAGGATGCACTTCAAAGGCAGGAAAATGGGACGCAGTGCAAGTGAACAGGGGGAGAAGGACATGCAGTCAGATTAAATTAGCTCTTCTATATGCAAGCAAAGAAACTGATTCCTGACTGCTGTTTCAAATGTTTTGCTATAATAGCAAGGGAGAATATAAAATGGGATAGATCTCGGTTAAAATGGAAAGTTTAGAGCTGAGCTAGTAGAAAGGCCAGATTCACTGGGGAGGGCAGGAGGCGGACGGGGATGCATGGCTGGAACCTGGAACTCTTCTGTTTGGCAAAATCGGCTTATAGAGACAGGAGGTTACCTGAGAATGCTTGCTTCTGTGGCAGATATCTAACCTACTCTATGCTTTGAATGCAATGAAAAATGTTTCAGTTGCAAATGCAAGCATTGTTGCTAAAAATGTGGAGGTTGGCACAGAATCCCAGTCTGGTGCAAGGAAAAAATAAAAATGCGGTATGTTAGGAAGCACGAGCAGTCATTGGGACTTTCTCTGCCATAGGAAGAGAAAGTAGGTAGAAAGCCTGGAACAGAACTGACTCAATTTTATTTAGAGGTGTTACAGATCTTGCTATGGGATTAGAACGATAGGATGGCACAGTTTATGCAATGGGCTTATCAGTAGGGCTTGAGACCTAATATAAAACACAACTAAACTCTGAGGTGTACATGCAAATACTGATGTCCTTTTAATATCCTAAATCAATATATCAGGGAAAGGTCAGGGAGCCGTACAGTTAAAAGATTATTTGACTTTTTTTTAAAAACAACACCTGGGCCTACAACTGTATTTCTTTTTTCATCTCTACCCAACTACAAATACTTAAAATATTGGAGGAGAGTGGAGGATCATTTGGGCCCCTCTGTGACAGCACTGATTTTGTTCAGTTTGGTTTTCCTTTTTTTGTTATAGACTTGTAGATCATTGGAGAATAGGGGTTTGGGCATAACATTGATATTTTTCTTATTTCTGGTTCATCCCTAGGGCTTTAATTTATTCATTTTCAGCAACCTTCTTAATTGGCTTATCTGTATTAGGATCAGTGTGTGAAGGTTTAGGAAAAAACAGACTGAGTGTTGTGAAAGAAACATCTGCACCCTTTGTAGGAAAAAAAATCGAGTGCATGCCTGTTATGAGAAATGGAAGAATAGTTGGAAATCTCACTGCCTATACAGTTAGAAGGAATACCACAGAAGTTAACCTGTTCAGGAACTGAACTGGATAAATTTCATGATATAGCCCAAATATATAAAGAAAAGGTAGGCATAAGGAGTCAAAAGTGCTACAAAACTTAGGTTATGAAGGCTGTAGGTTGTGTAAGCCACTTAAATGTTGCAGGTAAGGTGGTATTTTCAAATGATGTTTTGCATTCATCTGATAGGTGCCCACTTGAAAGGTATTTTGCCACGAGCACCAAAGGAAGAACTATCAGTATTTGAGAATCCAATCATTTAATGCTGTATCTGCAGGCCCAGCTCAATATTGTAAGTAGATCTCCAGTCTTTTGCAGGAAAAGTAGCTTCACAGAAAATGGCATGTAAACTTGTATCTTCATAATGTGTAAATGGCTGGCAGATCTGCCATGTCAATGCTCTTCTAAGACTCAGGAGTCTATGATAGGGTCAAGAAATTCCTCTCCTGATTTTTGATTCACCTGACCTTTGTCAGAATCCGGTGGCTAGGAGGTCTGTGACTTAAGTACAAGTTCACGTTCTGGAAAAAACTGTTATTTGTTGTGAACCTGCCTCCTGCTACCTTCATCTGAGGTTCCCTACCTCCTGTACTGGAAGAAAGAGGGAGCAACTATCCCACCGTTTATGATTTTATGGACTATCTTATTTTCCTTCAGACACCTTTCTTCCAGCCTGATGGTCCAGTCTATTTAACTGTTCCACAGATGGAAACTATTCCATATCTTTGATCTTCTTTCTTTGAATCTTTTCCAAGTCTATCTTGGGGGGAGGTGCATGGAGGTATGGGATGGACAGATGGAAGCAAGAGGATTGACTAAAGCTGTAGCATTCAAAATTTGGGTGTAAGGGGCAACAGTATGCAATGATGGTCTCTGCTTTGTTCTTTATCCCTTCTCTAATACTTTTCAATTACTATTCTGTTTTTTGTCCTAAGCATTGAGGTGATGTTATTTATCTTTAGTAATTCCAAAATCCTACTCCCAAACTTATTAATTAGTCTAGAGCCCATCATTTCGTATATAAATTTGTGAATCATTGCTGCATTTTTAGTTACTGATTTTTTTATCTGCCATCTTATTGTCTTAGTACTCAGCCTTATAACGTCTTCTGCTGTGCCATGAGGAGAACCCTGCAACTACCTCCTCCCTTCCCTTGCTCCTGCCGTGCACAGGCAGCTCAGAGTAGCTGGGACACGGGCCCTTTCTTGGGATAAAGCTGTGGGCGACCACTGACATCCTTCAGGCTCTGTGTTTCCCTGCCTGATATTTCCTGGTCAAATACAAATGCTCTGTACCTTTATCTTGACTAGGCAGTTGTAACAAATAACTGTAGCCAAAATAAAATGTTCCAATCAAAACTTTCCCTCCATAAATTACCGGGGGAAAAAAGTGAAAGGAGCTTTATAGCCCTATTGCCATGTACCGTTACAGCACTCAGAACCACAGCTTCGTTTAGAGCTCAACAGGGCAATCTACAAACCAGTGAAAATAGTTCGCTGTGATTTTACACAAATTACTGCAGATCACTTCTCATTTATGACATCTTAATTCTCTTTTGATTGCTATTTCCGCTTGAAACAGCTCCCTCCCCTAGTCTTCAATACTGAACTTGTTAAAGGATTTTACATAGTTTGGTGACGGTAACCAGAGCCATAAAGGAAGAATAATTAAATGATTTTTTTATATTTTTAAGATAAAAAGCATTGTCTACCACCCACCACCATTGTATCAGAATCGTTAACATTTAGGATAGAAAGCATATCTGGGTATGCAAAGCATTCTCTGTTAAGTTGTCTACATTGAAATGATAAACTTCCTAATTAGGTTATTCCACTCCATCTCTTTTTATGGCTCCCTAGTCTGTAGTATTTTTATGAATAGTTCATGCTGTGGTGTACTTATTAATTGCTTCCGCAACCTAAATGGCATAATTAGTTGTGTTTTTATCTTGAAGGTTCAATTAAAAAGTAATCTAGTAGGAGGCAGGATTCCCAATTACTGAGTGTGGGAAAGACACCTATTCTGTTCTTTCTGTCTTTCATCTCAGACATAATTCAATCGGGTTTTTTCCCAAATAAAATGTAGCTTTTCATCCCTGTGGAGGAAGGAAGAGAGGTCATAGAGACCTGTGGAGAACATATATATTGATGTCTATTTTTACCTCCACTTTTCTTTAAAGGTACAATTAAATTTGTAGTACACTCAAATTATAGACACGATACACTCTGTCTTGTAGACAAGACAGAAAAAGAAATTATTTTAATCGCTGTTTATTGTAATTGAAAAATACTGATTTTTCTATTTCAGGTTCATTAATCAAGCCTTTACAAGTCCTTTAGAAGTAAAATGAAATTAATTTACATTTTCTTACAAGTGTTTCACTTTGGAAACATGTAAATAGGTACCACCACTCTTTTAGAAAATGTCAGAATATTTTGACATATGTAAATCTGTAATTTAATATTCATAACTTAAAACTCCAGATATAATTTCCAAGGAAAATAATTGTGAATAGTTTTAGGGGTTTATTAGTAGTCTGCTTTTCTTCTAGTGAAGTATTCACAATAGTTATTGTAAAATTGAGCTTTTGAAGCTAGAATATTTTCCATTAATGCTTGTAAATGAATTACACTAAAGAAAGAAAAGAAATAATGGTAGTAGCCTTTAATGAAGAAACTTGGCCAGCCTCTCTGCTGGGGCAGTGCTAGAGGACTTGGTCTTATGTACATGGGAAACTCCCCACATTAAAAATTATTTTATAGCTGCCAAGTCTGCTTCTCACACAGGAGGCAGCTTGAAGAAGACAATGAAGCCATAAATGAACTAGCACATTGAGCAATAATTTCACATTCAGTCTTACCAAGTAGGACTGCATGCCTCTCGAGAGATGCAGCATTCCTATCTTCCAAAGATAGGCAGTTTTGGCCCAGCCCAGCAAATATCCCGGAGCAGGAGAAGTTCAGAGCTGTCTGCAGGGCCATGGAAACCAGGGGAATTTCTCACAGAAATAGGTGCTTGCAGGATGGGGTTGTCAGTTGTACCACAATGAGGGAGGCAAGCAACAGGATCTCCCTGCAATGGGTGCGTTATGAATTGTCACCCTGTCAATGGAGAGTTATTTTACTCATGTACTTACTTGAATCTATTTATAAGATGCATATTGCACAATATTTAGAAAGTAGCGTTTTAAATGATACTTGGTCTGGCTGATCCTATTTCCTTTGAATTCAGTGAAAATGCAAGAATAATGCTAAGGTATCCTGAAAGGTTTTGGTGTGGTGGGGTTTTTTTAACTAATTATAAATATATAGCCCCTTTTTGGGTCAAGTTTGTGCTCGTGTATTAGGAGGCCATATCTAGGGTCAAATCCTGAAATGTCTTGTGGTTGTACCTTGATTATGCCCAGCAGACTGGACTCGCCATGGATGCAGATGTAGTAAACCCCATTACATGTGGGCTACATCCTGGAGGTGTATATCCTGTGACTGGGATGGACTGAGTTCCTAGTATTGTTTTATACAGGTACCTGCAGCTCAGTAGGGTCATTCAGTTAGTTGTAGTTTTTCAACGAATTGTAAGGTCACAAAGTAGAGTTTTGAAGGGTTACTTGTAAAGTTCGAATAAAGCCAATCTCTTCAGTAAAAAGACAAGGGCAGAAATCTGAAATGTTAAACGTTTATTTTGAAAGGAATTGTTTTTCCCCACTCAGTTTTTCCAGGAAGACACAAAGCCAAGAACATAACTTTTTTAGCCCTTTCAATGTGACATATTAGGTGGCCACTAGCTGAGGGTACACACCTACGTTAGTCTCATCCACGTCTCTGCATTATACCCCGATTACTCCTTTTGAGCCATAAAAGGGATTTGCAGGATTTCTGATGAAAATGCTGAAGTTAAGGAACCTTATTTTTAAAAGAATAAAAATATGCATCTATCCACAGCTTTTCACACAAATGTTTTTATTAAATATTAGTCTATCTCCATATAATTGTTATTTTCATGAGAGAAAGTTTGGGACCACCCAGCTTTTTTCTCTGTTAAACATTGGTTTGAGTGTGTGTATGGAGTAGTTCCTGGGCCTCTTTCCAAATCATATAAACTTTTTCCTTAAAAGATCTGAAAAAGGGCATAATTTAAGATCACAAGGTATTTTCCCCATTAAAATGTTCCCAAGATTAGATCATGGTTTGGCAAAATAAACAGAATTTAATTCTTTGGCTCATTTTATAGGGAATTTAATTACAGACAGTTTTCAGATTGGGGCACAGTTCACTGGTGAGAGTGACAGACTTCAAGCGTGGCTCTTTTGCTGTTTTGAGACTGCACAGTGTCAGTAGAGATTTTGTGGGATTTGAAATGAATGTAATGGGGTTTTATACTCTTAAAGTGAGATGATAAAATAAGGCAAGAAGTTTCATGGACAAAATGCTTCTAACATCCCACCTCAACTCCTGACTTTGCTTTCAGAATCGTTGTCCCTGTGTCGTTATCTGCCCTTTGTTTTCTTACCCAGCCAGCCTTTCTGAAATGCAGGCACTGATTCTGCAGTCAGGTCAGTATCATCCCTCCTCTTACTTTGCACTATAGATTGCCTCACAGGAGCCCTAAAAGCTTGCATGCAAAAGTGAGTCAGTTTTTGACATACTCTTCTCTTAGTTATATTTATATATTTACATTTTATTATGTCTACATTTGTTTACACAGATTTACATACACACATTTTATATATATTTATATACATTTGTGTGCTCAGCTAGCAACGTGGTTTTGTTACTTTTTCAAGCTGTGTATGTGGCACTTTCAAACTGCGGATCAAATACCAGTCTGAATACTGTGACAGCTTCACAGATCTGCTGTCTTGCTTTATATTTATAGAGGTATATGGCTTAGATACAGTTATGGAACTATGGCAATGCAATATATCATATTACTATTAACAATCCCCTCATAATAGAAACATTAAGAAAACCTGTAACATAAGAACCGTATCTGGCAGTATCTAAACAGAAGCACAGTAAGTATAAAGAAAGGGTTGGAAATTTCTATCACAGTAGGCATGTCTTAACAAATTCTCTGGGGGACATAAACGGTTGTCTAGGGTTAAAAACTTCAGAAATTTAGAGTCCATGATTGCCATTACTGCACAACTGTAGAAACAGCCTCACGATGTAGGTGACTAGAACTTTGCATACAACTTATTCCTTCCACGCCTGTGTACAGTTCACCATCAAAAAGAATGCATCCAAAACCAATGCTCTGTACACCAAACAGCAAACATCTCAGTTGATGGAAAGAGAGGGACATTCAGATACTTTCAGAAAGCTAAGCCTTTGGCATAATGAAAACGAAGATTTAAGCTGTGGCTGAAGTCCATGCTATTTATTCCTACTGCAGTGAGAAAACAGCCTTAAAAGTTTAATCCAAACAAGAGCTGTGGTCACTTTGTTGAAGGGGACTACACCCATACAGCAGTGAAACAAAGCAACAGCATCTCCCTTTGTGAGATTCACACCCATCAGCATGAGTTTGCTATTTTTGTATTTTCTAATGTCTTTGCATTTGTATCTGTGAATAGGGTAATAAAAATAAACATTAAAATACATGACACAAATTACCAGTCTAAAGTATCGCAATAAAATGAAAGCCGGCAAGACGCGAGGCTAGAGGGGTCATGTAAGACCTGAAGGGAAACAAAAGGGAGATCTGTCTTTGCTGGCTTTCATTTACTCTAATGTCATAACAAAGTCCAGAGGATAATGAAGGGACCTGCTTTTGGCTAGCTCTGCAGGGCCTAATGGTATTGTAGATGCACTGTGAAGAGTTTCAAGCCAAGGCAGGCAGAAACTGTGGCAGTGATCTGTGAGTGTGCTGCAGCAGCACTCCAATATGGACCGGTGTGATGACAGCAGGGTCACTCTGTCATCTGTAAAATATTCCAAGTTTTATTTATAAAGGGAAGCAGCACAGACAAAGCAGGACCTAGCTTTGAGTGATACTTTTTTTTAAAAAATTATTTCCTTCCAGGGTAGAGGGGAAAAAAACCTGTCCATTCTGGAAATATATCTGCAGCGCTTGGATTTTGATCTCTCTATTCAACCTTTCAAACACCATCTCCTCAAAACACCACAGAAGACCTGCTGCAGCTATTATCAAAAGGTAATGTGCTTTGCTAAAAAAATATGTTGAGGTTTTTTGGTTTTTTTTTCTTGGTATTTTGAAATGAAAGTGCAAAAAGCCTCCATGCAGTACAGGAAAAAAAGGGCTATATCCTATTCTGCTGATGAAAAGATACATGTTTTCCTGGCTTGCTTTATGGATGACTTATTTCTGGTACAACACATTCAATTTTGGTCCTTAAAGGTGACCTCTGCCTTCCCCTCTCACCCTCCCCAAACCAACAGGCCTCTTTGAATTATATAAAACCTTGTTTTCAAAAATAATTTCCTAGGGTGGGTTCTAAGCCTTATCTGAGATGCATTGGCAAAGAATGGAGAAAATGCACTCACAATGGAGCTTCATCAAAAATACTGACGGAAAGCCAGTAGCTTTCCAGGTTTGTGCAGTCATTGAATGGCAATGACTGAAAGGGGCATAACTAGATATCCAGTTTTTTTAAAAGGATTTTACCTATCATTCTGAATGACCTATAAACTAGGAGAAATCATTTAATCCATCAGTGATGGATGGTGACTATCGTAAGCATGCAGTCACTGGATTTGTCTGTAACAGTTCTTGGAAACCTCAGAAAATGTAAGGCCTTGTCAAGAAAAAAGGAGACAACAGGAGTTCAGAATGCTTAAGGTCAGTTTACAACAGCTTGCTGTCTAGAAAAGTGAGAATATTTTTCTTGAGTAACCCTGCAAACAAGGGCATTCGAATAGTCATTCATTAATATAAATATTAGTTAAAGTTTAACAAGTCAGCCTATGTATGCTGCTATGCTGTATGACATTTCATAGTAACAGCGCTTGAAATATTTTATTGTTTCCTTACCTTTAATAATGAAATACCCAATATCCCATTTGCATTTCCCTTCTGTTAAACTATACTCATTTGTAGATTTCAATGGGTCACATTTTCTGTTGTGAGCTACCAGGCATTTCAGCTATTTTTAATGTGGGGCATCTTACTCTAATGTCAGAGTGAAATTTATATAGTTATGGATTTCCTTCTAGTTTCTTCAGTGAAACTTTCACATGATTTATTTCATAAGCTTGTTGCTTTCTGTCTCATAATCCAAAAGGTTGCATCAGAGAATAGTTGATAGGAAGCTGGATTTGCTCACCAAGGGGTGTGTTCTTTGTAGAGCGTATGCCTGAGCAGGTACTGGAATGTGGGATCACGTTTCTAAATACAGATATTCAAGTATTAGGTGTCAAAATAGAAGTGGCCTAATTTACAGCGCCATAAAGCTTTGCAGCTTCACTGAGGTGAGCAGGTAAACCCTGGTATCACTGAGGTTTCTAGTGAAAGGCTCAAGCTCTCAAATGTTAAGTCGAAGAGGAAACTGTGGTTGGCGTAAATCAATTATTAGAAGCACAATGGAAGTAACAAGTCCAGTGCGTAGGCGCACATCCCTCTTCTACCCTACACGGTAAAGAGGGGGCAGCAGAACATGAGTACAACCTCATCAGATGCAACAACATCCCCTTAATGTGAGGCTATGGCACCCTCTACGGGTGAGAGTGCTGTCCAAACCACTTGTCCCAATTTCCCCTTCTCTCCAAGGCTTACATTTCCGCACAGCAACTCACCAGCCCCAGGCCCTTGCTCCATAACCCCCCGCCGCAGCTCTCCAGCACAGCTGGATATGGTATGCTGCCTTCTGACACCACCCCTGCTGCCCAAGAGGCGAGGTTGTCTCTTTTCTCGCTCTACAGGACCCTGGCCACATGTGGGAGCCTTTCCTCAAAAGTGGCAGTGACCAGCTGCCCACCTACGCTTCAGGTCCTTGCCGGGGTCTGCTCAGTCCTTCAGGCAGGACCTGCTGTTTGGGGGCAGGACTGCTGCCCTTTGAAGCCACCAGCAAGGGAGAGAAAATGGTCTGTTACTCCTCCCGGTGAAGCTCCCCAGGGCATTCAGGCCAGGGGCTGAAAGACGACCTCTTTCCAAAAGGCTTTTTCTCTGCCACAGACCTCTGGTGTGGTGGGACAGCTCGTTCTCTCACCAGAAGAGTCGGGGAGAGGGACATGTCATGGCCTGAGAGTGACTTCTGGACATGGCCGCACAGGCTGCCCTTGGTATCTTTTAAGTGGGGTGCAGCAGCAGCGAGGGTAGGTGCTTAAGCCCTGCAGTGTTGTCAAACGTGGATACGACCGGTCCGAGCTTGAGGCAAAACCTCTGCCCTGGCAGCTGCCTCTCAGTTGCTGCCACTCTGTCACCACAGCATGGGCTGGAAGAGCTGAGGGGACTTATAGACACCGCTTCCCCCCCCTCTTCAGCATTCTTTGGGAACTTTGGGGCGAGATGGAGAAGGCACCTAGTTTCAAAGCAGTCCCTTCTGGGAGCGAGGGGCTTGCTTGCCAGGCTTCGCTGTTCATCAGGCTTTCGCAGAACCACCATCTCATCCCTACCCCTTCCCGCAGACAGAGCATGGCCCGGGCAACAAGTCATCCCTCCAGTCCCCGGGAACACGCCTCCGTGCACGTCAGGTTCCTTGGTGAAGGAGGTGATGCCATGAAAAGCCGAAATCAGGACTCAATAGTCATGATGACTATTAAGTAGGTATTCTTTATTGCAGCACTGGGCGCACAGGAGATCGCTCCTCCTAATATGCGTGCCGCGCCAGGTCAGTTATACGGTTTATATGCAAGTTATATATACATATTCAGAAGATATCTGAGAAGTGATTAATACATTCATGATTTTCCTGAAAACTCATTATCACAGGTAACCACTCATTCCCACATGCGCATTATAGTCTTTGGTAGGCTTCAGAGACATCTGGTGGTCGTTTACTTCATCCACTCCTCTTCATCACCATGTCCCCTTGGTGAACTATAGCTTTTACTGCTTTGTTCTTGCTGACAAAACCAGAGCTAGTTTCAGCCAGTTCTGCAGTCTTGAGGCATCCTGTGCCTCTTTATCTCATAGTGGCCTTGCGTTCCGTTCCTGAAGATAAAGATTAAAGATTAATTTAGATTAATCTTTAATTTTAAAATTAATAAATTAAAATTTATTAAAAGATTAAAAAATATTTATTAAAGATTAAATTAAAGATTAAAATTAAAAGTTAAAAGATTACTGTGTGCTTACATATATGTTTCACAATGCCACTGTTACATAGTTCATTGCTGCTGCCTGTTAAAAAGGCTTTGGCTAGTAAATTTCCATCAGGCTCTTGCTTCAATCCCCCCTTTTTCTTTGTCATTGCAAATTCTTTTGCAATATTCTATAACGTTCCATCCTTTTCAAGAGTCTGAGCAAAATATTTTCCTGTTTCCACCTGATGTCTAATCTTATTTCTTTTCCAGTCACTATACGTTTCAGCTGAATTCTGGCAACACCAAAGAAAACATTTGAAAAGCATACACACAAATATTCCTGAAATTGCCAGAGTAATTAATCTGATAAATAGTTGTTTTAACCATCCAAAATTAGGAAGCCAAGAAGTCGATTCATCCGATAAATCTGTAAAGCCCCATTCTGTATTGTCCTTAATAGTTTCATGGAAAATCCTAGTCTTTTCCCATACTTTGTGTGAGTCCTTTTTAATCTGCCCTTCTCGAGTAATATAGCTGCAACAGCTCTGATTATTTACTGTGCATACTTCTCCCACTTCTGCAGTTAATATGTCTAGGGCCATTCTATTCTGTACCACTACTTGTGATAGCGAAGCAATTTCGACCTGCATATTAGCAATATCATCTGTAGAGGTGTTAAATATCTCATCTAAGGTAGCAGAGATGTTTACAATTGCTTTTTCTAAGTCCCTGACCCCTAGCATGGGGAATAACCACTGTACAAAACTATGAAATCCTGAGGGTCATTCTATCAAGGGATTTGAGGTTCGTTTTTGTACTTTATTAGTAATAAGCCCCTCAAAAATCCTGTGGGTATTTGGGAGTGGTTGTGTAGAGTATCCTCGGTGGTTAGATGTCCTGCTGTACACACACCATACCATTCTTTAGGTAGTGTCTTTTGTGCATATCCATCTCCACATAACCACCACCATCCACAGGGCAATCTTTTGAGCTGACATTCCAACAGGTAATGATTGGGACTCAATTACCTTACTTGCTGTTGTCACCGCGTACCTGGCCTTTCAGATACCTTGTCAGACAAAGCTGCTTCCAGCTTTGTTACTGTGAACAATCCATGAACCAGGAGTCCTGTGCATACTCCAGGGGTTGTTCTTTCAAATCTGGTCTGCTAGAGTACACAGTTTCTATGGTTTCTAAGCAATCATGTGTCAATAGTTCAGATGTCACCCCACTGAGGAAAGAAGCTGGGTTCATAACATTAGTCACTTCAATATTAACATCGTCCAGTTCAACCAGAATGGCCTGGTATTTTAAAAATCGGGACAGGGAAAGCCAATTATTTTCCTTCTGTTCCAGTACTGCTGATACTGTATGTGAGACCAGTACTGTGATCTTTTGGCCCAAAGTAAATTTCCGAGCCTCTTGGATGTTTAGCACTACAGCTGCCACGGCTCCACAGCTCTTTTGTAAGGTCCTAGCTGTTGGGCTAAGACTCCTAGAGCTATGTCTTGCTTCTCATGAGAAAACAGCCAGAATGGTTTAGTAACATCAGGTAGGCCCAAAGCTGGGGCTCTCATTAGTTCCTTTTTAAGTGTTTTGAATTCATTTTGAGCCTCTTTGGACCAAGTCAATTGAGTAGGATTGTTTTTTAAAAGTTCATATAAAGGCTTTACCATTACTCCATAATTATAAATCCATAATCAGCACCAACCTGTCATTCCCAGGAATGTCCTGAGTTCTTTTATCATCTGAGGGAGAGGAGTTCTGCAGATGGCTTCTTTTCGGTCTGTTCCTAATTCTCGTTGTCCTCCAGATAGCTCGTACCCGAGGTAGGTTACCTGCTGCTGCACCATCTGAGCCTTCTGTTGAGAAACTTGATATCCATTTAATCCCCCCAAATTCAACAAACTTACAGTCCATTATATACCATCAGGTTTCATTTCAGTTGCTATTAGTAAATCATCCACATATTGCAAAAGGGTTCCATCTCTGAAGGGAGGGCCCCATGTTTCAAGTTCCCGTGCTAATTGGTTTCCAAAAATTATTGGACTGTTCTTAAAACCTTGGGGTAACACTGTCCAGGTAAGTTGGGTTTTCCTACCAGTAGTAGGACTTTCCCATTCAAATGCAAACAAATTTTGACTTTCTTTGGCCAAAGGCAAACAGAAGAATGCATCTTTTAAGTCTAATACTGTAAACCATAGCTGATTACTTCGTAATTTAGTGAGTAAAGTATAAGGGTTGGCTACCACAGGGTGTAAATCTTTAATGATTTTATTCACTCCTCTTAAATCCTGTACTACCCGATAAGTTCCATCTGGTTTCTTTACCGGTAATATGTGGGTGTTATATTCTGATTCACATCCACTAATAGTCCATGCTGTAAAAAATTACTAGTTGGGCTTTCTACCCCTTTTCGGTCTTCTAGTTTCAAAGGGTATTGCTTTGGTCATACCGGACTGGTTCCTTCCTTGAGCTCTATGACTATAGGAATGGCATTTTTCACCCTCCCGGGAGTCCTGCGGCCTCCTGCGGCCCATAATCCTGGATATACCCAATTAATAATTTCTTCAGTTTCAGGGGTCATTGCGGCAGACTTCCCAGGGTACATTAGGGCTAAACTTAAAATCTCAATTAATTGATTCTCCTTTATTTTTAATTCTATAGTCCCATGTTTAAAGTTATCACCGCTCCTAATTTTTCTAATAAGTCCCGACCCAATAGTGGTTTGGGAGAATTTGGCAAATACAAAAATCGATGTATCCCAATTTGCTTCCCTAACTTGAATTTGAGGGGTTTTAAAAAGAACACTTTTTCCTGTTGGCCAGTAGCTCCTTTTACATTTACAGAGTCCTTACTTACAGGTATCAATTCTTGATTTAAAACAGAGAAAAAGGCTCCCGTAGCCACCAAAAATTCTACTTTTCCCTGATTTCCCTAGCTTAATTTTAACCAGTGGATCCGCTAAGGTAGATGCCCCAGGTCCCCATCAGTCGGCCTCCACTTCCGCTATCACAGCCTATTGTATTCCCTTACGTTTCGGGCATTCATTTTTCCAATGTCCTTCCAACAATACGCACACTGATTTCTTCCCAATACCCATTCTATCCCTCTTCTATTCCCAAAGGGCCTTCCTCTCCCACATCTTCTAAACCCTCCTCCATTTACCATTCCTTTCTGTTCCAAAGCTGCCACTGTCACTGTCGCCATTACTTTTGTTAATTTTTGTTTATCTGTATCCTCTCAATTTCTAAAAACTCTCCATGCTTCTTCAAGCAACTTCTCTAAGTCCCTTATATCTGGCTCTTTTAATTTCTGTAACTTCTTCCTTGTATCTGCAGGTGACTGTCCCAGAAGCAGAGAGACAAGCTGTTGCTGTCCCACATCTGAAGAAGGATCTAGGGTAGTGTATTTTCTCATGGCATTTCTTATTTGATCTAGAAATTCAGTAGAGGTTTCTTTTGGCCCCTGTTTGACAGCATATAATGCAGACCAGTTTACAGCATTTGGAATCGCATTCTCTAATCCCAATTTAATCCAAACTTGATAGCGTTTTAGCATTCTGTAATCTCATGCATCATTGGGTTCCCAGTGTGGGTCAGTCAGGGGGACGTGGTCATCTACGTTCCCCTGTAAAGTTCCTCCAGTGATCTGGGCCTGTACATGGGTTTGAGCGGTTTTTAATACCAATTGGTTTTGTTTCTGTCATTTCTCCTAAAATTAAATCTACATCTGACCAATTGGGATCCTGATTTTTTACTATTAATTCAAATTGCTTTGCCACTTTAATGGGGTCATCTCGATACCCCTTAGCTAACTCTTTACAGGCATCCAGATCAGCGGTGGAAAAAGGAACTTTTAGCCTAGTCGGGCCTCCTGCCCCCATTACTTCTCTCAATGGGGCTAGGAGTAACACAGCCTTCTGGGTTTTACTCCGGGTTTGTGCTGTAATTGGAGTAAAATCGCTTGTTGCTCCTTCCTCCTCACTGTTACTGTCTGTTTTGGACGGGGGTAAGGGAGGCAGATTTTGTAATGGAGAGGGTAATCCCAGGTCCTCGGGCTGCTCTTCTAACTCCTCTACTTTCTTCCTGGGGTTTGTCAGCTTCAAACACCTTTGTCCAATGCTACACGCTAAGCAGCATCTCTTCATTTTCTCCTGCCTCTTTCTTTCACCTCTATGTTCTTTTTCTAAGGATAAAATCAGGGGGTCTGGTGGTGGTACATTGATCCCATAATCTCTCTGCCAGTCCGGGTGGTTTCGTAAGGTAAGGAACATATTGGCATATATAACCTCATCCCATTTTTCTTTTCTCTGCAAAAATAACCTGAACTGCAACATAGTATTATAATTCAAAGATCCATTAAAGGGCCATTTTTCATCCTCCTCCAGCTTGTATAAAGGCCACCACTGATTACAGTATTTAATGTCATCTTGATCACATTCCCACCTGCTGGTCCCCCTGTATCTCTCCAGTGTGCTAGGATACATCCTAAGGGGCTTTTCTTTAGAATTCCACCACTTTGTTGTCCCCCCCTTCTACTTTACTGATTCTGTACCTCGTTTATTTTCCCACAGATTACTTTAATAACTTCAACCTGTCTTTCTTTTATTTTCCCACCCTGACCACGTTCCACAATTCTCACACTGAGTATTCCACCCAAATACTACCCATAGGTTTTGATCACAGATAAAGCAATTTATGAGGAAAAGTGGTTCACATTCATTTCCACGGTGCAAAACACAGTTCTCCGGGTTTCCCACACTCTTTGCAGCTGTGCTGCGTCCCAGTCGCTCACCTGTCACACCAGAGTTAGCTCAGCTTATTCATACACGAGCGTCAAATCCAAATCAGTTTTCAGTAAACAATTCCTTACAAATATATCCAAGTTCGATACCAATAAATCAATACCGCCACAGAGTGTGTTATTGCAGAAGTACGTAGCTCACCCCGTGCCCGTACCAAATACCAGAGCGCAGCCCTCGCAGCGAGCGGGCACAAAACCAGAAGTACCAAAACTTACAGAAGTTATACGAGCTCTGTACCAATCCCGAATGATACCAGATGTCTACCCTCAGGCACTAGTAACCTGGTATACGGCGCTCCGCCTAGGACGTCTCCTACTGCTTACGAGAACCCCGTAACGACCGGTCCCGGATTCCAGCAGAGAAACCCAGAAAAACGTGAAGAGTACCTTCACTCCTTTAGGTGGTCCTTGTCTGCTCCGCAGCGATCCGACTGAGGCGAGGAGTCCCTCCGGGAGATCCCGGGGGTGCCCTAGGGCCCCCTGTTCTCCGCGGGTCCTGCAGCCGGGCGGAGTGGGTCCCACCGGGTAAGAGACGAGGGGGAGCTGCGGGCGCGGCCGCCATGACACCGCCCCGCGCATGCGCGGCAGCGGCAGTTCCGCCCCCCGACTGCCGGCGGAATGGCGGAAGAGGAGTGAGTGCGGGGAGCGGCGGGTCGGGTATCCGCCGCCATCCGCGGGGACTGCGCGGTCGCGGGGCTGGGGGCGGCGTGTCCCGGGGGGGGGTCGGGGTGCGGTGCTGCTGGATGTGACCGGCTTCTCCCGTCCCGCAGGCCGAGGCGGCGGATCCCGCTGGTGCCGGAGAACTTGCTGAAGAAGAGGAAGGCCTACCAGGCCATCAAGGCCACCCAGGCCAAGCAGGCGCTCCTCAACAAGCGGAAGGTAGGGGCCGGCCGCGGGGCGATCCCCGGGGCGGCGGAGTCGGCGTTGTCCGGCCGGCTGGGAGAGCCTGGCTGTAAGGGGGCGAAGCCCGGGGTGGAGCTGCAGTGCTGTGGCGGCTGTCCGTGCTTGTGTTTCGGAGGAGGGAATCGTAGCTCCGTGCAGCCGTACGAATGATCTGAGTGGTCAGCTTCCTCTGCGAGGGGGATGCCGGAGTCCTGCGGGGGGGGGGCGAGGGAGGGAGCCAGCTCGTTGCTGAGACTCTGTATTGACACCGTGACGATCCTCTGGGTTATCTCTGAGGGGAAGCTCGAGTTCATCTCTTCAGTTGTTGAGCGTCTTCCCCGTGTGTCTCTGAGCTCTGCAAAGAGGACAGAACTTTCTGGCGTGTTATACCGAAACACGAATTTATTGAAGACTGAGTCGTTCCTCTTAGGTCAGTGATTACCAGGGTGCGTGTGTGCATGGCCAAATGTGGTAAAACGTAAAGCTGCCGAGTTGTTTGTGCTACCATGGGATTACGCTGTCTGAAAGCAGTTCACCTTTGCACTGTAAACCTTCATGGAGACGGTGTGCCTTTCTGAGGGTGCGTTTAGAGTTAACCAGGTAGATAAATCTGTTAGAGCGTAGGCAGGTCATTGTGAATCCTTTTTCTGTGTGTTGGGTGGCATGTGTTGCTCTCTGTGCTTGGTGTGTGGTTTCCAGACTGGCAGAGTACAGCAAACCTTCCTATTTCAGAATTTGAGACCTGTTCTGCTGTATCTCAGCTAACATAGCAGGTGCTTGTCTTGGAAGTGGCTTAAAGCTTTCCCAGTTAATCTGTTTTTGTGGAGTTGGTGGAATTATGTGCAAAACTCCTGCCGTTTTGGTTAGGTACTGCGTTTATGTTTTTAACTATATGAATGGCTTGCTGTATTTATGAGGTGGAAGGGGAAGTATAAGCAATAATGTTAAATTGCTACCTTTTAAGATTCTCATTAGAAAAATGACCCTAGTGATGAGATTTTGATCGGGTCTACCTGCTTTGAAAATTCAAACCAATTTTATGGGTGATTTACAAGGTGAAATGGGACAGAAGACACATAACATTAAATACTTCAACTTTAAAATGGCCTAATAATTTAGTCAGTAGTGTATCCGAAATATTACTGGGTAGATGCCATGCACATTCAGCTCCTATTCATATGAGAAAGAGCTATGGTGGATGTAAGTGTTCCTGAGCTAAGGATAGGCATTTAAACATATTTTTAATTTAAAAAAGCTTTAAATTTTCCCATAATTCTGAAAAGACTTTCTTTTTTTAAGTGAGCTAGATATTCTGTGTTTAAATTAGTAATACTTAATAGTTATTTGAATGCTTGGATTTTTTTTGTATGTGTGCCTTTGTAGAAAAGGACTTTAAACCCAGTTATTTTCTGTTGGATGGTAATTTTGAGTCACACTAGGGTATTGCTGTAGCATCTATTTTACCCAGATACATATGTTGTTTCTGGCTTTCCCAGTGGTTGGCTGAGCTGTGTACGTAGTTGTGAAGATCTGTCTGTAGCTGCAAATGCTTCCATTTGATTTCTTCTATGCCTAGAAGTATCCTAGGTCTCACTTTGTTTGTCCTAATTTTTTTTTTTTTCTGAGGAAAAATTCTTAGTTCATTGTTCATAAATTATAGCTAGGTGCTTGTAAATTCATATGTTGTCCTCAGTTCTGTCTCCCCTGGGCTTAGATTATCAAATTTATTTTTCTTCTTACTGCCTCCAAAACTGAAAGGGCATAGTTCATCAAGTTCTGAATTTCATTTGGCCTTGGAGATGCAAACCTCTGAGACTCTTGGGAAGGGTGATCATTTCTTATCCTTTTGTCTTTAGCACCAGAAGGGGAAACAAATCCAGTTTAAACGCCTTGAGGCTTTTGTTCGAGATTCATGGCGCAAACACCGAGATGACATCCGGCTGAGGCGCATGGAGCAGAGACCTGGACAGACGCCTGTACCTCAGGAGCACAAACTAGCCTTTGTTGTGCGGATTGTAGAGTAAGAAAGTTTTGTTACTCCTTACCTTTATTATTGTTACTATCTGTAGCTGTCATAATTTCTAAGCAAAGGAAGGGTGATCAACCCAGACATGTCTCCTTGTAGGTAATCTGAGATCTTTTGTTGCTGTGTTAGAGAAACGTGGTTACTAATACTAAACTAAATGTTTTTCTGACTCAGTATTAAGGGAGTGAGTAGGAGGGTAAGAAGAGTGATTGAGTTGCTGCGGCTGAGAAAAAATTTCACTGGAACATTTGTTAAACTGACTCCTTTATCGCTGAAGATGCTGCGGATTGTGGAACCTTATGTGGCGTGGGGGTAAGTACCAGCCCCGTGACTTGATAGCAATTTGTACGTAAATATCGTAGCTTTTTGATTCTCCCTGTGGTATCACAAATCCATAGCTGGCTTTTCCAGTAATGGTCAAAACTTTGTCACCTTATATCTAAAACTTGTTATTGTCCCTTTTCTCATTGTTCTAAAAATAACTTGGTTACTTTCTCACCTCTCTACAAAGGAGTAGGATGAGACTTTCAGCTGTATCACGTCTCTGCTACAGAATCTGATTTTTGTTTTTGCAGACACCCTAACCTGAAATCTGTACGAGAGCTCATCCTGAAACGGGGTCAAGCCAAGATAAAGAAAAAGAGAATGCCTCTGACAGACAATATGCTGATAGAGGAGCATTTAGGTAAGGAAGAGGATGAGAAAATTAAGTGAATCAAGGAAAGAGGCCGATATGGAGAGTTTGCAATCTGACCTCAGAGGGAGGGAAGGGAGAAAAACCTTGCAAGACTTGCAGATGGAGAACTGGCTATTCTGGAGTAGCGTGGGGAAAGATAATACAGTTGGGCATCTTGTGTATATGTTGTAGGGGGCGTGCTTTTTGTTTTGTTGGGTTTTAAAAAAAAAAAAAATTTCTCTGCAGGGAACTATGGTATTATTTGCCTGGAAGACCTTATTCATGAAATCTACTCAGCTGGGAAGTATTTCAAACAAGTCACAAACTTTCTATGGCCATTCCATCTGTCAGTGGCTCGCCATGCTTCGCGTAACAAAGTGGGTTTCCTGAAGGAAATGGGTAAGCCTGGCTGCAGAGGTGAAGCAATCAACCAGCTTATACGTCAGCTGAACTAGTCAGGTGAGGAACGTCTGTTGTGTAACTTTTAAATCTTGCCCTTTATCTGGTTTCCTAAGAAAAACTATACTGCCATCAGAGATGGGTGGAGGGGGCACCTATGTTTGTGATTCTTCACTCTACAGAAGTAAGTGACCCCCAAGGTAGGGGAAACTAATGAAGAGTTTGGGTTCCATTAGGTATCAGCAAATCCTATTGGACACCTCTATAAAGGCTTGACTTCTGGGAGATTGCATTAATGTGACTTTTTTTTTTTTCTTTCTTTCTTGTTCTGCAGGGTCTTTGTGAAAACTTCAGGATTTATAACCTGTTCCTTTTTGCATATAGTTTTCATGGACGTTATTTCTATGCAATGATATACTCACTCTCTTGACTGTTGGTGCCTCTATAAGAAAAGAAAAAATATACAGACTTGGAGATGGACTTGGAGCTGGTCCTTCTTAAAGAAGAAGATAAATTGTATTTGGTACAAGAAAGTGACTTGAACTGGAGCAGTCTGGCCTCTGTACCTCTGTAAAATAAGGGTGGTTTTTTATACTCACTACTGCTGGCTCTGTACAAGTCACCTCCTGATCTCACCTTTGGTATGAAGCAGTGGTTGTCAGTTCCTTATTTAAATGTCTGTTACAGTTGACTTGCGCTCACTGCTTTGATGCAGTCCTCCTCAGGGGCAGTGCTTGAAGGTGCCCCTCCTAGGTGTAAAGGGGTAGTGCAGTCACCTGTTTAAGAAAATTGCAGACAGGCAGAAGAAAACACTAGGTATTCCTCTGTTACTGCAGTGCAAGCCCTAGCAGTGAATAATGTAATATTTTTTGGAAGTACCTAGATTGTATGTGTTTTAAAAAGCTGTGATTTTTGTGCTGCTGATTTACAGAAGGCTGCCTTTTCAATTCTGCTAGATTGGGACTGCTGGAAAGAACTATTTCCTGTTAGGAAAGCCCAGAAACTTTGTAATATAGTGGTGGAGTACTTGTAATCAATGTTTTTTAAATAAACTTTTGAAATTACACTGTTACAACAGTAAGAGTCATATATATATATAACTCTAGAAGAGTGAGAAAAGTTAAATATTCTGGCTGAAGTGCATTTGGTGAAGGAAATGAACAAAGCCACAGAAGTATCTGAAAGTTCTGTTAACAGTTTTAAATCCTAAATTTCTTCTGGTACAAAATGTGTGAAGAATGCAGGAAGAGTCTGATGCTATTTAACAAATATGGAAGGCGCTGTGCTTAATCATTAGGTTGCTATGACCTATTTATACTGTTACTTGAAGACTTAAGTGCGGGAAAACTACTAATCCATGACTGGATTTCATATTGACTGTACAACACTTGAGACTCAGAGGAAACAGTTGAAGTAACAGTAAGTAGGATGCCTTTAGGGTACTAATTCTGTGACGGTGATAAATTAAGACGTAGCATCCATAAAACCATCTAAAATATGAAGTACTACAGACTTGGAATTAGATAACACTATACAAGTTCAAGCTTTATTTGTAAAACAAAAACAAGAATACAAACGTAGAAAATGCTTGACAGACACTAGAGACGTACACCAACTTAGAATGACACCACCATCCCTAGAAGCAGAGTCCAGCTGTCATTAATGTACAAGGCTTCATATAGTTGAGATTTTCCTTATAAACAGCTGCTTTCATTGTAAAGAGGTATAAGTAACTTCATTGATTCATTTCTGGTAATAAAACAGCCCAGGCTTTTAACATGAGGAACTGGCATGTCAGGAGTGTGATTTTTTTTTAGTGCCAGAGAGAACTTAAGCCTGCTCATAAATGCAGTTTATAATAATAAAATACAAAATTACAGGATCTGAACACAATTCTAGCAATTGATCCTAGGTTTAGACAGTTTTTCTAGCGAGTGTGGTAGTTTAACACACCATTAGTTTAGCTCATACAGATAAGAAAGAATTGAACTATTGTTATATCTTATTTAGACCTGTTTAAAAACAATGCCAGCTTAGTCTAGTGTTACACCACATTATCCTAGGCAACCATGTTGCCTTTTTTCTGTATCATACTTCAGTAAGAGCAACAGTAATGATGTGTTCATAACTCAGCTGCACTAGGAACAGAAACTATACAAGGTGACAGGATATATACAACACCCCTGCTATGTCTTAGGGGAAGGAATCCTTTTTGTAAGCCACCATACTATTTACTTTGTGGATTGTAGTAGTGAAGGAACGAAGACGAACCTCTTCCGAATTGGCTATGAATTGTGGTCCTGACTCTTCCCACTTTTCTGGCACTGCCAAATCTTTATCTGTGTATATCAGCAAGTCAAAGGCACCTGTAAGCAAGTGGAAACAAGTTAACAGTAATGCATACATAAGAAGATGGCATATTTGAAGTTAAAGTGCATCTTCTAGAAGCCACCCTGAGTTCTATCCTGATCTCAGTCTAACAAAATGCTCTCAGAAATGTAATGATACATGACATGTAATAATTATTAGAAAATAGCAGAAAGTATTTTCTAAAAGTGGAAAAGTTGTTGAGATTTTCCAAAAGAAGCATTAGATTTCTTTAGTGAAGTTAGGAATACTCACAGGCAGTTTCCAACAGTGGCAGAAAAGTTACCGTGGCAGTTATTTGTCTGATAACAGATCTAATTTCATCCTGAATAGCCTTCTGAGATTTCTCTCGTGGTGCACTGGAAAAATAGAACTCTGTTAAGAAAGCAAGCTTCTACTATACTGACAGTTTTCTTTAAATACAGTTCTCTCTGTTAAGCGCTGTTGGCCTGTTTGCTACAGAATTTTTTTATAGTAGTGACGCTCTTTTAAGCCCTAGGTAGACAGGCTTAGAAATATTAAGCGATAGTCAGTTTCCCTTTATTGTTGTTTGTGAAGCTTCACAGTACTTGTAAAGAATGTTACATTTATTCTCAGTCCAGAATGGATGAGAACATTTTGGCATAACAACAGGAAAGCTGTAGTTCTTCAGGGCATGTACCCAATACAGGATTTTATGTACTTTGTTGAAGATTAAAAATCAAGTTTTGATCTGGTGCTTTAAAAAAAAAAATTAAAGCCAACACCTGAGGATTATGTATACTTCAATCATATAATGATTGTTTTACAGACAAACAGAAGGAATAGCAGTAAGAAAGTTAGTAGGTTTGGTAAGGTTTAAAGGAACACCTTCCATGTTGATACTGAGAAAAGGCCGTCTCGGCTGCTCTGAGGAACCAGAACAGTGCTGATGCACATGGAATTTATCTTGTGCCTGCGCAGCTACTAGGTAGAGGGAAGAGCAGGCCTAGAGGAACGCTGTTACTCACCTCTCATCCTTTGCAGTTTTGTCACACTCTATGTCAAACTGCCACCGCTCCAGAACCTCGTTGTTTTCGATACTGGAGATGACCACCACCAGGCGCTGCACAATGCACTTGTACAGCCACTCTGAAAGAGGCCACAGCGGTTACTTGCAGTGCGAGAGAGACAAGAAGCATCACCAGAGACACAACAAGGAGGACACAGCAGCCTCCCGCCAGCTGCACTAGCTTGGCAGTTTGAAGAAGCCCCCCCCCGCTCCCCGCCACCTTTCATCTGCTCCACCACATTGTTGAGGTAATTCTTCAGCTCGGGGTCGGTGGTGACGAGGAGGGTGAGCCCGTACTTCTGGACGCGGGTGAAAGTCTCGGGAGGGTAGATGCCCCGCTGGTAGAGGATGCTGTTGATTCCATAAGCTGCAACACGCGGAAGGGAGAGGGGGGTGGGCAGGAGATGTGTGCGTGAGGCGGCCGGGCCGCCCCTCCCCGCCGGCGGCCATGTCGCCCCGCAGGAGGCCTACCAGCCGCACCGTCCTCCCTCCCTCCCTCCCCCCCTCCCCGGTCGGTCTCCGAGCCCCCCCTCCCCAGCGGCGCAGCCCCTTACAGAAAAACTCGGCGACGATCTCGGCGCTGCCCCGCAGGGTGATGCCCTGCTGGTCCCGGCCGAGTTGCTTGGCCATGGGGGCTGCGCGGCGGCGGCCGCCGCTTTTCCCCGCCGCCCGGTTCAAACCGAGCCCCGCCCCCCGCCACAACGCCCCTTTCCCGCCTCGTCAGCCCGTCGCCGCGCACGCGCGCTAGCGGAGGCCTCCCCCGCCCCCTCCTCCTCCTTTCCCCGCGTGCGCGGACCGTTGGGGGGGGAAGCCTTCCCCTTCGGCGCGCGTGCGCCCGCGAGCCGGCGGCCGTTAGCCGGAGGGGCGCGAGGCGGGGCGGTGCCGCCCAGGTGGCTGAGGGGAGAGAGCGGGACCGCACCGCACCGCACCTCACCTCACCTCACCTCACGCCACGCCGCCGGCCCCAGCGTGTCTTCTGGTGGCGAAGCGGGGCTGCCGTGCATCGACGGAGAGGGCTGGCTCGGCAAGCTGCCTGATAGGGAGGAAAGGTCTTCCCGCGTTAAACTTCCCACCAGCTCTAGGTGCCCTTGCGGCGGGCCGAGGCGTCGCCTGTGGAGGGGCTGAGGGAAGCACGGGCTGGGGGCGGAGTGAGGCCTCGCCGTGGAAGTGCTGTTGGAAGTTCGGTTTCAGAGTTTGTTTAGATGCATTCGTCCGTATGAAGGCGCTTTTGAACTTAAAAATGAAACTTGCCAGGTACGAATGAAGTGAGGCAAGTACCTCGTTTATGGGTGATTTTTGGAAGCGTTCGCTATGTAAATCACGTAGTAGCTATCTTAAAATAAAACCGGTCTGTTCTGCAAGCACTGTCAACAGGTAGGCAGGGGAGACCTTGGAAAAGTGGGATGAAACAGACACTCTTTCCTTAAATCCGTAGGGTAGCAGGTAACACAAAAGAAAGGGGTTAAGAGGCATTTAGAAAGGCAGGGAGCCCACGAGGTCACTGCTCTGTCAGGCTGCCGCAGTGAAGGGTGATTGCTAGTTGGTCAAAGCACTTCAATCCTGTTATTACAGGGACACCAAGGAAAACGCTGCAACTAACAGTGACTATCAAAAGGAGGAAACTGGCAGATGTTAACAGGTAAGAGAGACAAGAGTGAAACAGCAAGTAAATGTGAAGTGTTGAAATATTTAAATAGTATCATGAATAGGGGAAGCCATAGTCCACTGGGATAGTAACTAGGTGGCCAGCTAGTCAGCTGATAAAATTGACAGGCAAGTAAGTGCAAACTGGAAAGTGAATGGATTTGTTGGGCATGCAAGAGCTGCAAATGAAATCCTTTCCTGAATGTGATTTTTCTGAAGTGTCTGGAATGAATAGACATTTATCATCTAAGACATACCTGTATTAAATGCCCATATTTACCCTGAAAGAAACTAATCAGAACAGCCTTAAAATGAAGTGATGTTCAAACAGAAGTATTTTAATACTAGGATAAAAACCATATGGTCATTACACAGTGCAGTAGGCCAGCTGCTAAAAGAGTGACTCGATGGCATGATTGCTTATTTTGTCATCATAAAATACTTTTTCTCAACCTGTTGGCTCCAATTTTTGCTCTAAGAGGAAGTACTGTTTTAATCATGCTGCTGTGATTAAAAGAAATAGCATAGTCCTGAAATCATGTGCTGAAGTTCTGGAAGGGTCTGAATAATTCAGCTATTCACCTAGAGAACTATATTCTGGGTCTTGATCACAAGTGATTGTGTTATACATTAGTCTTCTGAATAAAATATCTTCTGACTAAGAGTGGTGTATTTCAAAGCCTATGGTAATGGAAGCATTTTGATTGGAAGCCCAGCTTTTAGAAGCTAGATAGCTGTGAGTATCAGCTGGTTTGCTTCAAACCTTATGTACTATCATGCTCTTATTCATCTATCCCAAAATGGTCTCAACCCGCTTTTTTTTCCCACTCGGCTTTTCATCTGTTTTGCTTCCTCTGAGGTTTTTGGAGAGCTGCTCATTTTTGTGATAAATATAAGAGCTTGAAAGCCCTGTTGCATGAGGCCAGGCAAGAATAGCAGAACTTATGATTAATATATACACATTTCTCCTCCAGCTGTTTTGTTACTGTTAAAACCAAATGAAAGAAAAAAATTCAAATGCTTCTTGGTTTACCAAATTCACTTCACTGTATTTCAGGGTAGATGGCTTGAAGATCTGTTGATAGGACCTGGCAGGTATGCTTATCAACAACAGACTTAATTGCACCATCTTTTTTCTCCCACAATTCATCTGGAAGGTATTGAGGGGTGGTGGTGATCCCCAGTACCTCTGTTAAAACTCTAAGCTTCCTTCAGTGAGCCTGGCATATGGTGTTTCACAGAGTTTTGGATCACTTCTCTATCCCCATTTCTGTGTCACAGTTAACACTGGTTTCTGCCCTGGTGTCCCCCCCCCCCCCCAAAAAAAAAAAACCACCAACCAACCAACCAAACACCACCTCTGCATTTTGGAATTCTAATTCTTCTCTTTCTTTAGGGAAATACATTTCCCTTTTACAATGTGTTACTACTTTTTTTTACATTTCTTATATATGCTGCAGTGTAATCTAATGGTAAGAGCTGCGTATTTTCAATACTTCTTTCTCCTGAGCCCCTAATACTTCCCTTTGTCTTTTAACACATTATTTTTCTGTGGCCAATTCATTAGTTTTGAAAAGGTCAATCTTTTATGTCCATGAAGTAGTGTCTTTCTTAACCTTTGTATTTCTTCTACTGGAATGTTCTTCATCTTTACCTCTCTTTTTCTTCTCATGCTATCAAGATGTTCCTCTCTTTCCCCCCCCAGCAATAATTCACTTGCATGAAGGTTTAGTTATTTGACAATGTGTGTTTGCTGCTTTTCCCTTTACATTCTCCAGTTATCTCATCTTCGTTTCTCTGTTACAAGTCCTAAGCTCCACAACACTTGTCTTCATTTTCTTCACTTCATTTAGGTTGGTGTCACTCAGCTTCTCTGCCAGGTCAATCCAATATCCCCCAACAAAAGCACCCAGCGAATGTGTGCTTACCTGTTGTGTAACAAATCTTCAGTCACCACTTGACTGTAGCCTGGTCAAGTGTGATGGGGACATACGTACATAACTCCTTTTGTCATATGACTGAACGGGCATGCTCCATGCAATGATGATGCCTATAGTTTGTGTTTAGGGCACGTCCAGCTACAATGACAGGAGGAAGGCTGCAGGGCTCTTGCAAGGGAGAACAGCAGGGAGACTGCTGTGGGTTAGTGAATGATTTGTGTGGCTGACAGCCTGCTTCCTGACCAACTCTGAGGGACTCTCAGGAACGAAGATGACAGGCTGAGTTATATGTTCTGGCACACCAGGAGCTGGCTATCCTTGCTTTAATTATCTCATGCTAAAACCTTAATTTTCATAAGGAATGTGAAGTCCCAGTTGTATTTAATTTAGGTCTCTTACGATTCTTTAGTCATTACTCTGTTTCTCAATTACGGCTTGATGTTACAACAGAATTTTTTTCTCTCTCTGTGAAAGGAAACGTCCCCTATTTAGCTTGGCTTTTCTGCAACATTTAATGATTGCTTCCCCATGGCAATTGTCAATGAACCTGGGACAATCCAAATCACTGGTACGCCTTCACTTTTTTTAAGGCAACCCAGGTCACATTCCCATAGTCATCCAGCAGACTAGAAGACATAATCCACTTGTAGAGTTCATTCCCAGTTTTTTGGTTTTTGTTTTGTTGTTTTTTTTTTTTTTACCCTCAGGATCATGTGGACAGGTCTCTTCTTCCATCATAGCAAAATAGTCTATAAAAAGAAAGTTCTGTCTGGTACAAAAGCCTTCATATCACATTAACAAATTGTCATATTAAGCCTCAGTAAAACCAGTTTTTCCTGTGCAGAGAAAGGAATTCTTACCCTGGCCAACAGAGCCTTAGTACTTTGCCTGTTCTGGTAGATCTCAAGCTCTTTTGAGTCATTTCTCCCCACACTTTAGGAAGAGATTCTGTACTCTTCTGTACTCTGAGCCTATAGAAATAGCTAGCCCTTTTGCCTTCTTCCCTCCTATTTTCTGTGCATCACTTTGATTCTCTTTAGGGTTTTAGAATGCTGTCCAGCCCTGTAGTTGCCAGCACTCAAAATTCATGGCACGTGTTGAACTCATTCTTTTTCTGCAGCTTAGACATTTTGCTCCCTCACTTCCTTAGCCCAGCTTGTGGTATTTTTAGGTCTCATGCTAGGTAAGGCAATTATCAGTTGGCTGAGCTGCCATGATTTTTGGTGAAACTTATTTTTTCTCTATCGGCTGTTTAGTTTCTGTCCTATAGGAGGATGTGACATTTGGGTGGTTCCCAGGAAAAGCTTTTCCTGGACGTAGGGTAGGTGACCAGCACAGCCAAGTACCATCACTGTTCCTTTATGTAAGAGTTATTTTTAAATCTTCTAAATGTTTAAATCACTTCCCTATCTTTAAATCACTTTGCTGTGTGTGAGCTTCTTTACTGCCTTCCATTGCGTCGTCACAGGTCTCATCCAGGATTCCCTTGGTGATTTATTATTATCTGGAATTAACTCTAGAATTAATGTAAAATACTGCGCCTTTTGACAGGCATTTTATTACCAAGCTCATTTTATTTTCTTTTTTGTTTTTGTTGTTGGTCAAGTTTGTTTTCAACAGTCTTTGTAGCATTAAAGTTTGCAGAGTAAGTACAGGTACCTGGTGTCAGCTGTCAAAATAACTGTAACATTTCTTTTCAAGTTGGCTAATGCTATTTTTTAAAACATAAAACATGGAATATTATTACAAATAGCAATACTGTATTGTTTCACAAACAGCAGTGAAAGAGTGGTGCAACTGGGAAAGATTGTCTTGAATTTTCAGTAGTCATTAAATTGATTTTAAAATGAGTCAGTATGGGCTAATAAACTGCACTATAACTTCTAATATGATGAGCAGACTTCTGAAAGGGACTTCCTTATTTTGGCTTTGAACACTGTGCAGAAATTTTTAAAATTAATTTTCATTTTAAATGTTACCAGTGGTACTGAATGCATTTTGAAATTAGACTTACTGAGGTGACTACTTATTTCTTCTATATAATGAAAGAGTGTTGATGTTTCCTTATTTAAGCCAGTGTAAGAACACCATCTAGATACTGGCTGCCTTGTACAGTGAAATAACTTTTTATAGATTATGAGGGTTTTGAAAGCTACTTCTGTAGAACAACATTCAGTTCTCTCTTTCTCTCTCTGTTATTTTTTTTCCCCTCCCCCCAAAGACCTGACATTTTTCTGAAGGATAGGTAGGAAAAAATTTAGTAAATTTGTGATGGTTTTACCTCTAAACTACCGGGAGGTGGCACCAGGCACATATATTATCTGCACCCTTTCAGTTTAGTCTTGAATTACAGCGAGTTCCTTTTACTGTTAGGTACTTTAGTTTAGGCAAGTTCTAGATGCATTTCTTTTGCTAGTTTTAAAAACACTGTTTCAGAATGAAGGAAATACTTTATTTGATGCCAAGTTTTGATGTTTACCTTTGGTTGCTGTTGCACTAAAGACGATTTAACTGATGAACGGGTTTTTAAAGGTTTCAAGTGAAGACAACAATCCTGTTTCAGAATCAGAAAGAGCAGAACTTGAATGAGCTTTCCGTGCCTTGAAAACTCCGTAGGGCTTGATAATGTCATGTTACAGTGGTAACAGGTAATGTGAAACCCACTGAATCCATCTCTTTACAACTTAATCCCCTTTACTACTTAATCCCCAACCTGAAGGTTGGTAATTTGAAAGATGAATGTTAATCCAGGTCGTGTTAGCTTCTGTCACATCTGAATTTTTCATACTAATAAATTAATGGAAACTAAGGAGTTCTCAGGTAGTTTAGACTTACTAAGCTGGTATACCACAGTTTAGCTTTAGGCTAAATCAGGTCTTCTAAAGAACACTAGAACAGATTCATCAGCGGAGATTTAGACTGTCAGTTGGTCATCAGATACTGAGGAGCAAAAGGGTCTAGAAGATTGGTAGCGTAGTAAATGTACCTTGATAGTACCGTAAGGACTTTTGGTAGGATCCTGTTATATGATTACAACATGTTAGATGACAGTTTTTGTGATCGCTTTCTAATCGTGTCACTTCTGATGTATAACTATGATGGACTTGTTCAATTAATTGTGTTGCAAGGAATACAATACAGCTTACATAATGCCTAAGAATTATGATGGCTGAAGAGGTAAATATATTGTGAAAAGCATATTATTAGCATTAGAAATATTTGAAGCAAAAATACGAATAATTCCTTAATTTCCTCTTGAAAATTAGAATGCTTATGCATAATTTATTTCTACAGTTAGATCCCCAGGCAAGTTAGGTGCCCCGTTGTCAAAATGATAATCATTACTGAAAATAGGCATGCAAAATATTCAAATTCTTTTTTGTAAGTACTGGACAGCTTAAGAAAATGGTGAAGGATGACTTTCTAAATAAGACATCTATTCCTGTATAGAAGGAGGAATTCTTTAAAGACCATAATTTATTTCAAGAAAAACATCCTTTTTCACATGTTTTGAGAAATTTATGCATACCTTTCTTTAAAAAAATGAAAGAACAAATGGTCATCGGTGTGTCATGGTAGTGAGATGAGCTAAAATATTTTATGAGGCACCCAGGCCCCGTGTGCTGGGACTATACCTGGAGCCATTCCTCTCCACCTCACTACATACACCTCACACTGCACATTGCTGCCTTGGGAATTCTAATCCTATAGCATGGAGACAAATGCCTCACTTCTAAATTTTCTGTGATGTCTTCATCAGAACTCGTCTGCTCTGCTGGTTAATAGCAGAAGAAACATAAGTAGTCTAGGAGTGATGTGAATTGTTAAAAATACCTTTATCTGAAAATAAGGGCAATATTTGTTTACTAACATTGATAGCTTAAAAGCAATTAAAAAAGATGTCTTTGCACAAGAACCGCATTGAGATAGGTATGGGAAGTATCAGGTACAAAACAAAGCTTATACAATTCCACTTTAAGTGTAAAGAAGCTCCCATCTCTCAATTCATCACATAGATCATACGGAAGATGAAATGTCCTACTTCTTAATTATTTTATAACGATGACACTCATCAAGTAATAAATAAGTACTTAAGTGTTTCTTAGATTTTAGTCATTGATTAATTTTCAGTCTGGCAGCCACTTAAGAAACAAGGGAAGACTATTTTGGATTCTGTTTGCCCTTAAAAAAATCCACTTAGGGCGGACAGCAGGACCATTTGCAGAGTAGCTAGCAAAACAAGTGAAGAAAAGATTTGCCAGTACAATTTGAATAAAATCACTTTATTTTCTAAGTCATTAATGAGCCCAGAAGGACATGCTAGTCACTGCTTGTTGTGTTAGTCAGCACTGGCAAAATTTTTCGGAGAAAAACTAGAGAATAGTGGAACAATATTTGAAAGTTCACGCTAGTTATCTGCGTCTCCTGCACAATGGATGGCCTCATCCAAACCTTGCGACCTGACTTTGCTAGGAGTGTAAAAATGGAAACCAGATGGCTTGGTAATGTGAGTAGAAGTTTGATGCTAATTGTTCCTTACAGTCTCCCTTCCTTGAAATCTGATTTGAGTGAAAACATGACATTATTGCTCAAGGTAAGCTATTCCTTGGTTGTAATCTGACAATTGGTCAGCAGGTAGACCAAGAGTAGGTACTTACGCTAAGGTTCAGGTCCCTTCTGCTACCGAGGAGAATTCATTGAGGTAAAACAATGTTGCACTTTGTTTGTGTTAGCTGAAAGATTTGAGACATCTTTGATCTGATAAGTTTCTTTAAGCCTTTAAAGATATTAATGAAGAAGTCCATGGATGTGGACTTACATGTAATGAAGTAGCAACCTAAGCAATGATCTAATGTTTGTCAGAGAGAGAAAAAAATATAATAAATATAAATAAATATTGTTATTAAATGCAGTGTTACTGCAGTTTTTGCAGAAATGCAATATAATCTGTTAAAACAGGAGAGAAAGGGTATGCAGGCCTTCTGCTTGATGAGAAGAAATCACTGGGTAATAACTGATTACCCAGTTACATCAGGGGGTGGCATCACGGCTTTGCTGTGCTCTTTGCTTAAGCTACATATTGGCTCTTTTTTTGTTACAAGCTCTCTGCAGGGACTGTGCAGCGTGACCGACCATACAATGTTTTGCAAGGTGACACTCCCTGTGGCTACTGCAGTTGGGAGTCAGCACTCAGCTTCATTTCCATCCTTGCTTGCCAGGGATGTTGTATGAACTTGGGCTAATAAGTTTAGATCTAAGTTTCCAACAAGGGATTTACAAGTCCTGGAAGCTTAGGTACATTGTATTTCTGCAGTTTCTACCCTGGAGATGCCTTGCTCACTGACATACTTTTATTTTAAAGAACAGAGAGGTTCTTCTTTTTTTTTTTTTTTTTTTTTTTTTGTAGAGATGTGTCAGTGATGATGCCCACACTCACTTATTTAATATTATGATATGAGAACAGTCATCTAGCATTGAGAAGATTGAGGTTCAGTAATTTTTGCCTCCAGAAGATATCCATAACCTCATCTCCCATGCCCAGAGACGTGTTCTTGTCAGCAAGCTTTAGGCTAGTTTGTCTGGGCAACATTCTTTATCCCATCTGTTGAAACTGTGCCACAGAACAAAAGGGAATTGAAAATCCATTTGAGGACAGAAGGGAAAAGGAAGAGATTGAGTTTTAATGGTCAGACCTGGCAAAGAGAGTCCAGAACCACAGTCCAGCTGCCAGGGTATTTTGTGTTTCACATACTTTATTTTCCATAGAATTCAACTTTGCATAAGCTTTTCAGTACCAGTAAAATCTAAACTTACTGAGGTCTCCTGTTCTGAATTAAACTCATGTCAGAAAATCTCTTTTAATATTTCTTTTTAATGACTGACGCATTTGTTTATATGACATTTTCATTGTAAACAATGTTAAAAAAACACAAAACAGTATGGTGGGAAACAACAGTAAAGACATGCTGCTGTAGTGATCATAGTAGACTTTAGGGGTGCACATCTCCTGTTGTTATTACCGAAGTAATCTCCTAAAATGCTGCAGGATGATTCACCGTATCTGCTTGCTGCCTATGCTAATTTGCTAGGTAAAATGCCCTGCATCTTTTTGTGTTCTTTTCAACATGCCCAGAGTTGCATGTAGCTCTTTCCACTCAACAGCATGACCAGATTGCTGAACTCTGCCAAAAGCTTTATCTCACTGTGAATGGCTGTCTCCAGTTACTGCCACACATGCGTTTTGCATTACACTGATGATGTTTAGATTTCATCTCCGTAGCAGGCTTAACCTTGCTCTGTCCTTGAGCACATTTTGGCCAACCAGGCTGCACATGAATTTAGAAGTTGTAATAATCTGTGCTGACCCGCAGGTTTTTACACATTACTGTTGCCGATTTTGCATTATATTTAGCAAGCAAATGGCACTGTTATTCATAAAGAGGGAAGAAGAATCTACTGAAATTCTCTTCAGACAGTAGAGGATATGCACTTGATTACTCTATCTCTAGTGACAGCTGTGCTGATATTTCATGAAAAATATGAAAAAATGCTGATAATAACAAAAGTGGACCTAGACTTAAACAAAAACCTGGAGGAAAGAAGCAGTGGGAAAGAACCAGTAGCAGACACATTACATAGATATTCTCCAACATTAAACAGGATGCTGTAGAGCTGAAGGACATGATCTAATGGTGGGTAAGCATTGTAAACAAAAGCTTTGTGTAACACCTTAAAACACGCAGTAACAAAAATAGTTTGGCAGAGGTGACCTCCATATGGGCACATTCTTAGGAGTAAGCAAGAAACTAGAGCTCAGGAAGCACAGGGTTTACTCTGAGATTCTCATTTACTCATGACTTGCTGTGTCATGTTACCTCTTTTTTACAGCAACCCCATTCTTCAATTTCACCTACTTCAAGATGGGGTTGCAGTAGTCATGGTACCATAAATAGCATAGGTTTGTGAAGGATTCTGCGATGTTTGTCTGGGCACTGCTCATCAGCCACCTCTGCGTGAGAGAGTTGTTCTTGTATGTGTAGTTAGTATAAACTGAATTTTACAGCTGCTAAGCACAACCAGAACTGGAAAATGATTGGCTTTAAATTTGCATGGAGAAATCACAAATAAGAAACTACTGGCTGCACGGTATTTTGAGACTTCCTGAAGATTTAGGCAAACAATTTAGATACTAAAAAGGGCCCCCATTTCTTGAGATGATAAATTGTGATTAAGCAAGATTTAGCCAACTTTCAGTATGTTAAAAGCTCATACGAATCAACTGTACCTACTTCACTATATACAGAGCAGCTCATGTCTGAGCTGTTTTGACAAGGGAATAACTTGTGTTTGTGTGCAGCTGACAATGCTTGCCTTTGCAGACCTTCTGAGAAGGCAGTGACACACTTTTCACCTTCACAATTCAATTAGTGATGTGATTTTAAAAGCATTTTGAAAAAATTTATTAAGTTCTAATTCACAAAGAGCACCTGACCCATGTATTAATGAATAATGACCACAAGTTACTGTAGCCAGGTTTGGATAAAAGCTAGCATGTATTGGTTTGAAACAAAGTACTGACCTATATAGTGCTACCTCAGCTTTTCTTTATACAAAGTATTTCTATTGTGTTAAATAAATAACTTGGAGTTCCTTAAACCAGGCAGTATCAGTCTCTACTCAGCCCTGCCATTACCCTTTTTTCCCCTTTGTTTTTCTGGTTGCAGCCTTATTCTCATTGTCTTTGAGTGCAGGAGAAGGATATGGTCTGGGAGTGTGGCATTAGAACTGCATGTCTCCCTTATTTCCACTTGAGATCTGTAGTGTGAAATTATCAGTATCTTACAGCGTTAAGGTGAGATTTTATGGACCAGTCTTTTCTCGTATTTGGTAAAGGTGGTGTTACTTATTTATATGCTTGAGAATGAATTTTCTTATATTTGGTTTACTGTATTATTAAGTGGAACAGTAGAAACCATGCTTATTTTGGAATAGGACTGCCCTTCATAACTGGACTTGTTTTTGTGAAGCAAAATAATTGTTCCCAGAAAAACATGTTCCTTCCCCATCAAACCTCCATTCTATTTGACACACTGACTGTTCATTCTCTGGGAATCTAAAAATCATTTTTAGTGATTTATGGACTGCTGTTGCTAATATTTCCATGATCCTATTAAAAGTGAGTGTTTTTTCCTCAGTGGCCAATTTTTGTGTTTTAAATAAGCAAAATGTCAATTAAACTAAAACCAGGTCTAAATCACGTATATACTAAAATTGGCAACAGCTTGCTGGCAGATTTTATAAATCATCTGAATCTGTCTATATCTGAGGAAAATGAAAAGCAAAGTTCTGAATAATGTAAGGAACCAGGAAAGGCATGAATTTACATGGTGTGTGGCAGTGAAATAGTCACAAGTCAGTCAAATTTAAAATATTCCTCATTTGTGTTTATTGTGTTACATACTTTTGTATTATTCTATCTCAGACATGGTTTTATATATAAATATATATATTTTATATATATAAATATATGTACTTGCTCTGGTGGATTTGGTTTTCCTTTTTCTGTGATACTTTTTTCAAGTAATAGAAGTGAAAAGGTTACATGTGTAATTCAACGTACTTATTCATAACATGTGTTATTTCTAGCACTTTGAAGGAGGTAGAGAACCACAGAATGGTTGAAGTTTGAAGGGACCTCAGGAGGTCATCTTATCCAACCCCCTCACTCAAGCAGGGTCACCTACAGCAGATTTCCCAGGACCATGTCCACATGGCTTTTGAATATCTCCAAGGAAGGAGATCTTCTCCAGGTTACACAGTCCCAACTCTCTCAGCCTTTCCTCATAGGAGAGGTACTACAGTCCATTAATCATCTTAGTGGCCTTTTGCTGGACTCTCTCTAGTAGCTCCGTATCTCTCTTGTACTGGAGAGCTCAGAACTGGACACAGTACTCCAGGTGTGGCCTCACCAGTGCAGAGTAGAGGTGAAGGATCATCTCCCTCAACTCGCTGCAACATTCCTCCTAGTGCAGCCCAGGATACTGTTAGCCTTCTTCATGGCAAAGGCACATTGCTGCCTCATGTTCAACCTGGTGTCCAGATCCTTTTCTGCAAAGCTGCTTTCTAGCTAGTTGGCCCCCAGCATGCCCTGGTGTGTGGGGGGTATTTTATTCTTCCACAAGTGCAGGACTTCGCACATCCCCTTGTTGAACTTCATGAGGTTCCTGTTAGCCTGTTTCTCCAGCCTGTCAAGATCCCTTGATGGCAGCATGGCCCTCTGGTGCATCAGCCGCTCCTCCCAGTTTTGTATCATTGGCAAACCTGTTGAGGGTATACCTTGTCCCATCATCCAGACAATTAATGAAAATGTTACAGTAAAGCTCTGGTTAAAGAGCTTTTAACTGAACAGTTTTTTCTCTAAGGAGGAAGCCTCAAAATCCTAGTAAATCAATTGGGTCTTTTAAATTTTGTGTCTTCTCTTTTCTACGAGCATTGCGATTTCTTTGGGCATTGTGCACCATCTGCATCTTACAGGCTTTGGGCACAAAGGCTCTGGGACTAAGCAATCTCCTTTGTCTCTCGGCAGTATTAAAGAGTTCACAGCCCCAGCCATCTCCTACACACCATAGAAAGACTTGTAGTCTCTTCATTTCTAATGAAATCTGGCAGAACAGGGGAAACCTCAGGGATCCACAGAAGAGTTAAGCCTGCCAGTTGAATCTGTTTTACTTTTTCCTTCAGAGGCAGGCTCAGTGACCTCTTCTGTGTCCCTGACAGCACAGTGGTTCTGATGCTTTCAGCACCTGGTGATGGGAAGGTCAGCAGCAAAGTTTGGCATCTTTGTAAGGCGAAGATATCTTTGGTTGCTTCTGTCCAAGAAAACTAAACACCAAACAGAACTCACCTTTCTGGTTTCTCCATAGTGGCAAGAATCCTAACTGGTTGTATAATGGAGTATGTGACTGGGTGTCTGATAGTGGGGTATCGGGCTTGACCATCTTCTGCCTCTAAGTCTCTCCTTTCTCCTGAACACTTGGGTAAGTTAACACAGCTGATGTAACATCGCATGTGATTATTAAGGAGTGAAAGCCTTCAGCCCTAGTCATGACATGACAAAACTCACGTCAGAATACCTTCAGGAATGATGCTTAATATCTCATTTCTCCCCTATGGGAATGTTCAGCAAGGCAAGCTCAGTTAAACAATGGAACCGGTATAGTTACACCACGTTTACATTCATGTAAATGGGAACAGGCTTTGGCACAATACCTATGAAGCCAAATGTCTCTCAGTAACACAAGAAGCAGCAAGATTAGAGGATATTTGTAACATGATACTTCTCTTTAATAAGTTATCCAAACTGGATGCTTTACTAAATGTATTTATTTTTCAATAAATTATTCTGGTGCTCATGTAGTTTCTGTTTACAAATGATTGAAACAGCAGCTTTTTCTCAGTAAACAAGCCAAGCACATCAGCCTGCTTGTTTACAGTGAATGCTACAAAAGCTGCATTAGGTATTTCCTGCAGAGAAGAGTTTTTTCCTATCCCCTGTATTTTATCCTAGAGGAGATGAGCTCATTGGTAAATCTGTTTGGCTATTAATGCTGAAAGGGGAAACAGGAATAGAGGCATTCAGATAGGAAAAGCCTCAAGCTAAGTTTTTTATTAATGTAGAGCAGAGTCTTATGGAGTAAGTGTTGAGATTGAAACATCTCTTGCCATAGTGAATGTTAATGAAATTACCTAAATGCACAAGGATAAGAGTCTAATTGTTTAATTTTTCATGAGTTACTGTTTGGTTTTTAAATTCACTTTTAAAAATATTTTGGTGCAGTGCAAACACTGTTTTGTGAAAAAACATTGTTTCATGTGCCATTCTGAGTGATGTCCCATACTGAATGTCTTCGACTCTTGATTCGTCCCCTATACAAGCAGGCCACAGCTTTCATTTGGTTGCTGTATATTCCATAAATTCCAGGTTGCTAAATTTAATTTCTTTAATCCATGTTTACATGAAATTAACACTTCTGAAGTGACAGTTTCATGGAAAATATTCTTACGTGTTTCCCTATAATTACAAAAATTCATATCCACTGAGCATTTATTTGCATATTGGAATATGACAGATGGCATCGTTTGCCGCTGTCATTAAAGCACCAGTTGATCTTGCCATTGCTAACTGAGGACTAAAGTTGAAAGTTAAGTCATGATTAGCAGTATTTTTGGTCTGCATTTGATAGAAATAGTTATAACTGACAGTTATAAAAAACCCAGTCATTCCATAAGTGTGTGAAGGAGGGCAGCACTGTTTAGTAAATGCTATGAGGCTGGTATTTTTAGAACCCCACAGCGAGTGTTTGTTGTCACACAACTGAAGTGTATGATTCTGGCTCAGGAGTGCAGTCAAAGGAAAGTACAATATTATAATGCACAGACATAATCAATAGTCTGAGTTTGTTCTTTTATGTCCTGTGAAAAGTTACAGGCAATGTTGTCTATCAGGAGGTACTTCATCAAGGAGGGAGTGGGGAGAACCAGGAGATTATTAACTTCTAATACAAAAGTCTGTACAAATGTCTGGAATTATCCAGACATGCTAACCAGAATAAAAGCAATATTTTTGTTCTGTAGGAAGTTCTACTTTACGTTGCTTTTAACTTCTTCTCTACATGAAGTTAAACTAAAGCACACTTTTTGAGATGTGTATGTTTCAAAAAGTTCTTACTGGATAGATTGCAAGATAGATAATTTTTGTGCTCAGCACATCAAAACTTAACGTGACTATATAAAACTATGTGGATTATGAAGTTTATTGTAAATGCATAAATGAAATCCATAGAAAATGTAGGAGAGTTTTGGAGTACGAAGTCAGTGCTTCTGAGACAGATTAAGACCTAGGTTTAGCTGAAAATTTTCTGGCTAAATATGGTATTGCCAGAAAATACGATTATGTGAAAATGTCAGTGAAAAAAATGAGAGTTTTAAGATTAATGGCATTGGAACTTAATGGATTTTAATTTTTCATCAAAAGGTAGTGTTTGTTTTATTCAGGCTGTAAGCAAGCATTTTGACAATTTTTTTTTAAATTTTTTTTTTTAATTTAATCCATTGCCATCCTGCTCTGTGAATAGGAACAATAAGTATGTAGGCAGGCACTGAATTGAAAACAAAGGGGTAGTTTCCCCACTAATGATTGAATAGGATTCAAGAGCATTCCAGCATAGTGCATTCCAGATAGGAATCATGTTTAAGAGCAGGAAGGGTAAAGGGTTGTGAACACTGCCCAGCTGTTTGTGTTGTCCAGGTTAGAAGGTATTTTTCTGAGTAAGGACCTTTTCAGAGCTACTAGTGTTTCAGTTGCTGGGACTGATGAAGTGGACATTTTGTCAGGGGAGGGAGAGGCTTCAGAGGTGGATTGTGGGAGTGCAACACACAAGGCAACACAAGACCCAGGGATGGGGATTTTTATGTGGCACTTAAGAAATACAGAATAATTTGCTTTCTGCTAATCCTGGACAAGTGAGTATATTAGCACAAGGACAAAAATATTAACATCTTATAATGGCATACCTTCTGTCCAGAATTTCACATAGCTTCCAGACTGTTTGGTTTCTGCTGCAGTTTAGAAAAAAGTATGTAAGTGTAAACTGGTAGTTTTTCACTATTATTTTTTTAAATTTTATTTTTATTATTTTACCTTTATAAGGCACTTTTAAAAAGAAAAAAACATGACACTAAATTGAAGCTCATTGAAGCATTTTAAATAATTGTTTTAATGTGAGGAAGGTGGAGAAAAACCTAGAATAAAATAAATTCTAGTGGTTGATGTCTTTCTTTTTATTAAGAAAGATAAAATGTTACCCATGAAAACTCTCATCCATGGACATTTTGGGCCAAAATAGCTGTTTTTATTTGGGGGGAGGGGGAAGCAGGGAAACCTTTGATTCAGCCTATTGTTCAGTGTGAAAATTAGTTTGGGATCTGTGCTGCCCTTGCAGAGCCTATTAGTATCATAGCGTGGTGCTAAGCCTCTGCCGAAGTGGGGTAAGTAAAGCGGTCCGTCGAGTGCAACGTATCTGTAGTGCTGGGTGGTCCCAGCTCAGCACTAACCTCCTTCCACAGAGTCCTACTTCCTGCCAGTGTTACTGGAGTCTTATTCCTAGCTCCATCCTAGCTGCCCACAGTATGCATGGCCTCTTCCTTGCATGCCAATAGCTGGTTTACAAACAAAAGCAGATACCTGTCCTAAAATAGACCTGGGGATCTGTTCTGGATCGAGTTGCAGCTGGGGTTCAGAGGTAGTAGTACTGCATGACCCTTTGTTGATGCACGTGTTAGCTGGGTTCAATGATCTCTTCACTGCTGTCTACTGTACAGTGTAGCCCTTCTCTTGTGATCCAAGTACTGTACTATTTGGAAGCCTAGTTTTATAATTCGGTTGGTGGCTGCTACATAATTTCTGCCCATTCTAGTTCAGTTGTTCAGTTAATCTGAGTGTGTGTATTTGTCTTCAAAGGGAGACCGTTGCTGTTCCGTCGCTGTTGGGTATGCTTGAGGAAGGCACTGTAACAAGGCTCTTTTTCACATGTGCTATGAGGCAGCGTGCTCCATGAAGGGGGTCTCCTTTCCCCGTGTGAATGATTTGTCTGGTAAATGTTAGCAAGTTCTGTAGTTCTGTTGTGTCCATATGTTCAGTATATCTTTCTTATGCTGTTTAATTAATCCCCAGTGCCTTCACAACTCTTACACAAGGGATAAGTTTGCTGTAAGAAAATTGAATTCCAGCAAGTAGGGATTCTTTCACTGTTCAGTCACTTTTAATGTCCATTTTGCTGTTTTGCGATGAAAAACTGAATTATAATAGTAACCATATCAAACAAAGCTGAATGAGAATCATTTGCATTCCCATTAACTCTAATTGGCTTTTTTAAACTCAGTATAAAAAACAGATTGTCTCTAATTAACTTCCAAAGTACCCCTTTTTACACAAAGGCTATCCCAGGGGACACTTGGCAGACCTCCCCGTTGAGCTTTTTTGCAGATTCCTGTATGCAGAAATGTAGTAGATGATTAGTATAAAGCCACAGCATTTGTTGCTGTGATACTTGCCTTAAATTCAAGTGTTTTCATAACGATGCCACCGAGGGAGTGGAACTGAAGTCATGAGTACAGTTTGGACCACAACAGAAGGATAGTTGTGAATCTTTATTGAGACAAGCCTCGATGTTTGAAGTAACTGCAAGTGTGAAATAGATGAGTACAAAGTATTGTCTCCATCAGATAACTAATTTTGAAAACAAACAAAAAAGGTGTTCTGCTGTCTTACCTCTGAAGAGGGCAGAGGCAAGCCTGGGCTCACATTTGCCTCTCCTCTTTATTACTGTCTGTGCGTGTTTCTTCCTCTTTGTCCCATTTCTGTCCATTTCACTTCCAGTACTGTTTTTCAGACATGGGGGTAGGCCACATTTCTGGTAGGCACAGATTGCCTGAATGTGGTTTTTTTTGAGTTTGGAAGCTGATTAAAGGGTCTACACAAACATCACTTTAGAGCAATAGACAGGTGACCTACAGGAACAAAAGCTGTTGTTGAATTTGCACAGTGGGAAGTTTTAAGTTGCTACATGTTGCTATACTTTATGATTATTAAAATTAAAGTCACTGTGAAAGAGATGATACTGAAGTAGTAAGAACTGCATCCTTGGAAGCATTGCCCGATAATCTGAACAGAGAAAAGGAAAGAGAAATGAGACATGTGGAATTGAAGAGGATTCTAGAGAATCCACAGGACAAAGAGAATGGCTTGGAAATGGATTCACTGAGGTCTGCTAAGCTGCAAACCTCCTTCAACATTTTTCTGTATTTAGGACGTTCATAATTCCCTCCTGTGTGAATTATCTGATATCTACTAAGGACTGAGAGACATCATTCCTTTCCCACATGGGCATTAGTAAGTTTTCTCCCCATTCCTGAAAACTGTAGAAATTTAACATCTTTTGAGACCTCTACTGTTTTGATAAATCTGCTTGAAGGGAGCTGGCAGAGCTTTAAAGTTATTGAGAGGGATGGCTCAGACAGATGAATACACACACCATACATGTAAATCTTACTTCCTAAGAAAGCAGCTCTTCTAAATTCTGATTTAGGTCTTCAGACTATTTATTTTATGATCACAGCCCTAAACTCTGCTAAGAGCTGTTTGTGCTACTGATTGATAGAATCAGGAAGGCAGATAATCTGAATAAAAGGATAAGAAAGTGCAGCTGTTTGGCATAAGGAATGTTGATGATTTCTAGAGCTTGTTGTCCACAGGTGGAATATACTATCTGAGAAAAGTAGAATTGTCCAAACCAGGTATCCCCCATTTACCTCTTATTTTCCCCACTTCCCTGCAGTGGTTTCTTTCTTTAGAGAAAAAATGAAGAAAGCCAGGCTATCTTCAAAGCATAGGGAAAACAGAGATGCCTTTTTTTTCCCTCCAGGATCTCTAGAGGAGGAGAGTAGGTAGAAATATGAGTTGGAACTGCAAGATTTTTTCAACAAAATTCTCGGTCATATGCTTTTAATTGTGTACCTGCACACTGAGTTAGTTGGCTGTTGGCTGGCTAGGAGACAAGGCCTCTTTTTAGACACATTTGTTTCCTTGTCTGTGGTTGCATTTCACCGTTCCTTTGGCATGGCATTGACTCATGACATTACTGAGGTTGGCATAAAAACATGAGAAGCAGTGAGCTTATCAGTTCTTTATTTTTGCTTTTTATACTTTATTCAGTGATGCTGAATTAGTAGACTCAGGAAGACCTGTTTTTTTCTCATCAGTTTTAGAAGTGCTGATTGATTATATTAAATGGGTCTGAGCCTTGATGTCTGACCAGCCTGTTCATCTTAGCCAGCTAACTCAGGAAGGAAATAGAAACTTACTGGTGAACAGGACCTATGTTGCAAAGGGGTAAAACTAGTCACATTGGTGTTTCTGGTACAGTTCACAAGACATAGCAAACAGTTAAGAACATCTTCCCTTTCCAACCCAAAGTATCCAAGCTATTGTTTTTCCATTACTTACCATATCCCAGTCATGCAACTGGTACCAGTGAAATCTTCTGCAAGTTATTTGTGTTCTCTTATTTAGCATGCCTGAAAAAGCAGAAATACGCAGATGCTGCTGCTCAGTACTTCTTTACAGATTTTTTTGCATCATTTTTTTCAGTTTAAGATATGTAATTTTTACTTAGATGCATCTTAATACCTCTCTTGAATCTGCATATGTTCACTTTTGTAGAGTTCAATGTTTTGCTTCCCACAGAGAAAATTATTTTATAAATACAACGTGTTTGTTTACATGGAGGATAGACTATATGATTCTAATGCTTTTTGTTTCTTTCCTAAGGAGACAAAAATGTCAGTTTTTGTGTATTTTCTTATGCATGTTTTTCTTCTGATGTCTTCTTTTTGTCTTTTGGGAAGCTGTGCTTCAGTAAAAAGCTATGTTAAAAATATAGTTAAAAGAAAATTGATCTTAAACTAATCCTTTGAGTCAATTAAATAATACTGATCTCAGTAGAACATCTATTAGTGTACATGTGATGTTACTACTAATACAGCATGAATTTATTACAGCCAGGGGTAGCCCAATGAATTCCAGATGAATTCACAATAGCTGGATTCTTAAAATGCTACCAGGTTTACTTCGGGTTTTCTGTTTCCTTGTGTAATTAATACCAGAACCCAGCACTGCTACCTGCTCCTATTTAAAATAAATAAATAAATAATTAAAAAAATCATGTATATGAAATCAAACTGAAGAATTGAAAAGATGTACCTGAGCCTTGGCATTGATAATCTAAAATAACAGGTTTGAAGCCACCTGATTTTACATAATCAAAAGTTGTTATGGTTTATCTCCTTCAGAACAAATCCAAACAACCAAAATACTTCAAATTATTTTAACATAACTAGCTAGATTAGTAGCTTGCTTGAAAAATTATTCATAAGGTATTTAGAGATACTTAAGTGTAAAGTTGGCTACAAAGCTGTACTTCAAAGATATCTGTGAAAATAAAATGTATTTTCAAAGGTTCGTTAGTCAAACATCCTAATCCCAGGTAGAAACCTAGCAGCTTCTTTTCATAAGAGGGGCAAAATCTGTTTAAATTGGTACTTTTTTAAAAAAGAGACATGGAAACTTACACATTTTCACACTGTCATGGGTTGTATTGATAAGTTATTTTTTTAGAAATGCCATGTGATTGTTAGAAGCTTCACCTAATGAAGTTCAGCATTTCATGTGGCATGTTAGGTTTCACACTGGAATCTCCAGCTACATTTGGACCCATGTAACATCACACATTTTTAATTACATTATCCCAGCTTGGTACCGGCTATTACCAGAATCAGACCCCCAACTTTGGCAAATGTATTTAGGTTTGAAGATTTCACTGGTCTCTTTTTTCATCAGCCCTTACCATATGGTTCACACAACGTTTCCATAGCTTAATAGACCAGATGTGTGTATTGTGCACACTTCATCAGAAAGCACTGCACCAAGGACATGGCAAAAATCATCTCCAATAACTATTTAATGTATTGGTTATGTGATGATGTAAATCAAATCATGGTCCCATAAGGGCTGTTTCTTTTTCTGTAACGTAGAGGACATACACTGATAATGGGAAGTGAGGGAGCAAGTTGGTACAGTTTTTTTGTTGCTTTCTGTGTATGGTAGGAGAAGGTTACTTGTATCATAATTGTGAAACTAGCCATTTTTTACTTCCAGCTCTAATCCCAGCTGAGCATTGTAGCACTGAAGTCAGATGTGTATTTAGGCCAGCACTGTTTTCTCAAAGTTTGCCTAACCCTGACAGTGAGGAAAATTTACCAAGGTCCCCTCAGCTCTGAGATTCATAGCCCAATGACAGCTTAGGGAAGAGAATGAGGGTGAATATAAGATATGCTTAAGGTATCAACAGACTGAGAACAGTGCCTGCTACTGAATAAGAACGCATTTGCCACAAAGATTTAACAGTTAGTTTGCAACTCACAAATAGAGAAAGTACAGGACACGCTTTTTCCTTATGCAAGCATAGTACGAGAAGAAAGGCCACATCGAGGTCCGTGAAGTAGTGCTGGATGACAAAGTTTCAAATATGCATGTAAAGAGAGATCTCAGCTTTTCCTCCACTCGTGGTTGGATTCAACCACCCCCTGTGTGAAAGCTCAGGACAGAGCTGGGTGATGGGCTGATGCAGGGCTGTCAAACAACAACATTGCACTGGGATGTGATGCTCACAGGCCCCTATCAGTAACCATGATGTTCTGTTAACATCTATGTAAACACCTCCTGTATGCAAATGTTTCTTTGATTCCCTTGAGAAAAAGGCAATGCGTTGACAGGTTTAGAAGAAATTTTTGTGGCTAATGCATTTTGGTGTGGACAGGACAAATATTCCATCATCTTATTCTTCGCTGAGGCCATGCACTTTATACCTTCTACATCAAGAGCACTCTGGTCTCCATGTTCAGACCCAGAGGACCATGTGAGACTGGTAAAGCAGTAAACTTTTTTTTTTCAAAGAAAAAAATTCACCTGCAACCTTTTCTAGATACAGTCTGGTTTCTTTCAAAATAGTGTGTTCATCATGAGATTCAGTTCTACTTTCCTGGTTTTAACTGGCTTAAAAATAATTTTTGAAGTCTAATGAAAAAGGGGCAATGAAGAAGCACTGAATGGAGATAGAAACACACAAAGGAGAAGGATGTAAAAGGAGAATATAAAGGAGGCAAAGAGAAAAGGGAATAAAGAAGGAAAATAAAACAAAATTAAAAAAAAGAGAACCTACATAACCACCTCAGAAGAAGACAACAGGATTGAAAATAAGTTTTATACTTTCAAGGTTTTACATAGGGTTGGTGAAACTTAGACCTGATATTGCTGGGTAAGTCCAACTGGACTAGTGGATTTCTACCTGATTACAACAGGGCAGAAATGTAGCTTTGGTTTTGGACAAAATGTTCGGTGATTTATGAGATAGTCTGTTTTCAGAAAGGAGTTGTGAGTATCAGGCTTTCACTGAGACTTTGGCTCCTAAGTGCCTATAGCATTTCAAGAGTTAAGCTTAGGCTAAATTTTAGAGGTGTTTGTCAGTGAGGAGCTTAAGTTCCATGAAACAGTTGAACATCAATGCTTTTGAGAACAGTATGCATTAAATTTTCTAGGGACAGTGAAATAACCAGGAAAGGATAATAATTATTGGCTTGAACACAAGGAACTTTAAGTTACCACACCTGGCTGGGACACTAAAGGGAGAGAATGTATCCACATTTTTGTTTAATGCAGCTATTCAGTAAGGTCATTCTTATTCCCCAGATTTTTAAGGATGGTCTTTGCTGTGTTCTGCAAAGAATAATTTTATCATATTTACAATAGTAATACAGTCTGTCTGATGTGGCAGGACCGTCTTACTAAGCTGTCTCCTCATTGGGACAGTACAGAGAGTAAAATGCTGTAAAAGACCTCATGAGTAACATAATGTAAAAGACTACAGAAGTCTGACAGTGCTCCTCCTGCTAAAGGAGTTTGTGGCCATTTCTGTAGAGATGTTCCAGAGTGTCCATTTGCAAGAAAAGAGAAATACTTGTAGTTACAGGCTACCCAACACCTTCCTTCACAATACTGCTGAAAATGTTTAACGTAGAAAACCCTCAGAATTAACTACTGAATATATCACTTGAAAAGACTGTGAGCTAATGATATTCTGGCCTGGGACTTTTTCAGTCAAAACCACATGCACATTAAATTTTCGTGTGAATGTTGGGCCGCAGAGAGGATTAAACACTCACAAAAATCGCTCCAGCAAACATAAAGATAGAAGAAAGCAAAGGCATCTGGGTTTTGTGCCTTTTTCCTGTCACGCTGGAAGAATGAGCTACGGCCTGTTGATTTAATTGTGCTAAGTGCTGTGGGCCTTCAGCTATGTTAATCATGCTCTATGCAGAGCAGCTGTGCAGCACTGGGCACGCTGGCTGGGAGGCAAGCCCTGCTGCAGCCTCCCTGTGCTTCCTGGGGCTGGGGCTGCGGGGGTCAGGCTAGAGGGCATTTCAAAGCACAGACCTTTGCTGCCTAAAGAAACGGCCTCATTTTCTTTAATTTTATACCCGCTGTAAAATCAATTCCAAATAATAATATCTAACCTATTATTGACACTTTATCCTGTGGGGAATAGCTGGTTTTGACTATTATAAGCAACCACTGATTTTCCCCAGGCCCTCAGGGCCTCCTGTTGTGACTGAGGCAAATGTTGCTAATAAACGCCTCCTTCAAAGTGACTTTTCCAGCTGAATCGGAGGGATTCCAGTCACCCATCTGATGGAACTTTAACCAGAAACGTGTTGGACAAATTAAATATGGGTTAGCCTCTTGCTCTGGACTATATCAAGAGCCTATAAATGCAAAATGTTTGAGTCACAGAAGACCGTGCTCTGTAATTAACTATTGTAACTCTCCTCGCAAATCAAAAGCAGCCTAACCTGCGGAGTTCAATATGTCAAGACGTGGGCACTGAAATGGTTTAGAGAAGGAAGAAGAGGAAAGAAGAGTAGGAGGGAAAGGTAAACAAGATTTTGCATACATGTATATTACTGTTAGCTAGTATCAAGAGCCTTGAATTGTTCACCTTGTTACGGACAAGCAAAGAGCTGAAGTGTTTTAATGTATGAACTCACATTTGAGTCTGTGTGTCATTTATCCTACTGGGGAAAAAAAAATCTTCGGACTTACCCACTTGGAAAATAATGATGAGCTGGAAAGGTTTTGCAAACCAGATATACTGGTTTTTCTTTCCTTTGGGCTGCACCTGGAATATCTACAATTTAGTTTAAAACAGCTAGTCAGTGGCCTGTTTGACAAGTTGAAAATGGCAAGGCTGATGTCTGCCAGTATGACAGTAAAATAGGCAGAGGTTGACTCTGTTTTCAGATTTTGGTGCAAAAGGAAGGATTTTTTGGAGGGGACATCAGGTAGCTTTTTTTCTGTCTCTAGTCAGGAGTTTAGTGTTTCAAAACATGGGCTCTTAAGTAATTTAAAGAGAGAAGAAGGATTTGATGAACAAATACTGAGCCTTATATTTTAATTGACCAAAATATCATTTTAAACCAAGTTCAATTAAATATTTGTAAACATGTTTATTGAAAAACTTCTGTCTTAAATTCTGTCTCAACATTAATTATAACTGTGCTATAATTTTGCGTCCCTCTCTTACCAGCCATCTTCTGGCAAGCATTTGATGTTGTTGATCTTAAGGTAATCTTAAGTCATTAGTTATGACCAGGTTTCTTGGAAAACCTGTGCAAGTGCAGTTTTCAGTGATGCTCATGCATATGTATTTCATCAGTGATAATTTGAAAGAAGTGAGGCTAAATTTAAACTGGTATGCTATGATACTGTTTGTGCAGAAAGAGCTGTTTATCAAAGATGATACCTCTTTGCTTATCTGCCTTAATTTTCAAGTAAAAGTAGGTGACAAAATAGTAAGAAGAGAATGAGAGAATAATTTGCTTTTTGCACGAATGTGCTTGTAAGCTAACTTTGACTTCCTTCGTTAGGATGTCTATGACAATGTTGTATTGCATCCAGTAAGAAATGAAGAGCTGCTTGATTACTTGTAGTTCATACATAGCTATAACTCTAAATGGAATAAATAATCTCTGTTCTCTCTTACTTTGCTGTAGTGCTTGTATCAGATATTCCTCTGTGATTCCATAAGACCTTGTATAATCAAGAGCAATAATATCTTTACCATTTCTATCATGTGCTCTATTAGTCTTCAGACCACCTCACTTCCTAAGCCGGAGAATGAAAAATAGAGTGATTTTGTTTTTAAATCTCCAGTCTTTCTGATATTATTTTTATTAACATTATTCACACAGTTGTTATGCCAAAGGGATCAGCTAGCTCTCTTGACTTTGTAAATTCAAGCTGACCACAAGGGTAGCAATCCAAAGCATTAGAGAGGAAGTCTTTGTTCTCAAAAATATGGAAGAATAACTTGATACTAATCTTGTCCTTCCCACTTGGAGTGTAGAGAGAGGGCAAGTGGAAGGCGTAGTGGAGAGATAAAGCTAAATAGTTTTCCCCTCCTTCTCAGTCTAAAACTGCTTCTTAGTACTTATGATACTTAAAACACCAGGATATTGGTAAAGGACTTCCATATCTCCAGCCAGAAAATCATGGGTAGTAAATATAAGTGTATGTGTGATGTGTGCAAGTGAATCTGGTGTATACATACAAGGGCCAGGAGGATTCTCAGATGCCTTTTTTCTATTAGACAAAATCTAGGTCTATAATACCACAGCTTTTCCATTTGGGAATACATCTAGGAGTGATAAATGTAAAACCAAGCTGGTTTTGCCTAAGTTCTGTGGACTGCAAGGCAGGACTTCTGCTGAAAGCACTCTTCTTGTCAGCTCCCTTCCCTCATGGTTTTTGGACATCATATTTGTCAGCACTGGTATCTCCGATGAACAGAGCTGGGAGAAAAAGCAGCTGAGGAAAAAGAATTACAGTGGCAGACTTATCTAAATCTTTCTAAATCTTCCTGGAAAGAGACGGGGACCTTGATGTGGATTGGGTATTGGACTGGTAGCTCTTGCAGGGCAGGGAGCAATGAAGTACGGTGTTCTTCCATCTGCCCTCTTCACATCATAGGCTCACAGCTAATTAATCAGTTGTAATTTCCAGATGGCCTTCCAAATCAGCCTAAGGCAATGCAAACTTCAGCAAGGAAGCATGACAGAGCTCCATTATCAAAGTCTCTGGTGAAAGAAACACAATATAATGTTTTCTACTGTACTTAGAAGGCTGAAAAACTAAGAGCTATAGCTTCAGAGAGAACACATTGTTCGAACGTGAGTACACTAACTCTTTCAGCAGCAATACTTGTCATGAAACACTGTTTGCTGTGATGTGCATACTTACATAAATAAGCTCTTCTAAAGCACTTGTAACAAAGGGAAAGCACCTTTCAGTTTCATAATAATACTAGAAAACTTTTTATCTTTTTTTTTCCTGCACTGCACCATACTAAAGATAATTTTGAAAGAGCAAGCTACTTGTAGTTCTCGGATTACTTTGGTAATTGATTACTTTGGTTGGATCACAAGTGTGATAGAATGTTGTTAACAACTATAAATGCCAAACCCTAAGCTTCAGTACAGTTATAATTGTTTGAAAACTGAATGTTAGCACCTATAAACTTTGGCTTCATTCAAGTATGTGAAGAATATCTACTACTTTAAGAAAAACTGTCAAATGTGGTGCAGTACCAATAGGTGGACATTGCAGCTAAATTTGTTTTGATGTATATTGTCCAGAAACTAGAATTTGTTCATGGAAACAAAATATTTTTGAACATTGTTTTGTATTTTACCATAACTATTCCATTTTATACTACACATAGAAGGCATTAGTGTGAACAGTGTTTTTTTTTCCCTTGCAAAAGGATGGGTTTATATGCTGGAATCACTTAAGCTAATCTGCAAGTTACCTTTTTTTAGAACTATTGTCATGCGAAGTACCATAAGACACCAAATTCCGTGCCCCTCTCAGTGCAGATGAAAAAAAGGATTCATTATTAGAAACGTTTTAACAAGTCTTGTCCAAATAATGGTGCTAAATCTAGCTTTTATTAAACTCAGCACCATGGAGAATTTAGGTGAGATGTAGCTGGGGATGTTTATTATGAGAATAAGGGTTTGTGTGAGTTTGTTTTTGAAAATTAGATGTGGGGGATGCAAACTCCCACAGATACGAAGTTGAACAGAATGTTTGCACAAGCTCTTGCAAAGGAAAACCACCAGCTCTGAACAGCTCTGTTGCATAGTCTGAATATTTCTATGATCTTCCTGTGTTTGCTATTTTTTTCATGCCATGACTGTTAGGGGCCTTCATTTGCTGCATAATGTAGTTCTGAGAAGACAGGAAACTGGAGGGTTTCTGGAAAGTAGCTTTTCCTTCAGCCATGACCTTGTGAGTAGTATTAAGTGTTTTAAGTTGAGTTTTATCTGGTTGGAAACCCAAAACTCTTTTAAAAAGTCTTGATTTTTAAAGCAAAAGTACCCAGAACTTCTGAAAATTATTTTTCTTAAGGCATTTAAAGTAGAGACACCATAAAACTGAGCTTCTCTAAACCACTTTAGAACTTTTAAAACTGTAATGCTAAACAAGCACAGCAGCATGATTCAGTGAGCATTTTAGCTGGCATAATATGTAGTATTGAGTATGTGGGGGTTTTTGATCCTTATGTCGTAAAAAGGAGTTACCACACAAATAGTGTCAATAGTCAGTGCACAGGTACCATACTGATAGCGCTGATGTGGTGTGGATCCCTGAAGAAATATTTGTGCTGATGCTTTAATTCTAACATAGTGGCAAACTTGAGGGAAAAATACAGGATGTGAAAAAAGATGAACTGTGTTCTTGTGTCCTAGATTTAACATTAGAAAATCAGTGCATGACTAATAGATGATGTGGAATTGCAGAGCTGGTAGGGAAGTTTTACAGCCACACTATGTAGCAAAGAGTAACTGCCAGGGGACTGTGGATTGCCACTGTAAATCCTATCTAGGAATTGTGCTATATGTGATCCTGGGAATTACAGACCACTGAGTCTGACTTTCTTCCCTGGCAAGTTGGGAGACTAATTAAAAAAAAGAGATTTCTGAATGCATGGAAAGCAGTCTGTTTGGCTAAGGTTAGCATGGCATCTTTAAAGGGAAATCCTGACTTTTTAGCTTGTTGGAGTTCTCCAGGGCTGTAAAAAAGCACATGGTTGAAGTGAATCTAGTGGACATACTGGATTTTCTTACTGCATTTTAAATAAGCTTTTGGCCACCTTTCATACCAACGTTCATTAAAGACACGTGAGTCACCATGTGATTGCAGAAAAAGTCCCCTCATGGTCTGAAAGCTGGTGAAAGTCTAGAAAGCATAAGATGAGATTTGGTGATTACTTTGACCGTTAAGTGCCAACAAAACATTTATTCCATGTCTTCATGGATACCATGCAGAAGAGGCTGGAACAGTGAGATTTTCAAGTCTGCAGCTGCTACTAAGTTGCTTAGGTAGCAAAATGCCATGCTTGCATTGCAGAAATATGTAGGGACCTCACAAAACTAAATGAACTGGCAAAAATTGACAGAAAAGTGTCAGTGTAAATTACTGGAAGATTATGCATCTAAGAAGAAGTAAACTGTACTTACATAATCCTGGACTCGGAACTAGAGGCTGTAACTCAGGAAAGAATGATCTTACCATCATTGGCAGTTCCACAAAACCATTAGCTTAATGTGCCTTGGCAGCCAAAACAATCAACATCATGTTGGTCATCTCTGAGAGAATATTGATAACAAGACAAAGGGTGTAATTATGCTACTCTACAAAACCTTGATGGGCCCACATCTTCACACAAAGTCACACAGGTAATCATACGGTTGATATATCAGATGGGTTTGCTGTCATTCAGAGGGACCCTGGCAGGCTGGAGAACCAGGCAGAGAGAAACCTCGGAGTTCAACAAAGGGAAGTGGAAAGTACTGCACCAGGGGAGGAATAACCCCAGACACCAGTACAAACTGCAGGTCAACTGGTTGGAAAGCAGGTCTGCAGAGAAGGACCTGGGTATTCTGGTGGACAATAAGCTGAATGTGAGCCAGCAATGTGACCTCACAGCAAAGAAGGTCAACAGACTCCTAGGCTGCATTAGGCAGAGTATTTCAGCAAGTGAGGTCCCTCCTACTCAGCACTGGTGAGACTCATCCGGAGTGCTGGGTCCTATTCTGGGCTCCCCAGTCCATGTCTCTGCATGGACTTACTGGAGCAAGTCCAGTGAAAGGCTACAAAGATGATTAAGGGACTGGAGCATTTCTTATATGCAGAGAGGATGAGAGAGCTGCAACTGTTTAACCTGGGGAAGAGAAGGATCAGGCGTCTTACAGAAAGTGTATAAATAACTGATGGGAGGAAATAAAGAAGATGGAGCCAAACTCTTCTCAGTAGTGCCTACTGACAGGACAGGAGGCAATGGGCACAAATTAAAACACGTGAGATTCCATCTGAACAGAAGAAACACTTTTTACTCGGAGGGGGTGGTCAAACTCTGGAATAAGTTGCCCAGGGTGTTGTGGAGTCTTCGTCCTTGGAGATATTCAAAAGCTGTCTGGATGTGGTCCTGGGCAGCCTGCTCTAAGTGGCCCTACTTGAGCAGAGGCATTGGACAGGGTAATCTCAAGAGGTCCCTTCCAACCTCAGCCATTTTGTGTGATTCTGTGTGGGCTACAAAAACTGGCCAGGTTTACCTGCTGTCTTTTAGTGACTGTCCAGGTTAGCATACCAGACTGTACGGGCCCTTTGTTCTGAGTCAGTAGGGCAGTCCTTGTATCATTCTGTAGATTCCATAGGTTGAAACCTGCCTTGTTTCTGCACTTTCTGCTGAATTTAAGGTCTGATCCATTTCTGCTGTTAAGTACATCTGTGCCACCTAGAACCTTGCTTCCTTTTGTATTCCCCTGGACTCTGCTTGTCCGTAAGCTATTTTCCCCATCTGGCATAACTTGTCCTTTATGCTTACAAACTGTCATAACTATATCGCTTCTGAAGTAATGGAGTAGAGGGAGGTGAAATCTGGCCTGTGGCAATGAGGAACAGTGACACAAAGGGTATGAAGATTTATGTTTGTTTCCTGTTGCTCAGTTTTTATCCAAGTCTAAACTTTATTCCCTTATGGAGCAGTAGACTTTGCCTAACTGGTACAACTTTGCTCACTTTGAGTTAATCTTCTATTTAGTAAGAATGACAAGTTGTGAAGGGGCTAAGCACTAGACACTCATCTGGTGAAGTCAGCTGACCTACTTTAATTTCACAAATTAAACTGCTAAAGTAAACCGATCTACTCCATTTACACTAGGCCTATGTATCTTATAACAGTTGCTTCCTTTTAAGACAAAATGCCCAGAATTAACTGTCTGGGCTACTCTACGAAACTGTTTAATTTAATAGAGAAATTTACTTTTTCCTGTGTTTTTGGTATATTGTTTCTGAAATAGCTGTCCATTTTGGAACTAAATAACATGTTTCATGAAAGCTTTTGAGGAAGAAAAGTTGGTTCCTTATGGTCTTGCAGCTGTCTAAGGAACTATTAGAGATTATGAACTGTTTATGCATTCTGTGACAGCTGGCAACACTGCTCCTTAAAATCAACAATAATAACTAAATGCTGGTTTATATAAATTGATGTGTCCACATATTCTACTGCTGTGCTGGCCTGTCTCTGTTATTACTTGCTGCCCACCACAGTTGTTAGTAAGAATATAACAGTGAATTCATGGAGATCTAGTATTTCTTTGCATGCTGAAGAATATTAAAAAAAGTATGTTTTTGGCAGATGATACTTATCTGACTTGAGTTTCTTTCTTAAACGTGTACTATTAATGTAAGCGATGCCTGAAATGATGAGGACCTAAATGTTGAAATGAATTAGCAAGAAATTAATCCCGTGATCAAAACATTTTGCATTCTTCTATAATTCTTGATAGACACCTAATAATTTTTAGTTCCTTCCTTAAAACTTCATCTGCACTTAAATTATTTGTTAGATAAAAACTCAGTGTCAAAATGTGGGTAAGTAAAGGGAAAAGTATTTCTGTTCATTTTGAGTTTATTCATAATGTTATCTGGAGAGGCCTCCCGCATGACCTGATTGTGGGCAAGTTGCTTTTTTGTTCAGGGCAAGCATTTATGTGTGAAATTGCAGTCTCTTTTGGATCAAAACCTAGTCTCAGATTTTCTAAGTATGAGATGCAAACTTGAATCTGTTATGTACCTTTTAGCTCTTCAAATCTTTTTTGCATTTTCAAAAATTATAAAGGGTAACCAGGTGATATGTTAGCTGATATAATTTTGTAACTATCAACACAGTGGGTTTTTTTGTGTTACACTACTGCTGTAAACGTTATTCTGTCCCAAACCCTCAACTGTGTATGGAAAAATTGACACTAAAAAAAAAGAGTATGTTTTTCATGAGCATATATGGATGTGCTAACACTACTACTGTAAATGACAAAACTGCCCTTGGACCTAGTGTGGGTGAAGGAGTTTGATGTGGAAGTGAATTTTTTGTTGATTGTTTCATCTGTGAGTAGAAAAGAATAGAATTTGATTTTCTTTCTCTCCCTACTCTTTGTTCAATAACTCTTAGCTCAACATAACTGAGATAGGAAGATTACAAGTATAGAGCAGTGGAACGTACTAGACAGTAAGATATTAATCTTGCTTATCCTAAAGAATCAAAACAAGAAGATAATGTACTGAATATATAATTATCCAGGATATTTAATATGCATAATGAGAGAACATTAGTATTATTAATTATAAAATTTTGTAACGTCTTTCTAAGCTCTTCATATATGGATGGATTTGATGTAATAAATGGCTAAGACTGCAAATTCTGGTTGGTTGGAGCTATAGAACTACTTTTATCTCTTAGATGCAGTGCTACAATGAGCATTATCATAAGCTACAGTAACATGCTACAGGAAGCTTATTCTCATTGTAGTATTTTTAGAGAGGAGGAAACGTCCCAATTGTTTTCTTTTCTGTTACTGTTAACTACTCTCTTTTATTGTTTTTACAAACAAGGTAGGTACAGAAATTTCTAGAAGGAGGGGCAGCAACCAGTAAGGACGCAGACTGATTAAGAGACTAAGGAAATATTGTAGGCCATGACATGAAGAATAAACATGACAAATAAAACCTGTGGTAAATAGTTAACTCTGATCTGTAGAAAAGGGTAGAAGAAAATGCCTGACTTGTTCAGGCACAGTCAGTGGTGTGTTAACCTGTTTATCTCCACGCCTCAGTGCTTAGCTGGAGTGAAAAAACATACTAAACTGTACAAAGATTTATTTCAACCCATGGTTTTTTTGCAAACCAGAGTCCTACTGTTCACATATAATTTCAATTGCTATGTTCTACCATAGATGGACCATAAAGCTGTTCAGTACTCATTCCTTATACCTAAGAGCAACAAGAAAAAGAAATTATTTTGCTGTGCAGTACCATTCTGTTCCAGTGAGTCTCAGTACTTAAATATGGTGCTTATTTGAGCCAAGTCTTTGTTAGTGGCTGTTGCAGCTGTCTCATAACTCAGCATGACTGAAGCTCCATCCAGAGTTAGCGGCATCTCTGATCAGTGTCCCTGCTCATCCCCTTTGACCCATCCAAATGCGCTTGTCTGCTGGAGATCATGTCTGGTCTGGCTGCTGTGCCTCTGTCTTCTCCCGATTTCTCTTCTACCTCCCTATTTATGCCCTCAGCACTTCTTACAAGCAGATCCTCTCCAATTCCCTCCTCCTTTTCTGTGGGAGTTTTGTGCCTCTGAGTTCCTCCTCTTTTCCTTCTACATCTTAACTTGGGATAATCTCTCAACAAGGTCATTCAGTTGTTTCCTTTAGTCCAGACTGAAATCTTTGTCATTCTCCATTAGCTTCCATTCTTGAATTCTTTACCATTAATTTGGCTCAACAGCTCAGTTCCTCTCCTCTGCTGAGGTACTGTATGCGCCACACTGCTCTATCCCGGCTCTGCTACTTCTACCAAACTGATTTCCCTGTAAGAGCATCTTCCCCTGTTACAAAGATTTCCAAACAAGCTTCTTTTACTTTCTTCTAAGTTGTCCTTCATATTTAGAAGGATCTCCCCGTGAGTTAGCAAAGCCACTTCAAAACTGTTCTTCAGCATCTGATATTTCTGCTTTGTGATGAGGTCTACAGAAATATTGAAAGCAAGTGTGCAGATGATGTGCTGAAATGATTGATCATACTGTTGACTAATCTTGGTTTCTTTTTTTTTTCTACTATTATCTATTTGCCCATATTTGGGGGCAGCAGCTATATACTGAACCCCGATTTTGGACTATGTCCTAAGTAATACAAATATTAATAATAAAATTTTTTTTAAATTATGATATTGATTGAATACATCAGGAGTTACAAATCCTAGGGTATCACATGAATTTTATAAAATGGAGACATTTCTTTTCACCCATGCAAAAATTCAGTACATGCTGAACTTTCTATATTCCACATGACTTTATGCTTTTATTTATGTTAGCTCTCATTGGATGCTCTCTGCTTTTTCTCCACCCTTATACTCTGTGCAGTTGGGGGATACTCTCTGGGGGTCACAGTGTACTGCTTTCAAGTTCTTTACTAATGGCTTTCACTTGCCTTTCATAGTGTTTTAATTCATTGGCTTGAATCTACCTCTGTTTTTCCTTAAGCCTCTTAAAGAAACGTCTGCACTAGTCTTCTTAAATTTGTAAGCCAGTTGGACAATGAACTTTGCCAGATCTTCCTAGCTGATTTATAGAACTGAAATCTCCCCATCCTCCAGGGCATGCACTCTGATTTTTATGTATAATAATCTTATTTACATTGTTCTTACTTCTGGCCAAGGAATCCTCTTATTCTCCCAAATGGAGTACTATGAGTGCTGGAGCACAGTGTATCTTTTTTAGTTGGCTGGCCTTTTCGAGATCTAGGAGTTCCTAATCACAAGGGTTTTCTGAATGATTAACAAACAACACATCTGTCCTTTGGACTCCTTTGACTGACAAAGAGCTGCTCTACTAAACACATCTGGGTTTCCTCCATCTGCACAAGATTATTTCCGTTGAAGTGTCTATATTTTCCTCATCTACTTCATTTCAGCAAAAATGGAATGTGAAAGGAAGTGAAATTTGGACTAAATTTACATTAGCCTAACAGTTCTGTTGTTACAAGTGACAAAATAAAGAACAGTATTCTTCAAGGAAGAAAAGTAAGTTTTGATCCAGAAACACAGGCTATTGAAGACAGGTGGAGCAGTGGTGTTTAAAGGTGAGGCTGAAACTGCAACTAAATGAAAAAAGCATTTTATGAGTAAATCTGGTGTGGTGGATAACTGGGTTCCTACTATATTACCCTTAACACAAGGTAGGCTGTTCTCAGCTTCTCTGTAGGCTTCAGTTGTCTTTAAATCCCTTTTGTCCCATCCTGCCTTTTGTAAAGGGATAATGATAATAAAATATCTTTATTCCAGAAGCAAAGATCTGCTAGCAAAATCTCAGAAAACCTCTTTTGCCTGGGAAAATTTAGCTTTTGGCAATGTATCTACCTCTGACACCAGCAGAAATAGGGGAGAAAGAAGAAGTAGGAAAAAAGAAAGTGTGGGCAAGGTGGAGGAGAGCAATGGAAGAAGATGCAGATTCTGGCTGTGGAGAATGAAGGGGCCAAGTTCCATGTTAGCGGTTGTTTTCACTGGTTAAGAAATGTGATGTGCAGTGTTGCTACTATTTATATTGCTGCAGAATGCTGAGGTTCCAGCTGAAACCCATTTATGTTAAGCCCCATACCAGTACTAGGTATGAGAGGAAACAGAAAAAGTATCCTACCCCAAATCCCACAACAGATCAGTCTCATGTGTGGAAACAGAACTGGCTGCCAGTCAGGAGCATATAATGCATGTCAGGCTATTACACTTAATGAAGAGGAAGTAGCATGAAGATTGACTTCACAAATCTCAATGTAGTATCACAGAAAAATAATCTCTGCCTTGAATCTACTTGTTCCAGTAAGAGAAAAGAGGCACCTGAGTAGATGCCATCAGGCAGTTCCTGAGTGACTCAGCTCCAGGACCTGAAAGGGCATCTCAAGGGAAGGATAAATCTCTAAATACCTTGTTTTCCTAAGCATCTGCTACTCAGCTAGCTGGACCTTTGGTCTGACTGGAGATGATTTTCTCATGTGTTGAACAGCAGTAGATAGTAGGAAAGCAGCAGGAATGAAACAATTAAATTGGGCTTCCCATCCTAAATTTTTGGCATTCCTTTTTATGGGTGACAAGAGCACTGTGAGATACAACTGATGAAGGATGCATCATGCATGTGAACACTCATGGGACTGAATGTTAGCGACTGAAATGTTGATAAAATAATCCTGGAGTGTAATGTCAGAAACAGTGAAAGAGATGGGGCCTCAGATCACTGCCACAGAATGCTGCAGAATACAATTACTTCAAACAATGATGTGATTTTTTTACTTTCCATTAAACAACCCTTTCTATGCTGGGGGCATAGGTGATTAAAAGAAAAAAAAGTAGCTAGAAAGTCACATTAAAGCTGCACCTGGCATTAAATGCAAAGGTGATCTAAAAGAATATGGAGTATTTTATTTTACACTTTCCAAGTTTCTCTTGCTCCAGTGCAATCCTTTTATAGAAATAATACTTATCAGCTATGTATGTCTACAAAGAGAGTGTATAATCCATTCTTGATATCCAAAAAATACATTAACACATCTTGCATCCATGTACCTGTAAGACCTTGAAAGTTGAATTCCTGAAATCAAGCCCTGGCTAACCAGAAACACTGGGCTAGTGCTCAAAACCTGAGCCCTGTCATGCCACATCATCAGGTATGGATGAGAAAATGTAGCTGAGATGCAAATTACTGATTAGAATAGTTAATTGTGCTATGTTCATGAGAAAGTCAAACCAAGAAATCAAAGTTAACTAAATAATTAATCTGTTCCTCCCTACACACCTTGCTCAACCTTCTAAATCATTTGATGTTCTAACTTGGCTTCGAGAAATTTTAGACAACTCTTCTAATTCTTTTCAGTCTGCTTATTTATAGCTTTTCAGCAAATGGCAAGTACTTTTATTTGTCTCCTTTGCAAATTGCAACATTTATGTGCTTCCAAAGCTGTTTCCCCCCACATATATACCCTTAAGTTCTCTCACAGGGAATAAAAAGTCATCTTTCATTCTTATTACATTGTCAGCTAAAGACACTAAGACAAATTTAGGAGAACCAGGCATGTGGTGTCCTCACAAATTTTCTAGAGGCAATCTATATATCATCAATAATCTCTGAAAATTCAATAGCAAAAATTCTCTAATGCATATAATAAGCAATAGCAGGGAAGGATGAATTTTATGTAAAATGTAACGAAGAGGTCCTAAGCCTCAACCTGAAAAACAGAAACATAAAACTATCTACTGGCAAATATTAAAAAAGATTGAATGTTTGGTCCACATAAACATTCACAAATCTAGTCTATTCTAGTCTTCCATCGTTCGCAGGGACCATTCACCTTTACTGGTTGCAAGTTTATTGCTGTTTTATCATGAGGATTAGCATAATGATGCATCTAGGCCTAAAATTTATGAATAATAACAGAAAACTTATTTGCAACTGACAACAGGCATTTTGAGCTAAGACTGAGGCTTTTTGGACTTACTCAGCAAACAACAAGGGAAATCTTGCATTTCAACAGTTATAGCTCTGGATGCTCTTGGCTGTGGAATGTGAAGGGTGCACGGTGATTAATCAGATTTATACATAATACAGCAATGCCTGCTTCAAAACCAGCTGATGGGTGAAGTGAAGGACTGCAATAGAATACTTCATGGTATACAGCACTGGGATCACAGGTACAGTAATTCCAATGTTATTCTTTGGGCAGAAATTCAGAAAATAAATTATTGCTAGAGCATAGGTAAAAGTCCATGTGAGATTGTATCTCATCAAATAAAAGGACAGCATGATTCTATGCTTCATGCTTTAGGGGTTTTATCTTATTATATGAACTTCTCATAACCTATTGGGGACAGTATCAGTCCTGTCCAGGTTTCGAGACCTGCTCTGTCTCTCCCCTTGTAAAGGAGAAGAGTAAAAAATATGGTCTTTGGTCTTCATATTGCAATTCTCATATTAACATCCTCAGTAATTTTATGGCAAAAGTTTTAAGGAGTCACTTGAGATATCATACATTGTTTGCTCTTTAGTCAAATATTCTGCCTTTACTGGTAAAAGGATACCCTGATGTTGTTTTATTGATCTTCTCCCTTGCATTTGGTTAGGTGGTGAACCTATGTACTTTGTGGTTGAACATCTGGGGCAGCGTTTACGATGAGAAAGCCATAAATTTTGCTTTTTATTAGCTGCCCCTGGTTACAAACAGATTCTCATCTGAAGATCTAACCTGCCTAGGTCAGAGACACATAAATATTTTGGCAAGATTTGCTATCTCACGTTACTCCCAGTTTTCAATCCCCCTCCTCTCCCCTCTAAATATTTGAGCCATTCCAAACTTTCATCCTCTTTTATTGTATGGTCCCCAGTGGGCCCCACTGTAATTTGCTTACAGGGCATGGACTTCCCCTCTCCATCTTTTTCTGTTAGTATCTGCCATGCTATCTGGAACAGAACTTACCACATAAGGTACTGTGTTACCACAAAGTCCTAAATTTGACACCAAAGAATGCATTTTGCTTGCTTAATGAAGAATGCAAATTTGTCATCACAAATATTGATCATTCAGTCAGGCCTAGCTTGATGCCAGCCCTGAAGAGTATGGCATAATACTTTATTCAAGTAATTCTTCCATTGAGTTAGAAAATACAACAGACTTTTTATGGAAACACAAATCAATGTTTACCATGTTTCAGACCAACATGGGTAAGAACTCTAAATTCTTAAACCAAGAAAATTACAGAAAAAATCAGTGTCTTATGCTAAGGACTGCTTCACTGGCAGCCCACACTGCTTACTTGCTTTCAAGGTTGAGTAACTTCTCTTCAGCCAACAACTCCCGTATTTCTCATAGCCATTCTCACACCATTAATCTACTCTAAACAGGAGAAACCCAAACACCTTTACTCCCTAAGAGGTATTGGACCAATACGTCCCATCTGGCCTTTTTCTTCACACAGAATTCCCAAGGTAGTATCATGCTAAAACTGATTGTAGGGTGGAAGTATAATTCTTTCTGTCTAAATACATATTGGTACCAAAAATGTGCCCTCCTTCTTCCCTTATCTTACTGTATATGTTGTGATAACATTGCTTTCAAATTTTAAATGTCTATATCATATTTTTAAAATGTGGTTTTTATCTAGTCTAAGTACCACACAGTGTCCTGAAAATTTATTGGAGGTCTGTAATTTACTTCATACCTGGCTAAGATTACCAGATGGTTCAAAGTGAAAGTTAAAAATATGAATAGATAAATCTAATGTTTCCATTGGTGTTTCTAGTGAAGCTATGTAACATGAAGTGTACAATCAAAAAAGATCTCTTATGTCAAAAGTACTACATTAGTAGTCCCATGTGCATTAATTCAGAGAAGAAGAATGTCTGAAATGTATTGTATCACTGCAATCCAGCCTGAGAATCATTTCATTAATGAAAAAGAAATCACAATTTACTCGACTGTAATCCACTGAGGGTAATATTGGAAGTGTAAGTTGCACACCCCAGCAAAAAGGCCATTTTGTTGTCATGGCCAGGTGAAAAACAAAGTTTGAAAAGCTATGTGAAAAACTGGAGTCGAAGTTCTGATCTGTCATGGCTAGGTATGGAACCATTGACTCTACTCCAGAACTTGCTAGTTTACATTCACCAGGGAGCTGAGTCTACATGGGGCTCCAGTGTTTTCAGACACTGACACAGAGAAGCTATGAAAATTGTGACAGACAAAATGACCTGGTTGGTTTAAGAGGTGGTGTCTCTCCATGTGTCACATAGACCCATTGGGGAAGAGGCTTGAGCTGGTACATTTTGGTTTAAGGCTGTAAGGTTAGTGGAAGAGCGTTGTTCCTCTTCTTTGGATTTCATTTATCTCTCACCAGTACAGCTTAAATCCTTTGACTTTCTGGCTGTGGTGCAATGTCCAGCTATTTGTAGGGCCGTGCTAAGAGATCTGAAGTGCACGAGGGCACAGACAAGAGGTCAATTTAGAAATGGAGTATATAAACTGATTTCCTGTGAACTGACTTTTTCCTTGAGATTTTTGGCTGTTTATTGCTTTTCTGGTTTACTCAGTTGTTCCGAATTACACTTTAAGCATTCTTTTATGGAATTTGGTTTTGTTGTGGTTTTGTATCTGCTAATTCAAAATAAATTAATGGAGATGCTTCGCAAGAGGAACACTGTAACTTTGTTCTTTTGGCACTAACTAGGTTTAGATAGCATGTGCCGTACAGTCATGTATACCTTCCAACCATCTGAGAAATGCTTACCTGTCAGATCTTTTGTGACTGCGTTGGCTTTTGCCAAGTTGCATCCGCTAACACCAGGACTGAATTTGTCCTATACTGATGTTTATGGATTTGGAAGCTTCCAGCCAAACAGTTGGATATGATACTTGGAACCTGATTTGGAACAGTCACGGGCATGATTGAGTCAGAGTTAATAATTTTGCAACTCTGAACTGTAGTATTACCTAGGGCCTATGGAGAAAATGCAGGTAATTCAGAGTTCAAAATTTCTGTTGAAACTGAAGCTTCAAATATTTCTCTACCTTTGTTATAGGACTCAAGAATATCGTGGCATGTGTCCTCCAGTGTGGCTGACCTCTCCATGTTGGTGCACATTCCCCATGGGGCAGTGAGCTGACATTCTGACAGGTTAGAAATGGTTTGTTCTAGTCTGGCTGTATCTTCGAGGGCACTTTCTGAAAAAAGAGCTTGATCCTTAACAGTTTTAGTTGAAGTCTTTTGGAAGTTTCACAGTGAACTTCCTTTCTCCCAGAACCGTTTTGATCATGTGTGGCTAAGAGGTCAGCAACAATAGAATAAACTTGGTATCAGTATCCTTAATGGAGCAGGCCCCAAATCAGGCACAACAGGTGCACAAGTCAGTCATTTCAGATGCACAAAAATGCACCTTGATCACCAATGACCACTGCATATTTACATAAAATAATTACTCATTCTGTCAAGTAAAATGTCCTTGTAATTTATTCTCCTTACAGGATGATTATAATAGTTATAGTACTTCCTGCAGTCATTCTTAAAATACTAGTGTCTGACTCACATTGCAACATTGTGGGAAGGTATCATTTATGTGTTGACAATTTTTGTTTTAAGTTGATCTTGAGAGCAGCCGGATTATCAGACATGCTGTTGCAGCATGTAAGATGTCTTTAGAAATTACTTTTGCTGGAGTCTCTGGGCTGCAGTGAAACGGTTCTGCTAGTAGGGACTATCTTTCAAGATCTTAAGAAAAGCCCACAGGCCACTGCAATAGTATGATTTTCACCTTTCCTTTATACAGCATTCTTAGTTACAGTCTAAGTGCTTGATATTTTCTTCTTCTCAAAATACAAAACTGGTTCAGTGCTTTCTCCAGAGAATGAAGTCTAGAGCTGTGCTAACAGTTGCAGGTAATACTTTTTAAATGCATAAGCTTGAGGATTTTGATAAATTGGATATTAGATTTGAGGATATTACTTCTTGCCTTGTGTTGTTTGAAAGACGCTGTGAGCTCAGATTTGTTTATTAACATTATTATCCTTTGAGGCAGAATTTATGATTGCCACATTTTGTCCAAATGCTGCTTTTAAATTTTTTTTTCCAGTTTCTTTCTGCATAAACCAATTAAGTGACGTGTTTGGTCTGTTAGTCTAACCTACACCTTTGTACACTTATAAATCCAACCCTAGAGAATATGGTCATTATTGTATGCCCCTTTGATGGGTATGACAAACTAGAATTGCACAGCCCATTAGAAGAGGACACCTTGCATTCTTCTGTGATCTGTCAGGATCTTCATTCTGGTGATTTCTACTCTGGAACATAGACAGAGCTTATATCCTCCATCTGTTCATAGTGATTTCTAGATGATACAGTGCTAGCTCTCTGGCTGATTGTCTAAGTCTTACTTGTATTTTATAGGATATGGTCTATAAAGCCCAAACACAGCACCAATCAATATGAATTTTCTTTCCTTTTCCCCATATTCCCATTGATATCAAGAGCCCAAGTGGTACATGTGGAACTTGTTCTCCCATTTCCCAGCAGTTGGAAATATTGCCAGTACAGCTTAGAAAGACTAACAAAAATAAACAGATTTTGAGTTAGGCTATCTTTGAGTTTCAATTTGATTTTAGTCCATATAAAGTGAGAATAGTATTCAGTGATTCAGTGGAGTTACTATGATATAAAAAGATGTGAGATCAGGAATCACTGTTCATTCAACCAATCATGATAGGTGTGCATAGGCACTATTGAAAAATAATTTATTTATTCTTTCCTGTAAAACACTTTAATAACAAACTTCCATGCAGTGACGTCTGTGCATTATGAATTATGTCCAATGATTTCCACGGTAGATGCTTAGTTGTTTCTTTTCTGCTGCTTGGAGATTTGGAGTGTATTAACTTCATGAACTTCATGGAAAAATGATTGCTTTTTAGAGGGATTATTCAATTACCCACTTCAGGCAAAATGCAATAAATCTTATGTTACACTAAAGCCAAGCATTAATCAGCAGACCCTGCGAGCATGATGGCTCTGTTCTTCTGAATGTCCAGCAGGCTTAAGACAGTATTTGTTGTCTTCATTTCATTGCTCAGAGGTACAGGTGATCAATTCTTATTATTCTGCAGCATTTTTTACTTACTAACCTCTGTCTTCATCTTCTGAATTTGCTGTAACCCCTAGTTGTCCTCATGCATTTTGATTGCAGTTTAAATTCTGTTCCCCTTTTAAGCGAGTTCAGTATAAACATACAGACAGAGGCAAAGTATTACCTATTTTCCCCTTAACTCCTATAGTTTGAAGATGTTTAGTAGCCATTTTCAATATTTGTAAAAAATATTTTTAGTACAAATATTGTTCTCTGTTTGAATATTCTCTTTTTTTCACTAGTGGCAAAACTTTATGAAACTCAACTTTGGTACTTTTCAGTAACCATAAGAACCAGGTAGGAAGCTGCCATTTCTTAAGTTTTTATTTAGAAACATTTTCAACTTCAATGTTAATCACAAATACAGTTCCTTATCATTTATGGTTTGTGTGTTAATGTATGGAGAAGGTACTCTGTCTAGTAAGGGAGAATGAAATATTTAGACAGGCAAGAATAAGAAAACTTTTTTCTAAACTAAGCCTTCGTGTGAGGTTTTTTTTGCATTCATATTTTAATGGATTTCGCACAGCTAAGAACATTCCTGGCAGTTACACTGAAATGGCTTGTTTCTCCTCAGCGTCTGTGTGGTGAAGAATTGCTTGCAAAGTCAGTGCAAGCAACTTTTTGTTTATTTGTACTGGTTATCTTACAGACTGGAAAGATCCTATTACATTATATCATTGCACTCTGATGAATGTCAACAGTAATGAGAAGCTAAGAAAATATTTTTCAAGGATGTAAGTTAAAGCTTTCTTGGAGATGAGAAAATAGAAATATTCACACTGCAAGAAGAAATTAGGGCATATTTCCTTGATAAATATATATTTTCTTGGTCCTGTAGTCCAGGCACTTTAATTCACTTTTCAGTAGATGGTGCCAGAGTCAAAGTAACCTCTCTTCACTCTCTGAAAGACTATTTTTATGCTTGCCAGTGGTGTTAAAATGTAATTTCAGAATACTATAAAAATGCTATTAGTGGATATAGATACGCAAGAAAGAGGTTTTGTGTCACAAAGCTCTTTTAATGAATTTCAAGATACTTGGTTTCATCTTTAAACTTTTGATAGAAGCTAAGCCTAGAAAGCAAAGAGCTGGTATGTCACAATTTAGTAATAAGGTGGTACTGAATCTGCTTTACCTGATAACTCCAGATTTTTCATGGGAGAGCAGTGCTGCTGGAAACAGAAGGAAATACAAATTATAAAAGATGAAATAGATTGTGAAACAAAACATCACATGGAGCTTTGAACATCTCACAGTATTCTTGTGGTAACTAGTAATTTATATTATTTCTGACATTCATGCATCTTTCTCCTGGTTTGTTGAAACATTTCTCTGCCTTGGAAGAGGAAAGATGGTTTAGAAGCTCTGTTTATTGAAGTGAAGATTGAAATTCCCCCAATTAGCGAAAAAGCTGAGGTCTTTGTATTTGATGTTTCCATTTTACTCAAAAACATGGTAGCTATTAAACTTGCAAAACAATGGAATATTTTATTTCCAGATTCACAAAAATATGGGAGATTTGGAATTATGCTTTTTGAAAATTGTATGTGAGGGTTAAAAAGAATAGGAAAGATATAAATTTCAATTTAAGAAAACAGGAGATTTGAGAACAGGAACATAACACACTTTAGAGACTTAAGGTGAGAAATGAGAACAATGAATAGCATTAGTCAAAGTCATGTCCCCTAAGTATTGCTACGGATTTTCAAAATAAATTCTTCAACTAATTTGGTAATTTTTTAATTTTAGGGAAAAAAAGCCAAAAAATCAAAAAATATGTTTTTTGTCAGGAATCCCACAATATAAGATGTAGGAAACATTTAAACTTGGTATTTCTTTATCTAAGTTTTTACCCCCCCAGTCTTCTCAACAGATGCTGGTCCCTGTCGGTTCTGGAGCTGCCCAGATCAGGCTCAGGGCAGATCTTTTAAACTCACCTGCTAGCTTGCTTCTGGCTTTGCTTGGCTTTTGGGACACCTGGGGTCTTCAGGACGAGACCTCCAGTTGAGAGCCCCTGAAATGGCATCCCTAAGGCTGGAGCCAGGCCTAGTTCCTTCAGAAGAAATAAATACTCACCTGTGAGAAATTTCACTTTCAGGGAAAATGAGTCATCTCTCAGATATATCCTCTGGCATAGTTTCTAACCAGCTCTCATTGGAAACATTCCTACAAATATAGCCTACTGTTCTGAACATCCTGCTCTTCATCCATGTGTTGTCTTCGCTCCTGGTCTAATTTGGGTATTTCTTTTGATATTTATTTACTTCTCTCCCTAGACAACATATAGCTCAGTGTTCCAGCTCACGCTGTATTAAAGGGAAGATCCCAACCAGAATGCAGGTCTGGATGCAGCAGTACAGATACAACAGTTCTCCTTGAGCTTGTCTTGCTGCCATTGCATCTGGATGATGATCATCTATTTGCTTTGGTAGAAGCAAGTTTTAACTCGTTTGATTCTGTTTGATAGCTACATTAAGGCAAAAGGATTTTTTAAACTATAAAACCAACTGAGAGAAGATCAAATAGCTACCTAGGCTTTTTTTTCTACATGAGAAGGTCAGTACTTCTTTCGTGGAGGAGTGTAAACATTTTTAGCATTCATTTGCCTGCCAGGCTCTTCTCGGAGAGAATACAGTGTGCTGGCTAGGTCAACAACATCGCTTCAGCATGTTGGCTTTCTGCCATGTTTGTGATTACTGATTGTTTATTTGTATAACCTTGGTTCGTATCGGTAAGGCTGAAAACTTCAGCTTTCCAATATTTGGGCTGAATTAATGTAAGGCAGGACAAGCAAACGAACACCTTCAAACTTGTTACATCTTCAGTCCTGCACATCCTGGCAGCATAGCAGTGCTACCAAGTATTCTTTCAGTGTAGTAGCTACAAGTCCAATGATGTTTGCTCTGCAGTATCTCATCTGTCATCTCTGTCAGAGACTCCAAAATGTTGCCATATTCTGGTGCTACATACTGCCTTCAGGATGGGACAAAGGGATTTATGGATCACTGGCTACAGTCCAATTTTTGTCTAGAACAGACTACATTCTTTTGCTATCCACTTTGAAATACAGTTAAGTGACTGACCTAGTTTACTATACATTGTGATTGAAATTTCAGTCTGTGAATTGACTATCAAAATGTGTGACTCAGGCAGTATTCTGACAGCAGTCAAGTATGTCAGCCATCTTCAGCATAACTTGGGTTATCTAGAAGATCTTACCACATACTAACCTGAATGTTGTCCAGACTCAGCTACAATTGTATGTTGTGGATATCTGACTCCCACTAAAAGGATTATTCAAATAGCCAGTCAGGAGCTTCCTCCTGACTTCACAGCTGTTTGATCAAGTGAATTGAAGCTATATGTATTATTACATATAGTCCCTGAATGTCCAAGTAAGGACTTAGAGGTGTATACAACTACGGAAGTACTTTAGTTATCTTTCTAGTCAGACTCTAACATACACTAAGAAAATTCATGCATCCCTCTAGGCATGTATGTAGCTGCCTAGAAAAAGTTAATACTTTTAAAGTTTGGCCACAGTTACATAAGTTGACTTAGTTGGTGACAGGTAGAACCAACTTTGCCCAATAAAACACTGGTTTTGACTGATTACAGCAGCACATTTTGAAACCTTCCTGAAGTTTAGTGAAGTGTGAGAAGTAGAGTATCCTTTAATAGTAATAAAGACTTTTTATGTACAGCTTCCCACCCTGAAATAACTTTCTGCTCTGTAAACAGAAGTAGTAACATGGGGAGGAAAATGATTAATCCAAGACTGTTCATCAGCTAAGCAGTGGTTCCTGGACTAGAACTCCTTCTTCCAAATCCCCTTGAGTTACCCACAAGGCAGTTTAGAGTCACTGCTCTAGCCATAACCAGGTAGTTTTAGAAGACTTCATAAATAAAATATCCATGTGCTAAAGGATATGAACCCATCAGACCATTTCCCTGTCTGAAGGGATTTAGATACATCACTGTGTGTGATTTCTTCACATCTCTGCATTCAGACTGCTCTTCCATTTTTTGCAGAACATTCAGAGGGAAGGAAGAACAATACCTCCTGCATACATGTAAAGCATTGCAGAAAGTAATACCAAGATAATTAAAAAATCATACAAATATTTATTTACTGACAGGCTCCAGAATCAATGACAGTCCAATTTAAACAGAACGGAAATCCCTCCACACTACACTGTAAGTTGCAATAATGAAGTAATATGGCTACTCAAGCACACTGAGTTCAGTCATGGATTAGCATAGTCAGTTCCTGAGAGCCCAGAAAATCCTCTAGCTGGAGAGGACCACCCAGCTCACTGGCTGCAGTCTTTCCAATCACAGGCAACAACTCAGGAGCTGAAATATTTCTAACATCCTCAAACAAAATTTAAACTGTAGTGAAAGGTCAACAGCCAAACCTATAATATCTCAGAGGCCTAGCAGGAAACAGAGCAACACAGATGATTGTGTACGTTTCATCTTGTGCTGTGGTGTGTGACTGGATATTTTCTTCAAGGTTTTGTGGATAAAATTGGTTGAGCTAGCTAAAAGTGACTGAAGAGCCATAATCACCTAAAACCCCTTTAGTCTCCAGGCTTGGAACCTTTGGGGCTGCAATACTCTAATGGAAAATATTTGAGGACTGGTTAAATTTGTGGCTATTGTAAGTGAAGATAAAAGAAATATTTAATAATATGTTCCTGCTGTTGTCCAGTACATTGCTGCCTGCATGAAAGCATGTGGAATCCTCTCTGTAGACAGTGGAGGTAACTCAGTGCAATGGGATGGGAAAGAGGGTGTCACTGGTTGTAATTCAATTGTCACAGAATGCCTGAGGTTATTCTAGCAGACAGTGTGTACAGCTTCAAGATCTGAAAGGGCTTTTGGTGATGTGAAACATGCAGTTGCTAAATGCTGGATTTGATTTGTTTGTTGGAAGCTCAGAATAAAGAGGATAACTTTAAAAGGGGTGTTAATCCCTTAGCCAGGGACAGTTGCCATCTCACCAGAGGCACATGTGTGTAGGATTAGCTCCTCTCCTAGGCTCTTGAAGCTGATCTGTAATATAAAAGAAAAATTCTGAAACAAGCAGGATCTGTGCTGACCTCCCATATGAAGGGTAAGACTGGGCAGTGACCATGTGGGTGGTAGAGTGGAAGTTTCCATGAAGTATGGGTGGGAGCTTCTCTCATAATTTACATTTATACTGGTTCCAGTTGTAGAAGGTTGGCTCACTGGCAAGGTCAATGCCTGATGCATGACTTGGTCCCGCTTGTTTGTTTATGTAACATTGTTTGGGGTTCCTAAAAATAACAGCCCTTCTTAATACAGTGTGACTTCAAGTAGAAGTGATATGAAGCAGACTGGGATGAAAGTGTGCAAGATGTTAATCTTACTGTCAGTGTCACTGCCATCTTCATTCACTTGGCAGCCGTAGCTGGGTTAGGAGATATGGAACAAATATTTAAGGCAGTGTCAGAGATGGCCTTGTAGTACATGATTATCAGGACATGTACACAGCCCAGTGGAACAATGAGAACAGGTTCGCAGCACTGACAAGTGAATGAAAAGAAGTTGTGGTTTCATGAATGTACATTGCTGCTTCGAAACCCAACATTCTTTAGCTATCATTGTGAAATCTTGCTGGTGGAGCACTGCTTTGAAAGATGCGATCTGCAGATGTTCAATGTGGGCTCAATTTTCCCCACATCACAATAAACTTATAGATGAAGTATTTCCATTTGTTATTATCTATGGTGAAAATTAAAAAAAAAATCTTTAAGGGATAAATATCCTTATATAAGATTTTTTTGAAAAAAATGGTTGTTTTCCTTCATCTGATCCAGGCTTTCATCTCCTTAAGTATACTTGTGGGCATGGTTGAATTTCTTCTGACTAACTTTGAATCTGAATATTACAAGTGTGAAATTGTGACCACACGTGTTATATTAACACTTTGCATAGGAGACTCATGTGTATGTGAGAGAAAAATCAGATGCATATATGAGGTGAAAATGGAACCAGTTGAAAAAGACTAGAAAGAAATGAGGGAGACAATATTCTGTGTGTACGTAGTGAAATACATAATATAAATTTAGTTATCTAGACTCTTCTAGTCCAGCATTTGTGAATATATCACAAAATAGCTCAAAAATCTATTTAAAAAATAACTTAATTACTCTTTTAGTAGAAATACTGCAGTGAAGGCTTTAAAGTAGAGGCAGCAAAATGATGGTGAACTTGAGCTAGACTGAGACACATACAAATCAAACCTTAAGACTCTCAAAACTGTGCAAAGGTCACAAGATTTTTCCTTTTTTGTTGCAATAGAAATGAAAGCTTTCTATGTAAACCAAGAAAAAGTTAACTGAATTTCACTAAATTTTGAAGAATAGATTCTGCCTGTCTCCTTTCGTCTATCTATTTAAACACACATGCACTTCATGCAGAAGTGATATATGTAGGAAGAAATATTTCAAATATCAGATGACCTGCTCTTTAGGTTGTGGGATACTTTCATACTTTTTAATTTTGAAGGTCATGTCTATCTGGTGTTTATTTACAGTTATTAAACTCAATGCCTCTGAGAAAGGCTCCTGCATACTCTTACAAACCCACATTTCCCATGATTTTTGCAACTTGGCTTTTGAATGGATTTTGCAGTTTCTGGTACTATATGCATTTTGAAATGCATATAGTATCCAGAAATCTACTGAAGTCAATTGCTCTTTCCTTTCTGCTCCTAAAAAGTTTTTGATGATTAGCCTTGAGCATCGCTTAAGCTACATTTTCATGACAGCATTTTTGAGTACATGCTTTGAGTGTTCCCCCACAATATAGTTGCACTCATGTTCTGCAAGCTGCTATGGAGCCAGGCTTTCGCAAGCCCTCAGAACCACCATTGCTTCACAAGACATCAGGTGTTCTGTAAAATTACTGAGAAAAGAAAAAAGAGAAAATCAATTAATGTCTGCAGATGGGAAAAAATAAGACTACAAAAATCAATGCTTTGAGTCTAATATTTTCCTGTGCATAAACAAAAATAATTGGGAAACATGCAAACAAATGGCTTATTTATTTATTTTTTAATTTCTGAAGGTGAGCCAATCTTATGTTTTCTTTTTTTCCCCAAGGCTGTTAAGTAGTCTTCTGATTAATGATACGTTGATCAATACTGCTCACAGGGAGTGCAAACACCTTGAAAATCAGTCCTGAAATTTGCTTCAAATTGAGCAAACTGAAACGAAGACTCATTTTGAAAAATGGTTGTCATTTTAGGCTATCTTGTGAAGTTTAAAGCCACTACAGTGCTGAAAACCTTGAAGATATCCACGCTCGCCACAAACATTTCAGTAGTGAGGTGGACGTAGCTGTGCCCCAGCGGGGAGATGGACATTCCTAAGAAGCCCGCGCTGCCCTTTTACGTGTATTTATTGAGAGGGAAATACCCAGCAGCCATCAGGCATAGACAAGACATGTTGGTCATCTCACTTGCTTAGGGCATGGTTCTAAGTCTTAGACAAGTCCAAGGTAGCCTTCTGCAGACCTAACTGCAAGCAAAAAAAAAAATATTTTTAGTATAGCTACCACATTTTGCTGAAAAAATCCTGGCATTTTTAAGCTTTCCAAATAAGCAATTTTAATGAAAAGGGAGAACATGCAGAGAAAGGGCTTCCAGGCAGAAGACAGGGACATGAATAAAAATGTCTTTCATTTTTCCCTTCTCTCCAAAATCTAGCATGAAGCGAGGGCAGTGACTGTGATAATAAAGGCAAATGATAAATGAAAGAAGGGACACTTCAACATAATCTAGATAACAGGAAAATTTTAAATGGACAATTTAACATGAGGGTCTGCATGGAATTATTTTTCATTAAACAATCAAAAGCTTGTGATAATGCAAATGAAATCCATTTTTAGCTGCAGGAAATTTTGAGAATTTCAGAGGAATAAAAAATGTGAGAATAATAATATCATGATGGTAATTCACAGTAATTATAGAAAAGCATAATTGCACAACACAAGCACTAATCAAAGCTCGGAAGAGTACTTTGGCAATCATTAGGATTTCAGAGCTATTAGCATTTACCTTTGTCATTGGGCACCACACAACAAGCATTATTAATTTCATGTCAATCTAGAGCATAATTTCCCTGATCAAATATCAGTTCATAATAACTAACCACAAAGATTAGCTTATCTGACATTGATTTTTGTGAAGTATTTTAGAAAGCAAGCTTTACTGGTGATTGGTTTGGAAGTAGCAATGTTGTCCTTGAACTTAGGTTATTTCTCAAGGTTTGTGGGCTATCCTGTATGTGTACAAATTCCATCAATTTGTACCAAATCTGCTGGCCTAAAAAAGCTTCGGAGCATTGTCCGTGCTTTCCCTCTTGATATCTTATAGGTATAATTTTCTGAGCTTTATACATCTGTGAGTGTGTTAGTAATCAAAGTAGTATGGAACTATGCACATATTTTGTGCTGCTGTGGTACATATGTAACTCATCATTTGTGCTCACTATAACTTCTAACTGATGTACAGCTAGTCCTAAATTATTCTGTGTATGGAATTTGTGTAATTTGTTCTTTTTTCTTTTTTTTTTTTTTCCCCACTGACCAGCTATGCTTTTGTTCAGACCTGCCCTGACTGCCTAGCGTGAGGAAAAGAATATTTTACAGTTCATACCATACAGGGATGGAGGTGAAGGGAACATTTGACCAAATCAGAGTTGAATTAAAGAAAGAAGAATATGGATCTGGAAAACTCACAATGTGCTCATGGAGAAGGGATGATCAACCATTAGGAGAGGAGTTGGTTTTCAAGAAAACTGAAGAGATGAATAGAAGCACAATTAAAAAACAGTTGAAACCAAGAAGAAGTAGTTTGAAACTTTGGTTTGGAGAAAGGATATCCTGTAAGGAACAAAATCATGAACAACATGTTTTTTCCAGGTGAAGAATTGAAAACGTGAAATTAACTAAAGCACAAACAACTAAAGCATAGTTATTTATGCTAGTATCATATGTAAGTATTTGGGATATGCATAATGTTCTCTTACGGTCAGTAGAAGAAAAGCTGTGTTTTGTGCAACAAAAGAAACAAACAAAACCAGGTCCCTAAACATGAAATGTGACTTTCTGGGCCTTCTTGGTTCTTTTTATAACCTTCATTAAGCATTAATTTTTTAAAAAAAATTAAATCTGTTCTCTTACTGACATTTACAGACTTTAAAAAATTCTATACCATATGTATAGCTTTTAAAGAGAAGGGTTGTCTATAGGAGAAGACATTGTCTGGTAAGTAAAAAAATATTTCAATTTGTTGTTCAATAAAGCAAGATACAACTTACCAACATGCGGGTGGGGTCATTTCCCAGTGTCGGAAATAGTAAGTATTGAATATCTTTTCCATTTCTCAACTGAGTCACTGTCACAGTGCTTTTCCCTCACTTGTAGCAGGATTGTTTTTCTGCTAGCAACTTATTTTTTAACACACCGTTCTGACACCTTGACAGTTCATGTGCTAAATCAAACTTTACAATTACTGGCAGGCAGTTATTAGATGTATTGCACTTAATTAACTTTGCACCTAATTACAAGCAGTGCTGGCCGATTACAAAGGGCATAAATATATTAGTGCCCTAGCTGTCACATCATGAAAATGGCTGTTTGAACAAGTCAAGCAAAAGCAATTACCACATTGTGTGCATGGTGAAGTATAGCAGAGTGCAGAGAGAAGAATGAACTGTTTTACTGTTTGTAGGAATTTAATTTTGCACTTTGAATTTCAGGTGACCCAGATGAGCAAAGAGTATGATAAAAGGTTTCCTTTCATTTGTATAATTACTTCAGGAATGCTTCATGTGTGTGAAGGGAAAACGAAAGTTGCATGGTAAGAGCTGACTTAGGTTTTGTTAGATACCCACCCTGTGTACCTGTAGATGATGAAAGTATGAGGATTCCAGCATTAAGAAAGAAAAGTAGTCTAACATGAGGTATATTCTATGGATCATAAGCAAAACTTGTAATTCAGAATGACACTGTGCAACTGTTACTTATACTGTAGTTGCCAAAATGAGAAGGAAAGCAGAATTTGGTCTCATCTGTAGAGAGATATGTTGTAAAGAACAAATGTTAGCACTCAGCTGGCGTTCTGTGGAAATCTGTCTTGTGTTAGCATAGGAAGAAAACATCTCTGCTGGAAAAGTAAGCAAGATATTCAGAGCAATTTTTAAAATTTTTTAAGTGGCTTTGTAAACAAAGTCTATATAAGAGAGATGTTTCCTTCTGTATCAAGTATCTGTTCTAACCACCACATGCTCTCTTTTGCGAAGGAAAATATAGTGGGTTACAGGTGGCTTAGCTAATTGTTGTGCATATAGCCATAGAGGGATGTTGTGTTCATTTTACAAGAATCCTGGCTAAGGAGAAAAACTGAGAACTGTTAAATACCATAATTTTTTTCATTCCTTAAAGATTTCCTTTTTCTGCTTAGCAGCCCAATAGCCCCTGTATTAGCAATGTTTTGCAACAAAACTAATCAAAATGTTTGTTTTCCTTTTCAACAAAACTTAGTCCCACACTTAATTATTCAGCAATGCATAGACAAACCAACTTAAGCCCAGTCATAGGAATTTCATGGTCAACAGACTGCTTTGTAGAAAACAGTACCGAGGTCACACAAACCAGTTTCATATATATTGGCCAAAAAAGGTCATTAGAACTTGACTTTGCTTGAGGCAAATGGAAAGAAACAGAGGGACTCACAATGTGGTGCTAAATTAGTGGCTGTAGGGCTTGTATGCTGTTGTTGTTTACAAGCTCTGAATAAAGAGAACTGTGAGGATGTATGTAAACCTTTCCCAGCCCAGAACAGCCATTCATTGTTATTCACTTCTAAATAGGCTGCCTGTGTTGTTTCTGATAACTCATGGAAAAACTAGGTGGCCTTTAACAAAAGTTTTGGATGCCTTTGCAATTGTGCTTGCATGAAAAAGTCAGTGGACTCCTTTGTGTGCAACAGCATAAAGTAGAAAGTGGGGAGATAATGTGTTTTCAGATACAACATTACATCACTGCTGAAAACATTGCTCAATGTATTGAGACCTTGGGTGGTCAGTAATTTTTACCCTGTATAAAATTAGAGACATTGCTGTAGAAAAATAATCCTGTGCAGGAAAGTGTCCTGATGGAATGATCTGGCGGAGACAAGCACTGTCATTCAAGTAGCCTGTGCAAGAGCACTTTGGCTCTTTAACCACTCCTTACTAGAAGAGTCAGGATCTCAGCCCAAGAGAGGTTAAATCAGTCAAGGGTTCATGTAAAGCTCTATGATTTCAGTTTTCCAGGGCAAAATACATGCTACTAAGCTTTTCACCGTGGAGAAACTGCAGGGTGCAAGGAATTAATGTGAGCTAATGTGCACTTGACTCTTCCAACACACAAAGTGAGTTATGGTCAATACCAAGTGGGTTAAAATGTTACTTTCTTAATTGAATGCACTGGAACCAGCAAATAATCCATGAAAAATGTTTAAAAAATTAAAAGTAACTCTAAAGCTCCATGCATTTGAGGAAAATCAGATAAAACAGCAATGAGAAGTTATTCTAGCAGAATGTGTCTGAATCTTATGTGCTTGAATTTTTTTCTGATACAGATGGTCATAGAATCATAGAGTCATTTAGGTTGGAAAAGACCCTTAAGATCATCGAGTCCAACTGTAAACCTAGCACTGCCAAGTCCACCACTAAATCATGTCCCTAAGCGCCATGTCTACACAACTTTTAAATACCTCCATGGAAGGTGACTTGTCTTTGCTACATAGTTGCTGCCTTGATCCAATTGCTATTAGTTAAAATACTCAACCCAAATAGTCAGTTTGTGTGTGTATATATATATATATGTATATATGTTGTATCATAAACCCATGGTGGGGGAAATGGGGATATATGCAAAAATACACATCACCGCTTCTCAATTTTGAAACAGGATATCACAACTTTTTTGTGCAGCAGTCCTGTCTGGAGCAGGATGGAAGGGGTTTCTGTGCATACAGAGCCAAGAGACTGCTAGCTGGCTAGTGTGTGAGAGAATGGGGGCCACTGCCTCTTGGCTGCTTCCTCCTGGACAGGCTGTGGGCTTTGGTGAGAGGCACTACTCAGCAGGGCCATGAGCCACAGCCCTGCGGGACACAAGAATCTGACTTCTCAGGACTTTCAGGGACTCAGCAAGAGCTTGAAGTCCTGCCTCTGAGGGAATGGATGCTCCAGTCATTCAGCACACTGCTGGTATGTGGTGCTTACACAAGGCAGGGAGTCCCAGTCCTGATGAAGTTGTCTTCTCACTTGAAGCATGGGCGTTGTATTAAGCACTGACAACGTGGCAGCAACAGTTGCCCTATTTTATTCCTTGCCTCTCACCCCCCACCTTCAGAATAGTGGAGAAAAGACTGGGAAGTTATCTAGGGCAGCTATTTTGCCCACTTGCATAATATTTCACTAGCCACTGTGCAGTCCTCAGCTTTTCTATATTGTATTTGTACTAATGGAACATTGACAGAAAACTGAGCTGGTTATTTGTTCTTTTTATTCTGTAGATGAGACATTTCTCAGTCATGACTTCTGAAGACTTTACAGCCTTAGCGCGCTCCTTAGACACAGAGCATTCTAAGATCCAAGGACATCATCTTACCTGTCTTCTACCCTTTTTTGGAAGCATCTAAAGAAAAACTGGGTTTTATGAAGGTATATGAAGATATATTCTGATATATGAAGAATTGACAGGTATGTAAAAGCCCTCTGTTAGATTTTTCCATCCAAGTCTGCTTTGTTCACTAACTGCATACTTTATCGTTTGACTTTTACACTCTGTTGTAATGACTCTTTCCATCTGAGTGCATCGTACTGTAGAAAGCTAATTGACTTTGACTTCTCTGCTTCTGTTCTCAGTGGGATAATGCCAGTTGTAATTCTTTTATTGATTGTTTAGAGCAATTAGCGGAAAACAAATTTCTCCAAAGAACAGATAATTTGGTTTTGTTGCTCTCTACCATTAAAGCTAAACAATTTGTTATCTGAAAAAAAATTAATAGGAAACACATTCCATCTGTTTATTAGCTGAAGAGAGACAGGTTACCTCATCATTAATGTCATCGGTAATTAGCGCTCTTGTGCTGCCACCATCTGCACCAGTGGCTGGCAATCTGTCAGCAGCTTCAAATGCCAGGGCTGATTGTGTTTATCTGTGCCAAACAATGGGCAGACCGTATGTGATTCTGAAATTTGTAAACAGTAGTTGGCTAATGTAATTTAACTAGGCAGTTTAGTTATATGTGTGACTGCTACCCTGGGAAGGACATGAGACTTTAAACCTCCAGGGCAATTCCCAGTCATTGGGTCACCAGCACCAGGCTCAGAATGCCACTCTCAATTAATCAGATTTCTGATGGTCACAACTGTTTTTTGTTTCCATTCGGGATGAGGTCTGGAAAGGTGCTGCGGTCAGAGTGGCAGGACCTGCGCTCACATTCCATCAGCGTCACTGCCCTCCACGATAACTGGCAGATAAATCCTGACATGTCTCACAGAGGCCTCATTAATCGGATAGGCTTCTTAGTTGTTATATAGTAGGTAATTTCTTGTTCTACTTCAGATTGAAAAGAATGGATTTTATTTTACACTGGGTGAAGTTTCTCCAAACTAAAAAAAAAAAAGCCAGGGAAAAAGGAAGTAGTTCTGTAATATTTAGGTACTAATCTTAGTGTTTTACTGACTTTTTGTTCTGTTATTCTTGATCTAAAAAAATAAATCAGACTTGAGTTTTATTTTCTTGTTTTATTTTGAGCAGAAAAATACCTGAAAATTCTGATTGCCTAATAAAATAGCTTCTGAGGGTCAGAGACTCTTGAGATCCCACACGAAGGGATTTGAAAGCTTATGTAAGAATACGTTTGTAGTGGTGGAGAGCTGTCTGCCATGCTTAAATTTGTGTCATAGTTACTATACAGTACAGTAAATGATTATACATGTAAGTGGTTAATGAGTTACTTGTTTAGTAATTTTTCATTGGTACTATCCTGTTCTATACATTCAGTCATGTGAATAATATATACAAGTACAGGTGGAAGTTAAATGCTTTCTTTGGCACATGGTTTTGAAGCCTACATTAATGTGTATTACTTCAAGTATCATATCATGGAATATCACGATTAGTGAGTATCTATTAATAGTGCTTATTGCTAATACCTGAACATTTTCCTCTCAAGGGCTACTGGAGCAGAAAGCTATTAAAAATGCGAGGTCCCGCTGGCATTGTAGAAAAATCCATTTCATAGTTGTATGGTAGCATACAATTTCCAAGGGACTGCTAGATGTTTGTATTTGATGCATGAAGCCTAAGTATATTCAGGGAGTAATCTCTTTTTCTGATGTGAGAACATGGAGCTGCCATTGAAAACTGAATCTCATTCAAAGGTGAGAGGAATTATGAATTTCAGAGAGTCCAGTATAATGCATTTCTAAAGATCTGGTGTTAGCAAGAGGTGCAGTTGGATTAGTTGGTCTCTAAAAAATGACTAGGAATAGATCATTAGAGGCACTAGCAAAACAGGGAAGAGTATGAAGCATACTAAGAAAGCTATAATGTTTCAATATATTAAGTCCCTCTTGTGGAAAAGGGTCTCTGTGTGTGTGTGTATATATATATATATGTATATATAGATACATAATTTGGAAGGTGAATAATGTAAGGAAAGCGATATTGTAACGAACAAGAAAGTAGAGTATTTTATGACTTAATATTCAAAAATGTTTATTTACAAAAGGTAGTTTGGACTTGTGGACTGATCCAAAGCAACCTGAATTGAAATATTCATTTGGGTTTCAATAGGTTTTAGGTCCAGCCCATCTTTTCCAATGCTTATTGGGTAAATTTACTGCATGCAAATTTTTACAGTATTTGCTGCCTTCACATACCGTAAGAAATTGTCTGTCCTAATGAGTGTACACTAAAGATGGAATAAATGTGGCATGAAAAAATCAGGTGTTTAATATCCAATAGGAATAGCAATATGGTATATAAGAATCTTTTGTTCTTCCATTTACTTTTGAGTAATTTCAGTAATTCGTTTATGTGGCGTGCCAATTTGCATATTATAGAATATAATTTAAAAGATACATATCTGTTTATCCTGAGGTAATGGTGGATCAATACAGAAAACAAAGTAATTTTAGCTTTGGAATTAGAGGAGGAAAAAGAGGTTTTAATAGCAGTGTAGGGATGTTCTAGAATTTAATTGTAACCCCTCTGCCACTTTTCTACACATAAAATAGAAAAACATTACAGATACTAAAATTAAATGTGATGCCAATACTGTAAATCCAGTGTAAGGGTTTATTGTATCACTGAGCTCTTTAAAATGTTAACATTCCTTGGCTTCATTTAGAAGCATTAACTAATTCCAGGTGAGTCACCTCAGACAACAAAGCCCACTGTTGGTAGACATCCATCACACAGAGCATGAGGTAACAATTCTCCAGGGGCATGTGTAGATGTGAGAATATTTTGTTATGCTGTGGTGACTAACATTCCTTTATTTCTCATTAGTTTATACTGTACTCTGTTATATAAAAACTAATTTCTGTTAGCTTCTACATTCAGTTAATGTACACACATCATTTAATGAACATAATATACCTTAAAATATTAAATTACAGCCTTTCTGCCCCCCAGGTAGACTGCCAGACATGGTGGTATAAATTAATATGTAGTGCTGCAAAGCTAAAAAATTCCATTTAGCAAAGAAGACTGAAAGCAGCTCCCAGAGGCAGGGCTGGAACCTTCTGCTGTAGACCACTGAAATCAATGGAAAGACTTACATTGACTTCATTAATTGCTAAAATAAGGGTGGGGATGGAAGACAAAGATCTTTGGAGAACAAATTAGGGAAGCAGGTTATATTTCTCCATTAGCAGTCGAAGTTTTTCTTAGAGATAAGTAAGCATTCAGTCACAGGTTGCCTAAATAGCAATTCTAAGGTATTTCTAAGTGGCTCTTTGCATATCAGTATGATTTAGCTGTTTTCAGGTATAAAATGCATCCATTGTTTTTACTTGAGCTAAAGTGGAAAGCTTAGCGTTGTCATTATCATCACAAGCAACGGGAGTCATGAGTTGAAATGCAGGTGGCTAAAGTCACCTCAGATGCTCATAAGTATTCTGGCCTGGCCTATGATGGCCATGTCAAAATTGTGCTACATGGCAGAATTGAAGACAATGGGAAATGAGCAGTCCCTTTAGACCTTGCTCTCTGCTGTCCTTTTTATGTTACTTGCACTATAATGCCACTGTTTTAGAAAGATCAGGAAGAAATGGAATTTAGACTAAAGAAAGCAAGATTTTAAAAAAACCAAACCCAGACAGAAGGAATCAAGACTAAAAATAGGGAATCTAGAACTCAGCTCTAATCCCAGAAATTATGTGATTTCTGTTTGCAGACTAGTGTTCATTATGATGAAGTCAGCCACTTCTGTTGCTTAGGTCTTTTATTAATCAGTCACATGGCAGCTGTGAAAAGGCCAATGTTTTGTTTTAGCCAAAATGCATTCACAAGATCAAACTGAGTTCACTTTTTTTTAAATTCCTGTAAAGCAGCATATTATGCCTCTGATATTGAATCTTCTCCTTTTCACTCAGGCCAAATTTTCATATATTATTTTTCAAAACACCCGTTGAGTTGGGATAGAAGAAACTAAGCAACTCATGACATAATTTTTAATTTAGAAAAATATGATGTAATCATAGAAGATTATTATAAATTGTTTCTTCATTGTAAATAACATACATACAGATGATGAATAATTGCAGGCAAAGATCAATTAAGAAAGGTTGTCTTAAATGTGACTTATTTTATTTGTTTCTATGATTATCACTGGTCAAATGCAATTATGTACTTGTCAAATTGCAGCTCTGGAAAGATGGGTTAAATGTCACTGTAAATTGCAGGTTTTAAAAAAGTAAGTAATATATATTTCTTGACTATTTTTAGGGTTGGGTTTTTTTGTCTGATGATACAACCAGAGCGTAAAGCAATCAGAACTGACTCAAAACACACTCAAAATTTGCATTTAATTTTACTAAGCCTTGGACCTAACTGTAGGAGCAGAAATGTCTTAGCACAGTTGGCAGTCTTAAGTAGATGCGATGCCACAGCAAAAATACTACTGCTTCTGACAAATGGGCAAAGTGTTGTCAAATAACTTCACTGAGTGCTCCTAGTAACTATGAGAGCTCCATCACAGGCAGATGAAATCTGGGATCTAACTGTTAATATCTATATTAACAGAGGCTAAAGAGACACAGGATGGCTTCTTGCATAAGTAAATGACCAGCAAAGTAGGAATTTGGGCCTTTTAAAAATCATCTTTCTTTGTGACAATCTAGTTAGATTGTTGCAAGAAGGATATTTTTAATTTCTAATTATGCACTGATACTAGGTCTCAGTGTAATGATCTGCTGCTGAATTTCACTTCCAAAGTACAGTAGGTATGTGTATATATGGGTGTGTACTAATAACTTTCCTGATTATCAGTCAGAATTTGCCAGTGATAAAAGAAAATTTTCAGACCTTTCTCATTCTTTTTATAGTGGGACAACTTCATGCAGCTTTTGGCATGCTTCACTGCTCTAAGAAACATAGCACTTCTGAATTTTCAGGTGATTTATTTTGAATTTCAACCCCCTCCTCCTTTGCCCTATGGATTTTGTGCAGTACAGCCAGAGCCAAGAGGAATGTAAAGCTGTAATTTTGTTGAAGTATTGCAGTGATGTGAACCTACTCCTCAAGAGTCCCATCCTTGGTAACATATTACTTGAATTTTGCTTTAGAGAACATAGCAGGATGGGCAATATCCTGTCTTTATGAGTGTGAATGCACAAGCATGTGCTCAGAATCATCACACCACTAGATGTTAAGAAGAATATCTGTAGGCAGCAGGTTTACTTGCCAGGTTGCAAGGTATCAGGGCATTTGGGAATCATTTTAGTTGACAGACTCTTTCTGACTATTTCTGGATGTGTTCCCTCACCATTATAGATATGAGACTAAGCAACCTGCATGATCTATGAATGGAGAGCTCTTGACAAAAAAAAATTAGGCAATATTCCTAACAGTGAAGACCAACTCCCAACTTTTTAGCCTTTTTTTTCCTTCCAGTTTCCCCCCACCGCCCTCCACAGCTTTTCTTCATTGTGTGCTGTTGTTGGATACATCTTCTTCAGATTTATTGTACCAACAGTCAAGTTTTGAGATTCTTTTGAGGTGTGCTGGCACTGGCATTTTCAATCTGTAAAGCTGTCCTGAACACTTCAACATAAACCTCTTCTGGCAGTGCTGCGAGCAGTGCATCAGTGGTGGGTATCAGATCTGAGCTAATGCAGGTCAGATTTCATGGTGCCTGCTGATATTTATGGGGATGGAAAAAATAAAACGGATTTGCCCAGAATGTTGTAGCCTATTTGAAATGCAAGTAAAGGGGTCATGAATCTGAATCACTCATCTATCATAACTGCTGGAGGTAGAGTGTGGCTGGGACAAAGCCAACCCTATGCATCAGAGCTAAGCTGTGAGCTAAGGAAAAGAGGTTTAGTAAGAATGATCATTGATAGAAATCCACTGAAGTGAGTAGAAGTTTATTTGCCTACTGATATGATCCTGCTGCAAGCTTACTTTTCACCTCCTTTGACCACAAACTGTGAAGCTTCACTCTCTTTCTCCCCTTCATATCATGAAGCATCTCATGTTGAAGAGGGAACACAAATTATACCCCACACCAAAGAAGAAAACTTGTAGAAAAAATGTCCTCCAACTTCTTTCAACCTTTTTTCTGCAGGGAAAGGTTGGCTGACAGGGATATTAGATACATCCCATTGATTATCTCACCACTAGTGTTGACATGTGAGCTGAGAAAATGAGCAGGGTTTTTTACTTTTCTTTAAATGTTTGGATCATGACAAACAATTTGATTTTGTGTACAGATCACTCTTTAGTAAATGTAGCCACACCTAAAATATGCTGCTTTGGTATGAGTCAAGGCTGTGTCCTGGAGCCAGAATAAACTTGCCTCAGGTCCTGATGGACCTGAATTGACAACCATCAGGCACTCACTTTATTGACATCTGTGGTAGGATAGAGAACTGCTTCTTATTTTTGCTGATTCTGTTACTTCAAATAATAAAATTTAGAACACCACAAGCACTCCTCAGTGATAAAAGGACAGTTTCTTTTGGCTCATATCCTTTGAGATGGAATGAGTTTTGAACATCACCTTGTGGTGTACAGTTTCACAAGTGCAAGTCTTGGAAGATTTCACAAAATTCTTTGCACAAATATGCATGCTTACTTTTGAATCTTAGACTTAAAACTCAGTATGGATTATTTTCAATTATGAATCTAAGCTTTGAGAATGCTTTTCTTAAATGGGGTTAATCTGATACAGGAAAAGAGGATAACTTTTCCATCTAGATGCATAGATTGCATATGCAAACAGGAACAGAAATTGCCTACAGAGCCTTCACGCTTCAGGTGTACTGTGTGATTATTTTTATATTCAGCCATGAACACATTCTGTGATAATATTCCACTCCTTTTGTTTTACAGTATCAAATGAAGACTAAGACATTAAAAGCAGGGTGAAAGAAATGAAAAAATGTCAGTAAAAGCAGCTGATGAAAACCTTATTAAAAAGCTGTGCATGTCAGGCTGTGATCCTTCTGTAATGTATATGTTTGTAATAACAGCTCTGAATTCTGCAGGGACCTATAAGTAATGAAGAAAATTGGTCAAGCAAAAAAAGAAGTTATTGGAAACTTGAGTGCTGTTGAGTCCCATAATATGCAAACTGTGCATCTGCATAAAATAAACCTGTGCCCTGCTGATAGGTTTTATATTGTTCCCCTTGTATACATCAATTTGTTTGCTGGGTTGAGTTTACTCCAGTAAATGTTTTATAGTGAGAATTATGTCCCCAATTTCCATGAGTAGTCAACATTCATTGTCAATTTAATATAAATAACAAGGCAAAATGTAAAACTGAACAGGACAGAGAGTGTCTCCAAGGAGAAAGTTGCCCTCTTACCTAGAATGGAAAGCTTCTGGTGTTAATATATCACTCCCAGTTGAGGAACAGAATAACGAGGGGAGAGAAGAGAATGATCAAAGCATTGCAGATATTCTGGGAAGCAAGCTAAAGTGTGGAATCCAGTCAAAGGACACCAATATGAAGAGTCAGGCTTTACAAAAGACAAAAAAAGAAGGAAAACAAAAGCAACAAACTGTAGTGAAGGGAAACTACTTATTTGCCTGGAAAGACAGACACTAAAGAGGCAGGAATAGAGTCTGAAATGGGAAAAGAAACAAAACCTATTGACTTGGAACAAAAGTTGCACAGAAGTTGTAATGTACCAGAGTACCAAAAATTATGTGTTTGAAACTCTTACGGTAATGTGAATGACGACTAAAAGGAAACACCTTGTGCTCAGCAAGGTTTTGAGATGGGACAAGCATGTCTTGCCAGGAAAGCCTTAGGCTCTGTCTTGTTTTCTTTCTTGGTTCTACTCTGTCAGAAAAAGGTTGATCTGAGGGAGCTGCCTTGAGTAAACCTGATGACAGCAAGCTGGTGGAAATTATGAAGCTAGAGAAGTGAAAGCAAGTGAAAAGTTCAGTATTTCCTTGCCTATGGGAATATGGAATGGTAGAAGGCAGGAGGGAAGGGGTGATGTGGGAGAGTAGGTTAATAGATTACAAAGATGGTGGTCTATTGGAGGAAGTAGCGTTCATTCCTTTAGATGCATTGCTTGTCATGGTGAATACAATGCCTGTCAGATGCCTGTAAATGTGGTCTTGAATTGCAGTCCTGAATTTCGGCCACGGACTTTTAGAAAATACTTTTGAAAACATGGTGGTAGAGGATCTGCCTCCACAGAACTCACTTTCCAATAAGTAGACTTTATGGGACATACTCTGGGGGAAGATGATTTAGGTACTCAATAATCTTTCTTCTTCTGCCCTGTGGAGAAATCTTCAGACTGGCCAGCAGGCCCAGAATCAAGGAGCGTTCTAGACTGCTGCTGGAGAGATGATGAGTACTGGAATTTCTCTTCCATCCTGCCATCATCAATATCAGCTATTTGTTTGTTTCTCAACCCATGCAAGGTACTTCTTTAATATTAGAGTTGAGAATTAATACATACATCCCTTTTCAAACATGAACAGGTTTTACAGAAAATGATAAATTAGCAAATCAGAACAAATTTTAATTCAGTATTAACTATAAACTTGAAATCAGACTGACATTCAAATGTAACTTAGCTTCCTATGCATCAATACATTTGGAATAGGCTGGGGATGTGCACTGAAGTTTCAGCTGATCACATAAGAAGAGAGAAAGGGCTGCTCTTTTATGGGACTCGCCTTATCTGCTGTTGGCCATCTGAGGGCTGGGTGTCTAAAGCAAGCAAGTTACCTAAGATCTTCTTGTGGTTACCAGAGAGACCCAGGACAGCTCCATTCCATTTATCTTATGGTATCAAAATAATCTTTGCTCCTTACAGTATAAGCTGGAGTTCAAGTCTTTGTACAGCCTGAATGGTTTATGAAAGACAGGTTCACTGTGAATTCCCAGGAAAAAACAGAACTGCTTGTATGAGAGCTTTTCCTCAGGTTTGTTCAAGTATTAAGTCAAAAACTACAATCTGTTTGGCTTCAAGATGAAGAGAAGCAATATTTACACAACTATGCCCAAGTACATGACATAAAATGCAGGTAAACTATTTATTTTCTGGCCTATATAAAGAAAAATGTCAAACGAAAAAAATCTATTCTTTAGAGTGACAGGCAAATTCTCAGTGTAATTCCATTTAAAATTCAAGTGTCCTCTGTTTTTAAATATTAGTTTGACAGACAACAAACAAGAAATCTTAAAGCTGGTAAATACTAAAAAGGGGAAAATGTGGCCATATCCCTGAAAACTTTGCAGCTGACTTTCAGAGTACACAGCCACTTCTGTAACTGTGGATATTACCAGCTGCATCTCCAATTTACTGAGCTGCTTTATTTTCAGATGTAGCAGTGGAATAATGTGTAAACTTATTTCTACTTGATAACATCCTTGAAAGAAATCTCCCAGAAAACACCAAAGACCATTGAAAGAAGAAACACTCTTCAAGTTACTCCAACTAAAAGAATATTGGTTTAAATATGCTGTATGCAGGCACCATTACTTGAACATAGGTTTGCACAATAGAGCTGATAGCGATGATACATCTTCCCCCTAAACTTGTCACTCCTCCAGGTAGCAATACTTAAGTAGGCACAGTATGTCACATTTTATGGCTAGGAGAATGCCCAGGACACTAAGTCAATCTCTTTCCATTTGGTGTCTTGCATCAGTGAAATAAATACTGATTTAACAGCTGTCACAGACTCCACTGCACACATCACCTGAAGATATGATATATTAGAGATCATGCTAGGGCGGTACATCAAAATAAAGGGAACTGGTTTTTTGCAGTAGGCCGGACAGAGTGGGCAAGTAGAGTATGCTTCACAAAATAGCATTAATTGGTTTGTCCATAAAGGACAAGAATAAATAAAAGCCATTAAGTTTCATCTGTGTGTAGTATCAGGGTACATGCCACAATTGTAAACTGTGAAAATTAAGTCTTCTTTCCTTTATTTATTCTACTTGTCTCAGGATTAATCAGCTGTAGCACCAAACTAACTCCTTTCAGTCTTGCACAAAAGCCTATAATATATCACAGAATTAGGTTCACAGGTGGCTTGTTGTCAGTGAGGCAAGAAGTTCAGCTTAAGAAAGTATAACATAGAGGTTTATTTTGTATTCCCTTAACAACTGTATAGTATGCAGAAACATGCAAATAGTTGAGTTCAAATGGCTGTTAACATTCTTCTTGAGTACTGATATAATAAGGAAGTAATGCCATAAAAGTTCACAGTAAAAAGGTACATTACATTCTCTTGTTGGTAGAGTCTTAATTTGTTAGCCACAAAGGCACTGGGATGGGAGGCTAGAGTACAGTTTAAATGGATACCAATGCACGTACAGCCAAAGGAAAAGTACGCATTAAAATAATGATTTCCAAATTTATTTTTTTTTTTGACAAACAGAGCATGCTCAGCCTGAACCACGTTCTTACAACCCATGATGCACAGTATCAGGTGAACACATAGTTTAATGTTTTCCAGCACACCAGTTAGAGATGATTGGCCAGGCTGACACATATGTCAGTTTTCCCTGAAACAGAATTTGGGAATGAATACCTAAAAATACCTACTCTTCTATTAGCCTGGTTTTTGTCTATAGCCCTTGTCAAACTCTTCTTTTAACTTTGAGATAATTCTTGATGAACTTTAATTTTTAATGAATTTTAATTTTTTTTTCCTCCGTAAGCATTTATAATCTATGTTTCCCTTCACCCAGGATGGGAGAGGGCCCATCATCTGTACCAAGAAGAGAAGAAATAAAAAAGAAACTGAGCGCCAAATTAAACTGAAACTAAGCAGGTGCAGTTTCACTGAAGTTAAGAGTGAAACCTGCAGTCCCATTTATTTAGCCAGTATAGCTCAGTTAAAGCTTAATGCAATAGCCTGGACAGCTAGATGATTGGGCAAAGTTACCCATCCATGGTATGTCATCTCAGGCATGAAGTCCTATGACAACCTGTGCCTACTCAATGACTGTTTCATCCTCCTGTCTGCTAATAATATTTCCATATAGTATTGGTTTATTCCCATTTCCAGTCCCAAATTCCTACCTCTTTTCTACTGTCCTGATGTTATAGTTCCCCTGTACCAATTTATCCTATTTTTTTTCTCTTCTGCTCTTACCCTCTACTCCACTTCCAGCAGACATTGCTGTGTTGAATCTTGCTTGTTTGTCTAGGGAGCAGAGGATGAAGAGCCTTAATTCAGTGGTGTCATATCTGAGATCTGCCAAGGTGGTCTGGGATTAGTGATCTTAAGGTGAAATGTGTAGTGGCACAAATGCAAGAACTTTGATGCTCTCTTCACCATATGTCTGTAAATATCTATAGTGTGTGCTGCTTTGACTTAAAGTATTTTTGAAAGTTAAATCTTCAATTTTCAGTTCCAAAAATCATAACAACTGGCAACAGATATCCAAAAGTGGCCTCAAAAGAATAAATGTGCTTTGACATATTTCTTTGTTCTTTTAAAGTAAATGAAACAATTAGTCCAAATGAAGCACTTCATCACTGAAACCCAGAGGAATTTCTTGGCTGCTGACAAATTATGAATAATAATAAAAGAAGAGAGTGCAGAAAGGAAGGAGGAGTCATGAGAGTAGATAATCTATGGGTGACGAACAAAAGCCAATTTCAAGGACTCTTGAGCTGGGTTAACTTCTGCTGAAATGTTCAGTTTCTGTTTCGAAGTGTTCAGTAAGCCAAAAGTGTTACAGTGGATTGGATGAGCTTCTGCAAAGTGCTTTGTGCACTCATTTTATTTCTATCTTAAATAACTGATTGTCCTCCAGTTTCATGTAAAACACTGTCAGTGGAGATCTTTATTTCTATTAGTAGAAATCATGTTCACTTGCAAATGTAGCTTGAATCGCATAAGGACAAGCTGAGCTTTCTACTTTTCTGCTTTCTGTTAAACCCTATTTTATTTTGCAATTGTCTTGCCCATCTCCACCACATTTTTCTGTTTGCTTACCTTTCTATCCTGTCTGTCTGCAATTGCTTAGGGCACAGGCTCTGTCGTTGCTGTAGGTCATGCTCACTTTATCTGAAGTCTTTCACTGAACAGGGCCTTCATTCCTGAGGGATGTGACAAGGCACTACATTAACATACAAGCCATGTATATGTGCATGTGTGTGTGTATTGAAATCAGTCAGGATCTATGTGAAATCTCAGTATTATCTGATGGCACTTACACTCTTCTCACCACGGAAGAAAAATGTCTGCCTTTAAAATCTCGGGATTCATGGACGTGTTGACGTAGCTGTTCAGCTTCAGAAGTGAACAATATTTTAAGTAAAATCTTTATCTTGTAGAAGAAGATGCTGAAATACAATTAAGTGGCTTTGCATCCAGAACATTTCATGAAGTAAAGAATGGAACAGAAATACCAATGTGGTCCTTCAACAATTTCTATTTCCTATTTTAGAAGTCTATACATTTTAGGCAAGCTCTTAAATCAGGTATAGTTTGATGAGATGCAGTTATCACAGATGGATTCAAAATTCATCTGAAAACAAAAGAGCAGATCTATTTTGCTACCATGCACCTCATGTAGTGGACATAAAACACAATTCTTCATTCTTTCTACACACTCTAAAACTGTGTCCTTGGTGCTTAAGACTTCAACAGGGCCGCACAAGAAAGCACCATGGTTTGACATACAGGAAAGGGGGAAAGAGAGTGTACTACTGTTCAGCTGTATTTTTGTCCATCCTTATGAGCTGATTTTGGTTTGCACAGATCAGGGGGAGTCTCAGGACAGTGTCTACACTTGTCACTAGTTTGTATTTTAGGGGATAGTTGTGTGGCTGAGTAGCACAATAATGCAGTTTGTAGACTCAGTTACTCTGCCGCTGAGCATGCCCAAATGGTTTTGAACCTGCTCACAGAAATAGGTCAGACTATGCCAGGAAGTCCCAATATTTCAAAGATACAAGTGTGTTGTTTTACTGTAAAGCTTCCTAAGGTTATTTTGTTACCTATTACAAAATTATACCCTAGGTAATGCTGTGTGAAGTGTCCCTAAGATCTGCTACACCCGTCACCCATCAGATGCTGCAGGCCAAAACCACTGCTTTTGTAACTCCATTGACTTCAGAAGTTTGCAGGAGGGAAGAGTGGTCCATTTTAACTAACTATAATACACTGTTCTTTGCAACTTCCCAGGTGTATAATTCTTATAGCCTTCTTTCATAGAGTAAAGGAGATTAATTTTAGAAACAGTAGATTTTACAGATCCCAGGATATTTGCCCTAACCATTATTTTGCTTTGAGTAAGTAGGCTCTCTGGCTTACTTTCACTTTTGGGGAATAATATCACAGACATATTAACAGCTATACCCCAGTTAAAGTGTGTACCACTAGGGATTGTCTTCAAGCCCAGTAAGTTTGCTATTATTTCCTATCTTAAAATCTGTGCTAAGTAATAAAAATTTATAAAAAAGAAAAAAAAAAGGTTGAGGTCACACTGCAGCTGCAGTCTCTTTGAGAATTCAGAAGGAAAACACAAGCTAATCTATACAAAAATAACACCTGAAAAAGACACTTGAATAATCTTGGACATGAAAGAAAATGTTAAAAGTCCCACAGTCTCAGCAGCTTTAATAATATCTTAGAGTTGTAATCACCTTTCCTGGTGATGGGCAGACAGAAGGATGTTTTGTTGGAACCTGGTCCTGTTCTGGGAAGTCCATAAATCCATTTTTAGTTATATGCATATGATTAAGTCCTATTCCTGTCATGGCCAGTTCAAAGTGTCCTGTTGCCTTATCTCCTTGAAGGGTGAATCCCTTGTAAGACCTTGTATCTTAATTCCTACAAAGAGCCACAAGGTATAACATATTCTCAGGGGCAGGAAAGAACTGTTGATTACTGCCTTGTGGCTTTTACTAGCCAGTTAATCCTGAGGTGTGTGACTGGAAGCTCGTTTCTCTTATGCTTCCCTGGACATCCTCACCAGATGGCCTACACAATTCTGTAAACTATATAATTCTTGCTTTTAAGACAACTTAGCTCGTGAACACTCAGGAAATCTGTGATGTTGCAAGTAACCAGGTGGTCCCATAATTAATTATAATTGAGCTGATCAGTATTTTAATTTTTAATAATTGACAATAGACTTTCTTTTTAAAGTAGGATCCCCATCAATGACATTGATTTTAAAATGATGAAGATATTTCCGCAATTCTTAAAGTTAAAAAAATTATTTGTGCAATTATTATATGTATTTTTTCCTGTGTTCACATTTTTCTCCTTTATAGCCATCTAGCTAATTTCGAAAATTTATTTCCCCTGAGCTAAAATGGGAGGGAAAGGAAACAGGCAAAAAGGGGAAAAGAAATGGAAATCTGTAAGTGAAAGATTTCTTTTAAAATGCTAAAGCAAAAAGGTGAAAGACTTGAGAATGGGGAAAGAAAACTTGAAATAAAATTAATCACAAGCAGGAGAAACGGTGTGGAAATCATTAATGAAATTGCTTTCCAGCTTTTCTACCATTTTGTCTCAGCAAGTCAGAATACCAAATTGTCAGCATAGTTCCAAGATGGACATTTTAGTGTCTCTTTCACAATTCCATTTCAGGGCTATGGAAGAGAGGTTCCAATTGGTATTTAATTCTTAGACTTACAAATGTGCCTTTTCCCAATAAACAGAGAATCAATGATGCACTTTATTGTTTTTTCAGCTTTCTCAGCAGGGAAGATTGGCCTCTTTACAATTGGAAGACCTCTGTCTGTGGTGTATGCATTTCAGAGCCTTCCCACCTGCTTTTGACAAGGTGGATGAAATATATCAGTAAGTAACATGATTCTGACATAAAAGTAAAAATGTATGTAGTCAGGAATAATTGAATAAGTGAATTCACAGTTCAGTTTGAAAAAACCTATGACTAATAGTAATTCAGTATTAACAGATTATTAACTCAACATTTATTAATATTTATATGCTAACAGATGAAAATGTTCCACATATGAACTAGGTACTGTTCTGTTCATAATTAAATGTTTACCTGTGTAATATTTTAGCAGTAGAATAAAGAGTAGCTTTATGTTGAGCCAGGCTACTGATTGGAAGAACTTTGCTGGGTTAAGACAGCCTTATTCAAACCTTCCTGCTCCCACTGGGAACATGCAAGGGCCATCCTACTACCTTCTCAGTATCAGCAAAGATAATAAGGTCAAATTATTTCATACATGGCAGAATACTTTCCATGGATGATCTTGTAATACTAAAATTTAAAAGCCCTTTAGGCAAATACTAGAAACACACACAGTTGTTTTGTCTAAATGACACCACTGATGCAGTAGGAAGGAGACAACACAGGGCTATCCGAAACTGGTTACCGAGTGGAAGCTGTGGTGTGTGTGTCGCAACGGCAGTTAGACTGTATGTAAGGTAACTGTAAGTCCATCTGACAAAATCTCTACTAACAACAGCCAAATTCAGCTAGCTTACCTCTAACACAGTAAAGACAGTGGAAGCCTCACAACAAGATCATGGGGTGTGTTCAAAATGCCTTTCAGATAATATTTTGGTTCTGATCCTCCAGAGACTTAACAACTTGGTTAATTTTGACCATCGCACATGATCAGAGAAGTCAATTTTAAGCCTGCTTATTTGGCATGAAAGAAATACTTTAACAATATATGTAAATATATGTTTAATTTCCATACAGTCTGATCCAATTAAGTCAAATTGGTATCTTTGCATTAATTAAAAAGAGGAGCCCAGCTCAGTTATTTGAGTGCTCTGTCAGAATAATTGCCCTGAAATTAGGATCAGAGGCTTTTGTTTTTCATTACATCCTCTAAGTTATATACACCGTATCAGGTGTAAGAGATTGTTTTTGAGTCCTACCATCATTTGGAGTATTTATTTCTCCATCTCTGCTGTTCTTGCAGCACTAAATCCTTTGGGCAATGTTCCTCACAGGAAGAGAGGGGAAAGAACAGTGCATACCAAGAAAGTAGAAAATTTTAATGCCCTGTACAGCATGATCTCCTTCTGTCTTTACTTACCTGGTTATAACAATGACAAAATTGTTGGGCTCTTCAGCTCTTGAAAAGTGCCTGTTTTTATTAGCATTAATTGCTTCCAGGGGGACTAGGCATTAGTAAAGGTAAGTCTTTGCACCATCAGGGACTAATTAGGACAAGTACAAAGGAAAGAGAAGTAGAATGAAAATTGTTCTTATTATTCTTAATCTTGCTATGTATTGTGTTCTGAGCCTAACAGAACACTTCTCTGCTTTGCTTCTTGCTTGTAACATCACCTATACATTATATAGTGTTATATACATTGTCTAACTTGGAGGACTTTTTTTCCTTTATCCATCCTTACTTTTCATGTATTTACATAAATGCTACCAATTAATGTTTGGTTTTGATGCTGCTTTCAGTGGGAAGCCATACTTGTGAAGATCAGGTATGCAGCTTAGTGTCCCATTCAAGGAACACAGCCACTGCCGAACAGCTGGAGGTTGATTTTTCCATAGTGACTTTATCTGGACACATATGGGAAGACATAAGGTATGCAGTAGCTAAGGAGGAAGTATATTATTTATTTAATTTTGCTGTTAGCTATCATCATGCTTACACATTTAGGTGGACTATACTCATTATTTGGCATTTTTGAAAGATCAGTGATAGAGGGATAAAAGAATAAGATAGTTTTAGTCTTGTAATAGGTTCATACTGTATATAGTATACTAGATATATAGTACTAAGTAAAGCTATAGATGTTTTATATTTGTATTTTATATATATATATATATATATAAAAAAGTGTACCTAAGATTAATAATATATTACCAATACTTTTAAAGAAAAGATATAAAATTTGATTCCCGTGTTTACTCAGGGCTTTATCTGACAACTTTATAGTGATATCCCTGCTTGCTTGATGTAGTAATCTGTTATAATGTAACCAAAAGTCAAAGGAAATCAATATAAATACAAAATAGAAAAGTGGTTTTTTTTCCCCAGCTGCTCAGTAACACGTCTGAGAATGAGCAGGTAAGTCAACATCTCCAAGGGTGCAGCAGCCCAGGCATGGAGTGAGTCCTTTGCCCAGACATTCTGCAGCCACTGTAGTTCTTCAGGATAGCAGCATGAGCTAGTCAGTTTGTCTTTAGTGTTATGACAAGGTGAAATTTTTTGTTGTTGTTTCTGGATGTTAAAATTCTTAAAGGCTCATGAGTGTCAACTTTAGTAGCCAGCTTATTTTCTCTTTGTGTAATATATAGCTTTCTAATATAAGCACTAATTAATCTCTAAAACAATGCATTTTTCAACGGTGTAGGAGTAGAGTACCTCACTGCAGTCACTCTCTAGGGCATTAGAGAATAATCTATATGTAAAAAGCAGAATGTTGTGTTCACCCCTCCTTATTATGGTTCCTGATTACATGACTTGCCAATCACACACAGGATTTTCCTTAATGGAGGTAAGTTTCACTGACCACAGGACCAGCTGACATGGTAAACTGTAAAACTTGAAAGTTTAATTTATGCTTTTCTGTGTTTGTTCTAAGAAGACACAATCCGATCAGAAAAAAAAAGAAATGCATTAAAGAAAATATTTTAAATTCAAGAAAAGAATCCATTTCATCACATTAAATGTTTCCAGAAAATTATGTGCCCTGGAAGGCATTTTTGTGACCTTGTTTATTATTGTTAATATTGTAATTACTGTTTGCTACTGCTATAAAATATACTTCAACTTCAAATATTGTCACATGTACACCATGTACACAAGGTAGACTGTCCTGTTTAGCATCTCTTTGTGTGCAAGTGAACTACTGATAACTAGTTTCTGAGTATTTCTTTCCTCAAACAACTGTGCATCTGTTGTTTAATCTTGACCATCTCTCCCAGTTTGCTTTTGGGATATGTTGGACTGTGTCAAAACTTTGTTATGCCATGCAAATTTACATTGTAATCCTCCCACTCTTTACCAGACCAGTTGTAAATGAAGGAAAGTAAGTGAGGTTAGCATTTGGGTTTGATAAATCTTTGCCTTTCAGTTTACAGTGCTGTAGGTGCCTGTAAATTGATTGTAATAGTTTCTCCAGATGTTTTCCCAGATAGTCAAATTAGGTTGTCTGTACTATAATTTCCTGAGATGCCTTTTTTTCGCCTTCTTTTTTAAAAATAGATAGGATGTTTGATCTGCTCCAGTTTTCTGGATCTTCACTTAGCTCAGAGACATGGGAAAGAGTGAACTTTCCCAGGTCACACTGTGTTCAGAGGCCAGACCAAGAATAACAGAACACATAACAGGTATCTCCTGATTCCAGATATATAACAGATACCACCTGATTCCAAATTCACATTATGCCACACTGGCCCTGGAATCTATTTGAACAGTACTAATTACTTTATACTTCCATCTCTGTCATTATTGTAGCTGCATAACCAGAGATTCTGGAGGCAGTCTATAAGCTTTGAAAAAGTCCACTAAAGTTTGAGTTAGCTCCTCAGCTGTTATCAGTGGCTTACTGCCATTGTCTGACACCATAATTCAGAAGCCCAAAGTTAGGCAAATACCGTGATCAGTTCCCACATTGAAGAAAATGCCTTTGTGCCTCTGGCGTGCAGCTACTCTTTAACCAGTCAGCCCTGTCACCCTCTCCCCAGCTATTTCAGTTCAGGAGGAGAAAGCAGGCCCAAACACAGGGAGTCATGCTGGTGCACACGGTGAACATGAATCCCAGTAATCCAAAAGTGGCAGAAATTTGTGACCACATGAAGAAAGGACTCCAGACAGGAGGAATGAGGGAGAAGTCCAAGCTCTGAGTAAGAATAAAGAAATACGAAAGCACTGCTGTAAAGAACCAGACAAATAGCATGGTTTTTGTGAGACACCTCAGCAATTATTCTTTTACTGGAATCATTAAACCTTTCTGTAATTAAGTGAAAAGCTTGTAACGTTCACATACCCATCTCTGTAGGAATTCCTTGGATATTTTGTTTAGCATGCAGAGGCACAGCTTAAGTTGGCCAATGGTAACAGACCATCCTTGGTTTATTTTTCACTGGGGACTTCTACACCACACAGGCTTTCTGTTTGACCTTTACATTTTCTTCAGAGGACAAGAGGTTGAAGTCTGCAGGATAACCAGAAATACCCAACATGGTACAGCTGCTCTGGAGAAAACCTAAACTGCTTTTGAGCACAAGAAGTAGTAAACATCTGGGGATCATTTGAAACTGTAGCTGCTCACTCAGTATGGAAGACATGAAAGAAGCAGTTAATGTTTCTTTTCTGGGTAGGGGATTGATCTTTATCACCACTTTCCCTAAACTGTATTAATAACAATCACCAGGGACAGGAGAAGTACACATATTTTAAAAGGCAGCAGTAGTTGCCTCAGGTCACAGAAGTAAAGGAGGAATTTAAATCTGAGTTTTACTTGTTTTCTATCCAGAAGCATGAACCTCTTCTGTTGGAAATAATTTTTGTGTGAAGTTTGACTGAGACTTCTAAGGATACATACAAATAAATCAAATTAACAACAACAAGAAGAAAGAAAAAAACCCCTCCTGTAAGGCCTCCAAAATAAATCTTTCTCTACTGTACCAAAAAGAACTGTAAATTTTTTCTTTTTTTTTTCACCAGGGCTTTTAATTTTTAATTTAAGATAGAAGTATATAAAAAGGTAATTCTTGCTTCCTAGAACATTTGATCTTCTAGTATTTTCTATACCAAGTCACTGAGGCTGCTTCCATCTATGGAGCCAACAGTCTCTATAGCACCCAGACAACTGTCCTCCAGCCACCCAACACACATGGCTTGCTTTGTGTGGAAACCAAGTGGAGGAGTGGAGGAGAAGGGATGGTCTTCTGCAAACACACCTGGTGAGGTTGCTTGAGTCTACTGATATGAAATATCACTGTGGGAGTACTTCCTTGTACGCCCACAAGACCATGTAAAATGGGACTAAGGAATCCTTGCTCATGTCTGTTCTGAGTGATTCTGAATCTTCCTGTCTCAGTCCCCACTGACCAAAATAAGTGGAAAGGGATGGCATTCAGTTCCCTCGGAGCTGTCCCCTTTGTTGAAATACTGCCATTACCATGGAGCAAGTTGTCTCAGGAGCTGGTCCATCTGCTGCTCAGCAGTATCTTCCTTCTGGAAGAGATAGGGTCTTCTACATCATCCGTACCTCTTGGATGCTTATGATGAGGGTGGATCAGCACAGGAAGGGTCTGCCCAGAGGGCCCATGGAATTTCTGTCCATGGAGATCCTCAAAACTCAACAGGACAGTCTCTGAACAACCTGATCTAGCTTTGAAGTCAACCATGCTTTGAGCAAGGGTTTGAACTAGCTGACATCCAGCCGTTCATTCCAACTTAAATTATTCTATGATTCTACTTTAAGTAGTAGAAACTGTATACCTCAGTAGCAGATCTGAGGTCAGAAGTAATGAGGAACCCTGCTGGCTGCAGAAGCCAGACCCTTGGTCAGTTAACAGCTGCTTAACTGAAATAGCCTTTTCCCCAGCCTCTGAGCTCACCAGGCTACATTCCTGCCTGTATAATAAATGAGTTGGTTTTCTTGGGTGGAGACTTTTCAGGACCAAGTACAACTATCAGGCATTCCTGAGCTCAGAATTCACCTATGACCACTAATGCTTGACAGCCACCTGCTCTCCCATCAGTGAATCTCCAAGGATGGCAAGGTCTAGTGTCTTTCCCAAACTGGAGGAGCCATGGAAGCTAAGAGCCGTCCCTTAGAGCTCTTGCCCCAGGGAAGAGCAGCTGCTTTTCACTCCCAGCTGCATCCCTCCTCTTCAGCTCTTGGAAGATGTGCAGTGTTGCTCCCCCTTTCTTCCTTCCTTCTCCTTCCACTCCCATAACATAAGATGAAGCCTTCCTAGTTCTTTCTACACAGAGCTACAAGACCCAAGGGAAAGAAACATGAGAATCTTTGTGTTTTTCTATGGGTGTAAATGAAAATTTGGGTTTATGCTGTTAAACTCTTACTGAGGAAAGTGTGAGGTGCTGCTTTTGCTGACATAGTGGAATAACGCAAGTACTAGTCTAAATTTTTAAAAGTTCCTCTATCTGGAGCATGAACTAATGTATGGAGTGAATATGCCATCTCAACAATCTAACATACCCCACAGGTCTTTATGTACCTTGGGGATGTTTTCTTAGAAAAACCTTACTTTTCTTAACTTTGAGAATGTAGTAATGCACAGATATCAAAAGCAATGCAAGATATTAATGATGTAGGAGATTTTCTAAAATTTCTTGACTATTTTTAAAGGAACCTTTTCTGCACAACTATGGCAAGGCAAATTTCCAAAGCAGCATACTTGAGTCTTGCTGCTGTTACAGATATTAATGGATATTACTTGGTTGAGTCCCCCTGTGGTGCTTTGAAAGGGTACACTTGCGTGTATAATAAATTAGTTTGTTTCCTTGCTCACAGATTTTTTGAGGAGTAGAACTACAAAAGCATTCCTTCCCATAAGACAGAAGCAAGGCCCACATATCATACTTCATCCCCTCCAAATGGGATATTTCTTTGCTGCACCTGGAAAGAATGCCAGGATCCCAGCTGACAAAAATTGGATTTCAGTGAAGTCAGAGGGGAACATGAAATCACTGAAGGAACAGACCACATATAAACCCAACAGCACAAATTAAGGAAAGGTTCTTATCTGTCACAGACTAATTGGCTGGGGCCTACTGGTTCATATATCAGATCTCTCCCTGCTGTTCAGAGAATCTTGAGTAAAATAAATCTGTGCCAGAAATAATTTATACTTGTATGTCTATATCTGTTCATAGATCACAATGTGGCCTGCTTCCTATACACCCCTTCCATTTGCAAGCATCACCACTGATTTAAAAAGGGGCTGTATGCATCTACACTAAAGTAAACAGTGTTTGTAAAGTTAGACACCACGCTCATTCATCTTTATTGGGTCACATGTCGGTAAGGGTTTTGTTAAGTGCTCTATTATTGTGAAAGTCAGTTTAATGACTGCATACTATAAAAGTTAAAGCAATTATATGTAATGCATAATGAACAATATGACTTCCAAATGTTCACATGTAATGCATGTCAGATTTCAGTTGGAAAACAAAACAAAACAAACCCCTCAAGGTTGCAGTCTGCTCTGTAGAAGAGCCACATGTTATAACCTCAGAACCTCAAATTATCAGCTGGATTCTGTGCATGATCAGAACAGTGGAATCTATGCCATATTCTGCCCTTTATTTTCTTGAATCTGGCTGCAGTAATGATCGGATGTGCACTTCTGCCAAACGCAGTCAGTGTTTGATCCACATACAGATCACTGAATTGATCTATAAGTTTTTTCTCACGGCATAGCTCATTCTGATATAATTTTTGTATGGGATGTAACAAAGACAGATACACAAATAAGGAATGACCTTTTCTAAAATTCATCTGTGGTTGCCCTTCTTATATTACTTTTGGTAAAATGAAAACATCTATAGACACCAAAGGAGACTGAGGACCATTGCACTCTCATACTGGAAGAAGTAGCCTTTTGTGAAACATTTAACATCTAAATACTCTGGACAGATAAAAGAAGCAGATTCACACCTTTCTAGAAAGAAGAGTAGAAGTGAACAGGCATGGTTGCCAAGAATGCCTTGCCTTTGTCAGAAGAACCTCTTGAGGAGGCCAGTTACTCTTGTTCCAGTCCTTCAGTGCAGATTTCCATGTCCCACACACCTTTCCTATTTTCTGTGTACCTGCTTCTGCTGTTCTTATCCACTGATGGTGCCGCCTTTACCATACAGTGTTAAATTTTTTTTATTATTAGAACTGTAGATGTAAGTTACCATAGTAAACTGAGCTCAAGCCATTCAGGAACTGCTTACCTGTTCCTTCTGGCTCAGCTTTTCGTTCCCCAGAGGCAGTGGCACATAGGAAAGAGGTAGGGGTAAAGGCAAGGATAGCAGCTGCCTCAACTGTCGAACTCTGGTCTGTTTGTATTCATGAGTTGGCAGTCTGAAATTATACAGCAGTTCAGTCAAAGAAAAGTTCCAAATAAAGATAATTAAACATAAAAAGGACAGTGGGAAAGCCTGGCTGGACCACTCAGATGTCTCAGACTTGATTTCTCTGAATTCCTCCTTTGCAGGTGAAGCTATTTATGTGAGAAATATGGCCTCAGGCCCTGAAGTTTTGAACACTTTATCAAAATGCATTGATCATGATTTTGCTGAGGATTGCAGTATTTCTTGAAAAAATCATATGAAGGGTTTGTTTGGTTGGTTTTTTGCAGGTTTTTTTGCACCTACAGAAATATTGTAAAATTCTGTTCTGAAGCAAATCAGCTTCCTGGGAACTTTGCAACTACTCAGATTAGTTTCCTGTAAGTTGCTTAGGAGTATTCCCTTCAGAAAAATAAACCAACAATACCCAAACAAGGCATTTGAGTACCACATTTGGAAACAAAACATTTTATATATTGAAATAAAATTTTATGTATGGAATTTTATTTAATACAACATTAATGCGATTTTAGGTAAAGCTGTCCAACAGGGCAAAGCAAATGCTTGAAAGAGTTTTTATTTTACTACTTTGCTTATACTGTGGTTGGTATAAACTGCTTTTGTTAGTTTAATAACAAGGGTGGGAAGAGGCCAAGCACTGGGAGATTAATTTAAAAACTAGCTCAGAAGAATTAGTCACAGGAGAGCAACTTCAGGGTGTCTGGCACATATCAGCATTTTATTTCATTGTAACCAAAATATTGCACATGGATTCATAAAAGACATTTGTTGGGTTTTCTTTTAAGTTTCACGGTTTGTTCTTTTAAAACCTGTGGTAGGTCAGAATTAATGGTAGCAATTTCCTTTGCTAATGACCTCAAATATACTGTTTTTAATCCCAAGTAGATGCCTTTTTAAAAAAGGGCTGGAGGCTCTTCTAGCAGTATTGAGATAAAGCATGATATGACACTTCTAAATTAATGTATCTACATGTGTATTAAAAACTGCAGTAAGCCTTAGCAGAATAATTTTTAAACTGCTGCAAAAATATTTAGTGTTCATAGGTGAAACATTATATATTTATATGGAGATAGTCTTTGTACAAAGATACTAACATCCGTCTGAATGTTGTATGTGAGATTATATAGAAATGCAGTAATTACAGGAATGTAACAGAAACTTAATCAGTTTTTTTTAATATTTATTATCACTCATGTTTTCCTAGTCATTTTTTCTCCCTTTTGACAGAGAGGAAGAAACATCACAATCCATTCTTTTAAGTAGGATTTTGTAGTTGTATAAGCTGGTTGCTTGCTTTCTGTATTTTAAAATGTCCAACAGGGTAGTATATGATAGATTTGTCAATGTCCTTGGTATGAAATTCACAGGTATGTGTATAGGGGACATATCTCTGTGTGAAGCATTTGTATCCTTGGACAGCTTGAAGACATTTTCATACTACATTTCATACTACAAAGTTATGTTACTGGAGATTACACAGTTTAAAGTAATCTGTAGAGAAGTTAGGGGTTTTTTTCATATTTTATTTTTAGTATTTAGAGCATATGATCATTATTAATTGGATTCAGACTAAGTGCCAATAAATTCCACAGGCCTATAGGCCAGAGATGTATCAAGTGACTTTGTCCTACAAAGATGAAGGAAGTAAATTACTTCTTACATTGTGCAGTTCCAGGCTGTGATTCCATAATTGTTAATACAAAGTCTTTGCTGATGCACACAGTGATGCAAATGTGATCTGGATCAGACACAGATATACAGTTGCATTACAGCTGAGTGAGTCAGTGCATTTAGTTCAATCTTTATGCCATCTTTATGCTTTTAGATATTCTCTAAAAACATGCAAACACCCCCAAAACCCCAAACCCCCAAGTCTGTGAAGTGAGTCTCTACCAGATTGGTAAGCTGTATTGCGTGGCTGCAGCAATTTTGAGCCAGTAGTAGAAGTCCATGAAGTGGAGGTTCTTGTTTGGTCCATGATTTAAGAGGGAAACAAATGCCTGGGAAGGCTACCGAATTAATGGACATTTTGTTCATCATTGTCTAGACGTAAGTGTGGACATATTTATTAATCTTCCATGATAGAGAAGACACAAAATTCTGACTACAGCTGACCTGTTACCAGCAACAGTTGTGCTAGCTCAGCAGAAGGCCAAGAAACATGATTTCCAAGCTAGTACAGAGAGACCCACTCTGATAAATATCTTATGAGAGGAGGTGCGAGTGTGCAACTGCAAACAACTTAATTCAAGCGTGCAATGTCATACATTAAAAATCAAAATAAGCATTTTTTTCTTAGTGAAAAGAGAGTCTTGGTGTGATAGGGGTACTTAGGTGATGAAAATGCTGTATTTGAAGCACTCTAGCCTCCTTTTTTTTCCCCTTCCAAATGGCAGCTTCACATTTCATCAAGGTCGCATCAACACTTCATCTTTCTAAGAAAGATTAATAGTGTGCCGTAAAGTTTCCCGTGTGTCTGCATCTATCTGAGGAGCCTTTAAAACCTTATCTTCTCAGCAGGACTTTTTTTTTTAACAACAGTAGGGGTTTGCCCCAGTGACCTCATCCAGTCTCTTTCTGGAGTCATAGCAGCTTGTTTTCTGAGTGGATGTAGCACTGCACTTCAGAGGTGGCTGCCTTTTAATTAGTTTGATACTGTTTGTGAAGGGAAGACCTAGATAAAGGTAAGGTATTCAGTGAGTTTTTTCAAAAGAAGTGACTAATAATCAAACTCTTTGCTTATTGAAGCCAGTCACAGGCTTTAAGAGGACCTGAGGCAGGGCACCAGTGGATATTTATGAAAAATCCATCTCTGCACTGTTGGGTTAATTTGGGATAAACAGAAATCAAATGCATCTTCCTTTGTTTACCTCTTAATTTCTTCCATAGGGTTTTCTAGTTACTGGCTGAAAAGAAACAATTCATCTCTCCATTTTCTAAGTATAGTATTGTCAATGGACTCTTCCCTTGCTGTAGATGTTGACACAGGGAAATACTGTTTCTACTTTATATCTATAGCATTTTTGTTTCTGGCATTTGCACAAAGTCTGGCTGTGTTTATTTTCAGGTACTGTTTACATAGTTCCTGTGGAACTTGGTTTAATGATACTCATTTTGATTCATCTGCAGAACAATACATCTTTTTATGGGTTTATACAAAAGACTTGAAATGGTTGAAAAATGAAAGGCCATTTAAATGCATTTCTCTACCTTCCTTTCGCCAGTGTAATTTTTCTGAATCACCTTTGTAAAGGAGTGGCAAAATTTGTCATGCATTTCTAGATAGCTCAACACACGCAGGTTTTTACTTAAATACATTTGCTGTCAGAAGTTTTGTGCAAGTGCCATCCAGGGGCAGCCTGTTTTAAGACAGAAGCTTTCCAATGCAGGCAAAGTACTACAGCAGTGCCTACAGGGAAGTCATGTCTCTTAAGAGTGCAGCTCTGATTTTAGAAGTTTATTTCTTGTTCTCAAGCACAGCACTTTTCCCACCCTATCATATAATTTCAAAGCATCCTTTGAACAAAAAACCTACATGCAGAACTAGTAGTTCTTTCTTTGGAGTTTTTTAATTTATATTTTTATTAGGCTCCTTATTACTGATGAGGGCCTGATCATAATCCTGGAAGCTTTACTACTCTTCATTTGCCAAGACCCAGCTAATGTTTGTTTGTGTCCCACAAAGGCCCACAGACTCACAGCACACAAACAGATACAGCAAAGCACGGACCAAGCAGAACTGCATCAAAGGCCTTTTTGTGAAAATATGGACAATGCTATAAAACTAACCTTGTGTTAACCTACCAAAGAACAGAGGACAAGAATTCTGAATGCCAAAATATAGAGAGATGTGTGAAAGGGAAAACTTATACAAAAGTAGGCAGACTGAATAAAACGATTTATCTTTAAGCCACACAAGTCATGGTAATTAAATTAGGTCAGGCTGGCTATAAAGCTACAAAAAGCAGGCTGTAACTAATTTAGAAAGAGACAGAGAAGACCTGAAAAGAAAACAGATTGACAGCCCCCTATTATTTTTTATCTAATCAAGGCAACAAAACTTAAGAAAGAGGAAAAGGAAAAAAAAAACCCAAAACAAAACACATTGATTTATCAAGATTTTCTCTCAAACCATTAGGACAGACAAAAGCACGTAGTCACATCTTTGATATGTGAAGGTTTTCACACTGTTGTTAGTGCTAACTGAGGGTTACATGCATACAGATTTTACTCCTGAGAAAAACAGAATAACTGAATGCCTTAAAGTTCAGAAAGTGGTGGAAAGTATAACAAAGCATAAACCCAATCTGAGCTTTATCATTACAGTATCATTTCACTGAATCATTCTGAGCAACCTTATCATCTGCTGCTATGTGAAGAGAATTCCTAAAGATCTGTGAAAAGAGGACAATTAGACTTTTATTTAAAACCATTTCTTCATAAAACCCACCTGCCAGTTCATATTAAAACAACTCTTTTTGAAAATGGTTTCAAATATTTGCTTTGAATTTGAATGTGTCAGGTTGTACAGGGTATGGGAGCTATGATTCCTGGAAATTAAGAAGGGAAAAATTAAGACTTTATTTATAGGTGTGGATCCAGGCTCATTAAACAAGGTTTAAAATAATATTTCAGTTGATTTCTACAGTAGTTTTCATTCTCCAAGTGATTAGAAAAATTAGCATTCTAAGGCTGTCTGAAGGGTGAAGAGGACTGTGTGAACAAAATGGGGGAAGGGCATAGACAAAAAGCCCAGCTTGGTTTGTGTTGGTGTTTAATAGCAAACAACCCTTTCCCACCCTGCTTCTCTTTTATGCCTGTTTTAGTTTTAAGTAACTTCTAAAGGTTTTCCAGCAGCAGATGACGCTCAGCCACTACATTCATTCGAAATAAGATATGAACTTTGCCCTGTGAAGAAAATATTTGAGGTTTTCAACACAATTAAGGGGTTGCAAATTCTCTGTGAAAATGGAAATTCCCTCCCATTTCTACCAATAGGTCCCTGAGGGTGAAGTTTTGACCCTGTCAAAGTCAATGGAACCATCACTCTCTTTTATTAACACAAGAGTCATCCCTCATCCCATCTTGCACTTGCGATAATGAAATGTGGATAGTAAAGGAGAAACCGTCTTATTGGGGTATTGCCATTAGGTAACACCTTTTCCAGACAATGAGAAAGAGAGGGAGAGACTCTGAGAGATGAACAGAAAAGATACACAAAAATGCATAAAGTCAGAAAGGGGGACCAGTCGGGAAAAGCAACTTTAAGCATTTCTCCTTGCAGAACCTGGCCCTGGGTCTGGCCTGATACCTTGAAGGTAGAGAAGGAAGGAAATCACGTGAAAAGGACTAAGAGGGAGAGTAGACTGCTCACTGCAGGAAAATGTAGTATAGAGAACATAAGCAGTCAGAGCTGGCTTGTCACTTTTTTGAAGCTGAACTGGCACCAGTAAGCAGGGTTTATTTCTTTTTGAGAGAAGAGGAAGCTCTCACCCTTCAACCTGAAGAGCATTCAAAGTTCCTCATCCGTTGAAAGACAGAATTTTAGCAAGTTGCAAAACTTATTAACAGAACCTCAGAGCACTGGCCCAGAATCTGGCCTAAACACAGGCTCAGTGATTCCCAATGTTTTTGTACCAAAGGTTGTTGGCAAAACCTTCTTTTTCCCCTTCATTCCTCTCCTCCTCTGCCTGCCTCCTCATCCATCTTCTTCCTCCCCATCACTCACTGCTTCTGACTCCACACTGTTTCATGCTGCTGCCCTCTCCCCGCTGCCTGCTCTTTGCACTGGCAGAGGCTCCAGGGATGGCCCTCCGGCTCTATCCCAAGCTGAGCCTGATCAAGCAACAGAACTTAATTTCTCGAGCTCTGAGCTCTTCATTGCTACTGTACAAGTGTACAAATGTTAACACTACAAGACATTTTTTCCTCGTCTGACACTTTAAGTCACTTGTGTATAAAGAATAGCTACCAGAATGGGTCACGTCCAAGGACACATAGATTTTCTCTGACTTGTGCAATATTGAATTAATACATTGTGGAGAGGTCAAGATCACAACCCTTTTCCTCCTAATTTTTTCTGCTTTGAGAACAGAACACGTTTGGGACATGCTGGAACAAGACACAGAGCAGAAACAAACATACTCTACTTTATGACTGAACTTTCAGTTTTGCCTTGGCACATTCTGATTTGAAATGTCTTAAAGGATGATCATAAGCTCACAAGGGAGGTAGGCTGCCATTTTCAGAAACTTATGTCTGACTTGAGATCTTACTTAAGTAATCTGTGTGCTTCATGTTTAGTGAATACAGTGGAGCGGAGCTCTGAATATATCAGAAACTGTGAATGGAGATGGGCTGAGGCACCAAGATAAGAAAGAGCTGTTACCAGGTGCATAGTTCTCCTAAAAATTACTAACCAGAGAGTAATATAGAACCAGATTTTTAAAGATAGACCACGGAACCAGGTCTGAACTCCAAGATTTCAGTATAGCAATTTACTGCTCTGTGCAGTGTTCACATGTAGCCAATATGAGCCAAGGGACTGAATTAAGCCTGCAGAGTTTTGACAGATTGGCTGTTACTTCATTTTTACTGCTTATAGGTAAAAGGGGACCTGCCAACCTACTATAGATTCTGGATCTACGGGATTTGGACTATAATATCTTATGTTTTATTGTGTTTCTTTAAAAAGACCCCTCTTATTTAACTAGAAGCTGTAGTTTCTATTATTTTTTCTATTTCATACTTAAGATAAATTAGAGATGGCAGAGAACAGTGGAAGAGCAACAGCCTTTATAAGCACTCTTCAAAATTAGAGTTTGTGAAATACTTTCCAAACATCTGCATGAACAGTGCTACATCAACCTTCCAGGCGACTGGTTAAAAACAGCATCCTTTAATCTAAACCATGTTCCTTGGGATTTCTTAATGTAATTAATTCTTAATCTTCTTTTTATACTTTGCCAGTGAGAAACTGACTAGTGGTCGTTACCTCTGAGTCCTTTCCACTAACTCTTTCTTTCAGTTTTGGCACAATGCTGTATGTTTTCATTGCATGGGGATCGCCTCAAACAAAGGAAAACTATGAAACTGTCAGATCAGATTTCATATATTACAGTTGGCACTGCACTCACTAGACCTGGTACACAGTGAATTTTGAAAGCCTCTGATCTTTTATAACCATTTCCAGTCTTATACATACATTTTAAAGTTCCTCATCTGCAGTCACTGGGAATATGATTATTAAAGCTGAGGTAATTTGGATATTTTCTCTCTGTAAAGATACAGAGTGATCCATTACACTATAAACCATTCTCAATGTTTCATTATCCTTTCTGCTACATTTCTTATTGTTTTATTAAGACTCTGAATTTATTCCTTTAACTTCTTTTTTTCTTCCTGCTAGGGATATATAATGTTTTAGAACTTAAATCAAGGTGCTTAGATGTAAGAATAGATTAATCCAGTTTTATATTTTCAGCACCTTTGGTTTTTAAATCAGATTCATGCTTCCTTTTATTATGTTTTTTGCTTTCAGATTTTCTAAAAAATGTCCTTTTATCTCTATGCATCTTTGATTTAGTAGATTTACATGCTTATATAAATGGCAAAATGTTCAAAACTATTTCAACAAAAAAGGGTATTACAGTTTTCTGTATCTCTGATAGACAAGGTAGGATAAAATCAGTGGGTTTTGTTACTGCTCTCCTAGAAGGGCAGAGTTAAGGTTACTCAGGTATTGGTCAGAAAGTGTGCCTATGGGGATGAACATGGAGAATGGGTTCAGAGTGGTGAGCTCCTTCTAGGTCTTATGATACCATAAAATAGAGACATCAATCTTTTTTTCTCTTCCTAGACTGCTGTGTCAATCTGAAAGCCTAATGATCATGCATGAGCACCTCAATTATTAACCATCTTGTGGGCTGGGATGAGTGTGATTTTTCTGCAGTATTGTGTTCCTCCTCAGTTCAGGGAAATCAACCAAACTGAAGATACGTTGACCTTTTGAGGCTTAAATGGAAGAGAAGATCCCTTGACACAAAATCCTTTAAGTGTGTTTATACAGTGATTCTCTTGGCCAACTCAATGGGCCACACAAAGGATTTCCAGAGCTAAAAGCATGAGCCTTGATAACTACAGTCTAAATTAAATTAAAAGGCTAAGCTTGCTGGAGAACATTGACAGACAGAAATCCCATGTTATTTGTGGGATCGTAACTCAGCAGTTGCTTCAGAGATCAATCACACATGACTTCTTTAGGAAAGAAGAATAAGTTTTCTGGAACGGTTGGCTGAGATGACACATTATTCAGATGTCTTTTCTGAATGCAAACAAAACAAAACCATACTATCTTTAATGCTTGCATTATATACAACTTGCATCCACTTCTGAATCCCCTCCCTCCTTTCCTTCACTCACATAAGCACTTAAATTTAAAAGGGGGAAATGTTTTGTAAATCTCTGTCAAACTTCTGATTGTACTTCCCTTCTTACTTGTACAGCTCATGGACAAGTCAGAGCAGAGTATCTGCATTCCTTTGTTATGAATACAGTAGACTTTTTGATTGCAGCTGCCACTATTTCCAAAACCATTTCTTAGTAGCCTTTTCATCCTGTCTAGGAGATTAGTAACTTTCTTGGATTATTTTTATCCTTTCTGGTTTTCAATTCCTTTCTGTTTTTCTTGGCCATCTACTTAGCCATGTAGCCTACTATTCAAGTTCCATCTGCTTTGCTTAGCTCAGATGAAAGTCCTTCCTTGTCTACATACCAAATGTTGGTCTCCTGCCCCAGTGTTTCTTTTGACTGATCCTGTTATCAGTTCCATATCCTGATCTTCTGAAATGTCAGGTAGTATATTCAGATAGCATGTAGTATTTCAATGTAGCTACTTTCAGTTATGTCTATCACTTCATACATCATCCTGAATTGATGGCACTGAATCTGTCATCTTGCTTAGTGAGGAGCTCTGCATGAGGCGTGAGTAGTTTCGTTCACTTCTTGTCTTCAGCCCAATAAGCTTTCCTACCTCTATTCACTGTTCTGTTTTTTAATCACATGCCTGTTGCTTTTCTACATTTTGAAACACCACTGTATGTCAGTGAGAGTAAGTTGGTGTTATTCTTGCAAGGTAAAGAACGTCTCCAACCCAATGGTATACCAAGAGTATGGCTGGGTTGAGTTGAGACATGTTGGAAACAAGTAATTCCCAAGCCATCAGGGAACAAATCCTTGTGGATTCTTCTCTTAGCTGAGAGTCTCTTTCTTATTTCAGAGAAGTTCCAAATCTAGCTCAGCTATTTTTTTTCCTGCACTGGGAAGATATGTGTACTATCTCTGAGAGAAGGACATTAAAACTTTTTTCCTTAATGAGGTTTGTGGATAATATTGCCTCTGCTGGTCTTAACAACAAGCATAAAGAGGCTATTGCCTAAAGAAGCTCTGCAATTCATTAGCTAGTTTTATCTTTCTTTCAAAGAAGAAAAAAAATATCTGACTGATATGCCCATCTAACACTCTCTGAAAAAAGAAACAATTCTTCAGCCAGACCATTCCCTTCGCTAACAACAAAACCAAACAAAGAGAACTCATGCATTAACTTTTTTGGTTCTCAAAGAAGAAAGCCTATAATCTAACAAAGAAATGTTTCAGATTTAGAAAATGTGATAGATTTTGCTTTTGGAGGCAAGTATCAGAGCACTAAAGAAAGGACAGTGCACAGAAGTGAATGAGAAATACGGCAAGGTTATCAGTGAGTGTAACGTGGAAGAAAGTAGTCTTTAATGTTAAAAAGGAAAGTGTTTTAGGGGAGGGTTCCTGTGTTTAACAGAACCCTAAGCTTTGCTCTAAGTGGTACGTGCAGAAAATCTGTGAGGTTTGCTCGGAGTGGTTCACCTTGTGACCAGACACATTAGGGAAGCTGCTACACAGCACCAAGTTCAGTATGGAGATTATTACACCACTTAACCTTATCGTCAGGTCAGGCCCTCCTAGATCCATTAACTGTCATTTTGTTTCCTCCCACTTTCAAAAGCCCTTCAGATGGTCTGAAAATAAAGAGCCTGTTTTACTTCAAATCATTTGGCGTGGATGTAGCTTTGATCTCCCAACCTTTAGCAAAGCAGGGCAGCACAAGAGCATTGCAGCATTGCTGTGGTATAGCATAAGCAAACCTGTATGACGCTGGTAACTCCAGCATCCGAGACACCATTTCCTATTATCAGGACTTTCGTTATGTTATTAGCTGGTAAGAGTCAATAATTTCAAATCCTAGAGATAAGTAAGATTCTCACAAAATGATAAGTGAACTTAATTCTATTTCATTTTTCAACATTTCTTGAAAGTGCTCCACCACAACTTAGGAAAAGAAGAAGGGAAACATTCACTCACCCAAAGGAAAAGAAAGGTGACTTGTATTGGGCTGAACAAAGCAAAGGAGGACACGTGGCCAGCACGCATTGCACTCCAGCTGTTCTCAGCTGGAGGATGGTTCTCTGGAGGCTGGCATAGATTCGAGTCTCCTGATGGTGTTTTACTTTACCCCGGGACTGTCATATAGAATTTTAAATTTGGCTTTAGGTAAATAACCTTAATCATAGCTCCCCTAGAAATATAATGGAACCAAGGGGACTTGCTTAACCTAGAGGAGTGAAGAGCTTTTAATCTGTAAATACATATGAAGCATTTATATTGAAGACAGTATAGCATGTGCAGTACAATAACAGGATGACTTATCATCTTATTAACCAAATTAATTGATCAGCCTTTCTTAAGTGAACAGTGAAAGGAAAAAAAGCTTTTGTTTAAATAAAATATTGGTTTACTTTGCTATGATCGTTTAAGACATATTATTGCTAGAGGTGGTCTTTAATACTAGTCTTGTGGTATCCTTAAGCCGTAACTCTTGGGACCACCTTGTTCCTTATACCTCTTCCTCTGAGCAGGAATCTTGCAGCAAAGCACAGTTCAGCACTACATGCTCCATTAAAGGAGCTTATATAGCATCCTACAGGCCTATAGGTCCAGTGGGAACCTTTGGCAGACACAAAAATACTTTAGAAGACTGTGGGAATGCTGATGACCTGAGAATGATTTGTAATATTGCATTAGAAAAATAAATACCTGTATAATATGGCAGAATCTGTCGGGATGGGTAAAACAAAGATTTGCCAGTAACTATGTTGTGCAGCTTTCCAAACTACTGAACCTGTTGGTTACCCTAGGCCTCTATTTCCTCCAAATCCTCATAAAAATTTATTGCAGATAGGTACTGAGAAACTACAGGAAAATCCTTCACTGTTCTAACAGCATCTCTGCCTTACGATAGTCTTGCAGTAACTTTTTTTTTTCCTCCCCCAGCAGGAGAGGTTTTCTCCAGCCCAACATAGTTTAATCCTCTCTTACAAACGGCAAAGAAAAAAATTTATCGGCCTATCTGGGATAGCCAAGGGATGAAGTACCAAAAAGCTGTATATGAACAAGAGAGACTTAAATCATACTTGCAGTCGCAGGCACAGTTTCAGCTGCTGTGCGAAGAGCCCTGACACTATTCTCAGCCCCGGTATTATTTTGCTCTGGGGGCTGATGGTAACTAACTGCCCAGTATATCAGCACAAGACAGTTTTGTGTAATTTGGCTTCTCTTCTGCTATGTATTCATCAATACATTAGGAGCAAAAAAAGCCCAACTAAAAGCAAACCTGGGCGACAGTGTGATTTGGAGCTGACTGAAGGCTGGAGTAATGGGGCAGCATACTGGCATGCTGGGGACCAGGACTTGGCATGTGCTGCGTCCTTTTGTACTGCTCGCTGAGCAGAAAGGCATGACAGATCCAGCTTCGAGATCCAGCTGGACATGCTGTACCGATAAATCTCCTCTCACACTGGTGAACCTCAGCATAGCACAGACCTGGCACTGGTGGCTGTACACTTGTACACCATTCATTTGTATCATCCCGAAGGCAGTGGGTTTACAATTAGATACTGGGAGTTGTGGGCTGCAGTCACCCACCATCCACGGGAAGTCTGCCTGTCCCACCCTGCCAGCAGGCCCTGCGGCTGGCAGGAGCTCCGGCTGCCCCCGGGCTGTGCCGACCTGGAGCAGCAGCCGAGCAGAGCCCTGAGCTGAGGCAGCGCCTGCAGCAGCTCTAGGGGCTGGGGGGAACAAAAAGTGGTGGTGAGTCTCCTGTGCTTTTCTGCGCCCATGTGTGATGGCCAGACTCTATGTAGACAGCCATGGCTGTGTATAAAATACAGCACTGCTTATTTCTGAGCAGTACACAAGCAACCCAGGCTCTCCAGAGGAAAATAGTTAAGCCATGTATTATCCAATGACGTGAAGGCAGTAGTTTGAAGAGATGTGGTCCCAAAGCCCTGATGTGTCCCTTTGGCCCTGACACAAGTACCTGCCTACTTTTAACCTTAAAGATGACCAGTCTAAACCTTACTGACTTCAAAAGGCCTGCTCCAAAGATTCAGGATGTGCACCTGAGTAGTTTATTTGCAGAACCATGCTCTTGCCTAGCCAGATATTTGAAAACAGATCGTCTGTCATCACAGAGGTAGGCGTTAAAGATTGACGGTAAATTAGTCTAGGATAAAACTGTTTTCTTTTCCCAGAGGAAAATCTGCTGTATCTATCTAGATTTACAGGTTACTAACGTAGTATGAGCATTTACTAAAATGCGCCTCTGTGCACACACTTGTTCCAAAAAATGAACTTTATCTATTTTTCCTACCACTTGCTGTAATGTGCTAGTGAATCTACCAGGGAATGTCTTTCTGTGGAATTTGGGATCTTACTCCTAAACCAGTAAAGTCTGAGAACTGAAAGCTGCATTTGCTGGAAATGTCAGGAATTGGGATGTGGAATTCAGGACATGTGGAATTACAAATACCAGTGAGAGACATCTGTTCAAGCTGTCTTAATTTTTTTCAAATACTTATTGGTATGGCTTGTCTGATCACATATATCACATTTATTTCATTGATAACAACTGTTCTTTGTCATGAAACATATATGAAATTTAGGATTATCCTGTATATTGTTGTTAGTGCTTTTTTAAAAAAAAGAATCATTAAGCACTGAGAAATCCAAAATAGAGAAGAGGACTTTTTAAACGTGAAAAAAAGGTGACAAGCATGTACAAGCATTTTGAGAACTGATTGGCATTCCGTAATTAATAGCATGAGAATAAATTATAGCAAACCAAAATCTTATTAAAGGATATTGAAAAGCATAAAATCTCCTTATTAAAAAGCAGGCAATTGGACGAGTGCAAGAGTTAACCACGTATCTGATTCAGTTATACATGCCCTGAATCTAGATTGAATGTGTAGAGATGTGTTAGTATGATTTTAATATTAGAACTATTTTCATTCATTAAGAGGTTACAGATACAAAGAGATAATCTCTTCTCTCATAAGAGAATACTTTTTGCCATATTACTAAGGCTACAGATCTAAATAAGTTTTACATTGACTATGAAGTATGCTTTGTGCATTCCTGGCGACAGTAGGTTAAATCTTGAGATAACCACTTCAGACTGGCTGCATACTTTAGTATTTTTCCCCCTTCACAGTTGTTAAAACTTTATAGAGCCTCAAAACATATCCAGATGGACAGTAACTGTGACTGCCACTTACGAAACCAGTATAATCTAGCACAATACACAAAGTAGGGTAAGTGTGGAAGGAAAACAACTTCTGAATAGAGGACCTCCTTGGAATATTGGATCAGCCATCAGACACACCAATTCTGTTTAGACAGCCCTGTTATACACACCCAAATGTTCTGCAAAACAAAGCACACCCCCAACCTTTCACCACTGCAACTCCTAAACACTTCTGCCCAAGGGTGGTCTTCACCCTGCTTGAGGCAGTATTTGTGCCTACATCTTTATTCACAAAATGAAGCATTGGTTTCCATAGTTTTTTGGCAAAGCTGAGACACATAAACCATGTTCTTCCTCTTGGAGGAATATTGTATCTTGGCAGTTTTATTTGGGTCTGACCTTTTCAAAATGCAATAGCAAAATATGAACAAATAGATCACTGTACCATTGCACTGCCATTCTGTCTCTAGTGTATTTCCCCCGCACACTTCCTTCAGCCTGCTTGTGTGAAGCCAGGATTACCATAAGTAACAGAATCATAGCAGAGACCTTGGTCAAGATAAAACTACAGTTATTTGACATTATAATCTTTGTTCACTTGTTGGATAATGTCTGCTAAGCACATCAAATAGCAATATATAGTGGCTTCTATAGATTTTTTTTGTGCTGGGCACAAATATAATACATACTTTTGCACATACAGTATGCATGTATCACAACAGGATGATTAAGTAATGGAGGCATGAAATAAGGAAAAAACCCCAAACCTTCACAGAGTTACAGCAACTAAATCTATGGCTTCATTCCTTACTCCAGCTAGAATGGGTGCTTAATTCAACAGAACTTAACTCTATTTCTACTTACGCATATGTTGGCAGAGACACATCTGAGTGCAGCAGGCATTCTCAATTTTTTGTCACATTTCACAAATTTCCAACTTAGAAGTTAGCAATTAAAAAAATTGTTTGGGAAATTGCGGGTTTAAGTCATGGTATTTCATCCCCTTTCCTGCCTTTCTCCTTTTTCTTTCAATTCATTGTAGTCACATTATGTGTTAAAACCCTGGTGCAACTGTTCCAAGTTGCATATCTGCTTCTTGTGGAGAGAGTGTGTTTTTAAATATATCATGCAAAAGGACAGCATCTCTTAACACATGGTAGCAGTGCTGTGTTTTAGTTTGCTGTTTTGCAGAAAAGATTGCTTGCCATATGTCTTAACAGAGCCTGCTCTTCCTTTCCAAGAAACTGGCTAAGGGAGTTAAGATTATTTAATTTTGGGGGGTCTTTTTGTATCACGATTAGAGATTGGCATGTGAAGTATTTAATTAAGCTGTGAATATTGCTGTGTATTACTAAGTAAGTTAAACAAATGCTGTGTCACTCAGCTATATCCAACTAACCAACTTAATTAAAAGTAAAAAAAGTTAGGTAAAACCTAAATAATCTTGGATTCTTTTAACCAGCTGTAATATATCTATACAACATTATTCTATTGAATAAGGAAACTATCATTAAGGCTTTTCAAAGCAAAAAAAAAAAAAGTTCTGATATTTTTGTTTGGATTTTCTTCATGTTGCAAACAAAGCTCCAGCCTTTAGCATTTCAGCTCAGCTCCGTTTTGTACCAGAGGTGACTGAGCCACTTGAACAGTTGGTTGCATGTAAATGTGCTGAACAAGAACCAGATCATAAACAAAAGCACGCTGGGGCTTCAATAAGCGAAGCACAAGAGCAGAATATTAACCACAAATCCTGCCTAGGTAAAAATTCCTTTTGCTTGGTCATGGCATATAACAAGGTTTCATGCCTCTCTTTTTGGCATGTCTGGTGCCACAGACTCCCCAGGAACCTTATTTCATTCAGATGTCTGGCGCTTAATAAGCTGATCTTCAGAGGAACAGCTATTTACTGATTCATTGCTGGGTTACACCTTTAGCACATGATTTTCTCTCACAATGGTTCATGAAATAGAAAACTCACTGCAACAGGCAACTCAAACCATAAGCAATTGCAGGAATGCTCACGCAGCCAACATGGGATTCCCTCATTTAGCTGAAGAAATTATTTAAAAATTGAATAATCCCTTCAAGTGGCTTAAGCACTAATTAGGGACTCTAGGGCACGTTTGAAAATATAGGGTACATTAGAAAATATACTCTATCATTAAACAATAGTGTTTTAAACATCAGTATATACAAAAAGCGATAAATTTGCTTCTTGAAGCAAAAAGTAACACAGTTGAAGAACGGTTCGAAGTATTGAACTAGCTAAGTATGAAAGGTGTGCATGAGAGTGTTAAGTCTTGGATATAGTTATTCAGTATTATCATTCACCATCATTATTTCATCATGTCAGCAGAAGATAGGATGCATTTCATTTGGGAATTAGTACGTTTAGCTGGAGGGAATGCTTTTCTAAATGTCCTTCAGTCATTAGTGAATTTGAGGAGCTAGATTACAGTATAAACTTGTATTCTTGTGTCAGATGTTTAAATCTAGGTGGTCTCTACTGATTTCACTGAAATTGCTTGGATTTAATTTGTAGTAATTGGAATTGGAAATGGTCTATGTAATGAACAGACTCTACTATGTGTAGCACCATTAAAAGGAAACGTAAGAAAAGCTTGGCTTGACACAGAATATAGCCACAGACTAGCGAAAATAACACATTTCAATATGCAAATGCTGTTCTGTAACAAGATTCTGAATTAGTAAAATGTGAATCTAAAGTCATAATTGGTGTCATTTTTCCAGATGAAGAAGGATTTAGGATTAATGAAAAGATAGGTTAGTTTTGTCTTCCATCATCAGACTATAAAAAGTGAGAAAGAGAGGAGAGAGAGATTGTCCTGAACCACAACTACTCAAACCTTCCTGTCCTCTCTCCTCCCAGCCTTTTCTTTTCCTTTCAGGCCCATTTGGACAAACATCAGTCAGTCTCATTGCTTTAGTCTTTTTTGCTGATGTTCTGTGGGTTTCCAGTTTATTTCTGCATAACCTGAAAAATTCATATTTGCATCACAAACTGACCAAAATGTTCGTTAATTATTTCCCAGGAGCTTTGCTTCATTCTCTGAGTGGGCACCACTGCATTGCTACACTAAAGGGCTTGTCAACACTTCCATTATGGATGTCTAATTTTGCAGGATACTATAACCCAGCTGACTTAATTGCGTAGAGCCACAATTCGTTTTACTAGATTTCAGGAAAGATGCCAGTTATTTAACATGCTTACATTGAAATAACTTGGCTTTTTTTTCTTTTTTTGGGGGTGGTGGTGTCTCAAATGTGATATAAAAAAAAACCCAAATCACAGCAGAGTCAAAACTTGCTAGGTTGCTTCTTGTCAAGGTAGCCCTTCATTCCCATCTATATGTTGCCTTTCTCAGCTACTGGTTTTCAGACTCAAGCATCTGTCATTCCTAATGCCTTCCAGGGAAACTCAGTACCCAGCTGATTTCTTGGTAATGTCTTTGTTTCTCTCACTTTTAATCCTCATGTGACTTTGAGGACTATAATCTCAAAAGTAGAGCTGATGATAGATTTTTAATGATTTATTAGAACATAAAAGTTTTACAAACAAGATATTGAGGGACACCCCCTGCTTCAGCTGGGTGCCACACACCACCCATGTGGCCTCTGTCACTATGAGTAGGTACTTTAGATACTAAATGGATATCAGTGTATTTAGCCCTGGGATGTCTTCTACCAGTGGCTGGAGAAAGCACACATTATTTTCTTGTGAGCAATGCTGTTGCCACTGCCAGGAGTTGTCCCCTCCTCCTAGTGAAGCTAAGAAAGGTATCTTCATACTTGTGAGGCCTTTGGTTTGGGTTAGGTTCAGATAAAACTCTGCCTTTCTGAGTATTTATGTATGAAAAAATCTTTGAACTATGTGAAAATTGTCAATAATATCTTCTGCATTTGTTCAGTCCAAAGGGATTTTAAAAATTCAGATTGGAGCAGTTGAGGGTGAGAGAAAGTTCACTCCTTATTGGTCATCCAAATTTGCCGAGGCAGTTTTATGAAAGCAGTGAAGTGAATGCAGAAACTAAAACCAGGGACCGCTTGATAATGCTCTAAGCCAAAAACAAAACAGGCGTTGCTACTATAGCTTACATCATATGTAACTTAAATGAAAGGGAACAAGATCGATATAAAGTGTGTGGGCGAGGCAAGCAGACACATGGCGTTGGAGATACAAGGTTAAACATGAAACTCTTTCTTCCAAATTGAAATTCAGGGAATTGTCAACAAGTCCCCATCCACATGGAATAAGTGAAAATGTGATTGTGAGGGGCCTGATGATAATCCTAGGACAAATGCTGCTCTCCTTCAGCCTGGCGTCAATTCAGAAATCTTCTGGCTGTGTTGGGACTGCTTTGCATTGCCGTTCAATAGAGCTGGAGCAGAGTTTCACCCTGTATCATGACACGTTTATCCCCAAGGCGAACGTATGCATCTGGTTTTGTATTCAAGTTTTTTCTTATGCAGTTCAATAGTTTCTTGCTAGTAGCCTCAGGGATATTTAAATAAGATGAACCCTTTTACCTACAGGACCATAAAAAGAGAAGAGCTAACAAGGGGCTATGAGGTGTTACGGCAAAGGTGATGAGGTGCCTTTACAGGACCTCTGCAAAGTGCTTGACACCGTAAGTACAACAGGCAGAATTCTTCTTCCACCAGTGTCTCGAGCAGGGTGGAAAACCACAGCTTTTTCCCAACCATTGCTCCTCTGCGCACGTGTGCACAGGAAATCTTGAGGCACTGTCTGCGGCACGTTAAACGCTCCGTGCTTAGCCAATGTTCCCAATTCCCAACTGAAAACGCATGGAAATCCACTGCTGGCAAACCTGAGGCTGTCAGGGATTTAAGCCATTACACTCAGTCATATTTATATTCTATTAATGGTAGATCAGTCTTAATAAAGACAAGCTCTGCCGCTAGTTTCAGTTACAGTCTATGTGGTGTAACAACATTAACTGCTATACAGTGTATGTGGAAATTTCTCACCAGTGGGAGGGCATGGACAAATTCTTCACAGCCACCTTTTATAAATGATGGATGTATTAGCCTCTTTCCCTGCCAACGAGATCTTAGGAACTTGGCTTCCAGACTCTTGAAATTTGGCTTGGCCAAATCATTTAGCGTTGAAATCTCGGTAAGCAGCACGGTGCTGATTTGCTGTTTAATCATCGTCCAAACCACCCCACCAGGCTCTTTACACGCAGTTCACATCCAGCAACCCCTCTGGGAAAAAAGACCCAGCATCACCACTCACTGCTTCTTGTGTAGGACTGGCAAACATGATTCTGCCTGTATTTCACTTTTTAAAATTAGTCAGAATCTTTTCTTCTGCATTAAAGCATATTTTGGTATTTCCTGAGGTCAAATGGAGAATACCGAGTTTGCTCTTTTCAAATCAGTAATCTGAAAAAAAATGTATTAGAAGAATGAATAAATACTTCAGAAGACAAATTTTACATGGATATGTAAGCTGCAATTTCTATGTGGATTTTTAAGTTAGGAGTCTGGTTAAAGGAAAATTTGTTAGACCCTCCCTCCTGCTTTAGCAATTAGAGGAGTATTTTGTAAAGTTTAGATCTGCAATTCAAAAAGCAACTGTGCAGCCTCCTCCCCCCTAACTCCCTCCAGCTTCAGAGTCCCAATCTGGAGAGATTCTTCCACTCCAAGGCTGCGTTATTAAAAGTAAGTGTGCATATGCCTGCCCAGGAGACGTGCCTAGCTCGTGACAGAGCATTCCCAGAGCCTTCCCTGGGAAAAGATCTCTGAAGAGTTCCACCCAACACACCATTTCAGGAAGTATGTGCGTTTTCCATTGATCATCTCAAAGTCATAAAAGAAGAAAGCTGTTACCAAGAAAATGATTTGGAGGGTGCAGTGTAGAGAATGAGAAGTTTAACACATCACTTGAGTGCCTAAGGATGACATGGGAACCACGGGTCAGTTGGCAATAAATATCATGTACTAGTACTACGGACTATCCCATATTTCCCAGACTGCTGTCACAGAGTTCCATTTGCTCAAGGCTTTGTTTCAGAGATACCAAAATAGGAGTAGGGGGCCTCCAGAGGTTTTTACATAGATGAAGTTTTGCTGTATCAACCCTAAGCGCTCAGCTCTCATCATCTGCCTGTGATCTGGGGGCAGAGGTTTTTGGACCTCATCTGACAGTTTCTACCCTAGGAAAGGAGTGGTTTGATACTATCACAATACAAGTAATGAATTATAATCATCATGGGCATCGGTTTGTTTGTTAGAGGTGGAGGCAAGATGGAAATGGGAGCATTTCACTCAGCCTTATTTTGGAATTCCAAGGACTTAATCAGCTATCAGGAAAAATCACATCATCCAAGGTCAGAGTTTCTTTTACCATAATAATTTTAAATTATAAATTAAATATTTTAAAATTATAGATTAAATTATAATATTTTTAAAAATAAAAAGCTCATTAGACTTTTAAAGGGATACTTGTAGTAACAGGACAATTAGTAACAGTACAAGGTGGAAAGTATGGCTAGAACTCTATTACAGCTTTTTTTCAGAGCTCTTTTCTTCTGTGAATATTGGCTATGGTACTGTACTTAAACGTCTTCTGTGATCAGGGCTTTCACCTCTTCTGAATTACGGTCCCAACCCTCTTAGATGAGCAACAAGGATAATAACTTTACACTAGCTCCAACAATTTTTATTGTATACTATTTTACCCAGCATTTATAAAATCCTTCCATAATTTATGATAAAGATCTATTTATATGTTTTCTCTGAAGTGTGAGGGGAAAAATTACATTCGCTAGCATGAGATGCTTGTTGAATAAATAGCAGGTAACTGAAAAACAGTGGCTAAAGTTCTACTGAGAGAGGGGCTCTGCTAGTGTGCAGAAATTAACAGGTTTCCAAGGGGTTTCCAACAGTACAGAACTGTGATGAGTAGTCCTCTTCTGTGTTTCCCCATTTGCTTTGTAAAAATCTGTTAATTAATTAACATTAATTACATAAAATACAAAATAAAAGCCCCCCCCAAAAGGCAATACAAAATACGTTAAGATAGACACATTAAAAAAGATAAATAAAAATCTGTAACTGACTGTTAGCAGTTTTGCCTGGTAGTATAGGTGTTGAGGGTGCCAACTTAAGGTAAAAATTGTACTTACAGGCATAGCATATCAGCACTGGACCTATAGGCATTATCCAAGATGGTGTAATATTTGCAATAGGTCTGTCACTCAAATCAGTTTAGTTGTGCTATCTTGATTAGGACCTGAGTCTCCAGTGCTGCTGCAAGGCGTGTACATGAAATGAAATACGAATTATGACCAGAACATCTGTCAGACAGATGCTATCTCAGCACCGCCGTGCGTTTCACCAAACTGAACTTTCATGACTCCAACATTGAGACAGATGGACAAAAGCATAATGGAAAAATGTTGTACTTTTTCCTTGCAGTGATCATAAACACATCTAAGAACAGAATATACCAAGCATTTGTATTATGGTGTTTGAAACTGTGTATTGTATTTCCCAAAGATAACGCAACAGTTAATTTTCTGCTTTAGTTATAATACTTTTCCTCAGCATCAGTTGCTACTAAATAAGTCCCTACCATTTTTCAAGGGCGTAACTTGCAACAAGACAGCAATAACAATTACATATTGTTTTCAAATAAGATGCCATTTTCCTTTCTGGCAGGCAGCAATGGGGTTTTAATGTGTAACATTTGTTTAATAAAACTCACAGATGCTTCCTTGACAATTGCAAAGGAAGAAAAGAGAGGAAAACAAACCCAAAGAAAAGGCAGAAAATATAAAGAGCAAATGAAAGATTCAGCTTCCATCACAACTATTCATCTTGTGTCCCAGGCTGATTATGCACATTTTGGCTGGATCAGACATCTCTGGTGAACCTGTGCATAGCAGGGAGGTGCTGTGATTTGAGTCCCTGCTTTGCTGAAGCGTCGCCTCAATTTCCCACAAATGAAGAAATACTGTGTGCTTCCAGGAGGCCCCAACTTCAAGAAACTCACAGCATTTTGGCATTTGTATTCTCATGAGGCAATTTGGCTGAGCAGGACAGAGTTTTCTGCTGATTACACATGGCTGCTCTATCTCCAAGGTCTGCCTACACTTTTTCATTAATAGAGTGTGTGAATCGCAGCAGACAACATTTCTTCTTTTGGAGCAAAAGGTAACATCTATAACCTTTTGCTGATTGACTGTTTTTGTGATAAACTGAAAAAAGTATCATTCTGATATTAAAACCAAAACAAGCAAAAGGAAAGCCCACTTCTTTGCAATGAAACCCCTTTAATATCATGGTAAGGGATACACCAGAGAGAGGACACACAGATACACTGCAGAAAGCAGGACCACCTCCCAGTGGAGAGTCCGGAGCCCTTTTAAATACGAGAGTCCAATCTCTATTATTATTTCTACAACTATAAAAGGATGTGGGGCTGAGAGAGGAACCTTCCTTGGGTCATCCAGCCAGCTGCAGGGTTCTAGTGAGATCTTGGGTCTCCCACTTTGTGTAGCCTCCCAGCTTCTGGCTAATCAAACACCCACTCTGAATCACGATGGGAAATAATGGAAGAGAGTTACCATGCAAGTGGGACCAGTCAAGCAAAAGCAAAAGTCATAGGGGATAAACTTTCCAAAAAATAAAAATAACAAACATAAATATAAATATAGAAGACAAATATAAATGGCACCAATATCATTCTGGTAGATGAAGTGCACTGTGAAGTGGCAGTAGTCTAACCTGGATGAATGGAAAAGCCAACATCTACAGAAGAGCCAGGACAGGAGCTATGGCAATTGCTTTTTCCATGTCTTATTTTTTGAGCCCTCCAGCATATCAGGTGAAGTGGCAATAGGCACTTTTTTTCCTGAACAGACCCAAACAGTGAGACTTTGGAAAGAGTCCATCGGTACTGCCTCATGGCTGGTACCAGGGAGCAAGAGACAGGCAACTGCGAGTGCCTCGGTCTAAGTGGTTGAACAAAATCGAGGGTGTCCATGTATTCTGCGTTACAAAGAAAAATTGGTATTGTCACTGTGTATCTTTGAAGCAATCCTTTCGCTTACCTACAAAGTCCTGTTCCCCAGGCCCAGGAGTCAAGCTGCAGGAGATGGTTTCGTTTGCACAGGTGTAGGTCAGGTTCAGCCAGGACTCAGCCCACCAGCCCTCTCCTCCTCAGCTTCCCATACTTGCTCCATCTCCAGTCTGTTTGTACTATTTCCTCACTCTCAGCTTCTCTGCTCGTTTCTTCTTTTATGCAGACACAAAAATCTCCGGAGAACAGCTAAATGGGTCATGACTAGTAGATCTCCGCACCTTTGTTTTGGATGGTAAAATCTCTGTACATGGGAGTCAGGTATCTGAGTGTTCTACAAAGCACATTCAGTGAATTTTCCCTTATCTGATCCCAGTGCTTTTAATCTGAATGACCATCTATGCAATCCAGTATTTACTAATCATAGCAGGTCCAAGAAATACTGCAGCAAAAATAGGTTCCTAAATTTAGGCACTCTACAAAAATTTGCAAGTTCAATTTGTATTATAATGTGATACCAGCACATTATAATTTTTAATTAAAAATTCTAGCCCTTCATAATATCTGCAGCTCTTTCATGTGGCTGTCATCCAGAAACAAGGCAAGACAAGCTAATCTCCATAGAGAATGGGACATTGCATCCTGACCCTGGTACACAGACAGGGTCTTTTTTCAGTCGTCGCATAAACATTTCACTGGCACAAAAAATAATCATCAGGCATCATTTTGTAATGGATGGCAGACTGGAAAGGGAGCAGTTCCCAATTGACAGAGCAGCCATACTTCCTCAGATCAGCCTATAACTTGTGATAATGTTGTGCTCAAAAATTCCTCTAGAAAAGGGATTCCCCAGACAGCTACAGATCAGGAGATCCTTCCTCATTACCCACCAGAAACTATGAACAAACTCCCTGGGAAAAAAAGCAAAATAAAACACAACAAAGAAATGCATCTAGTTCTTATTCTATAGTGAGTCCAGTTGTATTTTTCTCTTCCTCCAGCAAGTGAGAGAAATGCTTTTGTTTTGTGTCTTGTTTCTTACCTGTACGTATTAGAGCTGAATACTAGGGATAATTGTAAAAGCAAAAGGAGAATTCTTTTTTTTAAAGCAGAAATATCCAGTAATAACCATGTCCTAATGCATAGCAATGTTGTGAAAAATCATGTGCTTGTAAGTCTGAAGAATTTTGAAGGCATTAAGTGCTGAGGATGGGACAGAAAAATAGCCAGAGTCACTGGTGTCCTCTGATGGCTTGCTGGTCAATTAGCCTGTAAAATTCTCATTATTTTAAATGGCAGCAGGATTTCAAGCTATGCAGATCATACCTACCTGAGAAACATGCATAGATTTTAATACAGGACAAGTATATGTCTAATGTGCCTTCCTACACACAATGCACTTGCTATGTTGCAAATGTTTGACTAAAAGCTGGTGGCATGGCCTTCTGTAGCCATGCACAGTCCCTGCTCTGTTATAGCCAGTCCACACTGCCTCCTTGGGCATTTCTTTCCTGAGGCTTTGCCTGATGCTCTTTTAATTCTTCACACCATGGGACTCCATCACTCACTTTCCTTGGGAGATCGTTCCACAGTTTAGTAGATATTACTATGGCTTTTTTTACCCATGACAATCATCCTAAATTTTACTTTCCTTAACTTAATTCTGTTCTCTACATTTTTTTTTCTCCATGGGTATTAAGGTGTTCCTTTTTTATTCCAGATAAAGTCAAACTATTAGCAACTAGAAATTTATATTATTTCTTAGTTGGAGAGACCTAATCTTGAGCAGGTATAGGTAATTATGGATTGTACTTAGGGGTCCGCTAAAACTTTCTGCTTGATTAACTATCCCTGCAGGGATGATAATTGCTGTTACACATGAAAGTATCAAGCGCAGAGCGGAGGCACAGTCCCTCCAGCAGCACACAGGGCAGCACTGACAGGCTCTGAGAACAGCTCTGTGCAGTCCCCCAGGCTGGGAGAGAAGAGGGAACCATGTCCCAGCTCTTTAAAACACTGTAGACCAAAACATACCCATGAAATACACTGCTGAAGGGACCATGGTTAGATGATCTTCTCCCCAGTCTATTGTTCCCCACTACAGAAGTAGGGAAATGCGACTACTGAAAATTAAATTCATAAGAAGAGGAAGGCATGGGTTATATTCTGATTTCACATTGGCTTAGATCAGGAACTGCTCTAATAATCCTGTGGAATTGGACAGGTCTGAGCGCCAGCTGAACTAAAAGGCAGCTCAGGCTAAGGTGATATGTGCTGCCAGGTTTGGTTTTACTTATTTAATTATTTTTCCAGCAGTGATGCTTAAATATCAATCACAACAGGTACTAACAGAAGACTCAAGGAGCCTTTCCCAGCTGTTTTGGGCTGCAAGCCCCAAAGCTTGCCTCTCATAATTCAGTTTTAGCTTTAGGCACTTTAAAGTTAATAGACTCATTTGAGCAAAGGGCTTATTTGAAATCCACATTGGAAAAAAGAGAGCATAAGTGTGTTAGTGCCAAGCTATAAACACATTTATACAGTGCAGTAAATCAATACTGCTGCCTTTCCTTGGAGAGACCGGGCCAATTAAGCCGAATGTACAGGACATGATGATGGAACCTGTTCAGCTTATTACAGGACCGGTAGCAAAGACTGCAACCATACTACCCTGCTGAGCCTCATTTTGACATTCCCCAGCCTGGCCAAATTTTAGACCATTTGCTTTCAGCTTGGCATGCATTGAGTACCGGAAGAGAACAGAGATTTGGGGGGGAATTATTTGGAAAAAACGCTGGGAGTCAAAGAAAGCATTCAAGGAAGGTGATAGTTTATTGTTTCACTGTCTGAAGAAGGTTGTGAAGTTTTTTTTATTAGAAAAGTCATTCAAATACAGGCTGGGCTACAAACACTGTAGCTTTTTCCTGTAGTCACCTGCTTAAATTTAAGCCTGTGAGTAGTCATGTCTATTGAAATGTTTGTGGGTTGGCTGTCTTCCTCTGGACTGGGGTTAAAGTTATTAACTTTATGAACCCAAATTGATCCTGATGAACATGCAGCGCATGGAAGGTAGGGAGAAAGGCAGTGAGAAGAATGTACAATGAAAACAGAAAGTCATTATAAGCATTGCATGGGTGCAGCATGAGGACGAGCAAATGGGAAGAGGTAGGAAAGGTGGTCCCTATGTACATCTTCCACTAGTACAAGGTCTACAAATGTACTTGGACTCTGTAACACAATAATGATGCTACACTGGCTCTCATAAATTCCTACATAAGTAGAAATCGTATAATATGACCACTGACTTTTTGCAAACAAGAAAATGTTCAGGTTTTTGTTATCGGAGCATTTCACTCAACTGCCTCAGTTACAGGGCTTTCTTCCCCCGCCCTTTTTTGCCCTTTTTAAGTGTTATGCAAAATATAAAACAAGGTTATGGAAAAAGGATGTGACGTTACAGAGAGCTGGTTAGCTTTTGGTACATTGAGTCCCTGAAAATTATTTATATTTTGTGTTTATGTTAAACCTATCATTGACTATTAAACGTAAAGTTACCATTGCCTGAATAGGTGCTCAAATCATAGAAAACTTAGTGTAGTTGGAAGCTGACAGCTGGCAAAGCTGTCTTATAAAAACTTTCTAAAATGCATTAGAATGTGCACAAAAAAGTAATTTTTTAAGACAGAAAAGAGGATGAAGAAAAGCTCTGTGTCCCATTTAAAAGGGGAGAAATCAGTTGAGAGAACTAAAAAGGGGGATTTGAAATGTTCTTTTAAAGGTTTTCCTTTTCAGATCCAAAAAATTCAAGCACACTTGTTGCCACCCTAGGCCCTAATGCAAGATGGTCCTGCGTATATGTTACCTGTGTTGCCGCGACTGAATTAAGCGCTTAAGCTCTCTGTCCAAGATTCCGTTTATTTCACAAAAGGATCAAACTTATATATGTTTCAAGAAAGATCTAGAAAGAACTAACGGCATACAGCCAACGCTACTAACACAGGAGCGCATATCTGGCTCAGCTGGGATGTTTGCCAGTCCTCAGAACCGTTAAAGATAAAACATTTCATACACATACTCGTGACTGCCTTCAGCCACATCTTCCCAGGCCTACACAAGGCCATCCTCCAACCTGACCTTGTAAAACTAGTTCTTCAAGGGCTTGGCAAACATGCAGCACAACAATTTCTAATGGTTACTCTTGAAAACAAATGCCAGGTGTTCTGAGCTGCTCCCACATGTGTGACTCTGCCAATACCTATTTAAAGCAGGAGGAAGAGATTTCCAAATAAATTTAAGTGCCAAAAGGCAACTGCCAGGTCACCAGCAGTGCCTGCCCAGGTCCTAATCCATGGCACTAATTATGTATCTGCCTGTTCAGGTACCTGACCAGATTCTCCATCCTACAGCTGGGCATAGGAAAAGGCCGCCTTTCCTCTTCGCTTTCCTCTTCGCACACATCTTACTCTGTGGGTAGGTTTTTTAGCATTATTTTTTAACTTTGTACTAGCTATTTTTCTGTTTGTGCCTTCACTCATCTTATTACTTGTTTCGCTGCTCATTTACTCACTGGGACAAAAATTGATTAAGTTGAGACAGGCAGTAAAGTGTATGTATGTGAATAGAAACCAAACTCATTCACCTCACAAGGCGAACCATAAAACAGAGATATATTTACCCTTAAATCTTGGCTTTTGGAAAGCAAGGAAAGAAACACATAAGCACAAAGTGCATAACATAAAACTGAAAATCCACAAATATCTTGTACTAGTAGGGCAATACACTCACCATGGTGGGGAACAGCCCATTCCCCTAAAGATGCATTCATAAACAGCTCGTTACTTGGCAGTCCTTTGCAGAGGAAGTGCTGTCACCTGAAGAAATAGAGGAGATATCTTGGCATGGGCCACGGAAACTTTTCTTTCCACAAAGGCTAACTGGTATCAGTATCATCTAGGGGGGAAAAAAAAGCACACAGGCTTAGAGGCAGGAAGAGCAGTGGCCTCTGATTGCAACTCACCTCTCGGAGCACCCTGGCCGTATGCTGCTGCCTACATTAATCCATTTACTTCACCGGTGAGGGAAGAGTGTATTTTCCCTCCTTCATGGCTTCTGTACAGCATGAATTAATGAGCTGGCTATACTTAAGTAAAATATATCCCAGCTCCCATCCTCTCTCCACCAAAACTGTCATTATCTGCAGAGCAAAAAGAGCATAGAGTGAAAGATAAAAACCTCATGTGTGAGCTGTTGGTAACTAGAAAGTGATTCTGTCTGGCTGCCTCTGTGGGTTATGTCACCCTAGCTATTCCCCTCAATGTGGCACTTACTGTGCAATACATTACCTTTCACAGCTAGTCCTCATAGTTTCTTAATATATTGACTGCTTCTTCCAGTACATTAGTCCCATTTGCGTTTATAGCTAGGATCTCTAACCAACTGCATTTGTCCTCTTTATCATTTTGAAGAAATTTTGAAAGGCAACTCAGAAACTCCTCTATCTGTCTTTTTCCAAGTGTGTTTCATATTACAGTGTCCATTATATTGAGTTTGCATCGTCCTCATATCTACTAGGTATGACAGATTTCATTCATTGCAAGTCCTTTATAATAGTCTAACGTCTTGAATGGGTTGGCAATACATTTCATTATTAATAAGTCTGCATTTCAAAGCTGCCAAAGGCTTCACACAAATACCAGTCTGGTGTGGCTCCCAGTTTGCTTTTTCAGACTCACATTCAGGCTTTGCAGAATACCAACTGCACACATACAATAAATAACTTCACGATTACAGGTTTGTTCTTTCATTCCCCCACCAGTTTTTTCCCTTTTCATTCCCTTGATGTCAACCTCCAACCCAGAGGTGAATGATTACTTTGATCAGTACATACTAACATTATAAAAGGTGTCCCATTTGCCTGAGGTGAGGTATATTCAGTCAGTGCATCAGTCAGTCTAATGCTCTCCTTTACTGACATCAGACTACATTCAGCGTAACTAACACAAGTTTAGCATCATTACTCCTGATTCTCAGCACAGCAAATGAGATCAAAATCTGCTCCAGTGGGTACACACTCAGAATAAGATACACAGTTGATTATTATCTGCATATGAAACAGCTTAGATTACCATAGCTTCCTTATTTTCTCCTCCTGTACTATCAAAGAATGGCATTGGTAGATGATACAAAAGCCTTAGTGGGGTTGTCAGGTGTAAAACATTTCAAATAACCCTGCAAAACTTTAAACAGTTGACTTATTTGTGGCACATGATGTGGCATGATATGGAAATTAAATATTGGGGTTGCATTTCACCATCAAGTCCACAAGGGGTTAATAAAGAAGTCAGCTTGCTGTTTGTTCTTCTGCGATATAAACTTATAAAAGTACATTAGTGCCTCATCAATTTGCAGTTTATCTCTGAATGTTCCCCAGCGGAGTTCCCACTAGCATTGTGGGGAGGAGTGAAATGGCCACGGGGATTTTGGAACAAATCCTTTGCAGAGAAGATAATAATTTACAATATGTACATTTATTTACTTCCACCATAATTGCTACATCTGCTTTATTGACGCTAATTAATTAAGCCTCATTTAATTAATTGTGTTCTCTGAGGAAGGTGGTGTTGACATTTTGCAGCTGGTACTTGAGAGGGGAGCTGTGGAAGGCAAAGTTCTTGACAGCGACCCTGCTTTGAAGTCCTCCAGCTTCCCATACCCCTGCCAGTGCCTGTGGACTATGTTGGGCCGCGCAGCTAGAACATGCTAGATCTGAGCCTTTTGCCTTCCTGAAACTGCCAAAAAAACTTCAAATGGAGAAATAACAATCGAAAATCTGAGCTGAGTCTAAACAAACCCCAAACCCAGAAACAGGTGTATAGATAGCATCCCTTGAGTTTCCTTTTAGTGCTCTAAGTGAGACTTCCCCCTCTATTTATTTACTCATTTAGAGTTATTTAAACTTTCTTGGGCCAAACTCGGATGTGATAGGACAGATCTGTTGTTCTGGATTAACTTAATATGAGCCCCACATGTCTGACATGCACATCATTCCTGTGTGTGGCTGCACGTCTTGTTTTACACAGATGGGCAATCATGCATACAAATGCTCCTATAATTTATCCCAGAGTAGCTGAACTATTTATACAGGCAACTTTCCATCTCTTCCTAACACTCCACATCCTACAGAGGTGTTTCCTCTTGTTCCCAAAATATTATTCTTCATTAATTAAATTTTGGTAAAACAGCTATACCTTTGAGAGCTGGAGATTCTTAATCTCCTAACAGGCTCTTTGTGGTTAGGGAGAAAAAAGTCTAATATTTTCCACAGTGCTATGTTGCCTACTAATTTCTTGTCAAAATGGCGTATGTTTACCACCTCTTATTGATGCTCTAACTTGAGTTTGGCAATAAAACCTTTGCCAACAGCCATTTCAGCAGCAAAACTTGCACGTTTCTCCCTGAAAGCTATTTTTAAGAACTCTTTCTTTAAAGAAAATGCTTTTTATCATTTCATAGCTTAGACGTCCTGCTCCCAGTCTAGCTTTACTGATTTCAGCACCATTACACCAGGAATGAATGTGACTCGCTTGATTGTTTTCGGTGGCATGATGTCGCATGCATTTACTATATCCTTGGCAACAGCAAGGCTGCCCTATGGCCATTTAAGAAGAAAGAAATGGAGTGAATCAGAATAAGCCATAGTCCCTGCAAAAAGGGGGAAGAAGAAAAGAAAGAAAGAAAGGAACAGCCACGGAGTGGGGTCTGGGAAGATTAGGCACTGGTTTGAAAACAACGATGCAGTGAACTGAAATCTGAAAGATTAGTTGTCTACTTTCTAGCTGCACCAATAGTCATTTCTCTGCTAATTACGTGCCCTTTTGTGGAGTGGGTGCCATTAGCAGTATCATAGCAGTAGTGCTGCTGTACCCATGACAGTCCAAGGGTATACATGAGGCAAAGCTCGCACAATGCATGTGTTTGGGGTACACGCCATGGGATCAGCCACCGGACAGATTTCAGGAATGAGTCTCAATGCCTGAGTTTATTTTGTTTTGCTTGCAAACATCTCAGCTCTCAGATTTGGCAAAAAAAAACCCACTGCATGTCATTCTCTTTAGGATTCCACATAAAAATCGTATCAGTGGTTTACAGACAGCAGCATGCTAGTTTTCCCAGCTTCAGATGCTTTCCTGTTCCCGCTACTCATCCAGATGGAATGGTTCTCCAAGCAAAAGCCTAGTACAGTGAAGGCATGTGTGAGTTTGCTTCCAGCCACTTCAGTTTGCAGATATTTGTGTTACTTTTTTGCTGTTGGCCAATCTGTCCTTGAAGGGCCTAACTAGAGGTGTATTAGAAATGCAAAAGAACCTCTCTTGTGTCCTCTTTCACTTTGTCTTTCCGGCAAAGCAAGTTATCAGCAAACACTTGTCAACATTTGATTGCTGTAATGCAGGCGATTACAAGAAATCTGAAATACTTGGTTTTTCTGAATGTTTTCTGTCTCAGTCTGTACCCAGGGTGCTGCTTCCACTTGAAATTGTTTTCCACTGCAGTTATCTGAAGCCCACAACTTGTAACAAAAAGGGCTGATTATGTAAAAACAAAGTGACATCGGGCTGTCAAAGCAAAATATCCTCACCACAAATCCCAGCCTGGGCCTTGAGAGGACAGCTGGATTGCGGAGCAAGAGGAACGCCTTTGTGGAAGTGAAGTGGAAACGCGTGCTGCCTAGCGGGGCAGCCCAGCCGGTGTGCGGCTCCCCTTCAGGTCCTTATTCATGGGAATGTGTCAGCCTCTTCACATGAGTTTTGCAATTGCTTTTGTGCATCGCTTGCTTCTAGATCAGAAGGGGCACAGAATATAGGGAGCACTGGCAGAATATGTGTGGTTTTAATAGGAACAATGTGGAGCCAAGTATTTCCCTGCGAAAGACTTTTGATGTGTAATAGAAGCCATACTCCTCCGCAGTGCTGAATAAATTGTAGCCCAGGAAAAACCAAAGACTTTTGCTAAGGGTTTGAATTTTATACGTTAGCTCTGTCTCATAGATCATGTTTATATATGTATGAAAAAAAAGAACATATGATTAAGTGGATTCTTTTTCTTTACATGAATGCAGGCACGCTGCCGATATCCACAAGCTTCATTCTACACCACGTCAAAGGGAGCTGTCTTCACTCCTTCGCCTTATATTCCAGTTTAGGACTGGTACTTCCACTGATCATTTCAATAGAAACTATTACTCCAAAAAAATTGGCACCACATAACCAGGGGCAGGACTCAACTCACCTAAGTTTAGGTGTCTAAAAGTTGGGCATTGAGTCTAAGCTGCTTGGTTTGGTTTTCTCTATAGTGAATGGAAAATCAGATTTCTCCATAGGGCGAAAGTTTCCTCCATAGCATGGCTGTCACATGGAAAGGTCTCCAGAAGTACCTATTTTTCTGCCTCTGCCAGCGTAGGGCAAATAGTTAATCCTTGACTCCTAATCAGCTGAAGCTGGGTAAGATGCATTCCCCTTCATTATGTTCCTAAATACTGAATCACTACAGCATCTCAATCTGATGTTTTGTTGGGTAAGTTTGTCAAACACTTCCCCCCATCTTATTATAAAATGGTATAAAATGTGTAAAACTGGTCCCTCTTGCAGGATAGAGTTTTAATTTTAATTTTGAACTCAGCAGTAACACAAAGTATAATTTCAGAAAGGCTGCTATTATTGTTAAGATTAGAAAGTCAAAAGTCAGTTTTGGGTAGAAGAGTTTCAGTTTTAGTAGAGCTTATTACTAGAATGAAGACGTGGCTTTGATAAATTCGGAACACACCCAAACTACAAATCAGAGGTTTTGTTAACTTCCAAAAAACCTCCTCCTTGGCATGCAGTTGGCTGACTTCGGGTTTTTTTGTTTTTCTCTCTTTTTTTTCAGAACTCTTGGCAACTTCTACACTAGCTTTGCTCATTACAATCAACAGTATCTGTAGCATTACTGCCAGAAGGGGGGGAATTAAAAAAAAAATAAAAATTTTTGGACCCTTGCTTCAGAGAAGCCCAGTCATGAAAGGGAACTGGAGAGATCTTTCCCCTGGAGTAAAGCAAATGACATGAAAAAAAAGCTGAGAAATGCAGTTCAAAGCCAAGATCATACCCTGGGACAAGATCAGGACTCTGGAAGGTTTCTGGGTCTTGGACAGCTGCATTCATAGGAAAGGTGGTAAACCTACTTTTAATATAAAGAAGTCGTCTCTTAAAAATGGAGAATGAATGAGTTTAGGTAAGTACAGAACAAATATTAGAAATGCATCATGGAAAATTCTAAGGAGAACAAAATAAATCCAAAGATGATACTGCCTTGCTAGGTAAGCATTCACCGTGAAGGTGGGTTAAACGTGCCCGTGCGAGTTTTGCAGAGCGGCCATGCAAAGAGCTGCTCCTGACTGCTCAGCTGCCAGTCAGCTGTTTCCAGCTGGCAGGTGATGCCTGGCTGTATGACAGCTTCCAGCTGGCCAGGGCAGAGTCACACAGGCTTGTGTATCCCATCCTCACTGGTGGTTTTGGTGCCTGGGTCGGAGCGCCTGGTGATGCACCAGGATCACTTCTGTGGGCACCCAAATCATGCAGACCGCTCACGTGGCCATGGCCTTTCTTCTGCTGGACACTCTCATCTGAATCTCTTCATCAGTAAATGTCTAGAAAACAGATATGGGATGATGAAGACCCCCTGCTGTGGTTCTGTCTGGACCGCTTGATCTTGCTTGCAAAGTGCTCTGAATTATGCAGCCATAAACTTAAACCTGTATCTTCTGCAGTTAAGCTATTAAGGTAAGATTTATGTATGATAATTGTAAACTAAACAAAATGGGTTATTCTCAAGTGGAATGGAAATCATCAGTATCTCAAAACCTTTTCTGAAACAGAAATGTCTTCAAAGACCAGTAGTTCTTTCTAATTATGTAAAGAGCAAACCGCTTTCCCAAGCAAATGCCATGTTAGATTGAGGTTTATGCTCTTTCATTGCCTGTTAGCGAAAGAAGGGTACTATGACATCTGCTAGAAAAAACAAACAGAATTACGGTCTGGCACTCTTTGACTCACCAGGGCCAAGAGGAAATATGGCACGGGGGTTTATGCTGAAGAAGAAAATGAAAAGTATGTGGTACCCACAGGCAGATGCACCATGGTGAGTAAACAGCATGCTGAACTAGGTTAGAGAGCTGCCATCCAGCTAGGTCTTAGACTGTACTCACACAAGTGTATTGTGAAAACACTGCCAAGTACAATGTCAAAAAATGCTCACCGAATAACCTGCAGGCCTGGAAATACCCATTTTTCCATGACTCCTGAGACTAAGTCTGGTTGGCAACGTCTCAGAAAAAGCAGCAGCAGATCTAAAGTCTCAGCTTCTTGGTTCTTAGAGTTGTTCTTTCAATACAGTAGATCAAGGTGGGTAGCCCTTTTTGTGAGTGTGCTGTTGCTTTTCATGCCCAGCTTCCTATAAAAAAGGTGATCCTTTCACTGCCAACTTTCCCTAACCTCTGTGAGACATGGAGATCACTGTCATCTATGTTCCTGGCCAATATCAACCAGACTTCTATTTCTGAAAGTAAGATAAGGCAGAGTCACTCAGTGAACATACCTGACTTTCACTGCCCTAGTAACGTGTTCAGTGCAAACAGCTGGGATTGTGTGCATCCTCCTCAGAGCCCTACATTACATACAGACACATAAATTTTAAAGAGAAGCATGACATCTGCTGTGTTTTTTTCCCCATTCTGTGATCCACGGTTTGACACATTTACTAAAATTATTCCTTTGTTTTAGTTATGAGTTGTGGGATGAAATTTCTTCAGACTCTCTTCAGCAGCTTGGATGTCCCTCTCTTATTAAAACTGACAGATGCTCCTATCTCCTGCTTTGCTCTGCAAGTTTCAGCTATAAATTACGAATGTGGTAGGTGTCCTATAACAGGGAGAGAGGATACATAGTGCAGTAAAACTGTTCCCCTTTATTTCAACCTCCTTGTCACTGCCTTTCTTTTCTATTAAGAAAAATCACGATCATTTTCACTGCTCAATACTAGTTCTTTTCAAAAGCAATTTGCTGTTTGTGATCTGATGTAACCGCTGCCCGTGTAACCCTCAGCTCTGTTCCTCTCTGGAGAGGGTTCATGCAGCACTTCCCACAATGGAACCCACATCGGATGCTGCTGGTGGAGATGGTGAGGATGGTACAAGTAAGGACTGGTGGGACTGTCCTGCTCCTCTCCATGTCCCTGTGGCCAAGGGAGAGCGAGCGCCCTTGTGTGAGCTCCCTGTCCTGCAGCAAGGCTTAACCACCGCTGACTGCTGAATAAACCTTTACAGTATTGCCAGTCTGTCCCGTGGTCAGCAGACCATGGGACCTATTAAGTGTAGGATGAATGAATTGTTTTTCTGATACAAAGCCCTTATCACTGAAGTATATCTTAGCTGTTACAACTTATGCTTATGACTGTAATTCCTAATTATTGCACAAGGAGTGTTTTAACGTCATTGTCATAAAAATTTCTGACTTTCCTAAACTTTGTAGGTTCCTTTTTAACGTTATCCCTATTCAAAAACATCATCGAAAGAAAAAACAAATAAGCAGTTAAGGATTTGACTGGGAACCAGGCAGAAGTTCAGGCAAAACATCTCCCTGGTTATATCACACTGTTGCCAAAGCTGAAGACCCGTGTCTGGGATGAGGTGCAATGGAGGAGCAGTGTGTGTCTAACAGCGCCTCGGGAGCTGGGAAATGTCCAGGGCATCGAGATGGCCTCAGAGGCCTGAAGTACCATGGAGGAAATACTTTCCTCATGCCTCTGTTTTACCGCTGGAGATATCACTGGAATTCCTTGGTAGCACCTCATATTGAACAGACCTCAAATTTGCACTGACATACTGTAAACATCTGTCCATGTCCCAAAGCACCTACTCACAAGCTAGCAGGAGAGAGATCTTCTTTCCCTTGAGAAATTTCCAACACATTTATTGTTGGCCAAGCTGAAAGAAACAGGAAAGCTCAGACTACGATTTTGACTAGCATGTATCAACCCAAACTTTTCCTAAGCACATATTTGGTGTTTAACTGTGAAATGAGCTGAGCTGCTGATATTCTTTTAAATGTAGACCTAAAAAAATGTGAAATCCATGAAGCCAAGGCAAATCCTGCTGTTTACTTTAGTATGTCAGCTTGGATCAGCACCAGTGATAATACCAATAGCTCCTTTGTTGTAAATGAGAGGAGTTTTTTCTTCACATTCTGAATTTAATTTCTTTTTGCAGAATTGAGGACACCAGGACTAGCCAGTTGGTAAGTAGCAATCAACTACAGGTAGGTTCTACTACAGGCTATGATTACTTAATCTTTTTGGCATCTTGTATCTAAGACAGGAGAGCACCAAAATTCATGAAAAAAACAGCCTTTAACCTCACCATGTTGCAGAACAGGAGAAAGTCTGTGGAGGTCACTGGAGTTACAGTGACTTGACACCAGTTTGAGTGCAGGCAAAATGTGATGCATCATGTTTAAATCCTTGAAATTAGACAGTAACTTCAGGACTCCATTTAACAGGAGGCCAGCTACTGTTGTCCTTTCTTCTTGCCAGCAGAACATTTATTTTGCTTATAGCCCATCTGGAGACTGCAAGATGAGCTAAGAGGTACTAGGGAAAATGATGGGATAACTTTACTGTCTGTCCCATCAACCTTTGTGTTTACAGGCAGCCCGAAGGGCACTTGTATTCCCACTGTGCTTGCACAAAATATTTAGGTATGAACGGAGAGAATTAACCAAAAATCCCCCTAACAAACAAATGCCAAGCTATTCAAATTGATCTCAGTAAATAGGTTTAAAAAAAAGTATTTTCTAGTTAAATGGCACAGGATCTTAGGTTTGGCAGCTCCCTGAGTCGGTGACTCAGGACCTCTGTGAATCTAATCAATTGTGAGGGATTTTAAAAAATCCTCGCAAGTGTAGCTGCAGCTTTTGGTCTTCAAATACATGCAGCAATCAAGCCTTTTGTCCCAGGTTCATCCTGCCTCACCATGGCACTCGGCTAAGCCCCCCAGGGTAAGCATCTACTACCCCCAGACCCCACCTGTACTCAGTGCAAGCAGGCAGTGCCAGGAAGCAGCTCAGCACAGCTAAGTTGGGTCTTCCCAGACACTTCTCTCACTGATAGCTCAAAGGAGTCCTAACCTGGGTGCTTTGGTTAAACGTGTGAAGCAAGATAGGATGCTTGCAGGGATCGGGAAGTGCAGGGTGTAGCGGAGTGCAGTGGGTTCACTCCTGAGCTAGTGGAGCTGCTAAGCCCAAGATGGTGAAGAGCAACACAGGGCGGTGTCTTTCAGGCGGCACCTGTGTAGGCGCTCCACTGCCACTTCCAAGTTTCGCACAGAGAGAAGCAGATCAGACTTCTCTTCACCTCCAGTACGGCTGAGTCAGCCTCCTGTTGGATAAAAAATACACATGAGATTTTGCTTCTTGCAAACAGCTTCTAGCTAGTAGGAAACTCTTTGTGACGTCTCTGGCGCTAAAGAAGTGCCAGGCACGATTAATATTGTTTAACAAAGCATTTGGCTTGCCTCTGATGAACAAGAAAGGTTAGAGGCTAGGGACCTATGTTGAAAGCTAATTGCTGAAGTTATTTGTCTGGCTTGTGTTAGAAGCTTGGATCCTGCTATACAAGTTAGAAGTGCAGAGTGCATTAAGTGCAATATTTTAATTTAAATGCTTATAGTACAAGAGAAACAATTCACTGATCATCTCATTAGAGGCTTAGCTATTTACATCTGGACAGCTTTTCCTCTTTGATCTCGTAAGAAAAATGAATGGAAGTTTAGGACATGTTTATTTGCTTTTATAAAGGCTTGGATCCAAGCAAAACACACTTATATCTGGGAAATAACAATGAGAGGTTGTAAATGTATTAAATACCTTTGACCAGTGCTAGATACCAAAACAGAGATTTCCAAGGTTAAAGAATTCAAGAATGCTGACTCCTGGTTTCCATTTGACTCCCATTACAAACCTCATTTCTATGCTACTAAATGAAACAATATACTTCTCCCTGTGGACACATGAATGAGTTATATCGTCATTGTTTGGTTTTATTTTTTTCCCCTTGTAGTCTTCAAAAAACTGCAAGCGCTGTAGCCTGAAAATTTCACAAGTAGAGGAATCTCTGCTCCCATCTATTGGTGAGCAAGAGAGGAATGCCCATAAGACTAGTTAATCTGTTTATCTGTTTTACCTGGATCACTGGATGGACCAGTGATAATCCAGAGAGGTAGGGGCTAATACCATCTGTTCGTTAATAAAAAATATGGTTCTTCTTTGTCTTTCACCCCTTGTTCTTCCAGTGGCACTTTGGGGAGACATCATAGTTACATTTCAATGACCACAAAGCCCCACCAGTCTTCTCAGCATCCTGTAGTGGGACAACTTCTCTGTAAGAGCTCTTGCAAAGGATTTAATAAGTAGACATGATGGAGAGACAGATATATGATGGAGCTGAAGAAAGGAAAGCTTTTTTCATGCAAACCATGGTAACAGCAGCAAAAGTGAGATGTCTTGGGGGTTGGACTAGATGGTCTTTAAAGATCCCTTCCAACCCAAACCATTCTGTGATCTTTACTCAGCCATGAAATAAAAAGAAACCTTCAGATTGTTTTTTAGGAAGGAGATTCAGAAAATGACAGAATGCCAATTTGCAGGGGGCTGGAAACAGGCCTGCCCAGGGAGTCAGACCTCTAGAGCTATGGTGTCCAAACAGTGCTAAACTAGAGTGAAATTTAGCAGCTAGGGAAGAAGAAACGATGCTCAGAAAGAATGTGTGCCTACAGGAAATTCACAGCATCAGCTGGCGACCAAGTCAATGGACCATTGCCAAAGGTACTGAATGAAGTAGATGGTTTTATTTATTGTGCATTGTTTTCCCAAAGTTAATGGTATCTTTGCCTTGCCATTAGCAAAGGCCTCTTTGTTTCAAAGTTTCATACTCGCAAGTGGTGAACTATTGCCTGAAGGTGCTTGGAAAACATTGTGGGTGGGAAGGGACAAAATGCTGTACACTGACTTTGAAGAGGGGTCACTTTTTGAACATGGTCTTGTTGCTAGCAGGACCTCTGGCTGGGTTCTGGGTATCCAGTTACTAGACGTGGTGGCAAGATCCCAACTAGGTGGAGGAGAAAGTTGTCAAAAGAAAGTAAATGACTGGATTCATATGGAAGGGCTGAATTTCTGAGCTCATCAGCTTCTTCACTTGAACTTTCTCAGCTTCCGAATCTTAAATGAAGTCCCACTGCCATTGTTAGGAGCAACATTCAGTTCTTGCCATGCTCTCATCAGTGGTCATTGCTATTCTGAGATCATTAGGAAGAGGTACAAGCATGGTAAGGAATGTCAAAGAGGGTTGGAGGGAAAAGATGCTGCTGAATAAATCCATACTGGGGTGAATACAGTGCTGAGACAGAATATCATTCAGCAGAATGGTTTATCACTAAAAACTGGCATGTTGCAGTTGAACTGAGATTTTCTAAAGAAAACTGCATCCACAGACAGCTGACTGATGAGTTCACATTATAAAAGACTGTTCAGGAGTTCATCCACTGAAAGGCCATTTACGGGCTTTACTTTCTCACGGTCCCACTCTGGAAAGAGTTACTCCGCTTGTAAGAGTTACACAGCCCATGCATATCCTCCCATTGTTTCAAGTTAAGGGAACATCAGCTGTTTTTTCTATTGTGAACAAGGGCCACGATGGAGGGCTAATTGGTTCTGTTCAGTTAAATGTCTATTTTATGAGGCCAGGCTATTGCATGCACTGATGCTGGACAATGGGACAGCAGTCTGAATCTGTGATCTCCGTTAGACAATAGGCATTTAGGCCACTTCTGAAGGATTTGGCAAGAAAACTCCTTGTTTCTTTTTCCACACAATAAAAAACCCCAAAAGATAATTAGGTAATTCATAGTGGATAATGATTATCCATGGTTTGGAAGGAATTTCTTTTTGACAAAAACTCCGCTGCATCTATAGTACAAACTGATTTTACTGGAAACTTGCTATCAGCCAGAGAAAGCAAGCTTCCCAGAGAAACTTTTTCAGGTGTGAAGTATTTCTTAATTTGTTAATGCCAGATACACGCAAGGATACATAAAGGTTATTCCTAGCAAGCCATATTACATTCTTGCTAAAGAAAATTTGTACATCTCTACCACTTGATGAGATCATAGTGTCCAGGTACAGAAACATGTATTTCCAAAAGAATTAATTTCTTTGGGGTATTTTTTTGAGGCCAGTGATCATATGCCAGGTCCACGAGCCTGCTAGAATCATGCTTTATTACCTCTGTGTCAAAAAAATGAATCCTACATAAATTTTAAAAGTCTAGTTGATGCTGTAGCACCAGGGTACGGGGTTTATTCCAGCCTCTCTTCCTTTCTTGGAGACTCAGGTGGCTGAACACCACAGGCAGCATTTTGGGAATGTTGAGGGGCAGAGGTCAAATAGCACGTGCAGCTGATTTCTTAATCCTGACCTTTCTATTTTAATGATGAAAATTAAAGTAGCCCCATGGATGTTCTAGTCCACACAAGATCCTTATTCAGAGCAATGCTACCCACAGGAACAGGGGAGGCAGCAAGATGGCTTGGGCCACCTCTGAATACCTGCCTCTGAGGTTGACGATTCAGAGGATTAGAGTCCTGCAAGGAAGAAAGTAGTTTTTCAGGACAGCAAAAAACTAGGGTATTTCCCAATATGCTGCCATAAGATAATCATGATACCAGTTAACAGAAATTTCCTTTGGCTTGGGAAGGAGGGGTTCTGCAATTTACCAAGCTGTGTGTTCACATGCTGTTTGAAGGCAATGGATTTGTCTTTCTGCAAATTTAGGTCACTGGAAGAATATAGGATTCTTTTAGTTTTGCAGGGGTACAGTTTAAAAAGCTTATAAGGACAGAAAAAAAGGAAGGGGTCAGAGGATTATTTTATTTAGCACATTTCAGAGAGGCCCCTTTACAGGAAGGAATTCACTGGAATATGGCTCATTATGCAAGGTAAATACAGCATTTCCCTAATATTACTGCTTTTTTCCTTCTGGGCCATATGCAAACCTGCTCATTTATTCACCAGAAACGTCGTGACACAAGTCACAAAACTTATCATGTAGCTTCCCCTTTTCAGCTTGCAACCGTCTGAATATATCCATTGACAAAAATACTGGTTGTACGCTGGTTTTTTTTTCAATTTCTTGTCTCATACTGTTCACCAGCATTCAAGTTGCTGCCAGGTTTTTGGTTAATTCAAAAATGTAACAAATTTGAAGCATTGATATTTACTTCAAAAATTAGGTGTTGTTTCCATTAACTTATACTATTGCTCTCTAAATCTTAGCAATCCTGGTTATGCCAAAGAACTTAAAACCATGAAGCTCTGCTTATACTAACTTGAAATCCGAGTTAGCCCTGGGTTAGAGGCAGTTTTTGTCTTGTGCAAAGGGAGGGTGCCATGAGGGACTATAACAAATGCAGTCTCACTTCACCCTTTTTTGAAAATTCAGTGAGCTTCAGTCTTAAAAAGAGTTAATGCTCAACTCTTGTTTCTCTGTGGCAGTTCCAGGATCTCATTGCTTATAACCATCATGATTTCCAGCTTAAATGTACTTATAGCCAATTTAGCCCTGCTTGTTCCTAATACCAAGGTTGTTTAGATTGCTTAGGTAGCTTTTCTCCCTTGATACTCATCTGCAAAACATAGTTAATGACACTGACTGTATTCCTCTTAATTTTGTCAGGCTGTGGAAGCCACGATCTCCACTTTTCTCTTGTATGACAGATTTCCCATTCCTCCCATCATACTATCACCCTTTCCAGCATCAGTTTGAGCTCATCTTTCTTAACCATGGGTGGTCAGATTTTTACGCAGCCTTCCTTGTGCAGAACACTCTTCTCAGGGCCTTGTACAACGATGCTAACGCTTCCCCATCACTACCTGAAATACCCTTCCTGATGCATCCAAGTGCCGCTTTTATATTGTGTACTGTTACTACATTTATATGGTTTCCTGGTGTTGGGGGCTCATATTCTTCACGTGGCCAAGTAGGACACACAGACCTTTTTCTAACCCTAGCTGTAATACATTGTGTCAATGGAACAAATCACAAAAATCCTACACAGCGAAAACTGCCTACCAAAACCCACTTATAAAGTAGGCTGCCAAAGATTTGTTGAAAAACAACTATCTACTGAAACTGGAATTACATCCGGATGTAGTGAACGTGCATGAAGTGAATCACTTAATCAGCTCTGTTTAAGACGCAAAAAGTGAATGTTTGTTAGATATTATTGTGACTTGCAAACAAAAAAGCATTTTTATTACTGCTTATTGCTTGCATTTCATTAGTGCCAGGCAGCCTCCCACCAAAAGGAAACTTCTATTGTACTAGGTCTCAAACAAACATAAATTAAAGCAAAACAAAGAAAATATTCCTCAGCAAAGTGCTTCCTACTCTGAGTTGGAAAAAAATAAACGTCAAGGGAAGGTGGGTTTTTAGGTCACTAGCAGCTGACATTGGAAATAATAACTCTATCATATGGTTTCATTTTACTGTTGATGAGTAGCTGTTTGAAGAAAAATTGCATAGCAACTGTTCACAAAGAACAGCACAATGTGAAATACCATTATTTTCTATGAAATCAGGACCCATCTATTTGCAAGCTTGCGTATGAGTTCAGGCGTACAGTTTTGCAGGTTCACTGTAAGCTAACACGTTATTCACAGGCATCGCTGACTTACAGAGTTCAGCCTTAAAGCCACTATATTGGATAATAATTCAAACACTGGCTCACTCCAGATCCTGCTCTTTTAAAAAAAGAAAAGTTGGCCAAACTGCTGTTGCTCACCCCTGATGCGATAAAAGACGAGTGCTATTGACCAGTGGGAAGGTGGATCAGCAAAGGCAAACCAGTGACACTCTTTGGATTTATGCTGATATAGTTGGGTCCAGCTACATAAAAGCCACCTGAGAGAAGATGAGAGGCAGCCATCCCAGTGGTGGGATGATCTAGGCAATGCACGGGAGGCAATGCAGGCTTGGGAGCGGAGTGAAAGGGGAATAGAAGAGGACTGCAAGGAAGCAAGGACAAATCCTCACAAAAGGCCCAGAGTAGCACTAGGAAGCAATAGGAAAAGCCTCAGCTATCAGCCTCAGACACAAAACTGTGGTAGGTGAGCGGCAGAGAGTGCCAGCTGGGAATCACACTATGAAATGAAGCAAGCAGCAGCCTAGAAGGAGCCTCTTTCCTCCAACCCCAACACCACACAAGAATACAGCTGAAGAACAATGAAGCTTACCAGCCCACCATGCCAGGACATTACAGCGTTATGTCTAAAAGCCATGTCCCGGGCAATCTCTGGCCTCAGAGGTTCTGCAGACAGAGATATGACAGGAAGGAGAGGTGAACCAAACTTAACAGGACTTGAAGGAAGGAACTTGGACTGATGGGTGAAAACGTCTACAGGGCCATTTGGAGGCCAGCCTTTGTGTACGTGGCTAGACTGCTAGCTAGTGCTCTGGTATTTCTGTAGCTAGCTCTATAAAAAGACGGAATGCAGTTACAAGCCTGGAGGCTTTTTGTGTTATTACACAATGTACAGAGTATGAAAAACATCCTAAAAAGAATGCCACAAAATCCACAGAAGATCGCCACATCTCACTTTCCATTTGGGAGAGGCAGAGACTGAAGCAAAACAGAACTTCTTAATGGACTCTGAATAGACAACATTCGTTTGCCAGCTTACAGGCTCACAAGCATTACTCATCTAGTCCAAAGTAATTATGGTTAATGAGACTACAGGTAGTGTAAATTATAGATGTTCCGTGAAAACTATTTCATGCTACCCCTTTACCCCATAGCAGAATTTGAAGTATTGCCCATTTACAGACCATGTTGACAAAATTAGTGCAATATTTAGAGACATATTGGAAAAGAAAGATTTTTTTCCATGGTTGCAGAACAGTTTCAAAGCAGAAATGGTATTGCTTAGCAAATGCCACATAAATCACTGGCATGCTTTAATAGGTTCTTCACAGAAAGTCAATGTAATTAGGTCTGGATATTTAATCTGAAGAATGGTTGGCACAATTGGGTTACAGCTGTACGACAGCTTTGAACTCAGCTTCATTCAGTACATATAGGTGAGAGATAGTGTAAAGCCACTTTTCCAAATAGAGCTGGCTGGCATTGTGGATGACTGGCCTGGTCTCCATAAACTTCAAGGCATGTAGCCTTGAAGTAGGAGCTCACATCAACTTCACAAGACTAGCTTCAAATTCACTATTTTGGCTGTCACAGCGTCCCCGCAACGTGGGAATCACGAAGTGCACAGAACTAAGCTCAAAAATTAGCTGCTTGCCTTGGGGCAAGCACTAGACTAAATGGCTTTCAGTACCTTCAGCTCCATGTCTAACTATTACCCACTGTGTGACATTGGCATAACCACAGGAGAGCTGTGAGAGACTGTGCTAAAGGATACTGCTGTGATTTCCAGTAGCGTGATTCTGGGGGATGATGAAGACCAACTCAGAGGTATCATCATGCATTCAAACTAGAGCTGCCTGTGCACACCCAGGGGAGACATTTCTCTAAATGCATGGACAGCACAGAATTATTTCAATGATGGGTACTTCAGAAACACGCAGAACACAAAAATTGAGCTTCCTTTTCATCTCTTCTTCTTATGTGCTTCTCTGAGCAGAAACAAGTCCACGCACCAGAGCCTGGGCAGTAGAGAGCCCAGATGAAGTCGGCAAAACAGGGCTTAGCTCTTCATCGAAACTGCACTCAGTAAACGTCTAGTCAGTCTGCAGGAAAAGCTCACGGTCATTTTGCTACTAGCATACTTGTGGAAGCCCCTTGTGACTTTTACATATCCCTTATTTTTAGCTCCAACTTGGCTTTGGCCTTCCCCATTTCACCAGTAAGTACCCAAGCAATAATTTTATATATGCCCCCTTGCTTGCCTGTCCTTGTTTCTGCTTCCCATATGGTCTCATTTCCATTTCGGACCACTAAAAAGCTTCTCACTTAGCCAAGAGAATGTCTGCCTGTGATTCCCTGTCTTCCTGCGCAAGGGTCAGTTTGGTCCTCAGCTTTCACTAAGTTTTCTTCAAAATCAGCTCTCTTGAGCACCTTTGCCCCTTGTGGCAGCTTCTCAGATCTTAAATAATTAGCTAGCTAGGCTTCCCTGTGTAAATTATGATCTGATTATTCCTACAGCTGGTTTCAGTAACTTTCTAGAACAATGTTTGATCTGTCTGATGAGGAGAACAGGAGTCAGTTTTCCTAGATTTCTCCTATTCCCAGGTCATTTTATTTTATTTGAATTCCAAACATTCTTACCTTTCTTTTTTAAACCAAAATATCTGGACTAATTGAAGGCATTTAGAAAAAAAGGTGCTTTATCTAACTTGTAGTAAATATTAGTATTTTCAGAAAACAGCATGAATTTTACAAACTAATCTAAAATGGCAGAATTCGAGAACAGCTCTTCTTCACGTCTAGTTGTTTCCAATACAGTGGGCCCAGTAATAACTAGAAGGAAGAAAATTAAAAACAGCAAAAAACCCACATGTGCCTTTTGTCCCATATTACGCCTGTGGCTTAATTATACAGATACATTGTGTGCTTAACTAAAATGCAATAAAGGCACTGCAAGAAGTACCATTAATGAGTCAGCATCACCCCCTGAAGATCAGCTTAGTTTCTGGAATCTTTCTGGTGGAAATGCCTTTTATTTCTTATGTGCAGCTTTGTCTCCAGCGGTCCACATCCAGAAGTCTCCAGTTTGTTGGTACTGGTGTAAATAGCTACCAAAGGGTGAAGACTGAGGTAACGAGCAAGATCACAACGAAACCCTACCGGTTCAGCAGTATGTATCCACCATGTAGAGGGTAAACTTGATGAGAGAATGTTAGCACAGAAGTAACAACTCAGAGATGCCTGATCTTAACAGGAGATTTTAAAGCTGAGAATAGTCTACTGTGGGCTGAAGGAACATGATGAAAACATTAAAAGCTTGAAGGTGCATGGTGAAAACATGCACAATGGGAGCGGTGCAGAGAAGATGGCACTGAATTATGTGTATGTCCTGGAACTTCATGCTATGGGGGATTTGGGGTTATTGGACATTCTAGAGATACTTATCATTCTACTGTCTCTTTAAGGATTTAGGACTTGGCCAATTTTAACTTTTGGAAGTTGAGAGCAAGCCTTGCCTGAAGGCAGGTAACTCGTTAAGAATTGCTGCAGGATTGCTCTGCACCTTCTAGTACACCAGTTTTGAGGAAGCATCCCACAACATTTAAAAGTCACATTTTTACCCATGTGTTTACGGAAAATGGTTGAGTAAGACTGAAGGAAATTCATAAGTATGGAAAGGGTAGAATAATCTTTTTGTGAAAATTGCACAGTTTGACAAAGGTAACAGTCTTTAAAGAAGAGTTTCATTTTTTTGGTGAGGAAAAAAAGCCACTGTGAAAAAGCCTATCTTGGAGTCACCACTGAACACAGGGAAGGCATAAGCTCTCTCGACGCTTCCACTCGAAAGGTGGCAAAGACATCGCCAATAATGCTACCTACTATGGATATATCCATCAACACAGATTCAAGATGAGCTCCCACATCCGTCAGTGGCTCTGGAGGTCCCGTGGGCCTTGCTGCAGGCAACCGTAGGAGATTTAAACGCGGCGGAACCGCCAGCAGCGTTTGGTCGGCGGCGAGGCCAGCAGAGGCGACGGTAAGTGGGCGGCAAAGCGCAGGACTGAGGCGGAGCGGGAGGTCCCCGAGGCCCAGGAGCCCCAGGGAAGAGCAGGTGGACCCAGCCAGAGAGAGGTGAAGGAGGCAGTGGAAAGGTTGAGGAGTATCAGGGAGTGTGAGAGGGAGATAGATTGGTGGGCCCACACCCTACCATCCCTGAGGCAGAGGCAGCAGATAGAGGCTCCACAAGAAGCGGAGGTTCCCCTGCCCTCTTGCCACCAGGCAGGAGGGGACCTGAGAGATGGAGGGAAATGGATACAGGTCCCTGCTCGGGGAGGCAGGCGAATCCCCTCCCAGTCTCCCGCACCTTCCCAGTTGCCCCTACACAACAGGTATGGGGCTCTGGAACTTGAGGACCAGGTCAGTGAAGATCAGGGTGTAGATGAAGCCCTATCTAGGGAGGTGCCTATGCTCAGTTGGGCAGCCCCATGCATTCTCACATCCTCTGAAAAAAGAAAAAGGAGGGTAATTGTTCTAGGTGACTCCCTTCTGAGGGGGACAGAGGGCCCAATATGCAGACCTGACCCATCCCACAGGGAAGTCTGCTGCCTCCCTAGGGCCCGGGTAAAAGACATTGCCAGGGAGCTTCCTGGTCTGGTTCGGACCTCTGATTATTACCCATTGCTGGGTGTGTAGGTTGGCAGTGATGAGATTGCAGAGAGGAATCCAAAGGCAATCAAAAGGGACTTCAGGGCACTGGGGCGATTAGTGGAAGGATTAGGAGCACAGGTAGTGTTTTCCTCAATCCCTTCAGTGGCAGGGAAATACACTGAAAGGAACAGGAAAACACACCTGGTTAATATGTGGCTTAGAGGCTGGTGCCTCTGGGGTTTTTGATCATGGGGAGGTTTACACGGCACTAGGCTTGCTAGGAACAGATGGTATCCAGCTATCTCAAAGGGGTAAAAGAATCCTCGCTCGTGAGATCGCAGGGCTCATAGAGAGGGCTTTAAACTAGGTTTGAAGAGGGTAAGGGATAAAAGCAGGTGCACCAGAGATGAGCCTGGGGGCAGCATGCCAATGTTAGGGGTGGGTTCGATAGGCCAGCTCAAATGCATCTATAGCAATGCATGCAGCATGGGCAACAGGAGGAGCTGGAAGCCATCGTGCAGCAAGATAGATGTGACTTAGTCACCATCACGGAAACATGGTGGGATGACTCCCATGACTGGAGTGCTGCAATGGATGGCTACAAGCTCTTCAGAAGGGATAGGCAAGGTAGAAGAGGTGGTGGGGTGGCTCTCTATGTTAGGGAATGTTTGACTGTACAGAGCTACACAGTTGTGATGATAAGGTGGAGTGCTTATGGGTGAGGATGAGAAGGAAGGCCGATAAGGCAGATATTGTGCTGGGAGTCTGTTATAGACCACACAACCAGGTTGAAGAGACGGATGAATCATTCTGCAAGTGGCTAGCAGTAGTCTCAGAATCGTGTGCCCTTGTTCCCATGGGGGACTTCAACTTTCCAGATGTCTGCTGGAAATACAACACAGCAGTGAGTAAACAATCTAGGAGGTTCCTGGAGTGTGTGGAAGATAACTTCCCAACACAGCCGGTAGGTGAGCCGACCAGGGGAGGAGCCTTGCTAGATCTACTGTTTACAAACAGGGAAGGACTGGCGGGAGGTGTGATGGTTGGAGGCCGTCTTGGGCTTAGCAACCGTGAAAAGATAGAATTCTCAATTCTTGGTGAGGCAAGGAAGGGAGTTAGCAAAACCACCGCTATGGACTTCTGGAGGGCAAACTTTGGCCTCTTCGAGGCACTGGTTGAGAGAGTCCCTTGGGAGATGGTCCTGAAGGGCAAAGGGCTCCAGGAGGGATGGACATTCTTTAAGAAGGAAATCTTAATGGCTCAGGACCAGGCTATTCCCATGTGCGGCAAGTCGAACTGCTAAGGAGAACGACCGGCCTGGCTGAACGGGGAGATTTTGCTAGGAGTCAAGAAAAAAAGGAGAGTTTATCATCTCTGGATGAAAGGGCAGGCAACTTGGGAGGAGTACAGGGATCTTGTTAGATCATACAGAGAGGAAATTAGAAAGGCAAAAGCTCAGCTAGAACTAAATCTGGCCACTATTGTAAGGGACAACAAAAATGTTTTTACAAATATGTTAACAGTAAAAAGAATCCCAAGGACAATATCTATCCTTTAATGGATACAGAAGGGAACGTAGCCACCAGAGATGAGGAAAAGGCTGAGGTACTTAATGCCATCTTTGCCACAGTCTTGAATAGGGAGACCAGTTATCCTCAGGGTACTCCGCCCCCTGAGCTGGAAGGCGAGGATAAAGAGCAGAATATATCCCCCTTAATCCAGGAGGAAATAGTTAGTGACCTACTACGCCATCTGGACACTCACAAATCTATGGGACCCAATGGGATCCATCCAAAAGTACTGAGGGAACTGGCGGAGGTCCTTGCCAAGCCACTCTCCATCATCTATCAGCAATTCTGGTCAACAGGGGAGGTCCCAGAGGACTGGAGGCTTGCCAGTGTGACTCCCATTTACAAGAAGGGTGAGAGGGAGGAACTGCGGGCCTGTCAGCCTGACCTCAGTACCAGGGAAGATTATGGAACTGTTTGTCTTGAGAGCACTCACATGGCAAGTCCAGGACAAGCAGGGGATCGGGCCCGGTCAGCATGGGTTTACGAAAGGCAGGTCCTGCTTGACCAACCTGATCTCCTTCTATGACCAGGTGACCCGCCTAGTGGATGAGGGAAAGGCTGTGGATGTTATCTTCCTTGACTTCAGCAAGGCCTTTGACACTGTCTCTCATGGCATACTCCTTGGGAAGTTGGCGTCTCATGGCTTGAACAAGTGTACTCTTTGCTGGGTGAAAAACTGGCTGGCTGGATGAGCCCAGAGGGTTGTGGTGAATGGGGTTAAATCCCGTTGGTGGTGGGTCACAAGTGGTGTTCCCTAGGGCTCAGTACTAGGGCCAGTTCTGTTTAATATCTTTATCAATGATTTGGATGAGGGAATTGAGCGCACCCTTAGCAACTTTGCAGATGACACCAAGTTGGGAGGCAGGGTCGATCTGCTTGAGGGTAGGAAAGCTCTACAGAGAGGTCTGGACAGGCTGGATCGATGGGCCGAGGCCAATCGTATGAGGTTCAACAAGGCCAAGTGCTGGGTCCTGCACTTTGGTCACAGTGACCCCATGCAGGGCTACAGGCTTGGGGAAGAGTGGCTGGAAAGCTGCCCGGCAGAAAAAGACCTGGGGGTGCTGGTCGACAGCCGGCTGAATATGTGCCAGGAGTGTGCCCAAGCAGCCAAGAAGGCCAACGGCATCCTGGCCTGTATCAGAAATAGTGTGGCCAGCAGGAGCAGGGAGGGGATTGTTCCCCTGTATTCAGCACTGGTGAGGCTGCACCTTGAGTCCTGTGTTCAGTTTTGGGCCCCTCACTACAGGAAAGACATTGAGGTGCTGGAGCGTGTCCAGAGAAGGGCAACGAAGCTGGTGAAGGGTCTAGAGCACAAGCCTAATGAGGAGTGGCTGAGAGAACTAGGTTTCTTTAGTCTGGAGAAGAGGAGGCTGAGGGGAGACCTTATTGCTCCCTACAACTGCCTGAAAGGAGGTTGTAGTGAGGTGGGTGTCAGTCTCTTCTCCCAAGTAACAAGTGATAGGACAAGAGGAAATGGCCTCAAGTTGCAGCAAGGGAGATTTAGGTTGGGTATTAGGAAAAATTTCTTTACTGAGAGGGTTGTCAGACATTGGAATAGGCTGCCCAGGGAAGTGGTTGAGTCGCCATCCCTGGAGGTATTCAAAAAGCGTGTGGACGAGGTACTCCAGAACATGGTTTAGTGGGCATGGATGATGGTTGGACTCAATGATCTTGAAGGTCTTTTCCAACCTAAATGATTCTGTGATTCTATGATCAGTGCATTTAGGTGATCTCCAACTATACTAGTGCTTTTCTTTTTTTTTTTTCCTTTGGATATTTCCCTGGATAATCTCCAGTCTTGGTGAATGGAAAGCTGAAAGCTATAAATTGTATTTGAAAAGTTCATTGTGAACATAGAGTGCTGCAGGAAGTAGCAAGCTTATCAAAGATCTTTATGTTGCCTACGGTATCAAATGTTATGTTCACAGGGAGACCAGACAAACAAATTGGCAGGATATGTCAATAGAGTCTAGACTGGAAAAGGTCCCCTGAGAAATTAATTCCTAAATCTTTTATCTACCACTTTTAATATATTTTTATCTACAATAGTGCAGCTTTTCATACACCTGTTCAAGAAAAATGTAGCTAAATACTGTTGAAATAAGAAGGGATAAAAAAGGAATTACTGTGTTCCTTTTTATCTAACTGTATGTTTGAAGCCTCATTCAGCAGAATATTTATGTATGTGCCTATGTCATTCAGACTGCCCACACACTTTCTGTACTCACTGGAGCTCCTTGGATGCTTTAAACTAGGTATTGAAATGGCCAACTGAGTCAGAGCCATAATTTAAATTTCTTTTTCTTTAAGGTGGAGAACAAAGAGCTAACTCTTCCTCCTGGAAGCCACAAGAATTTGTAAGAACAGAGATGATGTGGGAAACCTTGTGCACTCTCTTCTGGGTGATGTCAAGAGCACTGCCAAACCTACCATGTAAAAAGTACTCCAGATAGTGAGGTGTGAACGTGGCAGTCAGCTCCTTCATCACCATTTCAAGCATTTTCAGATCATTGGCTTTGCAGGTGTGTATTTTGTACCTGTGTTTGAGGAGATGAACATCTCTTCAGTCAATGAAAATATGGAAAACATAGAAGATGACTATGAACTCTCCCAAAGTGTTTGGCATTACAGAGGACAGGACTGTTCAGAAAGAATTGAATTTAAAAGTTACAAAGGAAACCCCAGGTTACAAGATAATCTCTGTTTTTAAAGGGCTACCTCACCTTTAGCCTGTTTCTCATGAAAATCATGGCTTTGCAAGAATTTATGTCCAACTTGCATGACAGATGGATTTTATTAGAAGAAACTTGTATTAATTTTAAAAAGCCAATGCCATGCTGTCCTGTGTGTTTTGTAGCATCGCTCATTGCTTCTGTCTGCTAAGTCTGGATAAAGAATTTAATCGCTAATAACATAGTAATTGGTCTGATTTTATGAAACTGAAGGGGAAGTGATTTTTTTCTCCTCCAAGACATGCAAACCTTAATCTTTTTAAGGATAAAACACTTCATCTGCATGTGACACAGAGTAAGTTTTATAGATTGTTTTGAAATGTGTGCACTGTGTATGCTTGTGGACATTCTTTATATTCTGCTTATTTAGCAGCCATTGCATGCATATTAAAAGAAAAAGTGGAAAAAGCACAGCCTCTGAAAAGATCATTCGTATTTCATTCCTCCCAATACGCTTAATTCTTTAATTTCTTTTCCCATTCCCAGAGAAGCATATCAGACTGTTCTAGACAAGATGCCTTATCTATGACTCTTCTTATACACCAGATACTAACCAGTGCAGAATATCCTTTTATCAAGTTGATTCTGAAATCACTATGATTTTATGCCACAGTAAAACATACCATATTGAAAGAGCACATATTTCCTGTTACAGACAAACACCCATAGAGCACTCCTCACAACATCTGGGGAACCTGTTTTATCCTATAGCTTTCTTGTTGCTTTTCAGGATATGTCACTGAAGGAACAAGAACAAATCAACTACAAACTTGCATGGAAAAAGCACACAAATTTTAGATGTCAATCTCCAATTACCGGTGACTGAAAGGGCAAAGGACCCCACTCCAGTGCCACAGTTAATATTCCTCAAGGGTAAGCTCTTTCTACAGCACTCACTTTTCTTTGTCAACTCTTTTCAGACAGCAGAGTTCGAAGTTTCTGGTTTTATCACTTTAGATTTTGTCTACATATAGTGTTTCCATCTGTCCATCCCCAGTCTACCAAAGAGAAATGACCCTTCACTTCCATTGCCAAATTAGACAGCCCTTCCTGTGATTCTTGGAAAATTACCTTTATGGTTCTTTTACGGAACCATGGTACTCTTAGGTATGTCTTTAAGATGGTGTGTGGATTGTCTGGCTCAGCTCACAAATGAGTTTCACCATGTCTAGTGCACACAGGCAACTCATGGGGGGTTACAAAAGCGACCCAGCCTTGGATTGCCTTGAGGCCCTGTCTCTCTGCAGAGATGACTCACAGGGAGCTGTGTAGACAGCTTAGCCCTGGGTTGTCTGATAAACCCTAAACTAAACGGGGCGGTGGCTGTGCCATTCAAAGAAGCAAAACCTGAACTGAGCCTTGAAATCCCTTAACAAATAGTATGCCCTGAGTCTCAATCCAACCACTATTCAGTTGCCTGAGGAAGCAAGGTAAAAAAAAAACCCAAACCTGGAGGGTTTCAGCTTCAGTTTCAGATGACAACCTTGTGTATTCAAACAATCACAGACCAACAAAGGAAAGATAAGGGGAAACTCCACTCAGATATACATAATCCATTTAGCCATGTATCATAATCCACTCAGACATAGTCATACACACCATTCCACAAGTCAGAGGATAAAAACTCTAAGATTCAGGTTGGAAATGGGGAAGTCACTTCAACTATACAGTTGGCTTGTGAAGGAAGCCCTTCCCCCCCTTGATCTGGATGCCAGTCGAGGTAACTTCCCTGGGATTGAAAGCCCTTACCTGGAGGGGTAAGTGAATAGTGTTTATGCTTTAAGTTTGTAAACGCCTGTGTGCTTGTGGTTGTCTGTGAATCGCTTGTGGTTGTAACAATGTCCTACTCTTGCCTTAAAAAATTGCAAGTGTGCATTCCTCCATTGTATCTGTAAAACCTGCAATAGTGGCGTGTTAAGTCTGTAAGTGAAGTTCAAATAAATCCTTTGCTTGAACCTTGCAGTTAAGTCCTTTTCCATCACACATGGTCATATCATTCTTTCATTGCAACACAGAATCCTTACTGAAAAGCAGCAATAATGCTATTTAGAATATTATGCAAAGAAAAACACATTGAAATACCTTGAATGATGGTTCATCAAAGAGTTGAAATTCACAGTATTGCCCAGTCCTCTCTTTGGTGCTATTTTTGAGTCTTTTCCATAACTGGTGTGTTGCTGAAAGATAATTGTGGGTTATAAATAGAGTAGTTAATAGGATCCTACCAGATCTGAGTTTACTGCACTTTTTGAAATTATATTTTCAGTCTGTCATTCCACAAATAGTCATAGCTCTTTGCTTTTTGTGCTTTAGTTTCCTAATGCATCACTTCCATGCCACTGTTCTCTTTGAGCAGTGCTGTTCATGTTTAAAGTGCTGTAGAAACAATAGTCAGAACTAACCAGTCTGCCTGAAAGAGTGAGTATTTTTTTCTGGTAGTGAAATACTGGTATAAATATAGCAAAATCCTGTGTCTGTTGCAGTACTGCATTTAAGGAGAAGAATTCTTTTAAGAGCTATTTTTGCCATTCCTGCGAATCTGAAGCAATGGTAGCGTTTTGCTGGTTTCTACTGTGTAATTTCAATATGCAACAATGTCTCCAAGTTGAGTAATTTGGAATCCACACATGCTTTGCAGTTTCAAGTTAATTTGATCTGAATAGCAGTTTCATGGAAATGTTTTGGCAGTAACAAAAATATCCTCAACATTACTCCTTACAGCTTGAAACACCAATAATGATTTTGCATTCTGGCAAAGAAAGAGCATGATAGGCAGGTTAAAAAATCATTAATTCCTCTCTCTGAAACTGATCCTTTCTCACTGAAAGATTTGAAAACAAATCTACTTTCAGCAGGTTATTTCTGTATTAACGTGATACCAGCAACATCTGTGCAGCTACCTCTCTTCCCCTGTGGGCTAGCACTGTTCAAGGGAGCTTGAAGGAACACAGCTCTTGCTTGTTTCACCCCACAGCTGTGGGGTAAACATGGGATACAATGTTTGAAGTGTTAAATAATTGGAGGAAGTGAATGGAGAATGATAACAATAGCAATTGGGAAATTTCTCAAGTGATCCAAGAAGGTTGTCTGGTGCAGGCTGGGTGTTTGATTATGTATGCACTGGATACCCACTTCTCTCTACTTGAATAATACATGGGAACCAAGAATTGTTTACTTTAAAATATCAAAATGAGAAATGACCATGTTCTGAAAATAAAACCTGGGAGTTTCAACTCTGCCACCTCCAGGAAAGCCCAGTGGGAGGGATAGGATTGCTAGAACTAGGGGAGGCCTCCTTTTCCTTATTTGTTATCATTTAACAAAATCTGAAAGCATCTTCCTTTGCAGAGAGCAGGAAACAATTCCTATGCAGCTCCAGGGCCATGCAGAGGTTATGGTGCCCATTTCACTTGTGGTGTTAAACAACGGAGGGCTTCAATATCATACTGGGGCTGTACTGAGTCACCAAACACTGGACAAGAAAAAACAAAAGAGCACATGTACAGTGGAGTGTTTCTGACTAGGAACAAATGAAAATATAGTGCTCTTTAGCCGCCTTCTCCCTCCAATGTTCTCAAATACAACTAGTTGTGTTCCACTACTGGGGAGAGTTTTTAGGGTTACATTTGGGGTTGCATGGTAAAAATTCCAGCCAAAATGTTCCTCTTATGTTGGTGATCATTTTTGAAACATGAACACTGTGAGTCAATGTTGTATTCCCAGCCTTTGCTCTGAGTCTGCTTGGAATTAGTAAACCAGAGTTTTATGGCAATAAAATCCAGTATCCTGTTGAGAAGAACTAGTGTATGTGTTGTCTACATACCAACAAATGCAAGCATGCCTCTGCATGTCACTGAAGAATAAAAAGGATTGTACACATGGCATATATATAATACAACGTTAAGATGTCTGCATCTGAGAGACAGATTGTAGCTGCCATTTCAGTCTCAGGATGAGGCAGCCCAAGCAGTGTCAAGAGCTGAGAGGTCCTTGCCTTTATATAGAGTGAAATGTGGTGTCACTGACTTCAGTAGCAAAATTCTCAATGACTTTTGTATTTTTCCCAGGAGGCATCATTATTCCTCATATATGGAAGCAAGTATTCTACCAGAATTACCACGATTTTTGCTACTCAGAGAATATGTAATCACTTAGACAATTTGTAACAATATTTATGAAATGCGCATCTCAGATATATCTTGCACAAATCTTCTTATTTTTCTATCCAAAGTTGCTTGTTATGCAAACTCAGAGGACTGCTAAATATTGCTTGATTAACTTTTACACAGTATTACGAATAGCATGTTTGGAAAGAACTTAGAAATAGATCTGGCTACAACCTTACAGCAAACCTCCCAAACTAATACAATTCACTAGGTTTGTATTGATGTGGAAAAATTGCATTTCTTTATGTCTGTTAGCTTACCTTAATCAATTTGTTCTTCTTGTTATGGATCCAGTTTAACACCTTCAACCACTGCGAGTTTTTTGTTCTTATAGCCTCTTCCATTTTCTCCCTTGTTTGTATAAAAGAAACATCCAGCATATCAAATGGGCTAGCAATGCTCTGTTTGCTTCATCAAGTATAAACTCAGCCAAAGCTATCAGCTAAATAAATACCCTGCTCGTTTCAACTGCGTTATCATTAGACCTGCACTTACTATGCAGAGATCCCATCTCTCGTTTGCAGGCTTGCGAGCCTTTCCAGGGCAAGCTGTCTCCAGATGTGCGGTTGTAGCATTCCCAGTGGTGCGTGAACGATGGGAATGGAGCTGTGACACCCGGCCGAAGCCACCAGCACCCCTGAGCCTTGCCCACAGCCACCTCCTAATGGGTTTCTCACACTTGCATGTGCTTTAAGGTTCCAAGCAGGGAACTTAGTCCAGGATGGTGGCCATTCCACTGGGGATTTGCAGAAGGGATAGGTTCATCGCCTGCACAATAGTCTCGGAATACTGAGCAGGAATTGAACTGATTGAAAAACCAGAACTTTCTAAAGCCCCTTTTTATTTTTTTTTTTCTCTTTGGCTTAACTCATTCTGGGTCGATATTCTTTACAATGTTAACCTTTCTTGATCAGTGCTTTTAATACAGCTGTCAGAGTCAACCAAGGAAGATACTAAGAAATCTTCTCTCCCATTGCTGCATTACCAAGGATGTTTCAATGAAAACACAGTCCTTTTGATCTCAGTTATTTGGGAGTTCTTCTTCTGCAGCTTGTATCTCAGCAGAAAACCTAACAATCTGTTTGCGCTTACTGGGAAAAAGATATTGTCGCCTTGCCAACATAATTACATTGGTGAGTTAGGGAATAATGAGTGAGAACAGATGAAATATTTAGATATAAATAGTCTGTTTTCATGTGCTGTGATTGTCGCTAATAAGGCAAGGACGTGTGGTTTGTGGTTCAGGGACAGGATGAGGAACCAGGACATCTGCGTTCCTTTCCCAGCTTTACCACAGTGTATTGAAGAAGTCATCAAGCCTCTTTGTACCCCATCAGTTGGAAGTGGATAATAATGCTCTGGGGACTAATTCTTTAATGTTGTCATTTTCAGATGTTCAGAAGGGAAGAGTGATACAAGTGTATGATTTTTACATACTAGAAATCAGTCCAACTAAAACTTTAAATCCAGATACCTAGAAAGTTTGTGAATTAATTTATCCTATCCTGACATTAGGAATCTGACCCACTTGCAATTTCATAGCAATGACAGAAAAACAAGAGGAAAATTTAAAACCAATACAGAATGTTTGAACAAAACCCTGTCTGAAAGTATGGGATCTTAAGCTTTCTGTGACAAGCTTTTTGGGCTTTACACTTTTTTAAAAAACTTTTTTGTTTTTTGGTTGTTTTTTTTTTAACATCTAAAGTTGTTAGACTAACAATGGGAGTGCTATATATCTAATAGGGAGATAGCAATGATATCCTTAAAGACTGAAATGTGCTCATTTGTTCAAAGCCTATAAACTACTTAGGCCTTAACTCATAAGGCTTGGTAGGATTTAAAAAGGACCTACAGCGGCCATCTACAAAGGGTTGCATTTTCCCTAGACTATGTGTATTTTGCTCCCTGCAGCTGTAACTAATAAATCACTAAACCATAGATTAAAAGCACGTAATTAGTATAAAAGTAATTAAAGCCAAGATTCATTCTACCTAAGAGTAAATAAGCACATTTGGCATGTAAGTCAGAGGGGGAAAGAGGTTTTTTTGTTTGTTTGTTTTTAACATGCATATACTAGCAAAGAGTCTCAAAAGCAGAGTTACTTCTTCGGCTGAGGAGAAAAAAAAACCCCTGTGCTAAGGATTTGAAAGCCTTGAGTTTAAATCATGAGAACAATTCATTTGGGATGAACGTTACATTATTTTAGGGCTTCCAGCACCTATCTGGAACAATTTTAGGAGTAAACCCAGCAGTCTCTAATGCAATAATAATTTTTTACCTGCTGATGGATTCTGGGTGTCAGATGGCTGTATCTGCATTAGAAAGCTAAACAGCCAAACGGGAGCAAATCTACAGCCGGTAATGAGGACCTCACATCCATATTGTACGTGTGGTTGGGTTTTTCAGTCTGGTTCCATGTGCCAACGGGCTGGAGCACAGGAATTGTCCTCCTGGAGTACCTTTCCGATGTTGGTTTCACCCAAAAGTCTGATGCCTATGCTCTGACCTGCAGTGCAAGAAAAAGCATGGTAAGTGGGAGAAATCAGGAGATACACTTCAGAAGTGCACTTCTGATCCCAACTAAAATGCCACCTTACCCTCACCCTATTTGTACCCTTATCACTTGAATAAGGGCAGTACAAGGGCTTGATTTGCACTCAGAATCCAGCTGGCCAGGCAAACCTGAGCACAAATTTTCCCCTTGCTTTCATTGAAATGCAGGCAAGGCTTTGCTCTAAATCACTGCAGTTGGACAATGCTAAAGCAGCAGCTGAAATACTTGTCATGTAGTATAACTTCAGACTTTTTTGAAAGAGGCTTGTAGCTATGTGTAAGAGAAATTGGCTTCAGTTTGTTGATTTTATCTCATTTGAGAACATTCTTGAGAACAGTTTAGTCCACTGCAGTACTGGCACAGGAGCTATAATTTTAACTGGGGAGAATTAGGTCTTCACCATCACTAAGCTAATACCATGTTTTCTGTGATACTAAGGGAAAAGCGAATCTCCTGATGCACAAGAAATGCTCCAGAAATCTGCAGCAGTTCATTTATTTCCTGACTTGTACACTAAAACAGAGACTACAAGGCTATGGTTAACCAAGCCCTTCCCCTTTCTTATCCCCAAATCCTTGCTTTCACCAAGAAGAACGTGGGCATGTGGCCTGCCAGGAAATCTTTAGCACGCCCTGTCTGGGTCCCCAGTAAGGAGACGTGGGGAGCAGCATCCCAGGGCTCACTGCTGCGTGCTCTGCGTTTGTATTCAGAGCAGTCTAGAAAGTTATGTCAGAGTGGGTGAAAATTGGTGACCTGACAGCTGAGATCCCTTGTCCACCTCCAGAGTCTTAGAAAATGAGTGTGCTCAGGTATACAGGGAATAGGTACCAGGAGGCTCATCATCTTTTCCATAAAAACTGCACTCATCATAATGATTCACATCATCATAATGTCTTTCACACTAGCTTCCCCAAGAAGACACCCAAACCAACACACACACATATATACATATCTCTAGCTGTATATCTATGTATGCGAATTCAGTTAAATAACTATCTTTATGTGGTAAGACAAAGCAGCCTGAACAACCAAAAGATTTAGCAACAAAAATTCTTTTCCTATGGCATAAATCCCACTAGTAGTAATTTCATCTTGAAATGGAAAGCATAGAATTACATTATTTGAGCACAAAGGCCAAATTTCCCTGGTTGCCAGTTAGACCCCAAGCTCATATAAACGCAGCAGGAGAAACCTAAAATGATTTTGTTTCCTAGTGGCACTAATTCCACTGCTGGAGAAAATGTAATTATATTTATATTGACATTATAATGATAACTTTGCAGTCCAGACTCTATTCTGTCTGTTAGGCCAGATATAAATGAAGCACCAGCGGAGACCTAAGGAATTTCTGTTCCTCGGTGGTGGTATGCCTCGTGGCCCAGCTAGTAATTTCAGCAGTAAGAAGAAAGTTCATTCTGTGAAAAAGACAGCTAAGATTTAATTTTGTCTTAACTATGAAACCTCTCCATTTTGTATTGATCACAGCATCCTCAAACAAACTCCACACAGACTTTGCAATATGCAAACTCGGCTTTTGTCCTGTATAGCTGCAAAACTTGGAATCTCAACATAAAATCTTGTAGCAGTTATATACGTATGCATGTACCTAATACAACGTGGGTTTAAGAGCACAAGGTTGTACAGAAGAAGAGCAGGGTGTTCATCATCAAGATAATACTAACCAGGTCAAAGTACTCAGTTGTAAGATGTTAGTGAAAATGGCCATTTCCTCTAACAGTCCTTGCTACTTTCTCCAGCACAGCCCTTTTCAACCTCAGCCCAACTTGCCACTCCCCCATGTCCATGCTCTTGGGGATAATCAGCAAAATCCCTGCAGAGGTCTGCTGCTCAGGTGCACAAGTAGTCAGTGCATGTTACCATGCTACATTCTTCTGCATTTGTAAAGAATAACAACAAATATATATGTATTTATATGAACAGAAACTTGTTACATGCTGTAAGAATTTTGTACAAGGTCTTTTATTAACTTTGTTGTACGACAGAAGTACCCTTCCTTGTATTATGTGCTCAGTGCATGTTATTATTAAGACAAAATGGCAAAGAAAGATTTTAGCAAGATTTGTAAAGTTCTGGTGGGGAAGGGTGCTGCTATCGCCACGTTAAGGGCTGACCTTGCATTTCAGGGAAGCAGAACAAAATATGAATTTCAGTTACAGTGATGAATTTTTCAACACAGAGCTGATAAATGATCACAGCAGACCCAGCGCCCTGGAGATGCCTTGCTGTTGTGAACAGTAATTGCCTGCTGGCTGTTTGAGGCTGTTGGGATCATATGCAGTAGATTCAGAATGGAGCCTGGCACCATTTGACTTGTGGTTTTGCTTGCTTATTTATCAATCTCAATCTCAATTGCCCCCGTATTAAAAGAGAGGCCCTCCAGGAAAATGGAAGTTCTTTTCTGAAATTCAAGGAGGTGGGAATTGCAGTCATTCACTGCTGATACATTAATTTAATACATAGTGGCATTTTTAGGTATTTATCCTGGCTATATTAATTTAATACCTTATGATACACGTACCAGCCTACCCTACTGTTTTCTTAAGGCACTTTATCAGTGTGAGATATTGCTAGTTCTAATGTCAAGATCATATAAGAATTCATTACTTCCCTTGCACAAATGGTGCCGCTGCCCACAAGAGAAGTAGTACCGAGGCAGGGTGTTTAAATTCAGGGCTGAAGGCCTTCTTTTTCCTTATATAATTTGTAAAGAAAACAACTCTAGAGAGGAAATTGTTTGCAAGCTGGAACTGAACAAAATTAAACAATTAGAAGCTAGAAAGAGCTAAACAACTTAAAATTTTCAAAAGTTAGACTTTGATTGAGAATAATATTCCAGGACAATCAGAACATCTTAAAAAAACAGGTTAAAAAACCCAACCAACCAAAGACAAAAAACTTCTTGTCTGGGTCAACCAAAGTTAATTTTCTTTAGCTTTTTCTTCCATACTCATACACTAAGACAAAAAACCACTGTCATGATATCTGTAATTAGGATACCAGTGGATGGATTAGTTAGTCACTGCCCCAGCTAACCATTATGTGTGTTGCTGCGGAAGTCAGTTAAGGTAGATTCATTTTTCCTAATTTAACCATATAAAAGAGAGGCACCTGGTTTAACCTACCATTCCATCTCCCTCTACTTTCAATGGGGAGAGAGATGAAAAAGAGAAGTCTGGGCTGTGGGCGGAATCACTCACTCCTTGGTGGTGCCTCCTCTACCACTAGGGAGGAAAGTGCTGGTATATTTGAAACTCAGTTTTCTCTTTTAAACTGAAATTTTATCACTCCTTACCACACAGAAGAGTTAGGAAGATGACTGAGGGACATTCAGATATGAGGGCAGTAAGAGGCACACAGGAGCCATTGATAGACTGTGCACTTCTTGAACTCCCCGTCCTCTGCAGCTGGACGTAGCTGAGAGAGTTTGTCAGTGTTCACAGTCCAAGCCTGGAGCACAAATTTGGCTGAGCTTGTTTTTTCCATTTTCGTCAATATTAAAAATATGTCCTGTACATGGTACTTCTTCTGGCATTCACCACAGAAAGGCCTTTGCAGGCAGAGTCCAACACCATCACATTTTTATAAATGCTTCATAGAAGTGTACAGATTTCACAAGCTTACATTGGCTTAAACAGGAGGAATTTTATGTGCTTTACCAATGTTACCTGAGGAAATATAGCTCCCAAATGGTGATTTTTTTTTTTTCCAAAATACAGTTATAATATGAGGGTGGATGTATGTTGGCACCAGGCCAAAGTTTCTAAAAGGACACTTAAACCATTCTAGATATGGAGCTTTCACAGCTTGTTTGTTCTTAACTAAGTTTTGCTTTTGCTGGACTCTTAAAACTTGGTTAGTATTTTGTTTAAATTAATCTCTCCTCTAAGATTAAATATTAGAATAGATATTAGATTAAATGCCTCTTCCATTTACAACAGTGCCTTCTCTGCAGTCCGTCTGTACGCACAATGCAAAAGTGAATTTTGAATGTTACCTGTTTTACAATGTTGAAAAAAATTCAAGAGGGTTGTGCAAATATCATAGAAAAAATAAGGATAACATACACACTAAAAGTAAATATAGATATTTGGGAAGAATGGCAGAAATCCTTTGTTTATGTACAGAAACTCCCAGAGTACTAACAGTGGTCCAACATTTTCCAAAGTTCTGGGGTAACTTTGTGTTCCTAAAAATAATTTAAAAAAATTGTTCAGCTCTCAGTGTTTTAGAGATGCCTGAATTGTTTAGTGAGAAAGAGAGTTTTTCTGGCAGTGGAACATTTCTTCATAGCAATGATAACAATTCCTTACAGCTCCTTTTTTCTTAAAAAGCTCATTTTTTTAAAAAAAGACAATGATACCAAGGGTATAATTCTGAATTCAACAGAATTAAATTGCCATAAACCCACTGCTATTGAAATCACATTTACTTGCTATTAGTTTGTTTTGGTTCGTTGGTTTTTACCTGGAAAGGTTTAGGAGGTCAATTTTTAATATGTAATGCATTCAGCTGATAATAGATGTAACAGGAATATGACTGAATTTGTAACTAGTAAAAATGCACCAATGGCAGGGAATAACGCTTAAGTATAAGCATAATGGCACTGGCAAATTCTAAACTTAGTACATGAAATCTAATAGGAAGCCAGTATATGAAAGCACTAAAGTTTAATATTATGGGTCACCTCTGTCTAATTTCTTTTGGAATTACATTTATCTGCTTCTAGATTTAACTAGATCCATAATATGCAAAAATACAACATGCGAGTTAGAAATGCATATATCAATTTGAATAGAATAGCAGATCATGTAAACTTTACATTTTAAACACAAAATCAAGCCACTTAGAAGAAAAAATATATTTTGCAGGCTACTTTAAAACATTTTTTCCCATTTTTTCATTCCTTACTGGGGCTGAGTTAATACCAACAGTGTAGCAATACTTTAGTGCAAGGGAGGGAGAGCATTTTTGCACAGATCCTGCCCTGTCCAGAGCACTGGAAATGTCACAGCAGTGTGATTGGGAGAGTCCCACTTCCTTTTCTAGAGGAGACTTGAATAAACATCTGTGCAATTGGATGATCATCTAAATTAAACCGAGTATGGCAGAGACTTCCTTTAGCAGTTTCCCCGTCACCAAAGGAAATGAGAGTGTAATTGTGTAAGTCCAATTACAGGATGACTGTTTAGCAGCCAAACATCAGGTCAAATGCAAAGAAAAAAGACAAATTAGATGTATCTCACTGTAGATTGTTTTTGTCAATTACACCTCAGTACTTCAGAATTGTACTATATCATATATAAAGCCTTGTTCCTGAACCAGAGAATTCATAGTCCCTTTATATAACACGCCACACACGTGAAGGAAAAAGCAAATAGCCTTTTTTAAAGTACTATTAATTCTAAAATAGTCATAATCCGAAGCATAAATTGTGTTTTTCTTGTTTTCACTTGAATTTTTTTTTCATATTATCTGGTGTGCCATCTCACTCATTCAAGTGCTGCTACATCACTAGAACATATAACTTAAGATTAAACATGAAAAGATGAATTATTAAACTAATATATAGGTGCTTCAGGCTCTGAGCTGGGATGGATCATTCCTTCCTTCTTCCTGAGCAATGATTTCTTTACAAAGATTTGGTGGGACAAGAATTCACCTTCTATCAAGTCTATATCACCTTCATGCACTTTGTCAGCTACTTACCTCCTCTAAGCTACTATACAAATATTGAATACTGTACATGAACTGTTTGTTCAGATTTTTCCTTGTGTAAATATACAGGTTTGATATAGTAGGCAGTTAGAAAAGCAAACAGAAAAAATGGAGAATGGCTTCAGATAAGTCGTCTCACAGCAAACTCTCATAATATAAAACCTGAGCTGTTCACAAAATTTTTATTTTTTTGACCTCAGCCACCTCAGAAAATTGTTTTGCCAAGACTGAGGGCCAGACAACCAAAAGGACTGTGGCTGGTTAAGATATCCTTCCAAGGAGATAGAAATAGAGGTCACCACTGGGGAGCCATTCAAAACCTGATCAGCTCTGCCCATGTCGCCCTGCAAAACCACCTTCTCCCATGCCAAATTCACTGACTGCCCGTCATCTGCTTGGATCAGCTCAGAGGAGGCCTAGTTAGTGTGCAATGAAGACACACAGGGAGGGCTCAGCTTTTTTGGGTCCCCTCCAAAGGCAGCCTGGACAACCCAGCTCCCCACAAGTACCTTGTCCAGAAGCTGCCCTGCAGAGCGGTGCCAGGGTGGGCAACAGACGTCATCCCCCTCCGCTCCTCGCCGTACACTTCTCCACCTCTGGAGCCCCTGCGTGGAGGCTGCAAGTGAGCAAACCAGTTAGACCAAAGGATTCCCCCCACATGCTGGTATGGTAGCGGCCACTTGCAGCATGTGTGGATGACCAGCAGCACATGCTATTATTTCTAATGAGATCAGCACTGTCTGCATGAATATAAATGAATACACACACCAGCAAAGTCGAGTGGTACCTAGCGTGTCCATAAAGCCAAAGGAAAACTTGGCTGTGTGGAACTGCAGTGCTCTTGTAGACATCTGTAGTGTTTTAAGTTTGATATTATTTTCAGTGGGGTACTTTCCCTGCAGGGAAGAAAAAAAAGAGAAAAAAAATATATCTGTTTTTTATATCACATTCTTTCAAACAGGGTCAGCTTCCAGGAGTTTACAGCACAGCGAACGAAAATTAGTGGTATAAATCAGATGGCTCAATTATTTCAAGAGAGCTGAGTCATGTTGTGCCAGTAACAATTTTGCAAATATTTGTGTATAAGTATTTGAGGTGTGAACTCTTGTCTATATGTGTGTTCAGCTTAGCCTGAATTCAGTGGAGATATGCTAAATCACAGAGTAGGTAGTACCTAGTGGTTAAACCTGCATTTCCACTCGCACAAAGCACAAAAGTGTCCTGGATTTGCATCTAAAATTGATGTTTGACATCTAACCATCCAACTTGCCCCTGTAGGACACTGCAGAATCAAACTGAGTCTTGCTTCCCACTGCTCAGTGCCGTGCATGATCTCTGTACCTCTCTAAATGCACAAAGCAAGTATGTAAGACATCAGAAGAGTAACATTATGGTCACTTTGCACAAAGGAACATGACTAGAATAATCATAGACTCACAGAATGAGTGATGTTTGGGTTCGAAGGGACCTTAAAGATCACCTAGTTCCAACCCCCCTGCCATGGGCAGGGACACCTTCCACTAGACCAGCTTGGCATCCCTTCCCTCCAGCGTGTCAATCACACCACACAGCTTGGTGCCATTGGCAAACTTGCTGAGAGTGCACTCAATCCCACTGTCTATGTTGCCAACAAAGATGTTAAACAACACTGGTCACAATATCGAACCCTGAGGAACGCCACTCATCACTGGTCTCCACTTGGACACTGAGCCGTTGACCACAACTCTGAGTGCGACCATCCAGCCAACTCCTTACCTACCAAATCCATGTGTCTTCAATTTAGAGACAAGGATGTCATGTGGAACAGTGTCAGATGCTTTGCACAAGTCCAGGTAGATGATGTCAGTTGCTCTTCCCTTATCCACCAATGCTGTAACCCCATCGCAAAAGGCCACCAAATTTGTCGGGGATGATTTGCCCTCAGTGAAGCCATGTTGGCTGTCACCAATCACCTCCTTATTTTCTACATGGCTTAGCACAGTTTCCAGGAGGATCCGCTCCATGATCTTGCCAGGCAGAAGGTGAGACTGATGGGCCTGCAGTTCCCTGGGTCTTCCTTTTTTTCCTTTTTAAAAATGGGGGTTATGTTTCCCCTTTTCCAGTCAGTTTTTCAGTCAGTGGGATCTTCCCTGGACTGCCATGACTTCTCAAATATGATGGATAGTGACTAAGCCACTTCAGCCGCCAGTTCCCTCAGGACCCGCAGACACGTCTCATCAGGTCCTGTGGACTTGTGCACCTGCAGGTTCATTAGATGGTCTCAAACCTGATCTTCTCCTACAGTGGGCAGTTCTTCATTCTCCCAGTCCCTGCCTTTGTGTTCTGTGACTTGTGCGGTGTGGCTGGAGCAGTTGCTGGTGAAGACTGAGGCAAAAAAGTTGTTGAGTACCTCACCCTTCTCCATATCCCAGGTAACCAGGTCTCCCGTTTCCTTCCGGAGAGGGCCCCTAATGCTAGGGGCAAGGGGAATTAGGTCTCAAGAGTATAAATTTTGAGCTAAAGAATTAATTTATGTTTGTTTAAAAGAGCTCAGTGAGGCATAAAAATGTTCAGGAATGTTTAATCCTAAAGGGAATGAGATTTATCAAAGCAATGTGAAAGGATAATGCATTCATTTCTGGTTCTACAGGCAAAGAGAAGCCAAAAGAGTCCAAAGCATTAACAACTTGGAAGCTATTTTTCATGTTGCCAACTTAGAAGCTATTTTTCATGCTGCTATCATTACCTCAAGTTTGATGTTACAGTGAAAGGCAAATCTGGTTCTGGTAAGCAATTATTAACTTGCGATAAGCATTAGGTTTACATTTAAAGATCAAAGCAAACATATATAAACCATTCTGAGTACATACATATCCTCTGCTTTCTGTCCTTGCTCTGGTTTTATATCCAGTCATCGCTGTGTTTCCCTCTTACCTTCTTAGTGAGTCCAGGAGCAACAGGAATCTGTATTGAAAAGAAAATGTAGTTAGTTTAATTCATAGTAATATGTAATGGACTAAAAACTTCAGGCAGAGATTATCTCCATATACTAGACCAGAGGAACTAGAAGATCTGTTTCTATCAAACTCATTAGAGAGATAATGAAGCACTTTCCTAATTATGTTATTTTTCTCCCCTTTGAAAATAGCTGTCACTCAAATGATCAAACCATTAATAATGCAAATTTACTTAGAAGTCCCATTTACCTGACAAATCCCAATGCTAGAGCTCCCCATAACTAAAATTGCTATTCAAAGATTACTGTGCCATGAGAGGGTGGAAGGTTGGCAATCTTCTTCATTTCAGGGAAAGGGTCATTACTACAATAGGTTCTACCTACTCTTTCCAGAAGTGAACTCGCTCTATAGCTAAGCAATCTGCAGGTCATCACTATGACCAAATCCTGAAGTCTTTACTTATGACTGAACTCCACCTGGGATCCATTTGTGCAGTTTTTTATGCTTCAATAAATCTGGCCCTTTACTTCTGTTTGTGCTCTGTTCAGTCTAAACTTTTCAACTGGGTAAAAATAAAGGCATCATTTTGAAAATCCTTACTGAAAAGTCTATTTTCAAAGCATTTTATGAAGAACTTAAGAGTACAGATTTGGCTCAGGTTCTAAATAAAATAGTTAAGAATTTGGTTTGACTAAAATTCACTATATCTTTGCTGTAAGGTGAAGTAATAAAAGTATGCTTCATTTCACGTCTTAGGACAGACTACTAGATATGACTTCTGTACAGTAATTTTAACAGGTTATGAGCTATTCATCTCTACTCATGTGTAACAGGTTCTTCTAAAGTTATGTGACCATACACATAAACAAGCAAATTGATGACAGATTTACAATCATTTTGCAAATGGTATTCAATATACCTGTAAAAAAAACCAAACCCTGAGCCTATTCTACATGTAGTAAGCTACTGGGAAGAAAAAAAAAAAAAAAAAAAAAAAAAAGGACACCTGACAACTTGAAGAAACCATATTCATCTCCCTAAATGCTTGAGAATCATCTAATCATTAAATGAACCAATACCTTGCAATACCGCTGAGCATGTGAGGGTTAGGTATCATGGTCATTGTCATGGTTTAAGCCCAGCCAGCAACAAAGCACCACAAAGCCGCTCGCTCACTCCTCCCCTCACCCCGGTGGGATGAGGAGAAAATACAAAGAAAGGCTCGTGGGTGGGTCGAGACAAGGACAGGGAGGGATCACTCATCACTTATGGTCACAGGTAAAAAGCAGACTCAACTTAGAGAAAAAACAAAATCAATTTGATTTACTACCAATCAAATCGAAACAGGATAACGAGAAGTAAACCCAAATCTTAAAACACCTTCCCCCCAGCCCTCCCTCCTTCCCGCCTCAGCCCCACTCCCGGTTCTCTCCACCTCCCGCCTCCAAGCGGCGCAGGGGGACGGGGAATGGGGGCTGGGGTCGGTTCCTCACACGTTGTCTCTGCCGCTCCTTCCTCCTCAGGGGAGGACTCTTCCCTCGGCCCCTGCTCCGCCGTGGGGTCCCTCCCACAGGAGACAGCCCTTCACAAACATCTCCAGTGTGGGTCCTTTCCGCTGGCTACAGTTCCTCACAAACTGCTCCAGCGCGGGTCCCTTCCACAGGCTGCAGTCCTTCAGTCACAGCCTGCTCCAGCATGAGCTTCCCCACGGAGTCGCAGCCATCTTGGGGGGCCTCCGCTCCCCCGTTCCCCTGCATGGGCTGAGGGGGACAGCCTGCCGCCTCACCACAGGCTGCGAGGGCATCCCCTCCTCAGGCGCCCCTCCTCCCCCACCCCCCTCACGGACCTCGGTATCCGCAGAGGGGTTCCTCTCACATTCCAATCCCCCTACACACCGCAGGTTTCCCCTCCTAAATCTGTTCTCCCAGAGGCGCGACCGCCGTCGGTGATGGCCTTGGCCTTGGCCAGCAGCGGGTCTGACTTGGAGCCAGGGAAGCTTCCAGCAGCTTCTCACAGGAGCCGGCCCTGCAGCCCCTCCCCCACTACCAAAACCCACCACACAAACCCAAAACAGTCATATTAGACTAACTGCTGCATGTTCATATGAGACACGAAAGACTACTTCCAGCTACTGATCATTTCCAGTCCTACAACACAGCAAAACAGTGGTACCGGAAATGCCTACAGCTTTCTACCAGTCTGTGTGTCCACTTCATGATCAGGGCTTCCATTAGCTCTACTTTCCAACCTGTACTGCTGATTTACTAATATGGAATATGCTTGCTTCTGTGCCATATCATAACAAATTTAGGCAGGCTAAAAACTGTAGATATGTATGGATTTACAAAAGACTTGGCTGCAAAACTTTCAGTTAGTTCCAATCCACTCTTGCCAGTTCTCCTGGATGCTCAGTATCTGTAGAAAATCTCATCCTCTGACCCTTGAGTTTCCTTTGAATTGAATGAATTTTTTTTTATTGCAAATCATAAGGCTAAAGTGTGGAGAATTATTTTTCTTTTCAAAGTACGTGCAGAGTTTTAGATTTGGTTTCTAATGCATGTAAATTGAAATAATTGTCATTTATATAGTCCAGAAGTTTCTTCTTTAATGGTCTAAAGTGCACCATTAGTTTTACATGTTCTTATACACTGGTTTGACTTAAAACCAATCTAGCTGTTTTGTTACAAATGGTTTTCGTTTCCAAGTAAACTAAGTGGCAGAGAAATTCAAAACATATTGAATTAATTTCAAATATTAATATCTGCAACTGACTCTAAACCAAAAAGAATTACTCTAGACTTAGTGAGTTTTATTACTGACAGTTCTTACTTTTTAAAATATAGTAAAACATATTGCATATATCACTTACTTTAAAATAGCAAACCAAGAACACAGGGATTGGCATATTCCTTTTTTAGCTTGTGTCTATGACATTTCTTTACACAGAAGAAAATGCTTGATGTTTTTTGCCTTCAATAAAAAAATAATCCTGTAAATGCACTTTTCATGTCCCAATGTGTAGCCACTTTATTGAACTTTTAGATTCTGCAATTAGATAAATCAGATTTCCTAGTGAAGATCTAAAGCTGCAAGTACAATTTACCTTCAGTTCACTAGTGGTATGGGCAGTTACTATCTTGGGACCAGATCCTGTAAAGCTGCGCATGAATAGCTTCACCCCTAACAGCTGGTCCAGCGATGACCATTGCACTGTTCATGTGAGTCAGGGTGTGTCAAATCGCTCCCTGAGGTAGAAAACGTTTGCAGGGTACCCGCCTTGATTTTCTAACAGAAGATAGTAAAAAGACTGCACAAAGAAAGAAACTATAGACAGGAATATCAAATGGTCATGAGATGCTTTTTTACATCATTTTTCCCTATTATATTAAAGATGTCCATAGTTAAAACAAGCCCCAACTTAAAGCTCTTATCTACAAACACTAATACAGGGCACTTTGCAATTGACATCAACAGCAGGGTGACGCAGAATGGCACGAGCCATTTTTTGCAAAACTGGCTCTGCAAACAACATCTGCTGAGCTGGAGGTCAGTGTGGCCCTCCTGCCAGTCCCAGGTGAAAGCAGCAATGAAGAGCAAGCAAGAGTAGCCCAAGCAAGGCTTCTGATGACTTATTACACATTTCACAGATAGACTGCAGACTGGTGCGGGGAAAAGTACCAAACTCCACGTTTTGCTCTTGAAATGGCAATGAGTGCTGGAGCTGCACCATCCCACCTCGCAAGCCATGCCAGGAGCATGCCAGCGCTTGTTGGCTCTGGGTCGCCAAGGTCCCGTTTTGGTGACCGTGGCTTTCAGAGATGGAGAACACCTCCAGTGTAGCATTTGAATTGTGATTATTGGATCTCAGAGAAGCCACCAAGGAGTCAGCAGAGATCAGTAACCCACAATCATTTCTGGTTGTAACTGTACTGGTTGCCTGAAGGCTGGCCAGCTAAACTCTCTTTAACGGTGCCCTTACGCAGACCCCTATGTTATCCTGATTCATTGTCTCTTTATCCTGGCATTTGCCACTGTGCCTTTACACATGTAATGCCTTGAGGATTTGACCCACACAGAGGCTACTCCCACAACCCATTCCTGTGACCTTTCCAGGAGTGTTAATGATTTAATGTTAATGGCTATCCACTTCAGAAAGGGCTGTGGAGACTGGGGCATAAGAGGTCATTATTGTTTAAACACATTTGTTTTGCCTTTCTTCTCAGAAACTAAATCAGAAGTTTCCTCACACAGAACGCCCAAACTGACAGCTTTAGGATGTGTGAGAAAGACACAGTTAATTTAGTGCAAAAGATAAGACATTTGCTTGGGGAAGCACTAATACCAGGCCTACTATCCCTCAGTGTCATTTCAGATTAGTGTACTACAGAGAAAGGGATTCTAAATCTTTTTAATTGAAAAATATTTGTCTTTTCCTTGCTAAAGTAAGCTTCTACCTAGAGGTTAAACAGTTTGAAAATTATTTCTGAATTACATCCAATTTCTGGACAGTTTATCAAAAAAAAAGGAGGATGCAGTTTGTCTGTTGCCTTATTAATTTATGTCAGACCAGAGAAAGGAGAAATAGATTTCTTCTGTGACCCAAATGGAATAGTTACATAAAAAGATGATTAAAAGTACAAACTCCAGACATATCTAAGTTGCTAAGATTTGCCAGGTGTCACAGACACATCCACATGTGTGAATACATGTGCATACATTTCATAATTATGCATGCAAAGTGGAGGGATAATTATCCAAACTTGGTGGTTGAAACAACAGTTGAGAGAACTTTACTCTGCTTCTCTCTCCTTTTTTTCTGGCTGAAAGTTCAAAAAGCATCAAAACCACTGATTTTAATCTACATAGGTTTTTGATTCATAAGCCAAGAAATGACCTCACAAAAAGGAGAAAATGCAAACATCCTTTTACCTTTAGCACGTTCTGAGCAGGAACATTCAAAAATCATGATCCGGACTTGCTCAGTCCTTGACCCATCATGAGAAGAATTGCACGTGGCCTTGGACCAGGCCCCTTTTGTCCCAAAACTAAAGAATGAGATTTGAAGCAAAGTCCTCGCTTTGACCAGTGTAGGCACTAACCTCAGGAGCCTCCTGGAAAGCCTGGTTCCTTTTCAGTATAGATGACATGCTGGAAGATTTAAAAGGCATTAAACAGAGGTAGTTAATTAGTTATTTAGATGTTCTTCTTTTAGGTAAAATGGTGTCTTGCTATCTATTTTAGAGGTCTAAACACAAAGGCTTAAGTGCACTCTAATTTGGGGGGCAGCGTATTTAAAATGGCACTCTACAAGTTGATGTTTCTATAGAGATATGGTCTGCCTGCAGTCTTTGGATAACTGCACAGCTCACAGAATGCTTGTGTGTTAGGGTGGCTTGGGTTTTTTTTTTCCTTGTAACTCCTTCCAACCAACTGTACTCTTTCCATTTCTCCTCATGCTTGCATAATGGTCATGTTTCCTCTGATCTTTACCGAAGAAAAAAAATATTTTCCTTTTCTAATTCAATCCTTAGCCATTGTTTTCCCAAACTCTAGTTCTCAAGAAATATGATTTATTAAAAGAAAAAAAAAAAAAAAAGACAAAGCCTAATTAAGCCATTTATCAAACTTTTCCAAGTAGGTAGAGTGACAAATTAGCCCTATCTTCCACCAACAATCCGATGGATGGGAAGATAAAGATGCAGAGGCTGTTGTTTTAGCTGGAAGCTCTCTACTGTATCAGTTGTTTGGCCCCAAGCCAAAAGACCCTAAGAGATGACAAGAACTAATGATGGGTCAATGAAGTTTATGCAGCGTGAGGCCTGACATCAAAGGAAACTGCCCTTATTAGTAATATATCTATGCCCTCTTCCTGGAAAAAACACTCATTTGTTTTTGAAAAAATTTTTACTTCATCAGTTACTCTTTCAGTAAATGGAAAGAAAATGCAAACCATAAATAAATTTGCACAATAATATATTGCCAACGAGTTCTGCTTTTCTCTACAAATATGAAGTGATCATTATGACATTACTTTTAAGTCCACTAAGAGACTCTAAGACAGGTAGACTGCAAGTAAGTTTCCCTACAAGTCTACTTTTATGCCATTCCTTCAGAAGAACCAGGCTCCCTGACAGCCTGTACACCAGATACAATCTGTGCACGTGGAAGCAAGCATGGAGTACTGGTCAGGGGAAGTCAGTCAACTTTGGAAGGGTCAGGACCCCCAAACTTACACCGGATTGTAACTCCCTGTAATCAGGTGTACAGAGGTTGTTGCAGAGTCAGGACCAGAATACCAAAAGTTTCCTTGGATTCAGAGAGGGAGTGGGAAAATCCACAGGAGAAAAATTCATCAAGAGTTGGATCAAATCTGCACCACCTCTGGCTCAAGAAGATCCTAAGCCAATGTAGCAACAGATGCCAGGAAAGAATTCAGGTGAAATACCACTATTTGCTTGTGTATACTTACACTCTTCCTAAGTATTCACTCGTGGTGGTTTTAGGATACAGGGTTTTGGGCAAGGTGGATCTTGGGTCTGACACTGTTCTTACATGACAAGATCACCTTCAAAGTTTGCAACTTAGATCTTTCTCCCTTCACCCTACATTTTTTAATATGCATCCATTTTTATGTGTAATGGAGATCCAATGTACAAAGTGGAATACAATTACTACTCTACTGGAAAGCAGGAAGAAAGGATGTAACAGCCAGGATGACTTCTAAGAAAAAAACACAATCAAACAAAAAAACCCTGGTTTGATACATAATTAGAAAAGTTTGACTGAAAACAAGCCATTTCTGCAGATACTATATGTTACTGGGAGCTAGAAGTAAAGTCTATATATTTTTCACTGGGAAACTATTTAAAGATTATTGTTGCTGTCCCATTTTTTTATTACTTTTTTTCTTGTGGAAATAGAACAGTATTCAACTTACTGGCAGAATGAGAAACCGCAGTATTGCTTTATAAAATCCAACTGCAGTAATTCTGCATAGCCTAATATTCATATACCTGATCAGCTCAATTCACCTTTTCAACAGAACATTACTACAGTATGGAATTAAAAACAATAACACAATGAAAAGAATACAGCATTAGAAGTCAGTGCAAAGCCACGTTCAGCACATCCTACGGTATTTTACCTTTGTTCTCCAGTCTGGACTTAATAGTATGTGTAGAAGAAGCACTACGCAAAACTAGGATATGTAATCAATCTTGAGCTTCCCTGCATCTCGATAAAATGCCCTGTATTCATCCTTCTTCTATAGCTATCTATCCATCAAGCGGCTTACTCAAAGTAAAGAACAAGTGGCTTTGCACTCATGGAGTTTTTCTTTCCTGTTACTTTTCAAAAGGGGGCATGCCATTTAATCTGCCACACTGCTTTTTAGCCTGAGACATAAAGGCAATTTACATTGCTTTATCAGCTGTAGGAATGTCTACAAGTTCTGATGGTTTGGGGGGAAATAAAAAAGTTTGGAGTACATGAGATCCAACATAAACAATCATTGAAAGAACAAAAGAGAAGTTTTTAATACTAAAACCTTACTTGGCAACTTCAAAACAAGGAATTAAAACTTTGGTTGAGAATACAATGTGAACCATGCAATACCACAGTAATTCAATTTCTTTCTTCCTCCTGATGTGCTTGATATCTTTAAGTACATATTGTACTTTCTTAACTGTTTATTGATAGTAGGGCTACTTAAGAACCACATTGTGGGTTCTCTATATGCCATTCACTTGCAACAATCTAGATGAAACTCTAAATAAAGATAATGCACTGGTGGAAGTTTTCTGCTCAGAACTGTATTTTTCCAATAAAAATGAAGTGTAAGTATTATGGCAATATGCAATTAAGTGTTCAAATGTCATTGCTTCTAACTCAGTAAGGGAACTCCTTGAGCAAAGAGGTTTAAATGAAATGTGGCTGGAAATCAAATGTTATTCAGCTAAAGATCAGTACTAAAGTTGCCAATGAACCAACCTGCCTGCTTACTTATAATTAGCAACGTGGTCATTGTCTGGCTACCGTGGCATACTGTAAATATGCCTGGGCAGACTGTGTGATTTAAGATTATTTAGAAGACAGTTACTCATTGTCTCAAGAGACAGGTAAAACAACTCTTAGTCACTTAGCTTGGCTCAGGGGGGTAGCAGCTACAACTCAATCCTATTTAGCCTTTCCTCAGTAAACTAAAGAGAGGATTCTTCTTTTCTTTAAATACAGCTCCAATTACTGAATATAGCAAGCTCACTCAGAACTACAAGCATCAGATTTTTCTCCTGAATTCAGTCTCCTGAATTTCCCAAATATTTTAACAAAGTTAGGAAATTCTGTTCTATAATTTTACACTTTAGGACATGATTCAATGGCAGACTTTAAAAAAGAGTTTCCTCCAAAATAAATAATAACCAGAAACTTATTCCACCCTGCACTCATCTTTTATTTGCCAGATGACCAGTTTGCTTCACTTCCTTTCCACAACTTTAGAAAATACAGCAAGTCTGTACACATACAGTTCCTGCCTGGAAGCACAGACTTCAGCAGTCAACCCCAAGTTAAAATATAAACTCATCTCTCATTTCTATTTCAAGATAATATTCAGTTAGGGCTGAAGGATACACACAAAGTTTGCCAGTAAAAGTTGCCTAGTAGATTTTGTGGAAAATAAGCTTGGTAGAACAAAACTGAAAAGCAGATAAGTAAACCACCATGCTGCTACTAAAGCTACACAGAGAAGTGTATAGATTAGCCTTGTATGAATTAGTGCTTTTCCACCGTGCCTGTGAAACTGAAATGGAAGGATGGTAAATGCATCAAAGTGCAAAGGTACTGCTCAGCTATGGCAACAGAAATACAGACTGCAGCCACCAAAGGGATCGGGTTTTCACTTGTCGTGATTTTTCCTTCTTCTAAACCATGTTAATATTATGTCTTTTTTCAACTTAAATTAATTTTAGTCTCTTGTGTTGGGAACAGCTTTTGATTTTAAGACGACTTTCACAAGAGTATTAAGAGAGATTTTGCTCGCTAAATGATACGTGTGGAGAGTAATGACTCCAGAGCTGTATGTCCTATTTTAACTATTTCCACTATCTGGAAAAAATGGGTTGACCTACTCATATGTTACAAAATAGTCAAGGATCTTTAAACAAAATCAATCCCATTGAGCTGAACAGAAATAGAGAGGTGTAATGTGCTCGCAGCATAACCCAGTTAGGTGCCCATCCTGGCAGTGGAAGCAGTAAAACCATCAGAGCACACCCACAGTGTGTTTTGCTGAACACAACCTGGGGATTATTGAAAATCTCAAAAGCTTTTTTTTAAAAAGCACCATTCAAGTTCTAGGGCAAAGAACTTCAGTGAGGATTCTGCTGAGCATCACTCTGTGGACTTGTAAGATATGGACTTGAAGTAGAAGACGCGGACTGCTAAATGAGACATAATAAGAGGCGGAGCAGGAACGATCAGAGATGTATTTGAAAGGATGGAGTGAACTACAGCTGCTCAAGCTAGAGAACACTGAGGGGCTGCCTCTGAGATCCATTTCAGACCTTAGTGAAGGGATATGCTATGTGAGAATAAACTTTCTGTGAGGTTCTGGAAGCCTTCAGTAAAAACAGACAATAACTTCATCTGAAGCTTAAAGTCTTTTAGGATGGTTCACAAAACAGAAACGATAAATTTGCCACAAGAGTTATATTTTTAATTTTTAACTCGTATTGGTTTCATCCCTAGGAAACCTGTGTACTTTCCGCAAAAAAAAGCCTGAATTTAAACCATTCCATCAACCTGCAGAGATTTGGTCCTTGCCTTATTTAAAACTTTGTGTTTTGAATTTAGGTGCTGCCAATCACTTCTGCTCTTCTGTTAACGTGTGTAAACCCTTCTGACTATATCATTGTAACTGTTGTTAAAATTCTATTATTAAATTTATTATATCTCATTTATTTTGTACTATTTGCTATTACCCTAAGGATAAGTATCAGCTACTCTGCATTTGAACTCTTATTTTCTGCGCAAAGTCATGTGTGCTACTAAGATGTAGTTAGCTATTATAATGCTCAACTGAGTATCAAAGCCTTTTCGTGGTGTAGTAACTTCACTAGATGGCAGTGGAGAGAAGTACTACTTTATATAATTTTATTTTTTAATAGGATAGGGAAACATCCAGTAAGTACTGCAATTTATTAGTGTTGTCTGTGTACATGGTAGATCACAAGACAGCAATGTTTTCACCCACACAAAAGTCTGGGGGCTTCTGCCCAGTTAAATCTCTGTGCAAACGTTTGCTAAAGCACGAACACGTGCTCTTCTAGCACTAACACAGAGCGGCAGAGAGTAACTTATCTTTGAATGTTTGTGTCACATTTGTTCTTCCTGTATCTTCATATATATGAATAAACATCACATTTCTATTGCCGTAGTCACTAAAGCAATCCTAGAGAAAGAATTAATACCATCTTGCATTTACCATGGCCAGGACCAGAGAGAGATAGGAAAAAACTTTTCTCTCCTGTGTTTGCTCTGCAGTTGGTGGAGCGACAGACCGACGTAACCCGGCGCAGAGCTTAAGAAAGGGAATGGAAGCCTTTGACAAATGAACGCTGATGCTTTTCTAGAAGCGGCACGATACAGCTTCACATCAAGGGCATGAACAATTTTCTCATAAGCTCAACTGCACCATAGTCTTTCCTGAAATATAAGGTCAGAGACACCGTCCCTCAAAGAATTGTAACACTGATGCCATAAACATGATGAAGAAAATAAGTGAAGGGTAAGAATGAGTAAGCAAGCAATTCAAAGAGTTTTATGAGGGATACTCTCTGTATTCAATAAAATATTTTTCATTCTCAGGAACTCTTTACAAATACATGTTTGTTGAGAGAACTTCATGTCCCTTACAGATGACTCAAGAAACAGAGCACAATTTTTCAGACTCCTGACAAAACTCCAAGATGAAATACTTTAAGCAGCAAGTTCCATAGCTTCTAAGCTTCAAAACCTTCAAAAATCCAATCTTTTGAATACAGATAACTGATGCCTGCCAATCTTTAGAAATAAAATACACCTGAACAAAAATTAAAAAACCAGAATGGAGTGGATGAATTCAGCCAAGATCATTACTTCAGTTAAAAGATTATCAGTAAAATTCTCCAGAAACTATGGAGTTGTCTGGCTTATCATTTAGTACAATAAGGACACGAAAAAAGTTTGGTTTCTTCTAGCATCAGATGTAAAAAAATCTTTTCTAAGGTTTGTTTCTTGCTTTTCAAGAAATGTTGTATAAAAAAAAATCAATTCACTGCCTAAATCACACTTTTCTATACTACGTCTTGCCTTTATCTTAACTACATCCAAGACTTTCCCCTTAGAGAGTGATACTTTGTCATCTGACATCTCATCTGCTTGCTCACCAAACTGTTTGGAATAGCTAGCAGAGATTCAGGATATTGCAAGTGATGATAAAAAACAAACCCAATTCTGTTGCAAGTGACTTCTTGACTTATGCCTGCTAAGCACAAACTTCCATTCAAAGGCTTGAACTTTTAAAGGCATAAGTCTCTATATTTATTTTTGTGTAAGTACGAGCAGATGAGAAACAATGCCTTGTGGCATTCATTCTGTGAGATTTCCCTTACTTTTCCTCTTCACTGGCCATTGAGAAACAGAAATATATGGAGGTGCAAAGCCCCAGGGTTTCGTTAGTGACACAGCGGGTTGGATTCTCTGCTATGCAACTTGCACATGGCTCCGGTCAAACAAACATACACAATACACAAGGCTGTCAGATATAGTACAACTTGTTGCCTAAACCAACCTGATAAAAAAATAAATGACTGCTCCCTAAGCATCAAGAGGTAGGTAAAAATAAGGAATGAATTATGTAGATTCCTAGAAAAAAATACACTTCAAATTAGCTTGGTGGATTTCCCCAAATGGGGATGTTGTAAATAAATAGCTACAACTCGATATGTTTGTGGAACTAAATATATTCAGCAGAAACACAAAACAAAAGACCAACATGACAAAACAGTGGTTCAACTTACACTCACTCCAACCCCAGCTGCAGGGAAGTAATTTTCTTTCACCATTAACATTAGACAGCTTCATACTGGATGCTCCAGGATGACCTGGATACACGAGACGGTTAGATACCCTGCTAAGAAGCCAAAAGTCCTCTCCAACAACAAAATAGTCTTTCTAGTTTATTTATTGCACCCATTCATTTCCTCTTTTTAAACTCTTAATGTAACCTTACATGAGAAAAATATCAATTGCAAAAAAAGATAACTGTTACACCTTATTCTTACCCCTTTCCCCCAAACAGGCTCATAAATCAAGGCGCTGTGGGTTTGCCTGGAAGCTGCGCCATCGTATTACTCTTAAGTAGCCTCAAAGTAAGTGGCCAATCAATATTGATTCATATGGGTCTCACTGCAGTAAGTCATCACAGCATCTTAAGGTACTACTGATGTGAACAGAATATCTAGACTTGCTCTGTCCACGTTCATGTCAAATGAAGACTGAGTGAAAAGAAATATTCACTTAGCTATTTGCTTCTATATAATATACATCTGACTTCATATAGAGCAGCTTCGCTTCCTTTTCAAAACTGTACAAATATTTCCCAGTCTACTTAGTTTGCAATTAATTTATCTTCACTTGAATTTTTTACTGCCATAAAAAATGTACTGAGTACTTTTTTCCGAGGTTTAGAAGGAGGACTTGCATGATGGATACTGGTTAAATCTGACCATAACCTGCACCATGACTGAAAATTGCTGTATTATTGTTATGATAATGCATCATTACAATAAGATGCTCTCTTCCTTATCAATTTCAAAATATAACTGTCTACAATCAAGTAAATGCATTATTAGGCTGATTGGCACTTGCATATCAATATCTAAACTAAATTGATCTGAGTAACTCACCCAGATTTCCTAGGAGTCCAAGCATGTTTCTCTCTTCTCTAAAGGGAAGTAAGGGTTTAATTGTCCAATGTCTATTGGTGACTTTTGCCACAGCCTAGTTAGCTGATTAGGGCCATAAAGACTATAATCTATCATCAGCATTAAAAATTTACTTTACTACTATTTGGTTTCCTATGGTTCTAGCACAAACGAAATGAAACAAAATTGTCTTCTATACATCCTCTCTCTACACTTTGTGCTTACAACATACAAGTTTCTATAATTTAACAAGCTCCATGTGCTTATTTTGTAGCAGAAGTACAAATTTATTACCTATTATAAACAGTATTTATGTGGAAATGTTAAAAGAGGAAATAAAGACATGAAAACAAATGGTGTATTCAGCTATATAACATTTTTTGGCTCAGTTCAGGTTGCATAGTCATGCAAAGCAACTCCTTCTTAATCATCTGTTATCCCACACTGCACAGTTTGTATAAAATCTTAATCACAAATCTCCTAAAGCTGGGGATCTGCCCTTACGTGCCACTGCATTGGTAACTACACGGCAAGAAGAGGTTGATGCATGATAATCATTCTTCTCCTTCCTTGCCAGTGAAGTAGCTGGGGACAGGATTAATGCAGGTTCCACCCAGCTGCAGATCTGGGACGATCTGCCATGTAGAGCAACTCTCAACAGGCAGGCTGGTAATTTTGCAATGGATTATACTTCTATCTTTGCACTAACACAGATCAAATATTTGCAAATGAGGCATTCATTACCTCGTTATCTCAGAAATCAGCATATTCTTTCTTGTGTCTGTCCTGCCATCACTATTCAGCCAAAGTAATCAGAGATTCCAGCGATATTTTAAAGCCTCTCAGTTATCAGATGATGGGTGTACAAGCTATTTTTATGCCCCCACCCGGCCACCCAAAAGATTTCTGAAGTTTGAAGCTCTAATTTAAAATGACTGAGTATTTTTATAACAATTGTACTATGCCTTGATCGGGTTCTGAGGCTTAAGTAACAGTGAAACAGAGCTGAAGACAGAGTGCCAATTTACAAACTAAACTGAAGTTTTATACATCAGTAAATCCTTGAACAAAGTGGATTATAACATAAACCCCTGACAGACACTTAGTTACAACATAAGCAGTGGAATATTAAGGCAGTATTTTTATTTTCAATCTAAACCCAATTCTCAGAAAAATATTTCATATCACAGCCTCTCATTCCTCAGATCCTCTCAGATTTCAATTATCATTTCTAGCTAATATTCTAAAAGAAATATTTGAGTTAGAGATATGCATAGCTTGTTTAACTTTTTTGCTACCTTTTTCTTTCACCAGCAATGAAAATTTGCAGTGCTGTATTGCTTGCTACGGGGCGTAGATTTGAGTTTTTAGCTTGTACAGTCACACTTACTTTGTGTTTACTATGCAAAACAATTATAACAGTATGTGGGAATGAAAAGCCATCATTTTTGTGGAATTGAATGAATTGTATAAATTTTACTTCTGAATTGCTCTGGAAACTTGAAATTGTTATGTGATTAAGAAACACATTCAGATGTCTTTCCAGTCTTTCATTTTCTGTCTTTGATGCATTTGCCACTGGGTTTTTCACAGAATATTAAGCTTTCCATATGGTTTCATTTACGTTTCTAATGCAAGAGACCTAGTTTGCCATCGCGTGTAGTTTAGGTCTCAATTGTAGGTCACATCTAACTAGGGGACATCTAGAAAGTAAAAAAAGTCCTAGCACCTCTGTGGTTACCGCTGCTGAATAATTGCTGCAGTAGCTGAATTTTGCTGTACAGATGTTGGTAATTTGCTATTGAAAACCACCAGTATCAAACTGTCAGAGTCAAGAAATGGCTTTAATTATTTCCTCCCTGGAGCAGTAATAGCCATTACTTGAATACTGCCAAAGCTGGAACGTGTTTGCACTGGTGATTTCTTAGCACATTCAGTGAAGGCAGCTTACCTGCACTTGCCAGCCCTGCTGCCATCATAGATTTGCTCCCTCGTCGGGGGAAACGCAGAACGGCGCAACTGCTTCGGCGAGGGCTGTATCATCTGGAGACCACCTTCACGAACTTTTGTTATTTTCCCAGGCCAGTGAAGACTAACATTGTTTTTCTGCTTCACTGAGTACTGAAAATAGAAAATAAATCAGACGGAAAGCTCTTGGAAATAACGATACAGGAGAAGTCTTCTCTGGAAGGGAATAATTAAATAAAAAAATCAGAAGCTACAGAAAACTGGGTAGAAAATTGCACTAAGAAAGAAGGTGAGGTCAGCAGGGCTACTGCAAGAGTCTCCTTGTCACTCTGCATAAGCACTGCCCAGGCTCTCATCCCTACTTGCAGCAATAGGCATAAATAAAACCATAGTCAAAACCACACAGCTTAAAAAAAAAAAGTAAAAATTCAAGAGCAGGTTGAAATATTTTTAATGGTTTATAGCAATTTTAACATTATTCTCTGTCCTTCTTCAAATAGATCCAAAACACAGAAAAATTAAATACTGATGTTAATGTGAACATCTCCACAGGAGCCTGCGATGGGCTTTGGCTCGTGCTTCAAAAGAAAATAAAAGCCCTTGAAAATAACTCTTGGGCTAGGCCTTTTTATTCCTCATCCCCATGTTGTATCGATTTAGGAAGACAACCTAACCTCTGCACCCCCAAAAGTTATCTTGTCTCTGAAGTGGGATAAGGTTTTTCTCCCTAAATGATTGCAGGGCTTTTTGTCCCTCTGACAGAGGATATTAAGAAGTGCTGATGCAAAGTTTTTGTGAAGTCTGGAGGAGTTTGTCTCCTAGAAGAGCAAAGAATCATTAGGACGTTCATGCAATAGCCACGCACTTGGCCAGCAGTAAATTGCTCTTCCTTTGAAGTGCACACTTTAGATATTTGTGCATATAGAGACCGAGCGTATTTTCCCACATGCAGTAACCTTTTCTTCTGCTGACTGCACATCACAGACTAGCCCAACATCACAAACATTGCATTAATGGTCTCTGGGTTGCTCAAGAAAGAAGGGTGGAAGGCTGGGAGAAGTAAGACATTGCTTATAAAAAAAAAAGGAACGCTATGAGGAAACCAGTCTAAAGAAATATCTTGGGGTCCCTTTGGAAATATTTGCCAGCCTAAAAGTCTTTAAGTCATTAAGAACTCACCTCTAAGTTGTGCAACACGTTTGCTATTAATTTATCTAATGTTTACAAGTACTAGCAAGGAAGAGGTCAAGGAATGTTTTAACTCCAGCCAAATTTTCCTTGACTTTGTTTTTTATTTCCTTTCTTTTTAGGTCAGCAATAAGAATTAGAAATCTTGAGAAAAAAATAGAAACAGTCACTACTTTAAAACAAGCAGCTCGGAAAAAAAGAGAAGAAAAATGGGTTTTCTTCGCACTCCACTAAAATAAAGACCTACAGGTTCTGTTGAGTTTTTGATCAGGCATTGAGATACTTTCCCAACCAAGCTTCTACAATTAATATTTCTATGAGGTGATCACTTCTAATAGCAGTGATTACTGCTGCTAGTATTATACCATGGTAATGATAACAAACACTGTGTCAGTACCATAGGCTGTTTGACCATTAACAGAAAAGATTATAATACTGGTTAACAGAGGTTTGTGATCAACAGCTATTAAAGTTCTGCTGGTATTCTTCCACGATAGCTAGAAGCGTAAATAACAATGAGTTATGAAATGCTCTCTAGTGTCTCTGCAGGGGCAGGAATTGTTTTGATTGCAAGAGGCACGGCCTGCGTGTGGCATATCTTAACCACAAAATTGATATCTATGTACAGAATTTGGTGTCATCAACATTCAACTCACAGCTGAAACTATTTTGGATTTTTGTTAAGAATGACAAGATTTGATGAATGGAGATTAATGATTAAAATATTTCAGCCTTCCTAGGTCCTCACACAATGTGATGGCAAATAAGTCTTCAAAGAGATTTATTTTTGTTCCTAGCAGCTGGATATCTAGAGCCTGCCGTTCCTGAGGGAGTCCCAGAGACCTACTTGATGATGGGAGTGTTTCACAGCTGTAAGAGACTCAGATTGTTAAACAATGACTTGAGCTGTAACATATTTTAGTGACTAGACTCTTAAAACCCTGAGGTTTTCTAATTGCCTAGAGCCAGCCTGCTTATCGCTGGAAACCTGTGAGCTCCTATGTTGTAACACAAGGCAGTGAAAGCCTGTCTTAAACATGTAATTCAATTACAAGGAAATTATTCCAGGAAAAAAAAAAACCTTCCACCCCATTTTTTCTGCTGTCAGAGGTGCAGGGCTGGGGGGCTTGCTGACATAGGTGAGATGATTCCTGATGGAGCCCTGCAAGGGTGCCGCTTTTTGAGCGCCTTTTGAGAAGGCACGGATGTGAACAAAACCTGTGATGAGAGTAATAGATAAATGGTGCGCACTGGTTCCTACAGAATAAAAAATAAAACAAATTCCTACAGAATAAAAAACAGCAAATGGCAGAGAAACAGTCCTCCAGCTCATGAAATCCTTCCCCAAGGTGCATACAGCAGTGAGATTTATTCTGTTGTCAGTGGCAGGGTGAACTCCTCTTTAATCATCGTGATGGTGCCAAAACTACAGCTGTAAGATCAGACCCCGTACCGTCTCTTCAGAGAAGAAAACACCCGAAATGGGTATCACCAACACCCTATTTCTGCAAGGCATAATGGCATTAATAGTATTAAAGGCCTTTATGGTCTGTAGAAAAATATTCCTTATCACCACCTACGCAGGAAAACAGGTGTGAAAATTATTTGGTTGTCCTACCTACAGAGAATATTTATTTGCAAGGCAATTACTCAAATTACAAACATTTCCATTTTGAATGTGAATGAAAAATTTGGACAATGCCAGAGAAACATTTGTGAAGTCACAATGACAGAAGTAGAGCTTTTGTAAAAGCACTTTTTATAAGCCGTGTGCACATTTAAAAAACACTTTGAAACTCTCATCAAAGATTTAATTACAGGCTCTGTAGTGATCTATATTACCAGGCCTTGATTATTTTTGAAAAATATGCTACATTAACTTACGTATGATGGAGTTGTAGATTTAAATAGCTTTAAAGTATTATAATTAAAATTAAATTACCATAAACAAAATTAATGAATAACGTTTCCTGGTTCGTATTCCTAGTTTTTAGGGACTCTATTCACTAGTTGATTAATATGTCAAAAGTAGTCATTTTGTATCATGCAGTCATAATCCTGAACGGCTGCACTTGTGGATGTAATTCTGCTCAAAACCCAGATGACAGAGAATCAAACTATGCAAAGTTCCAGCACTGCCTTAAAATTAAAAAAACCTTGCAATGAGTGCCTTACTGTTATAGAAGATAAATACATCAGTAACTATTTTTAGGAGGCAAAAAAATCCTCACTAAGTCTGGCATCTTTCTAAAACTTATCTCTTAAAATATTTAAAACAGTTTTCCAAGTTTCTTGTTTAGCTTGGCTTTTATTCTGTGGTAAGACATTTTGGGGGATGTTGTTTGCATTAAATGCATTTGGATTGTTTGCATTAAAAATATTATTCCGAAAAATCTAATTTTATCCTTATTTCAAGTAGGCAGTGAGAAGAGTAGAATTAATCTACAATAGAAATAACTACACTCCCCTGGAAAATTAATCTTTTTAGAACCTCGTACCTAATTGCCACATGATAAAACCTAGTGTGACATTTTGGATGAACATGAAGCAACATTTTGTTTGACAATACTTTATTATTCTTACCCTGTTTTGACATGTTTTAGTGCTATGCACGTTTTTGGCTAGTAATTTTCAGCGAGCATCATGCTGTCTTGCCTCAGTCATATACAGCATCTTGTCACAAAAGAATTCAAGTTCTACTTTGATTTTTTCTTCCCCAGAAATATAGAATATGTGGGATGTCTGACTTACTGTAAAAAGAATAATTTGCTTATATAGTGCCAGTCAGTTTCCAGGCATCACATTTTAAAGGCAGAAAAATCCAATAATTTTGGATCAAAAAAAAATGCCAATAATGCCAATTTTGAAGCTATTAGTTTTCCTGTATCACTGTGCCAGAAATGAAACTGCTGGCACTATGCATGTTCGTAGGTGAATAGCAACTGAGGGAATATGGAGAAACTTCAGCTCCAAAGGTGGATGAGATCAATGTGTACGAATTACCTGAGCAAAATAACCAAGTATAAAAAAGTTATTCCTACAAAAGAGGGGAGATACTTTAAATGAAACCCATGCTTTAGAAATGACACTGCTTGCTTACATAGAATGAGTAAGTGGAATATTTCATGGCACCCCGCAGACTTTAAACATTTTTAAAATAAAGGGATACTCTAGAAGGAAAAATGACAGTTCTGCAGTCTCCCATTTCTCCAGGGACAATGCTGAACCCAGTTTTTGCTCTAGGAAAGTCTTAAATTTCTCAGAAAAATCACACTTACATGTTTTCCACAGTAGTTTGGCACACTTCTTTCCTGTACATTTCTTGATAAAACAGAGTTACTGCTTTGATCCGTGTGGCTGTGCCTAAAGCAAGAGGGAACCTTTCCACTTAGGTGGGAGTGAAGCTGTCACCTTCTCAAGAGACTGACTGCAGCTAACAGCCACCTGATCCTCTCTCCTTTGCAAGACCTTGACAGCCATAAGAATGAAAACTAAAAAAGAAAATCTCATCTATTTGGGGATGGAGAAATTGGGGAGCTTTTCTTCACTGCAGGTGACTAGCTACTGCATATTCCAGTAACTGCTGGCCTTCAGGTGGTTTTTTCCCCTCAAGTGGTTAAGTAAAAATAGATGTAGATAATGATGAATTTAATTTCCACCTGAAGCTTTTACAGGATCAGGTCTGTAGGGAAGTAGATTCCAGTGTGTCCTCAGCTGCGGAAGGAGAGACAGGTGCAGGCTAAAAAAAAAGGCTTGTTATAATCACTCCTCTTCAACACAGCTGGTCTAACAAGAGCACAGAGGTTTATTTGGACCACGCTTGGAAAATGGGAATTTCCATCTTTTTGTTCTCTTCTTAATGTACTGTGCAGAAAGGTCACTTGTTCTGGCAGTGGCTAATATCTGACATCTGAGCAGATCCTTAACGGGGGTAAATTGCCATAGTTCAGCAGTATAAATAGGCGCAGCAGCACTCACCGGCCGAGGATCCGCTCAAAAATGCTTTTGATTAATTTCCTGTTACCGGGTTGGTCTTCAAATGCCTCTAGATAACTTCCTGGCAGCGCAGTTAAAACGCCATTTGCAGAGTGGCATTTCCAGTTTTGCCTTTGATTTGCAAGCCAGCACTTGATGCTTTCTATTGATCGTATTCACCCACCTCCGTCAGTGGCCTTGGCGGGGAGCTGACTCAAGAACCTTCCCGGTGCAATCTGTACCGACACTGAGCAGACGAGCAGCGGCATTAATGCCTCCTGTCCACCAGCTGCCAATTTTTCCTTTGTGTATTTACCAGTCTGGGGAGTCCTCACCGTGTGTGGAAGGACTTCATGCCCTTCTTCCTCTGGCATTTAGGGCTGGATGATATAAATAGGCCACTCCTTCACTTCCCAGTATACATTTATGGCTCTTAACTCTTAAAGGATTTGTTGTTAGGTTATGATGGCAACTTTTCAGTAGCATTTGCATGACCAACAAATACTGATTAAAAAAAACGGATAGCCACCTCCACAACACATTTTATGAAATCCTTAAGGGTTTTTTTTCCACATGTGGTTATTTGGACTAAAACTGTTCAACTGTATCATTTTATGGTAACTTGACTTTAAATAAGGTTGTAGCACAAGTGGGATTTATAGTTATAAGATTAATTTACTATAAGCAGGTGGAGAAAGATGTATTTGACCAGCAGAACCCAAAATTCGCATGGTGAACCTCAGGATAGGGTTGTCTTTTCTACAAGGTTGTAATACCACGATTACGAGCTCAATTTTTCTGTCACCTACATGAGTTCTGATGAAGTGTAACTAAACTCAGTAAAGGTACTCTTGATGGACAACACGTACCAGCCTCAGGAAAGCCCAGTGCCAACAAGTGATCTAGTTTTTGTATCCATGCCATATAGCTGAGATTTTACTTCCAGTCATATGTAAAACTGCATGAACAACACACGGTAGAAAAGGACCATTGCTTCAAAAAATGAGAAAAGCTAGGGAAAATCATAGCAGCTTGAAGGCAAAAGGAAGGAGATACTTTTAGGTTTTCTCTCTTGAGTCCCTGTGACCACCCCTAGGTAGGTCAATGGAGGTGGACCAGAGGCAGGACCCCAAACCCGTTGTTTAGGCACAGTTCTTGCCACCTCTGTTTCCTGGCTGTTACTTCCAACCAATGCACTAGAAAAGTAACTGCCAGAGACAGTGGTAAGAGGGCAAAAAGGAAAAGATAGCATTTTATGCCAGATTTTGGGCCACATAGTGATAGTGTGGAGATGGAAAACCGTTCACATCCCAACCTGCCTGTTCTCCATCTGTTTGCAACAAGATACTTAGTCCCTGTGTAAGCAGAGGGAAAAGGGATGGGTTTTTTTTATTGCACATTCATGTAGATTTTGAAAGGAGGAAACCAAGCAAGCTAAAATTAAATATAATTTTCTCTTTTTCCCCATAGACTCAGTCTGGATGGATGCCAAACCACATTTCGGAGGGGTGAGAAAGGCCCAACATCTGCTTCTGGTGTAACTGTTTGTATCTTCACTCTAAGAAAATTAGGTTTGAAATAATCTCAAATTGTCTGACACCTGTATCCTATTAGAAGTGACACATGGAAACACCTTCAGCGTACCGAATTTAGCACCATGTCAACAGTTTAAAGTTAACAGGGAAAAAAATTGATAAAAATCATTGCTTCCCAGTTTCTGCTGAAACAGATCTTGTGTCATTTCACAGGATCATACTGCAAGCTTGGTCCATAAACGTAATGGGGTTTGAACCAGGAATTATAACATGGTTGTGCCCCTAGCTATAGCTAGAATTATATTCAGTGTGCACATCAAGGTAACTGGTGTACTGTATTTTGAGCTCAGTGGAGGCACACCTATGGCTTGGGTGCCAGCCAGCACCTAAGACACAGACACACAGTGATTTCAGGGACCTTTTTTTCTGAAGTTCAGCAACTTGCAGCTTCTGAGAATAGCGAGCAGGTCATATCTTACTTGTCTCAAGAAAGGGAATCAACTTCCTGCAACAGAAGATAAATCCTGCATGGCATAGAGGTTTTCTAGTTTTTGGACACAAAGAAAAACCAAAAGAATTCTGAAGTCAGGCAACTAGTTTTGCTATATTGCCCGTGCACTCCCCTCAGTGCAAACGCCTAAGTGCATATAGGGATTTATTTTAAACTCTCTTCCCAAACCTATGTAATCTCCCATTTGCAAATTCCTCTCGTTTAGGAACAGATTTGGTGACCTTTTCCCAGATAACATACTGACAATGTGATTCAAGTTCTTCTGAGAAGGACATTCATTAAAATTCATAAAACTTTATGACTTTCATAAAATGTATACTACCTAAAAGCACACTGTCGATTACAAAAACATATGTCTTCCCATTCACCTTTAAACACATTCCTTTCTTTGAGAACTTTGAATCAATTTGTTTTAAGAGATTAATTGTTTTTTAATGTTAGTCTGAGAGTAAAGGGAAACTGTTTTCTTTTTAGATAGTATTGGTTTTCAGCAGATATGCATCCTCAATGAGCAACGTCTAGAGTCAAGAAACAGGAAAAAACACTGGTCTTAATTATTTTTCTCTTTTGTTCCTGCCAATTATTTGACACCACGTGAGTGGTCATTTTATCAAGGAAATAGCTGTGACAAGCAAAGAGGATATTTACAGAAACGCAGGCAGGTCAAAATGTGTTTTAAGAGTTGGAAAATAGCAAATTAACTTTTGGAAAACAAGCCAAGGGCCAATACCAGGGTTTGTCAGCTTGTAGAGATGGGACGGGGCTGGAGTAGGGGTCCTGACCTGCTGGAGCCAAGGCCATGGGTGGCTGAGGAAGCCAGCAGGGAAAAATGGCTGGGGCTGATGGAGATGCCTCACTCTGCCATGGGCTCCGTGAGGCACAAAATGACCAGCATAACATCACTGCCGCTCCGTTCTGGTTGGGAACCTGTGGGGTGTGCATAGGGGAATGCTTTCATCTTCCTTTTTTATTTTTTCTTTTGTCTAGTCAAAAGATAATTATGATAAAACTCACGAATGCTCAGTAAAATCTGTTATTGCTAACCTGCTGTCTGTGTGCGAGTAAAGTCAGAGCTCATGCAAGAACAGACCAAAAAGTTAAAATATGTGCAAGCACACTGAATTTCAACATGAATTACAACACGCTAATGAAAAATATGTTAAAGGTAGAAAAATGGGGTAATAATGGCAAGAGACACCAACAACACTGAACCATTTTCTAGAGAGAAGAAAGCATGCAGGACTCTGTGACAAGAAAAGTGTCAACTACAAGTTTAGGTGCTTTTTTAAACCCCAGGACCAGCCAAGTGGACTTCCTGTATAGTGTGGCACTAGTGACGCTAAACAAAGGATAATACATAGTATTTTACTATATTCCCTGAAAAATATCAGGGAAAACCAGCTATTTGAGGTGGAATTTAGTCTAAGGGAACAGCTCCAGTGCCACAGCTGGATTTTGGAATAGTTTAATGGAAACCACTCCCATGGTCCTCCTTAGGTTTAAAACGCTCAGCTTGCGGGGGGGGGGAAGCCTGAGAGCTTCCCAAGAAAGAAAATGATAATCTGCTGTAAGCAAAATGTGTGTGTACATCGGAGGAACAGCTTTAAAGCAACATGAATTTGAACGAAGGAAGCTCACAGGTACATATTGCAAACAGCCTTCCAAAAAGGATGTTACATGGTAGGACAGTTTCCCCAAAAGGATGCTACAAATCACACACTTGAGTTATTAAACAACAATGGTCTGAAGGGAACTGTATAAGACAGGCAGCAATTCTTCATTAGGAACGTCTTATTAGAGGATATATCTTTCTAAAGTGTTTTTGCTTATTACTGTAAAAGATGGGAGAAAATAAGGGTGCTTTAAAAACATCTGCTCTGCTCTGCTTTAGGTACCCAAAGAAAAGCTTCAAATGACAAGGTGCCAACATGAATTCAATAAGGCCGCAATACTGCTTTCCCTGTATTTTGGTCATGTTACAGCTGAGGTTCAACTGGAATATAGCTGCAGAGCCCTGCTATTACGATGGACAAATACTGATCCCATCCAAATATCAGGATAAGGTTAGCCCCTTCCCTATGGGCAGCTTGGCCTCCGAGACAGACTTTAGCTGCTGGCAAAGATCCTCTCACACATACCACAACCTGTTTATCCCAGCTGAGGTCTCTGTAAAGATCTGAATCAACAGGTACACATTTTTAAGTGTAAACACGGGCTGTGAAACTCCAAACTGAAAAGCCAGCACAGCCTCCTCGCATAGCCCAACTCCTGCCCTTGAACTTTCAGAAATCAATTTTTCCTTGGTACTTCTGATTTTAAACGCATGAGCCCTCTTCAAAGTCTTAACAAGTTTTTGCCCTTCAAAAAATAGCCAGTCTTAGTTATTCCTGGCTGCACCTTGCTATCACAACTTGACAAATGTGAAACGAAATAATAGTTAATAAATTTTGAATACAAATCCTACATTTGACCCTGAGGAAGTACTCCACTCTTTTAAGGATGGACAATGTGGTCTTATCCCAGCATTTGTGTCTCCCTTTCAGAACAAAAATAAAACATGGATCTGCTTATCCTTTCCTTTTTGGTTCACAAAAATGTAACTTCCTGCAAGAGCCTGATCAGTGGCTGATAACGTCACCTAATCTGAGCAAGGACAGCCTGGGGACTCTGGTGTGAGACAGGAAAATACACCAGCTGGAAACCTGCACAGGGGATGTACCAGCTTCAGTTACCTCCGTCTGCCCTGCTGGCTCTCCTCATGCTTACAAAGACCATAAAACAAACATAACTCAGAAGAAATACAGAAAAAAAAGTAGGGAGAAGAGAACAAGGAAATCTGTGAACTGAGCAGATTAGTGTCTTGGTGTCTTGTGCCTGGGATCTAAGACCTGCTGAAACGTTTTCAGTTCAGTTAAGGAAACCCTCTCATCAGCAACCGCAGAACTATTTCACAGTGGCTGAGGCCCGACTGCATCTGAAAACGAAGTGCCCTATCGCCCATCTTTCCCTCTAAAACAAACTAAGGTGCACGAGCAGCTGGCATACCTTTCAAGGCACATTTCAGGTGTTTGCTTTCTTCAGATTGATAAAGATGTTCTGTTCTTTGTTTGTTTCTGTCACACGACTTTTTTTCCTAAGAAACACCATGCTCATTGTGCGCCCTTTGTATTTCAAGACAACAGAGCGGTTCCCCTTGGAAAGCTTGCTGTAAGCTGGCACGACTGATCCACAGGTCTCCATGAAGCTTTTGATTAAGCTACACCAGCATGTGTTGCTGAAAATCTGCCCTTGTATGTAGAATGCTTTATGAAAAGCTACAGAAGAAATGCAGATTTTGCTCCTTATTTAACTGCTACTTACCTTGAAGAAAAGATGCACTTAAATCAGTTGGGCTTCAGGGAAGAAGAGCCATTTTCTGGTCAAACAGCCCAAATCCCTGAGGAGTGACAGGTGACACTGGCAACGGCAGCTCAGGGTGCGTGCTCTGGCGTTACCCTGCCCACCTCGGGAACCTGAAGCAAAGAAAACCAGAATGAAAGTACACACAGGTCAGTGCACCATCCTGCAAGAATGTCTGGATCCCAGCTGGGACTTTGGCATTATTCTTTGTCTTTCTTCAGGAACCTAACCTTTCTGTAGGACCTACCCAGAAGTGACCATACCTTTTACAATATAACATAGATACAGCAACAGTAGGCTAAGACAGAGCATCTTCCATTTTGAAACTTCTCTGAAGGTCAATGTGATTCTATTAAAAGCAATAACATTTAAAAATCCATAATACTTTTCCCAAGATTAATTTCTCTGTTCTATTTCTAAAGACTTGCACTTCTGTATCATTAGCGGTATGTGTTCAGCAAATACAATCATACACAAATAGAGGAACACAGTGACAAACAAAAACCAATGAGCTTAAAGGTAGCCAGGTATGACAGACCACTATAGATAGAAACTATGACCAGTACTCCAGTATGCACATGTAGCTAATTATGGTGCAGGATTCAAGACACTAACATCTGAGTGGGAAGATGCTGAAATAATCTTTTAAGCCATAAACAATACTTCATAACCAGGGAAACTTCCTGAAGAAAAGGAATCCACTTCCTTTGGAAATATTTGTTAATAGTAAGTCTAATAAACATGTATGTATCTACAGATCCTATGGTAATGCATTATGGACAGGTTAATGCATTATGAACAGGTTCACGATTTTGCTTTTTCAACTCTTGGATATATAAAAAAGCAAGCTGTGACTTTTTGTTGATTTGCTGTGTAATGGTCTTGCATTTTTTTTCCCAGCTGTGGGAACTGCTTAGGAAAAAATATTGATGAGTGAGGGATTTGAGAACGTTCACTTCAGTTCCCAGAAGACTCATGACAAAGCATCACATGGAAGGGGAAGGAAACACTTTTCTGCATGAAAAATGGAATAGGAGACCAAAACCAAAACTAGATGCAAATATTAACGTTATAGTGACACAAGATGAAGATCTAACTGCCTTGCAATTCTCTATCAAACCCCATGTTACTTAAGATATTTATTAAAGATTTAGTACAAGCAGTGAAGAAGCCCAACCTGCAGGAGGACCTGCTCGCCCTGTTTGTAAGTGTCCCTTAGGACTGGAAGGAATTTCACAAAGACTTAATGTGTGTCCACAAAAGAAAGGGTCAGCTTTTAGTAAGTTTTCTACAGCAACCTCCTTGTTAACTTAGAGCCTTCCGGTATGTATTTTGCTTTTGTCATCATGCAGTCTCTTTAGTGCCTTGTTTAAGCCTGAGGTTACAGCACACTTAAAAACCAAAACAATCTCCCCCAGAAAAAACAACAGACCAACCAAAAAAGGAGATGGCAACATGGTATCAGAGCCAAGAAATGGGATGAGGCAGCTCATGCTGAGCACTCGGTAGCCATTGCCACATGGGCGTCAGCACCCGAGCCAGATGCTGGGGCTTGCTTGTTGGCCTTCTGTCTCATTTTGCACAGTTGTGTTGTAAACCTTATTGCTCTTCAAAAATGATAAACTGCTTTGTACAAAACATCTAAATAAAGCAACTCTTTCATATCATGCAAGAAGGGACTAAAAGCCTGTTGTAGCAGGAAAAGCACTGGCTTGCTGCCCACACTCTGCCAGCCTTTTCCAAGTGGCCCCTCTCCATGACCAGGTCTGCACCCTGGAAAAACTGCTGAGCTGCCCACCCCCGCCTTCCCCTTCCCTGAGCGAGGGACCTGCTGATTTCCCCCCCTGTAACTGGAAACACATCCCACGTGGGAAAGAACCGCAGCCATGTACCAGATGTGTCTGGCTGTCTGGCAACAACGACTGCTGCTGCATCCCCCCATCCCCAGACATCCAGCTATGACATGACCATGAAAATCAGCTGCCTGCCACACAGAAGAGCAGATATCCTTGCTAGATATGCTGCTGGTGATGTGGTAAGAGTGAGACTGGAGTGTGGGGTCTCCCCAGGCCTCATTAGTAAGTTATACATGCAAATAAGTCATACACAGAAAAATCCACACTGTATCCCTTTTACAAAAAGGGATATGTTATATATATGTGTGTGCCAAACGTACATGCTATGCTATAAGCCATGTTTCCAACTGTCTCCTAGGATGTGACCCTGCATATCAGTTCTTAGCTGGGTACATGTTTTCAAATACTTCTGCAAAGGATTGAAAATGCCTATATAAATAGAAATGCTGGCTGAATCAGAAAAATACGAGAGAAAACATCACAGCTATCTTTCACTGATGTGCATAGGAAACGTGAATGGGCATTTTACAGAAATTTCAAGCCTGCTTATATTTGTTATTAATTAGACTCACTTCTAATTATTGGTTTAACAGGACTAACACTGCTAAGGTCAAAGTCATCTTAAATGCTTTAAAATCTAGTATTGATCATTTTCTTACCTCATACATCAAAACTGCCTTTTAACTTCATTCATGGATAGCCCAAATGCATAAAAACACAACAGAGGGAAAAAAACCCAACAACTTTCTAGAAGAGCAAAATCTTCTGTCAAACTGAAACAAGTTCCCTCCTCCCTGGTACCATTAAGGCTCTCTGATTTATGGAAATATTATTCAGTTCATCTTCTTAGAAATTCATTGGATTGGAAAAATAAAAGGGTTGTTCATATTTTCAATGGAAAATGTTTATGACAACATGATTATGGAGAAAAAATGCAAGCAGACCAAATTATAATAATAATGGACATTTTCAACATTATTGATCTGAGTGATTTTTTTCTAATTTGCTTTCTGAAAGGCTCATATTAAAACAAGCGATCCTATTCACTGACTCAGTAAACTCCTAGTGTCACTCAGAGCAATGCAAGTTTGAACTCACTGAATTGGAATTTCAAGACTCATTCCCTGAGTTCATGTAGAGAATAAGCATGTCTGAGTAGGGTTGTGCTTTACCAGCCAAGCACACACTTAGTTTTCACAGAATATATTCAGTGTGTATTTGTCTGGCAGAAGTTACTCAGCAATTTTGAGAAACTTGACCACAACGTGTTATCACCAGCGGAGATTTTTCTCCACTGAACATGCGAATGCAACTTTTTCTGAGAAAATGTGGTTTTGTTGCTTTCAGACACAATTTGAGGACAGATTGCTCATACGCTGACAATATGACCAAATATTGATGTTCGCGTTATTTGGATAGCGATCCCATAACATACTGCATCTATCAAACAATTACCTTGTCACTAGCTCTTTAAAGTTTAGAAATATGTATATGCACAAGCAGCTTTGTTGATGTGTGTCATTCCCCACACCAATAACTTACAGCTGGGAAACTAACAACCTAATTTGTACCTTGTTGGGCAACAAGATGTTCTGACAATTCACTGTGCAGGGGAAATCCAGACTTCTGAAAGAATTTTTTTGCTGATTCTCTGGGCTTCCAGTAGATTTTTATTGCACTCTAAACCAGGAATTGCATCCCCTAACCTATAGTGTTGAAATTATTCTGAATTTTGTTATTGACTTCAGCTGAAACAGGAATGAACTTCAATTCAGCACACAACGGCCTGCTTACATCAGTCTCTAGCCCTAGCTCGCTGAAACCCTATGTATGCATAGGCAAAGTCCTGTCTTTACTCTGGCCCTACTATTTCTAAACTGCATAGATTATTATAATGTTCAAAAAGGACTCAGGAAAAAGGCTTACATGTTTTAAAACAAATGGTTTTCTTTAGCTCCTAAGGAAATGGAGAAAAAAACCCACACCCTCTTTTTGCCCCCTCTCTTTTTTTCTGGCACATATTTTGAACCAACCATTCTGTGTATATTCTGGTTGTTATTTTTCCCATGCATATTTGCATTCCTGGCACAGTCTAGAATCAGAAATCTCACAAGATTTCTTTACAGGACAGATGAAAATATCTTGAATATTAATTAAAAGAAAATTACCCACTGAAGAGCTAAAATCCCTAAATTTCTCACTTACAGTCAGTCAAAACCATTAATCTAAACTGTTAACATGTCCAAATGGAACCCCAAAGCTGTGTCATGGCAGGCAGCGAATGCTCTTCAAGGTTTTATACCACCACCCTGAGGACTGCAGTCGAGCCACAGTGGCGCTGGTACACCTTGGCAGCACCACGGACACAATTATGTCATTTCCATTCGTAAACACCTTGGTTCCAACCCAAAGTGCTTAACTACGTGCTTATATCTAAGGATGTTTGTAGACCTTGTGAAGCCAATGCAATTATTGGAGAAACATTCAATTGTGAGATTCTTCCTATGCATGTCTGTATTCTTCCCTTTACCTTCTCTAACCTAAAGGTCTAGACAGCTTATTCTTCCTGACATAGAAGGGCTAATTTTTTGCTATGGTCATATAGAAAATCTTCGTCATTATCATCACAATAAAGTAATTAAATAGATGAGCAAGAGAAATCCATTGATTGTGTGGAACTTATTCCTGCACTTCTACTCCGTCCTTTTTTAAATGACAACTGTTCGGAGCAAGGATCCTGCTGCCCAGTAACCTGTGAAGCAGCCAACTTGTCATTCTAGTAGTAACAATAACAGCCAAAATATTAGGAATCATATAATGTAATTTGCTATATTATGATGTGTTTGGATAGCAACTGTGAAGTTGCCATTTTTTACAGCCTTTCAGGATTTATATAGAAAAAGCCACCATTTTACTGTATTCATTACCACACCAAGATCACCATTTTTCTAGTGACTTGCCCAAATTTTGATAGCAGAAAGAATGACACCCTCTTAAGTCTGCTATCTTATTTTTACAAAAGAGCGTGAAGGGGTTTCTAACAGTGTAGTGATTTCACTAGATTGAATTTAGATGTGCTTTCAAATGTAAGCAGTTAAAAACTGCTCCACAGTCATCCCTGTCTCCAGTAGCTTGTTGGATTGCACTGGGAGATAACGGCTTGACATTCTTACTGATCTTGGCCAAATGCTGTTGGTACAGTGCTCAAGGTCATTCGCAGCTTACCTCTGCATGTGCTGGGTGATGTACAGCAGCACTCAGCTGCGCTGATGGGTTCATCGTTCTCTAAGGCAGTGACCAATGTTGAGCAGCTGGCTGAAAGGCTATTTGATCTTCCCACTGCTTTGCAGGCAATACCACACTGCTCAGGGAAAGAAAAAAAAAAAAAAAAAAGATAAAAAAGCCCACTATTGAAAAGATTTATCAGCAAATGTAGTAGAGCCATGCTTGACCTCCATATCTTCTCTTGTTCCCCAAAGGCAGCACATGTAAGATATTTCCTGTCTTTCATGTTACTGACTGGAATGCATCATGAAGTCCAAATTTGCAACCTGCTGTCTGTTTTAGTCATTAGGCATGACTTCCTTTGTCTCTTGATGAGAGCTGCAGCCAAGTGTTCACTGTTGTAATGCATAATTTTTTCAGTATTCCCCCCCTCCCCTGAACAAACAAACAAACAAAAAAACCCCAGCCAAGATGAAAGTTGAAATTCACTCATCAGCCGAGGCTGCTCTGTCTTACAGAATTCTATTTCCACATCAGCACATCACACTCTGCTCTAAATCACCAAAACATTAGTCACAGAGTAAATAGCCTACTGAATAATAAAAAGCCTCTACTAGATTTCAAAAGAGCTGATCAGCCCCAACACTTATCCAACTGAGCACGAAAGTTGGAGTTTACTGGCTGCAACATGGTTCTACATTCACTGATCTGTCAATAACATTCATGCATTGTGATCTTTATATTATTTTTTTAAACCATGTCCACTCTGCAGAGACATCCCCCAAGTTATGAAATTAAGCTATTGTGTTATCTTCGCCAACTGCTGTATCTTAGAATATTGTTCACAAAACAGTTACTTGGTAACTCCGATCATCTTCAAAGTCAACTGAAGACAATTTATAAGGACATTAAAGTATACACAGAGTGTAAAATACCAGTCTGGTTATGTTTTGAGCCCCACAAGAGGTACACAAGTACTGGTTATGCCCTCCTTCCACTAATATTATATATATATATGTGTGTATATATATATATATTTTCAATAAATGTCTTTAAAATGAAAGAAACTCCTAGAATCCCTGATCATATTTATAAGTCTTCTGAAGCAGAGAAAAAAAGAACTAAAAAAGGCACACATGCCAAACTGACACCTAATTTGAAAACTAGATTGGTGAGAGGTATCTCACCCTGACAGAAAGTGACCTGTGGGGCTGCTCTGCCATTCCAACAATAAAAGTTTATTCCATGAGCAGCAAAATCAGCAGCACTTGATTTCCTATCTGGTTTTGCCCTTTGTCCCCTAAATCTCCTTCCAGTGCAATAAGCCTGGCCATCTGCTCTTCCCCTACACCAGCCTGAGTTGTAGATACCTGCGGCAGTTAGTCTGGAGCTGGAGACATGGGTTGGCTCAGCAGCTCCTGTCAAACCCACAAGATGACTGATGGTTTCTGATGGTGCTTCTGTCAGTGTGGGCACCAACATGAATCTTCTCCTTCTACCCAGCTCCCAGTGCTCATAGACCTCCTAGGCAATGAAGGTGATTAAATCCCATCTCAAGTTTGGTTGAAATTGCTGGGCCGTTTTCAAGGTTATGAAGGGGAGACTGGCCGGCAGATTGGGAGGCGGACCGCAGAGGGCTGGTGTGCTAGGTTAACAAGCAGCCCATTCTTCTCATTCAGCACAAATATCCAAACCCTCACAATTAGAAATAAAACAGCCTTCGACTACGTTGCACTAACAGTTTGGCAGCTACTTTGTAAATTATGAAGCAATTTGATATTTTTTTGTATACTAATTTGACATCAGTCACTGCAAGCAAGTTGATAAGACCTAAAGGTCAACTCATCTGTTCCTCTGCAAACGCAATTGTGTCAATTTTCCATGTCCCAACTTGTAACTCAGACACAAGCTTTGTTGTTTTTAACGGTTTGGAATTTCAAGACAAAAAACTGACGGAATATCTGCCAGTTTTCTTGTTCAGTTAAAAATGTTGGTCTGAAGGGAGGAAAAACATTTGAATTCAGTTCTACAACAGCAGGAGTTTCAGTCTTCCCCTTTTAGGAAAAGTTGCAGGATCCCAGACATGAGTCACCTCTTTGGAAGAAAAGGATGGAATATTACAATTTTTTTTGCCCAAGGACTTGACCAAGAGGTAGAAGGCTTTAACAGAAAGTGTCTGGTCTTGCCACGCATCTCTTGGGCTCACTATTTCCAGCCTTTGCCTGACCATACCCACTTACTTTGAAAGCTGTGAGCTCTGGTGGAGTAGTGATGCTCAGGCAAGTTTATGCTGTTGTGTTCCCAGCTGTAGGTAACACTATGCAGTTCAGTCCCTCAGCTGTAGACTGCAGGCTGATAGCCTAAATTATTCTGTTGGGAATTACTTTCCCTATAGCTTGAAGTAATTAATTGACTCTCATTACCTGTTTTAGTTCTGGATTTTCTCATTAATTTTAAACAGATACTGAACAGATCATTTTGGGGAAGCTTTCACAGTGAGAATTACCAACATCTTTAATGCAAGAAGATCCTGGCTAAGAGGCATTTTCCTCTAATTCAGTCCATTAAAAAATGTCTGAAAACAACCAACAGAACAATAAGATCTGCTTGACTGACAGCCAAGGCAGGCTATCTTACTAGCAAAAATTACTTAGCTACTTTATGATTCATGGAAACTTGTGTTCCCACCAGTGACACAAGTTAGTTATAAAGCTTTGTGTAAGGTTAATAAAACCCCCCAAATCCCCACACCCCCAAAACTTTAGCCTATATGGCAAATCATTGTCACCTTCCCATACAAGAAAGGATATTTCTGGTATATTAATGATAGAAGATCCAGAACTGGGAGGGTACATTGGAGACTGGGTATTTGGCTCTAGCATCGCCACCAGATGCATTTGTAGTGTCCCTTGGGCATTTACATAACCTTGGTTTTTAATTGTGAAGTACAACCAAATCACATATCCTTTTCTTTAATACCCTTTTCATTGCCTGTGAATTATATCTCATTTTGGGTTATGACAAATGACAATTTCAATTTTACATTCAAATGGGATTTGAAATGCCACACAAGTTGTGTATTTAACACTTTACATCACCACATCTATTTTAAGTTAGCATCTATACACACTCCAGATAGTCCATTGAAGCCTCACTCACATTAAGCAGCAGTAAGTCCTGTTCACTGATACAAAAAATATAGCTTTTCTATACTTTGAGGTGGATTGGCCAAATCCTCATATGTCGATTCTCAAGCACAGGCATTAGTCCCCTTTTTTGTCAGTTTAGATGAATTGACTGTGCCATTCATAACTCTGCTAATCACAGCCACATTACTCAACATACAGTTTGGAGAGTTTTCAAACTGCCATTATAAAATATCTTAAAGAGAAGGGACAGCCACTGTGTTTCAAAACTTCGCCTGCCCATTTTGACCATCTGTGTAAATCAGCAAACAAATTTCATGATCACTTGTAAGATACACCCCAAAATTTACAACTGTTACCTGACACATATCCAAAGAGCAGAGATAGGAATGCAACTTAACCCAGCAATATACAGGCCTCTTTAAAAACAGGCAGACCTACTTTGCTAATTAATGGGTAAGCACATGTTTTTCCAGATAAACAACATCTGATGGACAAGATGGATCACTGCAAAAATAATCAACAGCAGTTTAACAAGAATGAATCAACACTGTCCGTCAGAAGGGAGAGCAGGGGGTCAACAGAAGAGCAAATCTGTAGATGATAACCAGAAATGTTTTACGTATCAATTTATTTTATGTGTGCCCAACAGAGCCCACTGGCATAATTTTTCTGTAATTTTATCGAAAATCAAGATAAATTTAAAAATAAAAGTGAAATTGATTTATAGGAGCTTGGATGTTAGTGAGAGGGTAGACTCAAAGATATTAGTACTAACCTGTGCATTTCAGGGAAACTTAGAGCCGAAGTAATGCCTATCTTCTATAAATTGCATAATTTACATGAATCACTCAGTGCCCACAGACTAAAGCAAATTTGATAAAGAAAAAAGTAGTCCTTATTTTCATCACTGAAAGAAATATGGCTGGGCTGAGGGAAAAATAAGACTGGCACATTAAAAATCACTGTTAGGAAAAGGACTACAGGTCTGATTGCAACTCACGTGTGATTCAGTCAACTGCCTGTAACCATGAGATTGGCACTGTTTAAATTCACAGCTTTTTAGAAGGATGAAGCTTACTACTCCCTATTCATCTTTGCCACCATCTAAAGAATTAAGGGAGTGGCTGGTGATGAAGAACAAATTAATCACGTTTATTGTGACAACCATGACTGTTATAAAACAGATACTCTTACAGCACATGCTAACCTCCCACACACTTTTTCTTTCTTTATTCAAAAGTTGTTGAACATTCAGTTCAGGTCCCCGGAGACACATGTCTAGAAAAGTGCTGATTCCAGGAATAAATCCATTTCAGGTACATGTAAGAGAAGTTGCTTGTAATACACTATTTGCAGTTATGTGTCTAGATGTACCGTTGTTCTCACATCTGAATAAAAGCAGTTATTTCTTAAAGAATGGCTTTGAACAGTCTTCAGGAACAACCAGCTGTGTGGAAAAATACCTAACCAAAAGATATTTATCTTTTATTTAGTTCAATATTTGATTCTTGTCTGAATATTTACTCTTTATAGTAGAGGTGGCTGAGGACAGGGAGCTATTAGGAAATTTCTAAACCAAGGTCAACTTAAGCACAGTCAATATGAAATTACTGTCAAAGCTAATATTCAAAGTTTTCAAATGGGCTGTGGAAAGACTGTGGAAGGCAGGCCTGTGGAATGACAAAAATGGGAAGGCTTCAAACTGGGGAGTTTGAACTGACACACAAACTCTTGTCCTGAAAACAACTCCATCCTTGACATAGTGAGGTGTTAACAACCTTTGTCTAAGAAGACATCAGTGGAAGAATGGCTGTAGCTGTCCCTTACCTTCCCTGGCCCTACAGAGTGCAACGTGCACCCAAGCACGGGAGGGTTTGCTGCTGCACACCCCACCCAGCCTACGATCTTCCAGTCTAGGCTAGAGAATCGCATTCCTATTTCATCACTGGTGCCCCACGGACACATCACAGCGACATCAACGTTCCTCAGGCAGAACCACCCCATCCTAGCTAAGCTAAAGGGCTACGCTATCATCTGGCACCGCTCAATCTAGGCCGCAAAGAACAGTTACAGCCTAATTTTTCACTTTCCACACTCAGATCATACTATATTTCTCCAAGACTAAATAGCAAATAGCTGTTCTACCCACATGCCCTGCATATTCTGACATTTAGGAATGGTGACAATTTAATGCTGAGTGTTGCAGTGGGTCGTTTTGAAAATATCTTCCATAGTCACAACACAATGATGAAACTTATTTGTCTGCCCTGTGCTTCAGTCATCACAGGCAGGTACATGAATACAAAGTTTGAGAGCGAGAGAGCAAAGTCAGTACGGAAAAAGAGGTGTTGTACGCTGGGCTGAGCTCGCGAGAGTAAATCACATCTAACTGATTACTGGCATCACACTTCATGGTCTCTGGCAGAAGTCTGTTGTGCCAGGTGGGTGTCAGGGCTCTGGATTCCTAAATATTTTTATCCTGCCCTGTTGGTGAAATTGCTGAATCTCTTCTATAGCTAAAAATATAGCTTGGTTTGATCTGTTTCCACCCACCATTAACAAGATGCAGTCCTATGCTCACAAATTCCACTGTGAAGCAACAGGACAGCTACAATCTTGCTAAAAAATGCAAGGAGGGTAATGATGTCACTCTGTCATTCGCTCCTTTATAAATGTCAAAGGGCCAACGGCATTTTATGCATCAGAGTCCACGAATAGTAATGAAAATACAGCTTTCAGGCAAACTTCTGGGGGCGGGGGGGGGGGGCGGAGAAAGAAAGCTTAATGAAGAAAGGACTCTCACCACTAAATGTTTTAGATGTACCTTGCTGCTGAAGACACTAGAGAGGACTTGGTCTGACAGACTATTGGAAAGCAATGAAGTTTCAAAGCAAGACAACAGAAGAAAAATGAGTCTCTAAATGTTAAAACTAAATTATTCTCCCTTGCGTGGAGAAAGGGAATCAGAGGCCTAAAGTAAATATTTGAGTCATCTGATCCACACGCTGTAGCCACAACTCATTAGGTATCTGCTAATTACAGCTCTGAAAGATGCCATGGAGTGACACAAGGCAGCCCTAGATGTATTTAGTTAGTTTTACAACTGAGGAGCCTAAGAAACCCTTGGGTTCTTTCCTACAGTCAACAGCTTCAGCAAAGAGCCTTTCCATTAATTACAACCACATCTTGTCCTTTTTTATATATGAGAAACACTACAGTCCTTATAAAAAACTATAAAACAGCCATTGTCATCTAGGGATGCTATTAATCAAGGCATTCTCATGTGTCTTCTCTTCACAGCTCCCTTGCCTAGATTTCAGCGTAACAGCTCGTTGGTTTTTAACTAAAAGCAGAATGGCTGTGTGCAGCCATTGCAGAAGGCTCAGGATTTTGATTTCAGTGCAGGAAACACTTAGCTGTGATCCCTCTTGCAAAGAGGAGACCCTGAAGTGTCTGCCAGCATTACCGGCACTGTAATGATCAATCTGACAGAAGATTGAAAATAGCTACTTCATTCTGAAAGTAACTTTCACGTTGTTGCTTCTCTCCTTCTCCACTCCTGGAAAATCAGTGCAACAAGCAGGAAAGAAGCTGAATTCTTTTTGCACTATCCCAAACAGGTTATGTCTGGGATCCAGACGTGACATAAATGACAACCTAGAATACTTACACTCAAGATTAAGAAAAACTTTTTAACATTAAGGGTAAGCAGTTGCATAATGAAGCTGAAGGGTTGTCCTTACTGGAGATATTTAAGGACAGTTTAGAGAAGCATCTATTAGGAATATTAGTATAAATATTCTACTTTGGGGCAGGAGCATGTATTAAATGGCATTCTAAGATCTTTTCTGGTTGCCTGACTCTACAACTCAGCAGCCTCCCCTCCCAGGTTACCCACCCTCCGTTTTAATAGCCTTCTGTATCATTCTTAAAATCCTTCACAATTCTCCCAGGAACTCTGTGCAGAGTTGCAACCCCTGAGGAAGACTGAAATCTCAGTTACTTAGTAATAAAAAAGCAAAAAAAAAAAAAAAAAAAGGCCAAAAAAAAAAAAAAAAGGATTGTTATCTCATTGAGAAGTAAAAAACGAGGCAAAAGACACACATGATAAACAAAGATACCAGAACCACAGTAGTATGAGTTACAACAGCGATATAAATCCTGTTAACGGGTTGGCAGAAACCTGATATTTTTTTTCATTTCTCCATCAAACTATTATACACGCCTACTGGACTACAGAATTAAGACTAGTTCTGCCTGTTTGAGTCCCAGCCAATTTAGGTGAGTTGCAAAGCTGCCCTCTGTTTGGGCCCATGTTGGACACCTTCACTGTACACCAGCTGATTTAGTCCTGCAGTAGATTAGCTTTGAAGCATCACTAGGTGAAGTGTTTTTCAAGGTGCTTAGAAAACGGTTAAGTGCTAGAGGATAACTTTTGGAGTGACTTATTTATCCACCCCACCTCCTCCCACCCGATAAATAGAATAGGAACTGTTTAGTTCAGATGCACTGCTTAAGGCTCCCAGTTTGTTACAGAAGTCCTCTGAGCCTTGACTTCAGTAGCCCATAACCAGGTCACCAGTTATCATAGAAACACAGAGAAGAGAGCCAAAAGGGACCACGGTTAGTTGTTTCCCCTGCCCAAAAGATCCAGCACACAGGAAGAGGACGGCTGAGTAGGACAAGCCAGCAATAGCATGGTTCTTCCATGTGGTTTTATGGAGCAGTTAACTTTTATTACCTGGTAATTATGGAGTAAGACTTCAGACAAGCTGACTCTACAGCCCACATAGCAACAGACTTGTGTGGGCAGTCAGCTCACAAAAATCATGCTGCAAGACTAATGTTTCAGAAGGGAAAGTCAGTCTATTAGGAAAGCCAAGTTCAAGAATATAGTTTAGCCATACTTTAATACTGCCATTAAAGAATATAAATACCAACTCTCAAGTTAAAAAAAAACCAAAACCAAAACCAAACTTGCAAAAAAGAAGCCAAAGAATAGGAAGAAGTCACCAGGTAAAGGCTGCAAAGACAAAAAGTACAAAATATCTTAAGAATAAAAAAATGCTGGAGGGCAGGTGAGCTCGGATCAGATGACAAAAATATGTCCATGAACAGAAATGCAAAGAGCTTTAGAGTTGAGGTGGGAAGGTTAAGACCCATGCTGCAGAACAGACACTCGCTTATAATAAAACCACTAAAGTTGGTATAACAAGAAGAGGGAAGAGATGGCCTTAGAAGAGGAAAAAAGAAGAAATACTGAACATGCACATTTTTCAAAGCAGAAGCAGCATAATCCAGGGGTACAACAGCTGTTGCTTTAAAGCATTGGGTATTATTACCAAGGAAGTTGTTTGATATTTTTTTCTTCTTTACTGTTCACTACTATGGTACTATTTCTTCATGTAGTCGACAATGTGAAATATGTGTGAGCAGAACATATTAATACTTGTAAGATCAGTACTAGCATTCTTCTCTGTAGAGGCACTGAATATTTTTTAAATGAATGCTTTGTTGAACCTCATACTGCTTTCTGCAAACTGATGCCACTTAACTAGTTTTGATCCTGTATACCTGTTTTAAACTTTATTTAAACATTAAACCTAAAAAGATATCAAACAATCCTAAACCATGTGATAAACAGATGCCAAATTCATATAATTCCTGATATCTTCTGTTCATTCTTTGCAATAAAAAGCAAAAACTACGGCTGATTTACTGTGCACTCAAACGTTGGGAGAATCCAAGAACATGTGGGATCAGTTTAGGTCAGGATCAAAACCCCATAATTTAGCTGAGAGCAGCTTCCAAACTAAGCTCATATTTTTTCAGACTGTATTTATAGTGCAGTTACTATGTGCCAGTACATCATTAAATGTCCTAAGAACTAAACCAACCCTATTCTTTATTGGGAGGGGTTTTTTTCCCCTTAAGTTAGAAATACCCATGCCAGTATAATTCTGCATGAATCGGCAACACTCACAGTATTTGGTCCCCATCCGATCTCCAGATCTGGTGGCTGCTAAGCTGTCTACAGACTTTTCTTGTTGCTGGTAAGAGATCACAGTCTCCTGTTCTCAATTTCTAATGTCCACCTCAACCTGGCTACAACCACTGCTCCCCCTGACCAGTTTGAAGCAAGAAGTAGATTTGGTAAAAAAGCAGAAGAGACTTGGGATGAAAGTGTCTGGTTCTACCAGCAGTACAGCAGCCTCAAGTAGGCTGTTGAGAAGAGAGAGGGATAAACTACAAAAGCAGCAAACAAAGAAAGAAAAAAAGAAAACCAAAAAACCCAAAAAGCTAAACAAAGAAGCCTTGAACCATTCATGCTGTTGTTAGACCTACTGCCCAGAATGCAGGACGGTGAGCAAGAGGACTGACTCTGATTTTCACCGCTACGTTTGTGATATAAAACTCTCTCTCGTGAGCTGCTCTGCCTGTATGATACAGATAATGATGCAATTTTCAAATATTCTGGTTTCTATACTGTGTGCTCAGCCACGTGGTGTTGTTTGAAAGTATTATTTCCAATCCTGCTGCATTAAAGCAGCAAACTGAGAAGAGTGTTGTGCAGGAGACAAATTGGACATGCATCAGAGATCTTAGTTTAACATACTTATTAGAGGAATGGTGCTTTTTGATGAATGTTCAGAGCCAAAAAACTTATTCTTATCACACAGAAGTTTCTGTCTGTAGAGAAAGGCATAGCAAGAGTAATGCTGACTGGAAAAGCAGCCAGCTGACTCGGTATCTCTCTCAAACAACACTGGGACATGCTGAGCTCAGGAAGCAGTGGAAGAATGAGCAAAATCATGTCACAGACTAAATTAAGAGACACTTCTGCTTTGCAAAGTCTACAGCTGTTGCAACATCCACAAGCTTATTTGAAAAAAAAAAAACATGAGCTAAAAATGAGCTATTGGAAGATATTTATTTTTTCTTTCTTTTTTCCCTTTTACCACTTCAATGTGTGGAGAAGATATAGCCTGTGTATTAAATGGTTTCCTAAGAAGAAAATGACAGAGACAGGAATAAATACCCTGGGATTTATGCAGCCAGTGCAAATTCAGTGGCAGGAAACTTTGCCAGGTTGTTATATGCACTCATGAAATGGTGTCTAACGTCTGACTGGAAAGCACTGCAACATTCAGTGGCATGTACTGAAAGGCAGCCAACATGGCCAGCATCTTGGGTGCCTCTACAACTATAACTAGCTTTATCAAACTTTAACTAGTGATGTCAATATATTTTTAGCTTGTAGTCATGAAATGGGCAATAAACATACAAGTTTGCTACTTCATAATAACATATGTTTGGTCTCAAGAGGTTAAGTACTCAGCTGTATCCAAACTGTTTAAAAACTACAAAAAAAGAATAATAAAAAAAATACCTTTCTTCCTGTCCATGCTTTTGAAGCATGTCAGCCTGCACGTGAATTACGGCTTTGCAGGACTTCTTATCTCTCTGATATTTCTTCATGACATAATGGCTTCAATGTAGACCTGCAAGGTAAACCACAGTTTTAAGCATACATAACAATACTGAGCCTTCAATCAACATGGATTTGTTGACAGGAGGAGAAAAACCTTTGACACACAGATAACATTTTGGCTGAAAAGAAGTTCAGACTGCTGCAGCACAGACAGCAAAGGGCCTGCAAGCTTTTTGCTTTCCTGAAACAAGCAGAAATAAGGACTAGATTTTTAACTCCACTTTCAAAAGTCTGACTTCAGACCCAATAAAAACAATTACAATTGAAATTATTCTGTGAAGACAGACAAACTTGAAGTCAAGCACAAATCTCTCGCCTGATACCGATTAAAAGAAGGAGCTGTGTAAGTCTTCTGATAGCCTACTACAGTCTTAGTGACATTCATAACATCAGCAGGTATTTTTGTGAATGTGGCTTTTCAATCTTAGCATCGAGAAAACCAATAAATTAAATAAGCTAAATCTGCCAGTGATCCTATAGCACTTCTTTTTCTTAAAGCAGCCAGAAAAGAAAAAAAAAAACAAAAACCCAAACCAAACCCCAAACTCCCAACCATTTCACTACTGAGCTATAATATATTAAATCATAGATATGAATAAACAACATCATGCTGCTGGGAAAAAATGGAAAACCATTCTGGGAAAAATAAACAGAAGTATCATCTGCAAAACACATGGCGTAATGCTTACATTTGGCTCGGCGGTGGGAAGCAGGCGGCTCAGCTGTGGGCACCATCATCCCAGGAGGATGTGGACAGAATGGAAAAAACCTGGAGAACAGAATGATGAGGGTATGCGGAAGGCCGCTTATTAGAAAAGGCTGAAGAATTAGGGCTGCTTGTTCCGAGGAGCAGGGAAGCAGTCCTCTTTGCAGCTGTCTTTGGACGTGTGAAGAGCAGTTAGGAAGAAGGGAATAGTTTCCTCCACACTCCCCAGCCCCTTGGACAGCATTAAGCTCACTGAAGAGCATGGAGTGCCAGAGACAAGACCGAAGCAAGCATCCCTGCTGTGACTTTTAGTATACCAGGAATTATAAGTTTGTGCAATACAGTTTGGCTACTTTCTGAAAAATTCATCACGATCTTGCTAGCTGATGCATTCCTTGTACACATGTAAGTGTTTGCTCTGAAGTTGTCTTCCCCCATCACCAAAGCAAGAGTGCTCAGCATTTCCTTCTGGTGTCCACCTGGCCCTTCGTTTCAAGCTGCTCTGCTTTGATCTTCCTCCTTTCTGTTTACTGTTATTAGCTCATTAGTGGTTTGCCTGTCTTTTTCCCAAGCCTGCTCTTCTGGCTCTTGGGAAACGTCCTGGGTTCCCTTGGCTGACTCAGAATCACACTGCACTCCTCCACTAGGAGCAGCTAAAGAAACAGGAGTGATCCGGTAGTTTCCACAGGCTGACCAGGTTTCACAAAAGATGTGCTGCAAATTAAACAAATAATTCAGTTAAAATCACTTACGACTGACAGAGCTACCACTGATAGATCACCTGCTCTGGAAAAATGGGGGAAATATGTTGAACGTGACTGGAAAGTATCTAGAGCTCATTTAAATACAAAGCAGCAAAATGCAAAAGTCAAGACACCCAGCAACAAATAGAGATGTGCACATTTAGCATCTGTCTGCTACTTACCCCAGCAGAGCCTAAATCTAGAGGGCAAGTAAGAAACAGATGAATGGCATTTTTGACAAGCACTAACTTAATCATCCTGCATAGCACATTCAGGGTCTCAGATCTATGGAGATCATAACGAATCCGTTGAGATGCAGTAAGTTTGTTCCTCTCACAGGATAAGGACCTAACCAAAAAACTAAGGTGCCAGATAATCCAGTAAAAATTACAAAACAAAGTGCTATTTGTGCTTGGTGCCCTCAATCCAGTGTCTTCTGTGAGAGCATTGTGTCCTGGAAGACATTTCTACAGTTCCCTGGTATTTCAGTTATCTTTCCAACACCACAAGCCATTTACAGATAAAGGCGAAAAGGTGAAAGAAGAGCTGCTACCATAAACAGAAGAAACACAGGTGTCTGAATTAACTGAAAACAAGCTATTCAGAAAGATCCTGACACTCCTACTTCAGCTACCCAACTGCAGATTTTGGGCATATTCACAGTATGATTAAACCATCCCAAGCAGCTAAGTATTTTTTCCCATTATACACTGTGGTCCATGTTAGCTAGTGTAGGGACAATTAAGGCGCATTCCTTTTTTCCTCAATGAACTTGAATTTCAAAAGCACTTAAATGCATATGTACAATTTCATCTTTATTTATATTACAAATTTTTGCTGTAGTAAGAAGGCTTACTAAAACTCAAATACAAAAATTCAAATATAATTTCTCCCTATTTGTTTTCAAGTTCCATTTTCATATTGCACTCCTTGTCCACCCATGGGAGGCTAGTGGTTCCTCGCCACCCCAGATGGCTAAACCACAAAGTTCTCCAGATCATGCATCCACAAACTACTTTTGTTGAAAAAATTGCTGTGTCTTCTGCCAAGAAAAGGTCTGTGTTGGACCTGATGGGAACAGGTCTCAGAATTATGAAACCAGCGCCTAATGCAAGGAGATAATTCATACAACTAGATACATCCCCCACAGAAAATCAAGACACAATATCTGTACCTCAGGACTATTAATACATACAATTATTAAATCTCTGTTAAAACTTTAACAATCAACTGAAGACTAATAATATAGCCCATTAGAATTAAAGGCAGATAGTGAATTCATTCCCTTTCTCCCTATAAGCCCTATTAATGTTGGGCTACATTAAATCTGTGTTTTAATTTTAAGGCTCTGAACATTTGTAAACAGTTCTAAACAATAAACTGAAAATGCAAAGTATTGGCCGACAAACCCAGCTCCGCAACACCCTACATAGGCTGTGGTTCAACCGACCAGCTGAGGCTAAGCTGAATAAGATCAGCGAGTATGTGCAGAATCCAGCAGGTACCATCCACATCCTGCTTAATAATGCAAAAAGTCACTTGGAGGAAACACTCACTCAGGACCAGGTATATCCCAGCTGATCTGCTTCTGAAATCAACTCTGCCAAGCTATGTCTTGAGGTTTTTGGTTGTTTTTTGGTTTTTTGTGTTTTGGTTTTTTTTTTTTTTTTAGCCTGGGGCTGAACAGGCAAGCCAAGCAAACACGCTTAACCGAGCAACAGTGACCTGCCGATTGAGTGGTGTAGAAGAGATCAAAGGAAAAGTGACTTCAGCAGTAGTTCACACTCCCTCGCCCAACAGTGGAAAAGACCTGGAGGGGCTGCCTGACCCAACCTGGTTCAGCCATTTATACTGCCAGTACTCAGGAGCTACAGGCCAACTAATATCTTTGCTTCACATTCCTTGGCCTTTTAAAGATCAGTAACAATGTGAAAACCACCCACCTTTCCATCTGTTGTAAGCTAAAAGAATTGCTGCCACTCGATCAAGCCTTTCTCTGACTACATTGTCGTGTTTTTTTCCCCAGCGTAAAGTTGAGAGATTCTCAATATGAATTCCTTGAGAAAAAGACTTTATCTGCCTCCTCCTCCCCCCAAACACAATATGAAAGTGCTTCAGGCATTATTATCCAAATAATAGCTTTTGGTAGCAAATGAAAGCATTTTCTTTTTGTGTGAAAGCACAGCAGTGCTATTCTTAAAGAACTATCTCTTTAATATTTTTTAAAGTAACAATTTTGCATTTAAATGTTACTCTACAAAGTTAAAATGTTTCCAAGCACCACTAGTCAGTTGAGGCAGCACCATTCCCATTTGAAATTTTGGGGAAACAGAAGAAGGGAGTGGGCAAGAAGATAAAAAGAAAAATCTTTTTCAGAGTTACGTGTTGATAAATCCAAAAATGGAAACATTTTTCAAACAACTTTTCTACGTGCAAGTATCCCAGTTTCCCAGCAACTCTGTTAGTGACATAATGTTAACTTTGTGGGAAAGTAGCTCTGCGCTGCGTTCTCTGGACAAGAAGCTAAGAGCTTTCTTGGAGTCTATTCATAACCCTGCATTTGCATTTGATAAATTGCTTCATTGTTATAGCAATCCCCCTTTAACATGATGATTAATTATTCTTGTTTTACACCAAAAAAATATTTGTTTTAATGCTAATCTTTCAGCATTTTCTGTATCATTAGACCAGAAGCTCAAAGTTTTTCAAAAGTTCCAGAAAGTTGTTTAGGTATTTTCCTCTAATAAAAACCATTTTACATAGGCTAAGTTTCTTCTACATTTTATATATGACTGGCACTAATTTTTACAGTATGATTTTAATAGCTTTTAAACAAAATATTTAATTATCTAGACCACTATTTAAAGCTAAAAGAAAGTGAATTATAACATTGTTGTATCCATAACAACAAATAAAAAATTTCGCCTGTGTGTTTTCAATTTATGTACCAAATATTTGTCAATTCCTGAACTGCATTCACAATTTCTTGAAAGGCAGGCACAGCATCCAAGTTTCTTCTAATTTATGCAGTCGTAATTTTTTTTTTGACATAATGGAGTTATTCATACCAGAGCGAGCAGGACCACACTCTGAGCAAGTTGTATCTTAAAAATACGTATTCCAACCAAGCTAATGTCGAGGTGAGCGCTTCTTTAAAACTTTTTAATAGAAATTCATCCAGGCAAGCCCTCTGTCGCAGCTTCATCAGCCTTTTTGGGGCGGCAGAGAAAGACTCCTCCAGGACATTTTAAGCTACCGAGCCAAGAGAGGTGAGCAATCAAGTGGAGATCTGGTTTCTGCCACCACCCAGCATGCAATGACTAACACCCACGTTTGCAAAGGTTTCATCATTGCACTTCTGGTCAGGAGCACAACACAGCCCAGCCCTCTGTGATGCTGGGGTATTTAATAAAGCGCCGCCTCCTATCCCCTCCTTTGCAGACCTGTCCGGGCAACACCTCTGGTACTGCCATATACAGCAACGAGCATCCACCTGCAGCTTGAGAAACACCCAGCTCACACATGCTTCTGCTCCTCTGCATCCTTTGCTACTTAAAATTCATTCAGCTTTTCCCCAAGAAGTCTGTAAATTTTTTCTCCACTTAACCTTAAATTGCCTTTCTTCCCTGCTCACAACTTGAGCTGAACTGAAAAAAAATCAGCTTGGCTTGTCTTGGGAGCATCGAGAAATAAAACCAGCTTTGAAACAACTGCAAAATGGCAAAAGTAGGTCTCAGTGGGACTTCTAATGTGCTGTGAATTATACTCACGCTTAATTAAATTATCTTGATGAATCAGGCCCTAAATTTAAGTGAGAGATACTCTTCGATGTTTATTTGGCTCCGATAATTAAAGAAAGTAACAAAATGAGATTTTAGAGCTAATGTAAATGAAAGTTTTAGTAATTAAATATTTCTTTATTCAAGTACCTGGCGTTTGCTACAGCAAATGTAGTAATAGGTGAACAAAATTATTCAGTTGCTATCCTCTGCTACAGAAACCAAATGGGGAAATTCTTAAGAACCAATCCTATCTCATCCTGATCCATTTGGAAATATTTTCTTCTAAGCCATTAAATGGCCTTTTGCATCTCCTTTGTAGCCCCCAGTTCTGGGTTCCGTCAGAAGCCAACAAGCTGGAGCATGAGCTATTTACTTACTTACTTTAAGCTTGGAAAAATGGGAGAGACTTTGAAAAGGCTGGTTTCTTCTGGAGAAAGGGATGAAATTTCATACTGGCTCTTATTGAAACCAGTTCACATATCCCAGGCCTTTCCTCTCACTACCCCATCTCTCCCCCACCCCCATAATTTGCCCATTTATGCATCAAATCTGGTAAAATAAATCAGACTCCCCGAAGACGTAGAACCCATTTCTACTCCGTCACATGAGGGCAACTCCACCTGGGGCTGTGAAATGGCATTAGGGTAGTGGAGAATATGCTTCGCATATTCTTGAATTAAACTGGAATTAAATATAAAGAACCCTGAACAGAGTTTCTTTTTGCAGCGCTAATAAAATCTGCATTCTTGGCAGCAGCAACCAAAAGCTGGCTGATGCACTGAAACAGAAACCCTTCCTCTGGTTGGTGTCGCCCCTTTCCTTCCCAGGGCTGCCAAGAACCACAGGTCGCTGCTGGAAGGGAACACCCATCGCAACCGGGCAGCCCCGCTCCTCCCTCCTGCCCTGCGTGGCTGGAGCTGCCCCTGCCACCGCCGTGCCTGGTCCTCCTCGCCCTCCTCAGCCAGCACAAGTCTCGCCGTGAGATGGGTGCCACAGGCAGACGTGGCTCCCACTTGCTGCTTCAGGCTCTCCAGCTCATAAACCCAGCACCTAACCGCTGTACATTGAGCTAAAGTGAGTTTTTGAGAGTGCTGAGCACTTAGGGATCCTATCCTACACCCAAAACTGGTTGGGGTTAACAAGTCAAGGGTCCAGCCTCACCTGACCATGCAGCCACTTTGGCTTGCAGAAAGCTCTGGCTCAACCTCTCCACACTGGTGGCTGGGGGAAATGCCATTCCTGCCTCCACCTGAATTAACCTCTGGCTGAAAAACATCAAGGAGAAAGACTCCCCTGCTCCCATTTTATTTGCCTTTTACTCTCAAGAGCATAATGAAGCACGCTTTCTTTCTGCCTCTCTCAGTTTAGGGTCCCACCAGAATGATTATTAGCTTAGGGATACTAATTCTTCTGCCTACGTCCTCAGCTGATGGAAAAAATGTATTTGAACACAAATGAGTGAATGGGGACAAAAAAATACCAGTACAGTTTTGAAGTTTTCAAGGTTTTTGTTTTGATGTATAGTTTAAGTTTCCAATAAACGCTTCTGTAAGTTTAGATCAAATTGAAAATGTGATAAACTAAGCTCTGTGCTTTGCTGGAATAACCAAAGTTGATTGACCACACTCATTTTTACTGAAGGAGACTTTGACTCAGCTGGTTCAGTAGCTTTCCTATACCAGGTTCTCTTTAATGTTTCTTTGCTGTCACCTGCATTTATCATCCACTACATATATGTATTTCTGCAATCCATCTTTTTACAATGGCACCTTGTACATCATTTCTAGCGAAATCCAGTGAGGATCCCCATAAAGACTGGCTTTATAAAGCAGCCTCTGGTCTCCCACAGGACACAAAGAGGAATGACAAACCATTCAAAGGAAATCTTGAAACTCTGCAGCAGCAAGTCATGAAAGGGAAAAGTACCTGATGATTTGAAGGGCTTCTCTAAGTTTCCTGCAACATGGCATCAGCCATCAGACAACTTGCTGGGAGCTCATCAGTCCCCCAGATGAACCATTACTCACAGTACTATACTGTTATGGTCTTCCTACAAGCATCAGAGGCAATGTCAGTAAATAAACTATGGAAGTCAAGAAATACAGGATTCTTTCAAATTAGTATCCCTTCAAGATCAAGGAGGAGAAACATTGCCACAGAGGGATCATTGTCTACTGTACCTTACCTTTACAAAAATTTTATTGGAAAAAGCACAGATGTTGAACAGAAAGTTAAAAGCAAAAAAGGGGACTCAAGGACTCTTTTATCTAGATTGCTATTTCTTGTATTCTGCTGTCAAGTCTCTCATCAGTATCTGGAAACTTTCTAAAATTGTAAGAGTGCTCTAACACCTCCTACTAAACTTGAACTCTTTCCAGCTTGCAAACAACTCTGAAGGGCCATACCTGCCTTGTTTCTTCCTATCTCAAGGAAAACTTATTGAATACTTGGCCTTTCAATCACACTGAAATGCTGGCAGCTTGGACACAGACTCTCAGGATTATTTTGCTCATCTGATACACTAATTTCTCTTCTTTTCCCATCTGTAGACAAAGATGCTCCCCTTTTTTCCCCAAGCAAGGAAAGCCGATTACCTTCCACGTTTAAATCACAGGTTCCAGAAAGACAATTCAGGCGGTGAGCATGAACAGTGCCTGGCAAATGGCATTCTCAATTTCTGTAAAGACTCTTCACTGTTGCTACAGGCAAATGCTTCTACTTTAGAAGCATTCTAAAGGTGACACAGCACTCTCTCTGCCCTAAGCAGGCCTGCTGGTCCCAAAGGCTTGGGGAAGAGTGGCTGGAAAGCTGCCCGGCAGAAAAAGACCTGGGGGTGCCGGTTGACAGCCGGCTGAATATGAGCCAGGAGTGTGCCCAGGTAGCCAAGAAGGCCAACAGCATCCTGGCCTGTATCAGAAATAGTGTGGCCAGCAGGAGCAGGGAGGTGATTGTTTCGCTGCGCTCGGCACTGGTGAGGCCGCACCTCGAGTGCTGTGTTCAGTTTTGGGCCCCTCACTACAGGAAAGACATTGAGGTGCTGGAGCGTGTCCAGAGGACAACGAAGCTGGTGAGGGGCCTGGAGCACAAGACTTGTAAGGCTCGGCTGACGGAACTGGGGTTGTGTAGTCTGGAGAAAAGGAGGCTGAGGGGAGACCTTATCGCTCTCTACAACTGCCTGAAAGGAGGTTGTAGTGGGGTGAGTACTGGTCTCTTCTATTAAGTAACTAGTGATAGGACGAGAGGAAATGGCCTCAAGTTGCACCAGGGGAGGTTTAGATTGGATATTAGGGAAAATGTCTTTACTGAGAGGGTTGTCAGGAACTGGAACAGGCTGCCCAGGGAAGTGGTGGTGTCATCATTCCTGGAGGTATTCAAAAAACATGTAGACAAGGCATTTCAGGACATGGTTTAGTGGACATGGTGGTGTTGGGTTGACAGTTGGGCTCTATCTTTAAGTCTTTTCCAACCTAAACGATTCTATGATTCTATAAGATGACCTACAGAGCCATCCTGAGCTCTGGTGAGGTGTGTCAGCTCTCCGCCGACAGGAGAGCAATGCCTTCATGCAGAACAGAAACTCCAGAGATGTAGGAAACTTGCACTCCAAGCAAGAGGGCAGCTGGCAGATGAGCTCGTGGTGTAACACTGGCTTCTGTTCTACTGCTTTTAGTTCCCAGTGTCCAAAGCCCTTGCCTGGATTAGCCCTTAGTCTCCCAAACTAGTAAGTGAACCCACTCAGGAGTAAATCCACTCAGCTGAGCAGTCTATTTTCAACTCCAGGATAAAAATCTATCTTCGGGTGACATAACTAAGTTGACAATCATCTTTCTAAATGACAAATGTCCTTTCTTTTCCTTGAAGGAAACACAAGTATTCTGTTACACACAGAAAAAGCACATGATCTGTTACATCAATGGATTTAATCCCCAGCCCTCTGAACCCTCCTCTTTAGGAGTTTTCCCTATCAACTGACATTGCACATTTAAGAAAAAAACCAAAACAGACCTCCTGTCAGAAGTATGCTTTTGTTGCACGTAACATCAAAGACTTCTGTAAACAAAACATTGCAAAGGACCACCCATGGGTCTGATCAGCTACTTCTTTTTTACCAAGTACTTTATCAGTGTCTCTGTTCAGATGCTGCACAATTGCACCAGATATTGCCATTCGTATTTTAGACAACAGCATGCTGAGAAATGAGTGCAGGAAATGGACTTAACCGAGACCACTAAACATTTATCTTAATACTAGTCTGGTAGATCATCATGTTTATTTAAAGCAGCGTAACAGTTTACAGTTGAAAAAAACCAACTGCATATAAAATTTTCTTTTTTCTGCCCCAGAAGTAACAGGTTCCATCTCCTCATAGAGGTAGACTTTTCATTAATATTTTGGAGAAGTTTTCAGTTATTTTTGAATGCACATGTATACAGAAAAATATTCATTATCTTTGTTATTTTAACCTTGTCACCATGACAGGCATGGGAAAATAAATACAGAAATAATGAGGACTACTAAGGCGCTGTACGTGTCGGTAACTTGGGACAAGCTGATCATGACTTACTCATATCAGGGGACTCTGATAATCACTGTGCTTGTACAATCCAGTGCTTTTGATTTCTCAGCAGCAAATAGAAAGATTAAACACTCAAACCCATACAATTATGACAAAACAAAGTGCTCTCCTTTCATTCCTCATTTCATCAACACCATTTCTCTAACAGTAGTGCTAATATTCTGTTGCAAATGCCTCAGTATTTGGATGCAAGGTGGAGACTGTATTCACAGAACAGTAGAAAAGAGCTTACCCAACATTTGCAGTTCAGGACTGTTGCATGTGGTACTTTCTTCAGTGCTACAATGTGTGCAATGTACTGGAGGGTTAATCAGTTCACATCAATTCCTACTTCCCTTGGAAAATTACTACACTGGCTAATAAGCCTTACTGTTAAGAGGCTGTATGAACTTATAAATGGCATTATTTTAAAATGTCTCTTTAGCTTGTGCAGCTGTTTGAACGCTTTTATGTTTGCTACCCACTTTAGGCATGTGAATTATACCTTAACTCAGATAGAAGTAGCTGGTATGATCAATATACATGCTTTTCTCCCACACCTACTGGAGAAAACATGTTCTGGTCTACAAAAATATGCTGCCTGAGGTCAGGGTCAAAGAATTGTATCCAGGAATCTTTATGTGAGCCCAAGAATACTAAACTTGACTACTCACTATGAGATATTATGAGTTAAACAAATTAACATGGGTCACAAATCTGCCAAAACCTTAAGAAACTCCATTTATATGCATTATAAAATCCTTCCAGAGTCTTGTGGAAAAAATTACTTTTCCTGCAGAAAAAGGTATCTGTAAAACACAACCTTTTTGTGAATCCTACTTGCCAGCTACATCAAAGCCCGCCAATGATATTACTCTAACTGCAAAAGTTATGCTCTTGGAGGTCAATCTCCTAACAAAGCTGAAATCAGAAAAATAAATCACTCCATCTAAAGAAAAAAGAAAAGTTGTAGATTTTGCTTTGAAATCTATTCCCCTGATCTTCCATGTTCATTTCTCTATATATGCTACCGTGTGAATGCAGCTTTCTTGCAAGTCAATGAGAAAAATAGCACAGTCATCCAGAAAAATGTTCCCCAAAGGCTCCCTTGTTGTGTGCAAGAGCATTAATAATGAGTTATCTCTACTGGAAGCATTTCAACGTAACACACCCTAATGTCACTCTTGCTGGGTTTTTTTTGTTTTGGTTTGGTTTTTGTAGCCACATAACTCTGGATCACCATTATATTGGTGAATCATATACAGGAAAAAAGAAAAATAATCTTTCTCCAGTGTTATAATGGAGAATTAATTAACTCACATCTTCCCCTATTTCCCTTGGAAAATTATTATGCTGGCTAATAAACCTTACAGTTATAAGGTTTTTATGAACTTACAAACCCTGCAGCATTTTAAAGTGCATGTGCAGTTTGCTCAGCTGTTTGAACACTTCTCACCTTAGTCACCCTTTCTCCCTGTGAACTCACACCCCAGAATAGCTTTGCATCAATGAAAAATAACTGTGTAATTGAAAGTGTATGAAACTCATGCACATTTATTCCTTCCATGACTAATTAAAGTGTTTGGGGATTTTTTTCCTTTTCTACTAAATGGAGCTATGTTGCCAGAGGCTGAGAGCTGGGGAGTTTCGTGTTTAACATGCTCTGGCTTTATTATCTGATCTTCAGGTGAACCACTTAAACCCCTAGTGATTTAATTTTACCAACTGTAAAACAGAAGTAAAGATCATCACCTACCTTAAGGTGTCTCCAGACATTCGAATGAAAATGCCATCTAAAGGCATGCCGATGGTATTCACTGAATCTGTTGTACAGTACAATCAAGTTCGTTCTTCCAGCTTCCCACAGTTCTTGCCATTACGATTGCAGAGAATGCAGGCCACATGTCTTTTAACACGAACATGGAGGTGCCATGTGAACAATCTCGGTGCTATGCTGCCCAGAGAAGCTTGGCATAATTGTCACTTTTCTTCAGGAAACCTGTTTCGGAATACCAATTTTTATATAAGACATTAATAGTTGAACAAGAAGCAAAGGATTTTTTCCTATCAGCTATGAAGAATCCACTCAGTGCTAAAGGGTAAATAAAAGAAATTAGTGAAGGAAATAGGGCACCTAGTTTGTTTCTCTCTCAGAAATACACACAAAATATTCTTAAAAGAGCCTCTTTAAGGAACATCCTGCCATCTAACTGCTAAATGGTTTCTGAATTAACATCCATGAAGCATTTTGCTCATACATGACTGACTTAACATGCTGACAACCCTACCTTATTTCTACCCCCTAAAAAGACTTATAAATAAAATGCATCAAGTATTTTCCAAAATATTGCAAATAAACACTGCACCAATTTCAGCAGGGACCTTGCAGAATAGTAAAAAAAATGAAGAAGCCTAAATAAATATTTCTAAACAAAAAGGGAACCAATCCACATAACAGCTTGCGTTATTTATCCTTTTCCATCTGAAAATACCTGAGAATACTGATGGAGACCATGGTGCCATAAGAACAAGTATGAGCTGTAAGGCGTCATCCTGTGATTTTTTAGAATGGAATTTCTCTCTTGAGCTGATAATGTGGTCCCCTTGGACACATAGTCAATAGGTATAAATTTCCAAGAAAATACATTTTTATTTCACGAATCATCTCCCTAACCAGTATGAACGCAATGCCTGGCACTATGCATTTTTGAAATGCAGGACTGGTTTTAGTACTACAGATGTACCTAAAAATGATGCAAAGCAGGAACAACATGAAACTCATTCTCGCTGATACATGGGTATTTCTGAATGCTAGAAAACAAACCAATTACCAGCACATTTGGGGACTGAAGCTTGAAAACATCTGGAATGCCAAGTGAACAAGTCCAGCTGCATCACTTATCTTGTATTTAATGAAGAGAAATGCACTGTGCAATGTTTTTTCCCTGGCATTTACTCCAGGCAAATTTTTTTTTCTTCTTTATTTTTCAAATCAGGATTAAAAAAACAAAAAACAAAAAACCCAAAAACCCAAAGTACACACCCCCCCAGCAGATACTCACCATTATTACTTCTTTTGACAATGAAAGTAATAATGAGAAGTGCCATTAAAAGAATCTTTAAGTGCCTCTCAAAATCAGGTAATGTTATATGCCAATCTGTGGAAGACCTTGCAGATCAATGTTAGGAGTGTATCTCTGTAACATACCCAAGCTTTTCACCTTTGGGAGATAGCTAGAATATGGACATTTACATCACGGCATTTCAGAAACTACAGAAGCAGTGGGCTCTCAAGGCAGAACATGAGCAGTCATCACAAAGGGCAGTACCAGGCTGATTAGCAACAGAGAGGAAAGCAGATGACAGAAACATTATGTACTGCGGCCAAAGCTGGCGGGGGGATGGAATCAAACTGCTTTCCTTGATTTTAATAAATTAAATAATGATAGTACGTCGGATTATTTTCTTCTTTCTGGAAGGAATTAAAAGAGGTGGTTGAAAAAAATAGAGGAAATGAATAAAATCTGCCCTTTTTGAATTGGGAGATGCACATTCTTGGTGGCCCATGACCTCCAAAAAGGAGAAAAAAATAGAATTTCTAGCAATAAAATGATTTTTTTCTTCAATATGCCACATTTTGACAAAACATTTCAAGCAATTCTAAGTCATTACAAGCCACGGTCACAGGAAGGAAGCAAAGCCCATTCATGCTTTCCACATCTATATTCCAGTGCATACAAAAATCACATAGCACTCCTCAATATTCTTTCTGAATACTTGGCAACAATGCATTAAATCTAACCATGGTTGCATGTTGGCACTTCTTCCTGTAGTCAGAGGTGAAAGACTTATGAAGTGGTGTCATTCATCTTTTGAAGTTTGTAGGAGACTTTTTTTTTTTTTTTTCTTTTAAGTACACATATTACAAGGTTTGGAGAGGGTAAAATCAACAAACTGGGCCCAGCAGCTGGAACACAGAGCAGAGAAACCAGTTCCTGTTGGGGTTGAGTCTATAGCTTCAGATTAGTCACCAGGAAAGCTCAGTCCTCAGACAGATGTGCTTTGTTCTCGTCACAGAAAATCCCATTGGACCCTGAGAAGCTAACATGCTCAGAGGCCTCATCACAAGAGTTATTACAGTTTTGTTTATGGCTTTTTTTTAAGGCTGGGAAATTCACAATGACCTGAAGCGCTATTTGCCAGTGTTCTTCTCTCAGTGTTGAACTGTGCTGCCTCTCAACGCTCAGAAGTGGTCCAGGCTGCCGTGATTTACAGAAGCATATGACACAACTTATTTACAACGCACATCAGACAAGGGTGTGTGTTGATAATGATCCCTAGAAAAGACACTTACATGCATATAAAATAGATTAAATCCCCACACTATGGGCTGCCCTGAACATTTCCTGATCTATGTCTAAAAATCAGTTTCCTCCTGTGATAGAAATAAACCAAAGCAAAAGTTAACAAGACTCCAAAACTTAGTTGACTTTAGTGAGTAGAAAGATAGCAGATTGCTTGCTGTTTCACAAGGCTGTTTGCAGATGTTAATCTGAGAAAGAGACCAAGTTTCCACCATGCAGGCAATGCCACCACCATGCTATACAGTCAGGTTTTCACCAGGCTGCTAAGAGTTAATGAAACAAGTGTTGTAACAGGAAAGCAAGACAGTGGCAACACCTCTAGTATAGCCTGTTACTTCAGCTACATACCCCAGAACAGACAGAAATTGCAATCAGGCTTCCGCAGCCAAGAGAAATAACCTTCAGGGCATACACTTCTAGTGTATCCTCAAGAAATCTTGCTGCTCTTGTGCCTCTTTATCTACATTTCTTTCACCTGGTGAAGAGCAAGTCAGCACAAAATAGAAGGGTCTCCCTCAAGAAGGGAAGGCTCTTTATTTATAGCCCACAAAATTCATACCTTTGAGAGAATGGACACTAGAGTCAAAGTTCACATTCCTACTCAAGCAGATCAGTGTTGGGTGACAAGCTGGTATTGCTGCCCCCAGCTCTGCAGTCAGTCTCTCCCCTTTCTGCTTTAAGCTGCTGTATTTTACATTAACCGATTTTCCGTTACTGTAAGAGCTTATCACATCAGCTTAACAAAAGTACAGTGGGTGAAAAATCATTGCTTTCACTGGGGGGGGGGGGGGGGAAGACATTCAAGTTAACTAAGGACACAGAACAGAAAATTTGTGTCTGACTATTTGGAAACAGCCACCACAAGACACAGTTTAATTTACTGCTCTCAAATGTGAGTAAAATTGGAGGCTCTGACTTGGGGAAAAAAAAAAAAGTATAACATTCTTCATGCTACACGAGCATGGCTGAATTTGCTTTATCTGACACTTAGACAAACACAAGGATGATGACATTCTCTTCTCCACACAGAAAGACATCATCCTCATACCAATCTGACTCTGTGTCCTCAACCCTGTAGATCTCTAATCCATGACTGGGACTCTATTCTGATCAAGCAGTTAACTTGAGCAAACTTGCTACCTTGGAAGGCAAGGCCAGCAGGACAGTCCAGTCTCTTACACACAAAACATCTCTTCTCCAGCTCCTTGCCTCATCTGAAGTCCAACCTGAACACCAGATGAAGGCTGAGCTTTCAGAGCCAGGAAGAAGCAATTAAAGGGTGTATGCAGCACATGAATACTTCCAGGGGAAAAAAGGAAGGCTCTGTAGCAATCCCTCACCTCTTTAAGAAAGAGGATGTATGCTTTGCCCAATAATAAAAGTTTAATAGTAGTTATCTTGCATGCTGCCAGATTGATCTCTGCATTGATCATCTGCTGGACTGAAATTCAAGACATTTAGATGCACAACACTGACCTGCAATGCATAGGCTAAAGTCATACCTGGGAACAACAGCTTGCTATTAGGTTTTTATAAGGGTTACCTATCAGTGCAACGTACAGCCTGCATACTTTTCAGGGAGGCAGAGAAGTTTTGGAAACCAGAAGTCCCTTCTGACACTAGATGGGATCAACTTACATCATTACAGACCGCACAGTCGGCAAGACTCACATGTGTCCTACGAGAGATCTAAAGGCAGATTGCAATGGCCACTACAGACCATCCTCTCTGTACCAGCAGGACACAGACACACTAAAACCAGAGCTGAGTGTCTGCAGAACAGCATCGCTGCAAGATCAGAGGATGCCAGTGAATGTGCTGCTCCTGCGGAGTCCAACCAGAAGGGCCTGCCAGGGACAGACAGTGTGTGGGAAGCAATCCCTGCAGCAAAGGGGCTTCAAACCAGAGCACCTTGGCTGTGCTGCAGCAGGGTAATTTGGTACTTTCCCACATGGTCAGCCAGCTCTCCTGGCCAGCAGGAGAGAGATGTAGCAGAAACATCTTTCTTTTAAAGGATTACTCCTGGCTCTGTAGAGGTCTGTAATTTTTGGCAGGCTTCTGACAGGCTACCCAAAGGGAAAAGGAACCTCTTTGCTCCCTCTCCCACACTGTAGCCATGCAAGGCCCGGCCATAACGTAGCTCTTTAATAAAGAAGCACATATGTGCCCTGTAGGCACTTAAAGACTAGAAGAACAAAAAAAGAAATAAAATGTTCCTCTGTGTTTCATAAATCGGTATATAAGCATAATGCAACCTACTATCCTAGATAGAAAATGAAATATCTTAAAAAGTATTGAATCCTTTGTGAATTTTCTCAGTGGATCGGCATGAAGCTATTTAGCCCAGATGTTTCTATAATTCTGATGCATTAGGAGATGCACAGCATTGTGGCCAAGTGTTAACACAGTGAACTATAATGTAAAACATGTAAAGATACTGGCTTCCAAAGTTATTAGAAGTTTTCACTCTAACCACTTTGCTTCCTTATGCAGCTATATTTTCTTTACAATATGCACTTACATTTTAGCGCACATGGAAGAAGAACAAAAACTTCCCCTCTCCCCCATCAAAACCTAATTCTGTACATTCTCTCAAAGAACACACAGGGGCCAACTAAAGGTTGACACGGAGTCTTTCAGACATGGAAATCTCATCTCTGAACAGCAATGAACAGCAAATCTCATACTACAGGCAAATGCAAGGCCAACAAGGCACAGCTGGGTACCACATGAGCAGGTGAAGAAGTGATGGTGAGATTTTTGATGACAATTTGGTGTCCAAAAGACAGACTGTCTCACTGCATGGTTCTCATTTGCATCTGTAATGGATTTAGGGATTTGCAGAGGTAGTTTTAAAGAGATCTAAGCAGGTGCAATGTCTATCTTGGAATGGCCTAACCAAGGGAAGAAGCAATAATGGGAATATGAAGTAGCACAAAAAAGGTAACAGCATGTGCTTAGAAGGATGCAAGATAAAGAGTGCAAAGAAAGAAACCGGCACTCTCTATAGAAGAATAATGCAATAGAATACCTTACACTGAGAGTCCATTTGGAAAATCTCTATCGCTGTAATTATTCAGAAGAGTTGAAAATATTTCAGAGCTCATTTCTGCATGATCTACCTGCCCAGGTGTGACCTAAGAGTTTTGTGATTCTTCAAGACCTTGTTAGCTTAAAAGGACAAAACACAATCCTGAATTAATGAAAATGAACTCCTACTACAGCTTTGAACTTGCAGTCACAACTCCATTTTCATGTAGGTACTTGCTAGAGTACACCTCCCACTTAGACAGAAAACCAGTACTGAGAGGTAGAATAACTTCCATTGTAGTTCAAGTGGGTTTTGATCCAATTTTTTTATTGAAACAAAAAATGCTGATACTTCAGTTAGGTCTGGAGTTTCTCACGCCTTTTTAAGGCAAACAAATGTTACTTGAGTTTAGGCCGCATAAAGCGTACCGGTGCAATCTACTGTGGAATATCACACTGACCGCTAATATGCTGATTATCCTTCATAGTAAAGTAGGCCATGGAGGGTTTGTTTCACTTCTACAGGATAAATGCTTGGTAACCAAATTTCCTGTATGCCACTTGCCAACTATTCTGCCTTTTTTTTTCCCCGTGGCTACACAACAACTTGTCATTAGACTGTATTTCCCAGCTTAACCACTTCAATTCACATTTCCGGCTGTTACTTTTATTTAAAAATATTATGGGACTTTCAAATAGTCAGATGAGAAACCTGTATTTCAAAAAATGAGTTTGTAAAGCCATAGCAGGTGGCAGAATTTGTCCTCCTATGTTACAGAGCTTAATCCCAAACCTTGCATTATTCATGGATAATTTAAACCATTCTGTTCTTTTCAAGTTGGATACAGTCCTTGATAGCTGTTGGACAAAAGCTGATGACATCTGTAACCGCTAGATAGCTCTCTTCTCTTTAACAACCAGAGAATTATAATGCATTTATGAAAAAAGTCAAACATTCAGCATGTACTAGATTGTTCTACACTGTTTCTAAATTAATGCTCTAAAATTTAAAAGCTAATTCTTGTATCATCCCTTTCATCTTTATCTATTTGCCAGCTCAAAAGTTAAATGAAGCAACAATCATGTAACGTTCCTTTAAATCATAATTTGAAAAAGGAAAACATATGGGATAGTGAAAAAAAGAGGCGTAGCCTTGAGCTATCTCTTAAACTATGAAAATATTGTCAAATAGCCATTACTGTCATGCTTATTTGTGAACCCAAAACTCCCAGAAAATTAATGACCTGGGTAGTGTAACAATTATTTCTCTTTCGAAATTATTTTTGAAAGCTGTGACAAATGAGAAAGTACTTATAATCAAAATGCACATTTGTCTTGGGTTTACTCACTTCCTTCTCTATCACTTCTTCTCCTGTATGAGCTTTAATAGCGAAGTCCCTAAATGACTAGTTTAGAAACAGAAAAGCTCCATAGGAAAGAATGCCAAAAATCATGGCCAGAGGCAGACTTCTGTTGAGAACTCAATATTAATGTGCAGCAAAGACAGGATAACTACTCCATCTGCAAAGGCTACCTAATCTTAGTTCTGAAAATTCTGCCCACGTTGCTTCAATGTGAGTGGTTCTTTTTCTTAGAATTTAACTGAAATGTGCTTTGGGAAATGAGATTGACTCAATTCCTGCCACTGACAACAAAGGCCATTATCCAGCAGCACCTGAATTTTTCATGTGTCAATTCCATGCATCTTCATTGGTAAACAAAAGCATTTTTTCTCCATTTCAAATAAAATCCTGAATAGTGAAATAATAGCTTAAAAATTGCAATTGTTACTCACTGAGATTCTGCAAATGTTGGTGTCTCAATTCTCTTTTTCCATGGAACTACTAACTAGACCATTGTCTTTCTCTATCCGAATAATAGACAGTAAGGATCTTGTCAGAAATGATCGCTTGTATTATCCAGTTTCTACACTTCATTTTGCAGAATTACTTCTTTCCTGTATAATTTTCGCTGATGTATAGCTAGCTCCCAAATGGCTCACAGAGTCCACTTTGCTTAACCAGCTTCAGTTTCTTCCAGAATCTAATTGTTCCAGCACAACCATTTTCCTGATATATAGCCCAAACTTCTCTTCTTTGTGTTTGTATGTGAAATATGAGGCCAGAAGAAATACTGCATTCGTGACTACATATAGTGACAGAGACATAGCAAGATGCCTGCAGAGGAGAAACAACAGCTCCAACAGCTGAGCGGAGAGAAGCTAATTTGCTAATATTTCAAGAATGTGTCACCCAAAAGCACTGGAAAAGAAATAAATCATCACAACTCATATACTCTGTGATTGCTCTGTCTGTTCTCAGTACCAAGACCTTTTTTCTCAAAATTCTCTCATAAGAAAAGTAACAAAACTTAGTATGACTCAAACATATTTACATATGAGGCCAATATTATCTGCAGGCACTAAAGCTCCTCTTTTGCTGACCAGCAAGCCTGTAGATTGGCTAGTTGCTAAATTACTATATTTCAACTATTTAAATATAGCATATCTCTGGGTTTGGTGCAGTGTTTCCTGAAATAAATTTTATCTTGACTTTACTTGGTTTTAAGAGCAGGCTTTTACTGCCGAGTTGTTACAAAATTTGTTCTATGACACTTCTTGTTTTGTTCACAAAAATAAAAGAAAGAAAGGATAGCAGTGACTTTTGCATGAAAAAAAGAATCCCCAATGCACGTGCATGGGAATACCATTTATCACTGTAAAAAAACAGTGTCGTGACATGAACAATTGCAGGCTCCCAGTTTCAGTGTATGTGTAGTGGTTTTGCTCCTGTCTCAAATGGGGCTAGCTCTGGCCCTATTTTAATGATTCTGTGGTACTCCTTTAACAACATCTACCTTATTTTTGACATGGGGAACTGCAGCACTGATCATCTAGAGAGATGAAGATCAGTGCCCATCAGATGTTGCTGGGGATATCTTCCCACAAACTATTGATCTAGTTTTGTCACTCTCAGGACTTAAAGTACCATTTTCCTATTCAGCAAGGAAACACTAGCATTCATTATAAGCATTTATCCCAGCAGCAGCCATTTTTGAGAGACTTCAAGATCAATTTTTGATAGATTAGCTGCAATATTAGATCAGATGCAGAATTTTTAAAGTTTAAAAGTATTATTCCACTGTGGTCTTGCAATACATTGTAACAATACATTCTTGCAATACTTTCTCCCAAATTCCATTAGGGATGAGGGTTATAAAATATTTCTAATTAGAAGTGGGAATACATGTCAGAGCCACTGTATCTAGCCAGCTTGCTTTCCCTCCGACATACCAGCAGAAAAGGTCGACTTGATATAGTGGTCTCTTCTCATTACAAATCCATGCTTGTCATAGAGGTTTCTTACAGTGACAAACAGACTTGGACAACAATGCGGCTGAACACTAAGTTATGATTTTTCATATGTGACATGTCTTCATTTCCTCTTCCTTAGCCCTGGCTCCTCAGGGATTCTGTAGATCCAGTAGGAGATTGCTCACCTGGAATATAAAACCCAGGGCCTCCACCTACAAAGTCTATTTATTGACTGGTCTTCCGTGACAGCTCTGAGGGCGGTTGTTTACATTCTGCTCCCACCACCAATTTCTTCTTCATATCCTTACTCTGTCCAAGCTACTGTTTCACTCCTTTTCCTGGCTTTCCAAGCTGCCTTTCGTCCCCTGCCCCAAAGCATGTAAGATATAACAAACTACCATCCTTGCTCAGCATCTGATTGTGTCCCTTCCCCTTTCAAATCCACCTGCCAGATGCTCATCTGCTACCATGTAAAATTTGTCCCACTTCAAAACCTGACATGGCTCTTTCCCCCACTGTTTATCCTGATTGTCAAGCTTTGCACTGGCCTGTCCCTCCCAATACATCACCTACAATCACCCTGCCCATCTCTTTGTCACGCTGTCGTACAACCACTCTGTGCGTCTTTCCCGACACAGAGCCCATGCAAGAGACACAAGTGACTTTTAAAGACTCATCTTCACTCTATGCCGAGCAATGACTAAAACAGGCTTGTAAAGGGTATCTTGTTTTCCTTCTCCCAAGATAAACCCGCTTCCCCCCTCTCTGCATTCATACTGGAAACACCTCAGAGCCAGCATCAGAATAAGGATGATTCCACAGACCCTCACTGAGGGCAAAAGTGCTACTGCTCTGGGCAGAATCAGTCATGTACATGAATTTATTTCCCCTTCACATGCAAAATACGTTTGCAAGATCAAAACATATACTTCAGAATATGGCCCAGCAAAATACTGCCTTTTCACAGCATTCCTTCTGTTTTTATGGGTTTTCCAAGGGCACCACATCTTGCACTCATGAGCTCTACAGAGAAATGGTGAATGTGACCACATGACATCTGCTGAGACCTGCCAGTACCTTTATGAAAGCACCATGTCAAACATAAGGAATTAAATTTGAGACCCATCCTATATGAATTTTTTTTCAAAGTACAGTGCAAACCATGAATTAGGATAGCACATCAGTGTGAGAGACTGAAAGAGTTAATGTCTCAAACATTGAGGTGGGGCAAGTTCTGCTTAAATACAAACCCTGCACAGCAAGGAACCAAGGTGAAAAGCCCATCAGCTCAATAGTCAGCAACAGGAAGGGAGAGGGCGTGCTGGAGGGTACCCAGCTCCCTGTTCTGATAAGCTGTTCTGATACAAAGATCAAACAATGGCTGCGTCTGCAGGGAAGAACTTACTCCCCAAAGGACTCCCAAGCCCAAAGGCTCACAAACTGCTCATTAACCTGATGAGTTCGGGTGCCCGCCCGAAGGAGGGGCAAGGACGATAAAAGGACACAAACTGAAGCCCCGGGTGCGCAAGCCCGCCAGAACTGGACCCCTCAGCTGACTGAAACCCTCAGCTGACTGAACCCACGCTGGACCCAGGACCGGTGAAATCTTTCTCTTCCTTTTTCTCTCTCTGTCTTCTTCTCTCTTTCCTTTTCCACAATCCCTACACCTCATCCATTTTAAGATACAAACAGTTGACCAAGTCTGAGACTAAGAGTGGATCCAGCCACCCCTGGGCCCTTCTCTGAGGAGGAGTCTGGAAAACAAGGGGGTCTGCTCTGAACCTCGTGACTCAACAGGAGGGATCTCCTTATTCCCTGAATTGATGTATATGGTTACACGGTTTACAGAAGTAGTCTTACGCCAATTCCCATTGTGAGAAACCCTGCCACCTACTACCGCACCTCCCCAGTTCAGTTTGCTTCTGTCATAAATAAAATCTTTAACTGATCGTTTGGTGTCGTTTCACCTTAATTTAGGCCGAAGGAATTTCAAATTAAACACGACTCCCTGGTCTGTCCAGTCTGGGTCGTGACAATCAGCTACAACTTAGTTTGATTCCCTGGTTTACTCTTCCTGAAGAGGGAAGATTCAAGCAGACAAAGATTTTATTAACTTTGATTGTAGCCTTCAGTGAATGGATACATTAAAACAAACCCAAAACCAAACCCAAAACCAACAACAAAACCCAAACACGAAAGAAGGCAGTAATCTGAATATAGTAAAATTCTGGTTCCACAGTAAATTAAGGGACAGAAGTCTAGTACTCTTCAAGATGTGTAACTGCTATCTATGTGGAAGCCATTCAATTAGATAACACCCTCCTGGTAGAAAAGCACTAACGCCCCATACACTTTGCAGCTTTTCAGTGCAGCAAATAGACATGTAGTCACCAACAGGATGCACAAGACAAAGGCAAATCTTCAAAACAGACACAAACCATGCTTGTTTGCCATTTTACATTCAAGAAATGTCAGTATTGTACTCCGTAGATAATAGTCTGTGATATCTTCTAAAGCAAAAAAACCAAAACAAACCAAAACCCAAAACACAGCACCTAATGATGTGAAAACATCTGCTATAATGCATTCCTTTGCTCCTGAACAGTGTTTACTTAGCTAGAAACTGTGTTTCCCCCCCAAAGCCCATCTTTGTGTTGTTCACAGTCCTGTCTGCTGCAGCATGTTGCCATCCTAACCGAAGGAGACTCATCAATATTGGTCCATGCACGCAAGCACCACTCTAAAAGGTGATCATAGTTAGTTACTCATGCAAGATAAAGTAATAAGATAATTATGACCTTCCTTACTTGAGGAAATAAAAATGATCAAGTAAGGACTGGAAAATGGGTTTTCTAGCTCTCTGGCCTCCAACACTGTGGAAAAATCATGCTCTGGGATCTCCAGGTTTTCACCCTCACAAAGCACATGCTCAGATTTCCTAGTAGAACACAGCAGATCTGAACCAACAATGAAGCAAACCAATTTTTTTTTTTTCCTCTTCTTTGTAAACATGCCTGAAATAGTAACTGGTGAAAGTAAACTATCACTATTGGAAAATTTTTGAATGCATATACCTAGGTTATTCTTAATGCAATAGCCTTTAGCACACTGAGAATTACATAACTGAAAACTATAAGTTAGCTTTTCATAGAATAAATGATCCAGAGTTAATAAATGGTAAGCAAACAAAAGAAAAAAATGCAGAACAAGCTACTGTACTGAATTTATTGCTTTCATAATGCATAAAGGAACTCCATTTTTTTTTAAATTTAAACAATGCTGGCACAAAACATCTATAGCGTAGTGCCAGAGGTATACAGAATTTAGTTGTCTAAAAAACTGGGCCTTACCTTGTCATGAAATAAAGCTGTCCTTAACTGTGGGGTGAAACAAGAATTTAGTGCTTTAGTCCATTACATGGACTGAGGAAGCAAAGATGTAAGAAGAGCCAAAGTTCCTTTCTATTAGGCAACAAGTGCTGTCTGTGGTTAACGAGATGAGACTGAGCTAGCTGCACAGCTGATGTGACTGAAACCGCAAATTACGGAAATCAATGGAGGTTACAGGTGTACAGCATCCTGACAAAACAAGCATTTTTCAAGCTTTCAAGCACAACAGTTTCAAAAGCATCCAAGTAGTTCCAAGCACATGAAAGCAAACTGTGTCATACATGTTTTAGTCTTCAGGAAAACAAAGCACCTTGTTTAAAACAGTGGACTCTCGTGGATTCTTTGCAAGAGCTCCATAAGGGGAGGTCCAAAGTATGCTTCACGACTAAAACTAACAAAATCAGTTATTCCCAAAGTTGATATAACATTAGTCCTCTCCTTTGATGTAAGTGCTCATATCTTTCAAATATATGCAAATTATCCTCATATCCCATTGTTTGGGAAATGCTTAGACTTTACAAATTGTTTTCACAGATCAGTTCCCTCAGTCTCTAAATAATTTTTGGTTTTGCCTTGAAAATTTCAGAGCTGCAGCAGAGAATTTCCAAAGCAATTTTGAAAATTGTAAAAATTTCACTAATTTAATTGATATTTAAGAGATAGAAATTACCTTTTCTCTAGAAGGAGCCCCAATACATAGAGTAGCTACTTCTTTGTAACATAGAACATCACTTGCAGTTCCTCTCTTGCGACTGCAACTGAAAAGCACAATGCAGTACTTAGTGCAGCTATAAGAAAAATGGTTAATTCCATTTGCAAGTCATGAAACAGTTTGATTTTCAAACAAAACAAACTTTATCAATAAACCAGTGTCATTGCATTGCAAGAGCCACCAAATACCCATTATTAATTGTATAGAATTATACGATCAAGGTATAATTCTTTAAAGTTGACCTCGGCCTAGCCAGTGCAATGTTTTGCTTTGTTTGCAAGTATCATGTCTGCAAGTCTACTAAGCCTGGTCTCACAAACTATACCAGTAGGCGCCCAAAGCAAACGGCAAATTTCATATCTGTTATAAAGTATAAAAAGGAGGACCCAGGGAACAAATTGGTAGTCACTGCATAACAAACAATAACCCTTTTTGTCCTCAGTATGCTGACATATCTTTATAAACACCCCCTTCTTTTTGAGGAAGAGCAAAACCAATGCCCTGAGGACCCAGAGGGAGGGTGAATATAACACCAGAGAAAAGGGGTAAATAATGGGAAGACTTTCTTCTATAACATTTTTACCATATCATTTATGAGGCTTTTTTGAATTAATTATTTAAGTTTGACTGGAGTAACAAAATGTTAACTAGACTAATGGTAAGTTCTTGGTTCAACTCTTGTGATATGTTGCCTTTTGCCTGTAACAAGATTTTGAGTATGACACCACATAGGAGCGCTATAGCTCTTAAGAAAACAGGTAAGTCAAAATGCAACACATTTTTTCACAGTTAAATATTTGAAAGTTTAATTTCTAAGATGTCTCTCTCCTCTTTTCATTCAACATCGTCGGCAATCAAATCCCAGTGCCTCACACCACTAAAAGTTTTACAACTTTTTCAGGACAGCTGTGGTTGATGCACAAATTTCTCATCATATCATAGTAGGTGTAAGAAAGCTCATTTGGCATAATTTGTCACCTGAGAACGTGAAAATAGGTCACATTTATAAAAGAAAGTGTGAGATCCTTACCACGCATTCTGTCAGCCAGTGTACAAAAGCCCTATAAACACAACGTGAGTACATCCAGACAGAAAGCAATGGGCAGCAGGACTGCAGCTATCAATTATTTAAGGAAAGTCTGCCTGGAGACAGCCATGCCAAGCACCTGAATCCACTTTAATGGTGGAAGTGGACACATATGCTTGGGGACTCCAAATCCTTTATGAGTAACACTCACTTATGATATATGAACAGAGAGCAAACTTTAAGGAAGATTGCAGTAAGTGTGTGGTGTTTGGGGGAGTGTGCAGTTCAACTGCCTTCACTCAGCCTGGCTGCGTTGTTGTGGCTGCTATCCTTTAGCAATGCGCAGGACCTATAGTTCAGTTTGTTGCTGCACAGATGAAAAGTCAGGACTTTCAAGTGATCTGGCATAAATTAAAACTTCCATACCACAGCTGCTTGCTTTAATAGTACTTACATTAAAAGGCCTAATGAAAAATTAAGTGAATAATGTTACCTACTGGAAAAAGTACTCCTTTTGACAAACTGATTAACTAGAAAGCCTCCACCAGCACTTCTTGGATGCATTCCCAGGAAAATCTCTTGTGTTGCTGCTATTCCTCATCCTAGATAAATAAATGAATACAAAACATTACTCAAATATGGAGAAAGTTGTTTTCAACAACTGATAGGAAGTATTTTGATAATAGTGTACTTGGTGTTAAAAATACACATATCTCAGCATTTACAGAGAAGACGCCATTTCTGATGCTGTATTTGCTCTCAGCTTAACAGAACACTTCAAAGTCCCCTATTCATTTGTGAAAAGCAGCGGAATATATAATACTGCAGAAAACTTTACTCCTAAAATAATTTTCTCCCCGCTACCAGTGTTCCTTCAGAATAACTTGTGAAGTTTATGGAAAAGATGAATTTAATTTCAAGTAAACATAGTTTGAAAATATTCAAATAAATTCACACCTCTGCACTTTTACAGGCTATAAATATTCCCAGTTTTTTTTCATGAGATATTATATTTGTTACCCGGAAGCACAAACTGCATTGACATTTGCTCCGAAAGGCAATCTACATCAGTCAAAGCAAAAGGAAACATCACACATACACTAACAAATTGCAATTTCAGAAACTTGTAGGCCAAAACTGCACAAGATGGCAATAGGGGCGGGGGGGAAGAAGTGAGACATAAAAAAGGATTTAATGGGAAATGAAAGAGGAAAGACTAGCGAAAAGGAGAAGAAAGAAAAGCAAACACTTAGAAGAAAAGAGAGCTCTGGCAATTTACAAGCAGAATGCCTGACAGGAGAGAAGCAGAAAATTTGGCAGCAGAACTTGAAAGAAAAGCCCCAGTGGGACTGAAACTGGGAGGAGGGAAGAGAAGCAGAGAGACAAGGAGAGAAGGGGAGGGAGAGAGAGGAGAGGGAGAGATGAGTTGTAGTGCTCTCTGGCCACAAAACAAAAACCTTCCCAGCCACATGTGTTGTCATGGCTAGCAGGTAACGCAGAAAAATACAATTCCTGAAGGTTTGTCCAGGCAACACAGTTTGTGGGGTGAAAGCATCTGCAGCTCTTCTAGGAGAGCCTAAATTAAGTTAGAATATGAGGTTTTTATTATGATTATGTCCCTAATTTTAGAGCTGTAACAATAGTCTAGGTCTATATGATGGTCCTGCTCTTATTCTGGTATGATAATTGTTGTGTCTTTTCACCACTTCCTGCTCTTCTGTTCACCACTGGCGTGGCCAGAGTAGCCAGATGCAGACTCTCCACTGTGCCATTAGCTTGTTCAGCATTCTGGGATCTAAGATGCCTGCTTACATAAAATGAACTAGTGACTATTTTGTCATGCTAAAATGCACAACAGCAAAATTGGTATGCAATGGGTTCTCAGAAGTGGAAACTGCAGAAGATGGAGAAAGATGTGAGTTGGGCTCCTTTACTAGATAATTTAAAACATTCCCACCCCAAAGAGTGTACAATGTATGTAAGAGTGACCAAGCTAAATTGCCAGGGATTAATCTGTGGGATTCTGGTGCTAGCTAGCTTCATATGGTCCTCCATAGGTATGTGAAGAGCCACATACAGGTAGTCAGTCTTTACCTAAACACAGATGCCAGGTTTGCTTCTACTGTTATCCCTCATTCCTCTTGCTGGTGTTTCTGTTCTGTTGCTGGCAGCGTGCTCAGAGTAACCTCATCTTGAAATGTACTTTTCCTGCAAAGTTTTATGGGCTATCCTGACAGTGTTTCTGATGAGCATTCTTCTCGGCTTATATCGGACAATGACACCATGTATTGCTTGGATGCCTTTGGAGAATTTTATTCCTAACAGCATTTTTTCCTCCTGTGTAGTTCAGTAGCCCTTCATTCTGTGATCTTAGGACATGCTGTTTCTCTTCGCCATAGCATAATGGTGGAAATTACATCTCCCTCTGTGTTTAGTTTGCTGAAGATCATAAAAACATAGATGTGTTATGAACAGAACATTCCTGTAACTCCACGAGAAAGAATTGTTTTCTTCCTGGCTCCTCTTCAGCACTCAATAGTTAACAGGACCAGTCTGAACACCAGAGGTATTAACAGAGCTCTTGGCTATGTACCACAAGAACTTCTGCCCAATCTGATTCAAGAAACATACTGTCTTTTGCAAGGGAGAGGGGAAGAAACGTTATGGTAAAGTCTTATTTGGCTCTCTTCAGTAGAGCTGACAAGCTGTTGTAGGCTGAGTAACTGTAGGCTGAGTAAGCTGGCAAGAAAAGAACAGTGTTCTTCAAGCCTGACTCTGTAGCCAAGTCTGATGGGTAGCACAACATACTGTATAGCCTCTAGTCAGAATAAAATCCTTAAAATAAAATAATTTTAAAAACCCCAAAACAAAAAAAAACCCCAAACCAAAAAACAAACCCAAAAATCCCACAGCATGCAGTCATCAAATCTATTCATACATTCAGGACTGGCTGCATAATCAAAGGAAAATTACTTCATTGGGCTCACTGCCCAATAACGAGCTGGAAAGGGTGAGACTTATTTCTTGGATTTAACTGTAGGCAATCAGGATGACATTTCTAACCCCACAAAGCTCACGTTCCTTGAAGTGTTTATGATGACCTTTTTGTTTACCACAATCCTGGAAATGTAACAACACAAAGGAAATCCAGAAAACAAACAATGCTGCCATCATGTTGAAACTGCACATTTAAGAAGGAAGAATTTCCCTGATTTGAAACCTAGCCAACGTTTTGTATTTGCAAAATTATTTTCCAGTCCACAATGTCTGTACTAGTTCAACATGCATCTGTGTTTTAGCCTACATATCCTTTTATCTTATGACTATTATTTAACTTTTATTAAATTAGAATGTTTTAGGCCAAACTTTGACTGCTTGGCTGAGGCAATACCATGAAGCAAGTGCACTCCTTATGAATGCCTACTGCCTTCCTCCATACTCTGTTCACCCTTGGAAGAAAACAGGCACACAGGCAGAGAGAAGGTGCCAAGCAGTTTCCCCAGTCAGGGGAAGTATATCCCAGCACTCCTGGGAGATACTTGTCTGCCTTGCTCTTAAAAGTGTCCAAAGGAAGAGACTCCATAGCTACCTTGAATAGCTGTCTGGTTTGGGAGATCAGCTCTTCCTGACATCAAAATGTCTTTTTCCTGCAAACTACTTCTTGCCCTATCCCTAGGGGACATACAGAATCAGTCAGCACCCTCCTTCTTACACCTAGCTGTATCAAAAGAGATAAGTTGGGCCAAGTCTTCTACTCTCTGTAAAATAAATAAAAATCCTCCAGTTTTTCTAAATCCCTTATTGCCCTGACACTCTCCTCTGAACTCTAACTTTTTTACCTTAAATGTGCTTATACACCATATTCCCATTAAGCTACTAGCACTACTAAGCAGTTACAGATACATTCTGACAAATCACATATCTACTAATATACTCCAGAATGAAAACTTTTTTTTTTTTTTTTTTGGCAACAGCATCACTTGGTTGACTCATCTTTTGACCCATTAAAAAACTTCTTGACATCTACATTACAGTTACAGTCTTGTTGCCTGTGCATATTCCAGTAGACATTAGTAAAAAGCTTTAGATATCAAAGTAGCTGCATCTAGTACAGGCACATAGGCAGCGTGCAGAGCAACACTGGGTGTAGTATTCTGACATTCAGAGAACAAGCGAAAACCTAAACACAACTAGGGTGACAGTTAGATTCCCAAATTCGGACATTCTGAATGGGAACTGAAAGTAGTCCATTCTTTGATGATTACACAGTTTGCCAGGTCCTCCTTTTTCTTCCCTCTTAACAGCACTTCCTTTATTTGCTTGTCTCGGATCTCCCAAAATTGTATCGGGACTCTCCCAGCTCTTAGAGAGAGCCATTAAGTTCTAACAGAGACTGCTTCAGCTAATCTTTCAAGTGTTACATATTTCATCAAACTGATGTATGCCTAAATTAGCTA